>NC_082625.1:4624980-5297343 GCF_030936135.1 Gavia stellata
AAAGATGAGGAGTGACAGAGAATGGCAAATACCCTTGGAGAAGCAATAACCACAGGGTTCATCAGACTGTGAGTCATGAGACACAGTGTGCATTTCCTACTGTGCTTTCAGGAACAATATCATTATTAGTGATCCAAAGTTCCATAACATTCATTCTTTCTAAAATCTCCTTTGCCACCTTAAAGGAATTAATCACCACAAAGGCCTAGAAAAGTTAACTTTTTATTTTTCCAGATGTAGAGGAATAGAAAGGGAAGAAAATCTTTTTCAGCTTAGGCATAGCAGGACAACACAGGTGACAGAAGTGTGCTGTGGAGAGGGAGCTTTGTTGTCCCCAGCCTCACTTAGCATCTCTGCTTACCTCTTACTTCCCTGGCTGAGAAGATCACGGGTGAGTTGATTACCTTCTTCTTCACCAAACTTGTCCCCTGGGCCATGACTTTCTTCCCCTGCAAGGAGCTGCACACAGAAGAGCGGTGGTCCTGGTGCTGCTGATAGATGCTTCGGTGCTGGGAGACCTCATCCGGAGAGGACTCCAGTCGTTCTCCTTTCCTGTGAGCCTGCTCGTTTAGCAGTGGTGCAGCAGTAGCAGAAGGCATCCTTTGCGGGGTTGCTGCAGGCAGATATATAGAAGTAAGCTGTGTGGCTGGTTTGCCACCGTAATGCAAACACGTGTAAGTCTCAAACAGCACGGTCCAGTGAAGCTGTAAAGCAGGAACACTGAGAGCACCTTTCATTAACTGAAGGAAGATAAAAATGTCAGTAATTCTAAGGATCTTCTCGGTATGCACATCTATTTTCCACCTGTTTAATTAGGATAGCATTGGTTGTTGCTCTTAAAAAGAGAGCTTGGACTACAGCAAGCTTGAAACAACAACTTTCTATCACACCCAAGATGTTTAAATAAAAAAGCAATTGTTGGTAGTGGAAATGTATAATATTAAAGTGGTCTTTTTAGGTTCTAATCTTCTAGCAAGGATTCATCCAAGTGCAAGCCAGCCCTAATGTGAGCAGATTCAAATCCTCCACCCCGCTCCCCAGGGCATCTCAGACTGTCTGGCTAAGTGTAGGAGATGTTTCATTCCCCAGCTCAGAACCTCTCTGAGGTGGACAAAACCTTGTGACCTTCACTGGTGATTACTAAGTATATGTAAGATTTGAGGTGAACGTCACCTACCTAACTCCAAGGAGTGCTTGTTCACCTTGTACCTTCGCTGAAGTGACATCAAAGCTAAGGCGAAGGATTGCAGGAGTGACCAAGTGGGATCAGACTAGGAATGAGTCAGTACGGAGTCATGCTGTAGCTGGGCATCATTCTCATACATTTTCCTCTTAGAAAATGATGCTTTGTTGAAATCTAAGCTTTCACCAGAATTGTGTTGGATTTTGCCCATTATATTCTGAATGCAAAGTCAAACATGCAAATAAGGCTGAAGTGTTCCATTTTAAAATGACAAGAACGTCACATTTCCATTTTTCCTTTCAAAATAATTTTTGCTATGAAAATTATTACTTGATGTAATAAATTACAATAAGAATATAAAATAAGCCTGTCAAAATGACAACAGAGTGTTTCAAGTAACTTTTAAAAACTTTTTAAACATCTCATTTTGTGCTGAATTTCTAAATATGACATTTCACTCCACACTGGAATGAAAATTGAGTTTGAAATTACACAATTTCCAAGGAAACAGACATTTTAGTTTCCACGTAGGTGTAATCTTAATGCACTAAACATTTCAAACCCCAAACTTTGATTGGGTGTTGCCAAGTATTCGAAAACAATTTCTGAAATCTGTAAAATATAATGGATAGAGAATAAAATAGAGGTATTTTGTCAGTGTTGCTTTTAAAACTTTGAAAACTTTATGTGTTAAAAGAGACATGCAATTTGGTGGCCAAAGTGTTTCAAGTCCCCAGCAGAAGTCCCCGCTGACACTCCTCATCTGAGATTATCGGTTCCCCTTCCCTTGCTCCCTGCAGATCTGACAGTGAAACTCAGTTTCACTAGGAGTGAACTTTTGGTTCAAAGTATTCAAGCTCAGATAAGATTTAAATTCATGCCATCATCTATTAAAGGCGGGTGCATTAGTACACTACTTCAGTAAAAGGCAAAGGGAGTGGTTCCTATTCAGGACTGGTTTCCAGTAATACCCAGCTGGAAACAGCGCGAAGGCAAAGCTGGGCCGGCCGGCTCGGTTCATGGCACGATGCTGCTCTCTCTCCCTTATGTCTTCAGGGCACTTGGCCAGCGTCTCCTTCACGCCCTTTTTTGCTTGTGCTGCGTCTTGTGCTGGGAGGAAGCAGAGGTCAGAAACAGTGATGCCCAAAATGTCAGAGCTCTGTCGTGGCCTGGGGGAAACATTTACTGAATTGAAGATAGAGGTGGGCAGAGCATCACAGCCTGGCTGGTTTCTGCCCTTTCCTTCTTTTTGCCCTTTTTTGCCGCTTGCCTTGCATTCCTAACCAGTGTTGCCTCTGGGGGCTTGCCTAGAAAGACCATATTTTAATTTGCATTTTTCTCCTTCATGATAATTCCTCTTTATTTAATAACAGAAGATAGCTTCTTCCCTACATGCGTGAGAATGTATAAATACACGGGAATTGTATCCGCTTAAAATACTGCAGCCTGAAAGGTCTGTAAATGTTTCTAAATGTTGCGCAGTTTGTTTTACCAGCTCTAGGAACAGTTTGTCGGAGGCTCACAGCTGGATGAGACAAGAGATTTCTTCTCCGCAGCCACGTTGCAGATATAAGGTCAGGAAGAACCCCTTGTGCCAGCCTCCTGCAAGCGCTGAGGACATCTCATGGTGAGCTTTTCTGAGATGATCTTCCTTGCTTTAAGCTGAAATACTGAAATTGCATTGTTGAGGGGTGGGGGTGGGTGTGGGGGGGGGGGGCGGGGTGTGGGGGTGTGTTCAGTGTCTTGCAAATGAGTAGGTATTCTGCAAACAGAAAAACAAAACAAAATGAAACAACAAAAAAAATGAAAACAAAAAACCCCTTACTCATCAGAAGGGCTTGGGAGTGCTTTCTGGGAAGGAGCATGTCTTTTGTAGCCAGTAGATTGGCAGGGAGGAAAATTGAGTTTGAAATGTGTTGTCAGTGTACCTTTCTGGTCCTGTGAGGTGGGGATTTTTCTTCGAGAATTAAAATCTCTAGTACTAATACCTAAGGATTGTCTAGGAACAACATGGGGGAATTTGCAAAAAAGAAGATTCTTTTAAGGGTTTATGAGTTTTGGTCCAAAGCGTAACACTTGAGGCTTTCTTGTGTAATCCCCACTGTCCCTGTCGCAGCCTTTACCCATCGCTTCGGCGCTCTGAAGCAATCCCATCCACAAGGAGAGAAGAGGACTTTTTGTTGCTGTTTATGCTCTACCTGAGCTGGCTGGTTTGGGGAAGACCCGAGTTTCAGAGCTCTCCTGGGATCCAGCTCCACATGGCTCTGGAAGGGAAGCTGAACTTCAGTCACCTGTGGATTTCTTTTGCCTTCGCAGTAGCGGAGGAATGAAAATTTCCAGGTGGCACTTGGGGCCACCTTGTCTGACTGGCATCGCTCACATCACTGCGAGTGCCTGCAGCTTAGTCATGCATCCACTGGCCGAGTCGGCTCCCTGTGCAGCTGGTATTAGCTGGAGCACCCTTTAAATGCAGGGCATATTTGGGGTAGCTCTCAAGGGTCCTAATTTGCCCTGAAGCTGGCCCTGAGCTCACTCCTAAGAATTAACATTTAGACCTGAGGGTGAATTTCACCTTGAGACTGGCTTTGAGGCCACTTGCAATGCAGTGAAGGTGTCCCGCGCAGAACCCGCAGTGACCGCTGGACTTCCCACAAAGTGCTTTTAAGGGTTCCCAATCACGTTGGTGGCTCTACCGTCGGGCGCAGGGTTGCATCTGGATTTGGAATGTGATGGATTTTTTTCTTGAGGTTTTAAGACCAGTAGTTGGAGGTTAAGGAATTACCGGAAATTGCTTGAAATAAGGATGTGCATGTGAATTGAATTTTACACACCTTAATTGTTACGTTGGTAGCTAAACTGACAGGTGGATAACAGCAGCCTAAATTTACTAGGTTAGATATTAAAAAAGCATTTCTGGAGGTTTCCCAGAGAAAACGTGTTGGCAAGTGAGTCGTCTAAAATCCCAGTTTCAGTAGTATATTAGGAGTGTGAGCTCTGGCTCAAGAAATAGTCTTGGAGTCTCCCAGAGGACTGAGAATTTAACAAGAATTTGTGACAATTGCAATTGTCTGTGTGCAAGTGTCTACGGGAAGAGGAGGTAATTCTTTATGGAATCTCACTAAATTCTTGAACACAAATGACTATATTGTACTAATGAGTTTCCAGATCAAAAGTACTTCATCTGAGTTTTAATGGTGCTTGACATAAAAAGATTATTTGAATTTATATCAGTGCCTCCTTCTTATTCTAGTAGCAGTACAACACAGAGTGTTTTGGAAGATCTTTTTTTCTTTTCCCATACCATTCACTAGTGAATGAAATTCAGTTTTTTCCATTACTAATTTCTTATCTAAAGTTGGAATATTCCAAGCAGACTTTTTTCATATGGAAATCTTCCAAGTCTTTAGCATTTCTTCTTGCACTCTTTGAACTTGATTTATATTTTCCAAATGAGGGGAATAGAAATGGATTGAACACACGGTTTAAGATGAGGAGATATCATTACTAATGTAATATACGGCACTATAATACTTTCATCATTACAGAAAACCTATATTTAAATATCCTAATGTCTTACTGCTTTTCTGGTCAGAATGCTTTGCTGAGCAGATGCTTCTTAATGAGTTTTACAGTGACACCAAGGCCTTTTAGTTGATTTACAATGCATGAAGACCAGGAATAGTTCAAACTGTTTCTTCCCATATGCATCACATTGCACTGACTTTAATCTGCCATCCTATTGCCCAGCTGATCTTTTTTTCTGTCCTTCAAAAGCTCCTCAAAATCCTCTCATGTCTGGGACTATTCAAAATTCTCTCACATCTAAATAATTTTCTGTAAGCCATAATTTTCTGACATCCACTATTCACCGTCTTTTATAGATAATTACTAAATATATGCAGTAATCCTGTCTCCTGCACAAATTGTTAGGAGAGCTGCTAATGTCTTTCCATGCTGAAAGTTTGTCTCTTACTCCTACATTTTGTTTTTCATCTCTTGACTAATTTCTAATCAATGAGAGAACTTTTCACTGCGAAGCTATACAACCACACAGCTTTGACACCACCACATTGCTCTTATCTGAGGATCTTTAAGCCTCCAACTCCTCGTCAGTCGTCCCTAGAATAAAACAGGGGTAGCGAAAATGCCTGTGTGGTGTCGCGGATCCACACAGAGAGCATGTTCACATCCCTGTAAGGAGGACTGAGCTTCTTGTTGCTGTGTGCTGTGTTCTTCAGGATTCCTTCAGCAGCTTGCAATTTATTTGTTTTGCTGGAGTGAGAGGCTTTTGGAAGTCTCTGAGACAAAGTGAGCAAACAGGAGCATAAACAGTGCCTCTGCCAGCTGGCTCTCGGATGCTCCCTCCTCCTCGGATCTGGCCGTCACTGCTGCTAGCTGGGACTTGCCCGAGAACAATAGCCGAGTGCAGCGCAAGCAGTGTGCTCATAGCTCTGATCAAGAGTAAACTCTCTGTATCTTTGGGGCAGCTTCAGGGGTGAGGCTTGAGGTTGAAAGGCTCGTCTGTATACCCTTCATCCACTTGTTCCAATGTTTTTGTTTTCAGGGAGGATGTATGAACTGCAGGGCAGCTTCAAAAGGAATAGTAGTGACACATTGCTCAGTGTAAGAGCATTTTGTCTCTAGAAACCAAGCACCTGGTAAGAGTCAGGGTGTTAGCAGAGCACCTTAACCGCAAAGCAATATATGTGATTGACAGGAGACCAAGTATATGGGTGTAGGCTAAGAGTCAGGAATGAGATACAGCAGGGCTGGGAGAAAAGGGTTTGCTGAAGGTCAGATCTTGGGTCCGTTCACAGAACAGGGGAAGAGTTAGAAGAGGATGTGCATGTACAGCTGATCTCCCAGTGACCCCAGTGAAAGTCCTGCCAGACAAGCAAACAGTGGGAAACCCTGTCATCTTGCATTTGGGTTCGTGGGGGCCGTGTGAAAGGGCAGGAGCAGAATGCAGTGAGGATGGAGACGCTTAAAATGAGCAAGAAAGCAGGAAAAGGCAACACAGAGCCATCATCATTACGAAATCTCACGATGCCAAGCTGAAGTGGACAAAGGGCCTCTGCCAAAATACACCTCCATGGGAGGCAGGCAGAGCACACAGCTTCTGTGACCAGACCCCACGTTAAACGTGGTTGCATGTAACCCCACCTGCAGGAACCCCAGCCCACACTGCGTCTCTTCCTACCCTGCAAAATAGCCTGCGGTGTCCGGGATACTTTTTTTTCCGTCTGATTAATATCAGACTTACAGGATTTTCTTATCCAGAAAGACCCACTCTTTAAATTGAAAAGCAAGAATAAAGTCTGAATTAATCTTTTCCTTAGATGAGTGGATTGCTACCAGCGGACTGGCACAGCAGAAGGCTTCCAGTTCAGGTAACATGAAAGATTTTAGCTTGCCCTAGTCTGAATAATTGAACTGACATGATTAGATCATCTTTTTGATGGTCTAATTGAATTATGTGAATTTCTAAAAGCTTTTCTCGGTACGGCTGATGAATTTTATGTTCCTATTGAGCCAAGCAGATGAGGGTGCAGATAAAGACAATGTTGCATACTTTCTGTGTGATCTCTGTAATGAATCTAATCATAACAAGAGGTCAGCAAGGAATTTTTACACTAATTAGCAAAGGTTCATCTCAGTTTCTCCCCTACTGGCAACTTGCTCAGAATCTTGTCCCGGTAGGTTTTTGTGTAATTTGGCAGTTAATATGGGATATTATTTATCAGCTTGTTTCCTGGGCAGTCTGAGCAGCTATCAGAGGGAAGCTGGCTTTGGTCTTCATGGAACCTGAGCTGGTTTCTGTTATCCCGGGGGGTGAGCTCCTAAGCCCATGTGAGCTGAACATCAGCCCTACAAGGACAGACCCCTTTTCACTCACTTTCCTGACCTTCTCCTGATCTTGAGCATGGTGTGGAGTAGAGGCAAGAGCAATGCCGGCAGGCAGAAGGCAGATGTAAAAAATTAGCTTATTCCATCAGTGAGAACGTCTTGGTCTGCAGAAAGGAGGAGGTGCCAGGTTCAACTGCGTCCACCTGAACTTCGTCCCCAGGCAGAAATGAAAGTGTCGAAACGATTGCAGCAGACAGGAGGTTTGTTTAGCCTGGAGTATCATAGCGTAGAGTGGAAGGCTTGGGAAATCCTGCGGTAACCTGTGTTTGTGCTTGGATGAACTTTGTGTCGTCAATTGCTTTTGAAAGCAAGAGACTTACGGCCACGGGAATCTGGTGCATGTGAGAGCAGGCTCAGAGGTTTCTCCTCCACCTTGTACACCGCCCTTCCCTCCTGACAGACACTGTCCCTCTTGGCCACCCAAATCTCTGCTGGTAGATGCTGCAAGCCATATGTAGCGTCAGCGGTGGGAAAAGAGCAGCTGCCGCTTCTTCCGTTGTTACTATTGCTTGGTACTGAGCACAAGCTGTTTTCATCTGCCGCGCTCTCATTGTAGCGGCGCATTTGTCTGCTGCAAACTAAGCCAAACTGCAGCCTGGCCAGAACACAAAACTGCTATAATCAAAGCAAACGTCCAGGAAATTTCACTGCTGCTGGTCCTTTCCCTTCTTGTGCTTTCCCAGTTGTAGCATCCTGCAGTCTGGCATCTGGAGCCAGCCAAGACACGGACCAGGCCCTCACAGTTCGTGAAAACATCCAATAGATCCCTTGAAAATGCGGGGATGCAGCGGGGGCAGTAACCCTATCCTGCACCTACAAAAAGCTGTGCTGCCTTTGAAGCATGAGATTCAGCTAGAATGTTCAAAATGTCTCTACCTCATATTTACACTAACAAGGTAATCAAGACAGGATGCATTTCCTAATGTGTTCCTACAATGCGGAGCCAAGAAGTTTTCTTTCTAGGAACAAAGTTGGTATTTGGAACACTTAATTTAAGCACAAAAAGTCCAGATGGATTTTGACAACGGCCTCGATAGCTGTTACAGTTTGTCATGGTTATAAACTCAAGACAAGAATTTGATACTAGATCAGTGTGGAGTTTAACGGCATAACAAATGACAAAACCCATCTTCAGAAAATGACACCCCGAGGTAAATGCAGTCGTTTTCTTTCAGAAAAAAAACCTGGACAGGAAAGATGAACCTTATCAGCTTGTGTAAAAGAAATCACAAAATTTGCATTAAACTTCTGTTAAAATTATACCATGGTATCACACTAGTAAAGACATGTCATTCTGAGGCACTGCATAACGATTAGCAACTTGATGGTAAGAAGCCAGTTTGATTCTTGAGACTTGAAGATCAACACCCTGAATAAATAAAAGCAGACAATTTTATGTTGTCTGAAAATAGTATGTTCCTTGTTTTACAGCCACTTGCTTTCATGTGTGCAGAGGACACTTTATCTTTACAAGCCAGTTCAGGTTTTTGCAGACTAACTGGTCTGGGGGCTCAGATGATCGAAAGGTCATCTCTGTGCACCTACAGAAATGGTCTCGGTGTGCCCTCCCATCACAGGCTGGGCCAGGGAAACACGCCAAACCTCTTTGTTCACATCTAGAACGGGAGTGGGTGTACATGCAGCAGGTTTAGTCTTTCAGTTTTGTCTTCTGACAGCCCTTGGTCTGAACTGGAGTGCCAGCGTGCCCAGAGTTTCATAAACATGGTCCCAGTCCACTGATGAGCAAACGCTTTCCTAAGTCTTTTTATCTAAAATGATGATCAGTCACTGCCTGCATTTCTGTCCTTTCTCATCCCTCAGGATCCCTTTAGACTGGCTTTTATTCACTGTTTCACTGAGACTAAAGTTTCAAAAGCCTTTTCCATGTCAAGCCTGCCCCGTGGTCATCCTCCCATACGCCCTGCTGCTCCTGACACCAATGTTCAGGCTCTTTCTTTAATGTCCAGCTCTCCCTATGTACATAACTCCCTCCTCTCTCATTCCTTTCGACGGCTCTGCTCCCCCAGGGACACTGCAGCTCTTTCCTGCTCCTGGGCTCTGCCTTTTGCCTCCTCCTTTTCCCTCCGGACCCACTCTCCTACCCACGTCATCAGGAACATTGCAGCAGCCAGTCACCTCCAGGCCACATCTGTGATTTGGAAGTTGCCACTGCGTGCAGCACCTTTCATCTCTCAAAGGCTGGTGTCCTTGAAAAAAAGGCTGAGTGGAGATGTTGGCACAAAGGAAACAGAGCAGCCCCTTTTCATTTGCTGACTTGTCTTTTGCCTGGCCTTCCCCTGGGCTCTTTGAGCTTTCAGTTAGGGATGCAGCATGACAAAGGTGACAATGCGGGCAGCATGCAGGCACCGTCCTGCCTCAGTCAGCACTTCTATCAGCGGAGGTCACCTCTGCTCCAGGCTCTTGAAGTCAGATGTTGTTATTTCCACGTCCTTGGAAAGACCTGCAATAAGGTTAGCAGCCTCGGATGCCTGGACTTTGAGACCACTGGTGGGCTAGGAGGAGGGTCTGCTAGGCAGCTTTCCTGCGCTTACGAGGCACTGAGCCCAGTGTTGCCAGGACATAGACATTTAACCTCCGCAGCCTGGCTGGGTTGGAGCCGCTGCTCCAGTTGTTCCCATGCCAGGTCCCACGGCTTTGGACATCTCTACACATGGGGCAAGCTCGTTTCACCCTGCCACGGTTGCACCGCTGTTGTGGTGGTGACCCAGCACAGTAGCCTCTGTCCAGATACGCATAGGTGATTCCTGCATCTCCTCGCCCTTCGGTAGTTGCTTGACTGTCCAGCTAGCGTGGGGCTGCCTGTCCTGCTGAGATACCGCAGGGGACACAACCCTCCCTGGCTGTGCAGCGCTGATCAGCACGATCACGGGTAGGAGCCGAGCAGCAGACCCGGGCAGACCTTGAGCCCCGTTCATCAGTGACCTGCTATTTGTGCGGCCACTGCCGTCACTGGAAAGTCTGGGTACCAATCCATCCATTAGCACAGGGCTTTGGTCCTTTTCGCAGTCACCAGTTGGCACAAGGTTGTTGATGCTTGGCTTGCTGATGGATAGAAGACCCCGTTTGGCGGAGCAGGTATCCTCCAGCCCAAAGGACTGTTGTCTCCTGCTGGAATGGCCTGTCCTTACACTGTCATTGTGTAGTAGGCAGCCCTGGGTCCTGATGAGGTCTTGCTGTTCCCTTAAATATTAATGATGAGGTTCAGTTGAGCTGCCTCATTTCTGAGATCACATACAGGGCAATAGTCCGGCTTTTTTTCATCTTCATATGCCATCTGCTCTTTCATCGTGCAATTTGTAAAGGATAGGCCCTTACATTCAGGAAAATAATTTGATATATAAACATACTGTTTTCCTGTGATACCTTTTATTGGATGCTCTAACTGTGAAAGATAAATAGGTTTAATTAGTGTTAAGACATGTCTTTTTTAACATTTACAAGAGTCTAATTATTATTCCCCTTCCATAGGCAAGCTCAGAATTTAAAGCATAGCATAGACTAATCTCCCATGTGGCGTGCACTGGCAGGAGTGTTCAATGAATAATGTAAGACCACGTTGTCATATTGCACTCAAAGAAAATACCAAAACTTTGTTCTCACTTTCTGAACTCCTGTCCATGAAGGATTGATTGTATTCCCACGGGCACCGACTCTGCTGGGAGCTGTGTGGCTGAGAGTGGAAGCTGTCCTTTTTCCATCACCGTGGAAAGCTTTTACAAGTCTCCGGAGAAGCAGGTTCAGCTGAAATAGGGCAGAGCACCACGTATGCTGACAAAGTGACGTACACCTTGTCATACAGGGTCTGCACCTTCAACAGTCCAACCGTGGCTCCTGCTCAGAGCTCAGCATTTCTGCCCAGTTCTTTTGAAGCGGTGACTGAATATTTATTTACAAAGTATTGAGGATCAGCAAACTCTCTGACGGTCATTTAGTTGTTACCGGGCTTGTTTTCTGGCCTCCCTGTGAGAACGTGAAGTATTTGATGGCTGTATGAAAAGGACTGTCTGTTCTGGCTCCCTGCATTCCCACAATGAACCAAACAAAAAGCATCCAAAACTACAAACAAACTTAGAGACATGTTCGTTAAAAATAAATTGGAAACAATTCAATGTCCCACTAAATACAGCATCCCACCGCTTGCCATGGGCAGCAGCAAGTGGCTACAGGAGATGAAACAGAAGTGCTATCGCAGGTGACCATAGGAAATCCTGCTCTTTGGGAAGCTTCTTCCTAAGGCACATTAATTAGAAATCAATCTTGTTCAGAAGATGGAACATCCCACCCCAGAGAAGTGTGAGGTTTCTCCTGATTGTCTCCCCAGCACCAGAAATTCTGATGGAGCTGAACGCAAACTCACATTCATTCCTTGTTCTGGAGTCAGGGAGAGCGCCGACGTTTCTGAGAACAACACTCGGCTTCCTCCAGCACCAGGGCCAGGACTGACGCTGAGCACTGGGCAGAATGGATCCCCTTCACTCAGGAATAGCTCACGATCCTCTGTGCTTCTCTGCAAATGTGATGATATCTGTAAGGCAGTATCTGACAGGGAGACTGTGACCTTACTGCTGCTCCTAGGCAGCACCCGTAGGAGAGGTGTTATGAGGTTGTTTCTTAAAAAAACCCTGATCTTAGCCTTAGCTAAATGAGGATGGGTTTAAACCAAGACACAGAGGGGAAAGGAGAAGAAAAAAGGTAAGCTAATGGTAAAAGAAGAAATTAAATATTCTAAGAACAAATGTTGGAGGAGAGAAATGTGACCTCGAGAGGGGCTCTCAAAGGTCCTGAACTGTTCACGAAGATGGAAAAAACGCAGGTATTTAAAATGTAGTGCAAGGAGCAACTTTCCTCTCTTGCCTCTACTGAAAACCTGTGAGCACTGGGCAGTAGCTGCAGAAGCTTGGCATCGAGCGTGAACAGTGCGGCAGAGAGCCAGGGGAGGGCACCAGATGCTGGAAAGCAGCAGCCGATGTACTGCCACATCCCCCCTCAGCCAGCCCAGGGGAGCCAGATGGTAGGTGTTGGAGGCAGCTCAGCACCTTGAGCTTGCACCCATCCCTGGGCCGCTGTGTGGTGTGTCATTGCTCGGGTGGGCATTGCCCTTGCAATCTCTCTGGCTCCATGTCCCGCTGTCTCAGCCAGGGGAAGGTGAGCCGCGTTGTACGTGTCTGTGTAGCTGGGAGGATGGATGCCTGCTGTTATAAGGGCAACCTGAATTCAGGTTTGTGCCCAAAGCACACAGGCGGGAGGCAATTTTGCATATGCAAACAGGTTTCTGCCTGCGCATAAGGTACCAGGGGCATGCAAGCCAGGGAGATCACATCTGCACGCCCTGTGAAGGCAGGATGCCAGAGACAGCACTGATCCTATAGAAACAGGGCTAATGGTCCCTTTCGGCAGAGTGGGTGAGCTGTGCAGGTAAACAGTTTTTATTTCTAGGCCCACCAATCCATCCCTAAATGTTGCTGGCAGCGTATCCAAAGCTCAGCTCAGATATCAGCAGTTCCACCCAGCTACCCAGAAAACCGAGCTGTCAGCTTCCCTGGCCCCGGGCTCGTGGGGACCATTACCTCTGGATTTGTTCTCTGACTATTAATCATACTGTTCCCTCTTGGGCACTCTGCCTACAATAATAGCAATAAAACCCCCAACATAATCTCAAGACTAGCACTACTAAAAGGACCGGATTCCTGCACTGACTGTAGCTAGCTGTGATATTTAAGGGCCGGATCCTATAAGATGCTGCATCCTCTGGCCATGATCCAGTAGATAAATAAGGTAGTGTTTCATCTCAAGCCAGTGAATCACCCCCATTAAAATCAATAGGACTAATCTCATTAATTGGATAGATATAGTACCTACCTCTGCATTCTCATCACTGTCCTTCTATAATAAAAACCTTGATTCAACCATTTTTAAATAATATGTCAACCCCAAAAGTATAAGCAAAATTGGCTAAAGTCATCTTTTTTCCACATATCTCACTTATTGGCAGGAGGCTGTGAGGCAGCCTGCAAATTCCCGCAGAAGAGGAGAGCAAGAGGAGCTCTCCTGCAGAGTGTAATCCTCAAAGTAGATTGTGAGTTTAGTCGCCTCCAGCAGTTTCTCACCGTGCTGTCAGGCTTAGAGACTCCCCTGGGACTGCAGGAAAGTGCCTCTCTGAAAGGTTACGTGCAGTGGAACAGAGCTGTAAGGTGACAGAGCAAAGGAAAGAAGGAAGGGAGAAAGAGGAGGAGAAGAAAGGAGATCTCCCTGACATCTCTATCCTTAAAAACATTCATTTCTACCGAAGGTGGAGATATAAAGCATTGCCCTCGTTTCTCCCTCCTCCATGGCCAAGCACAGATTTTCTTCCCTGAGCCAGTCTATGGAGCAGCAATGTGGCAGCAGTCCCTTCCTCCTCCTTGGGTGAGCCGTCTGTGTGGGGCCATCGCCGGCTGCACAGCAGGCACTGCCCCATGGGCCTCCGTCCTCATCTGCCCTTTCACAGCTCAGCAGCTGAGATACCTGCCGAGAGGAGGGAAAATATCAATGGATCTGGGAGGTGTGCCAAGCGTGGGGGGGGAATGGGGGACTTGCAGGGTGGAGGTGACTCTGGACGGGCTGAAAGCCTTCACATGGAGACTAAAACATTTGATATGATGACAAGAGACATCTCAGGACAGAGCAAAAACTTACTGCAAAACCTCTAGTGGTTAGAAATACGCTAAGCTTTGGAGGGGGCAAAGAGTCACTGGTTTTTATAAGGAAAGGAAAAGCGGGGTAAGGACGTGATTGTTATTGTAGGGTGGCTACAAATGGCTGTGTAAACACACACAGATGTTCAGTAGGGGTCACGTCGCTGGGCTGTTTGCCCTGCTGTCCTCATAGACTCATCCCAGCGTTCAGTCGCAGGAACACGGACGAGCTTGGAGCTGTGCAGCCTCCAAACAGTTGTTACTGGACAGCTTTTCTGCAGCGTGTTAGGTTCATGTTGTAGGGGCTTTTGTGGTCTTACAGATTTGCTCAGGATCCCAGCATTTCCCTCACCCCTCTGCATACCCCAGTTCATCTTCATACACCCAGATCACAGCTGGGCCACTGGTTAAGGCATCCTTTCCCACATGCGAGCGTGGCTCAGCTTGGTGGGGCAGCCTTGCCCTTGAAAGACCCACATACAGCTGGAAACAAAAGCACAATGCAGATTTATCTTTCCAAAGCAAACCAGCATTTTATTAGTTTGAAGTGTTCACATCAGCACGTCCGGTCTCACCAGACACTTCCCAAGCCAGCTGCTAGGGAGATTGGCAAAGATAAATGGAATCAGGTCACTGTTCCCATAGCTCTGTAGTTATCACCCAAAACCCCTGCGACAACACATACTACTTCCACCGCAAGATCTGCATCGGCTTCAGCCACCCATTGATGACAACTATTGCTTTTGACATTTTCTTCTTTTGTGCTGGTCCCATAAATCACAACAAATACTTGCTCCTCCCTGGGTTCCTCCTTGTCAAGCCTTCAAAACCATCAGTATTTCTGACACTAGCACTTGTGCAACCATGTTCCCACAGGTTTTTGCCAAGAGCTCCCACTCAGCAAATACATAGCTTTTGCCATTTAGCTTAGAGGGCTGCGTGTCGGCTGGCTCTGCAGAGCTCAGCCCATCCTCACACTCCTTTGTTCTGCTTTTCAGAAGCAGAAAAAAATGCCCTTCCGTGTGCTCTGCCCATTTGTCTTCTCCCCAATACTTGCCTTGCAGAGCGGAACAATCATGGGGCCATAAATACCCAGATATTATTGCCTTTTCATTACTTTTTCTGAAGCACAGAGTGATTAAGTCTCCATCAGCCCAGTTGGTCTTGCTGAAATGCATTTCCCAGAATAGAGTCGTATCAGGAAACCTGAGTCCCCCGCGTTGAAGGAGCAGTACAGCGGCGCAGGACGGGCGTGCGGCCACGCAGGCAGCCCCAGGCCGCTGCAGCAAGAGCAACAGAGGAGCGAGGGGGAGACGTCAAGTGAAGGAGAACAATGAATTTCTGTCAGAGACTTGAGCTGCGACAGGGAGGCAACAGGGCGAGAAGAAAAGTGGAATCTCGCCTCTGCCAGGAATTCACAGCGAGGCACGCGCCCTGTGCTCTGCTCACCCCGGCTTTTCTCCTGCAAGGTGGCTCCGTGTTTCAGTGCCCCTCCTCTTCTGCCTCAAAGCCCAGTGAGACCGTCGGTGGCACACGGGGCTACAAAACCTCTGCTGTTCTCACAGGCAACGAGCCCGGCATGGACACACTCTGATGAGCGCCAGCGAGGAACAGCCATTTTCTGCTGCTGCAAATGAGGGTCCACGCAGGCGGCTGTCCCGTGGCAAGGACAGCGGCTCTGCCACGTGCGTGGTGATTCAGAGATGAACCAGAGTCTACAAGCACAGCTCCAAGGGCAGGCTTTCCTTCGGAGCAAAGGCAAACTGCCAGCAGTGTGTAGCCCAGTGTAATTTAGGAAATTAGCCACCAAGGGAGGAAACCTTCTGGTGCAGTTAGTGGTGATGCAGAACACTCTTCAGGTTGGGCAGCTTTGGGTGAGCGAGGTAACCTTCTGTGCCTCAGTTTCCCTGAAACGTTGAATGCCTCTGCAGTCAGGCAGGTAGAGGCCAGGTCGAGCTCTCCCTGCCCAGCCAAGGAGCTGTGCGGGTGAAGTCTTTCTGGGGCAGAAGGATGTGATGCTCCCTTCTAAGGCCTGCTTGGAGGGCAGCCGATGTCTGTACGCAGAGCCCCTGAGCAGAAAGGCATTCCACACTCTCCACTGTCCACTCCTGTTCCGCTGATATCCGAAGGACTTTCCAGCCCCCGGAGCAAGCGGGTACTCGCTGCTGCGCTTGCATTGGCGATGCAGCGGGGAGATGGGGCAGCGGGTGCAGCAACAGCGCAGGTGGCTTCATTTCCCCCAGCAGCCCGGCCCCACACTCTTAAAAGCTTTCACAAAATATTGTTTTGTTAAGGGACAGAACAGCACACAACACTTTTTCTCTCTTCTCTTTTATCCCCTAATAAAAATCATCTCCTAGCTAAATTAAATTTGCCCTCACAGTGCACCCAGTCCTGAGGACAATTAAAGAAACATAATGAATCCTGCTTCTTGGGTTTTTTAAAGCAATTAGCTTGAAGCGGATACAAAGGTGAACCTTGTAGCTTTTAAAAATTACATGACTCGTGGCTATTGACGGGGAAAGCAATGTTGGTTTATAAGCCTCTAGTAGCACTTTCACATGCAGTTGGCCATGTGAAGAAGGGGTTGAGGTAGAAGATGAGAACATGGCATCTGTGGGGGCATTATTCAGCCTTTCTGATGAAGAGATTTGCAATTGTCATGTTTGCTGATCATCTAAATTTACTTGCTGGCTGCCGTCAGATGAAGACATGCCAAGGGCTTGAAGTGCTGTTGAGAGCAGGGCCAAAGGGCAGCAGTTTGGCACACAGGTTCACACAGAGAAGGAGGAGACCGCAGCTGTGGAGTCAGCTGAGAGCCATTGAACCTGGAGGCATTTGAAGATTGGAGATATCTCAGAGAAAGGCCCCGGATCTGCAAACCAAGTGACTTTAATTTTTCAGCCTCCAGGCTGGGGTATATGGTGAGATTGGTGCCTTCTCCTTCCTTCAGCTCGCTGGTTGGTCCTGCTTTGCAGGCCCAATTACCCAGCGGTTACTGGAGGTCAAATGGTCTCATAACTCGTGAACTGGATAGAGGCTCGGCCACGTGGGATGCTGATTGCAGCAAAGTTCAGGCTGTCTCTGTGTTTGTACAGCACTGGACACAGAGGGGTTCTAGTGTCCATGTAGCAACCAGAGCTCTGCTGCTTGCATTTGCGCTGAAGTCCCTGGTGTAAATAACAAAGCTGCTTTGTAGGTTTATCTGTTCACCAAGAAAACTGGGTCCCTGTGTTTCCGTTCTCACTCGTGCCATCAAGTACCAGGTGCACAGAGTTTGCTTCCTTTCTCTGCTACAGGTTTGCTCTGACTTTCCTCACTGCCGCTCTGCTCCCGCTGGGTACCTCGTTCCCGAAGAGGATCCCTGTGCGCCCTGGCAGGGTCCACAGCCCCATCACCCTCCAGCTGATCTCTGCAGCCGAGCTGGGCTAGGATCTCCGCGGCTCTGCCAAGGCTCAGTCGCTTCCACAAATCAGGCTGAAGCAATCGGCCTCCCTTTCCTTTGGCATTTCAAGCCCCTTGCTGAGTAGAAACACGAAAGGAGGCAAGGCAAGTACCGATTTTATTTTCAGCTGCAGTTTATTGATTTGTCCGACACAAGAAAAACAGCAGCTGACAGTGAGTAATGCACATCTGCCTCATTCCCTCCACCCCTGGGCAGCCAGCTGTGACGTTGTGAAGCCGGTCCTGGCAAGACCTCCCATCCCGGGCTGCCGAGCCGGCGCTGGCAGCACGACACACAGCTTCCCAGGACTTTGTGCTGCTGCAAGACCTGCCGACCTAACACAAGGAGAGGCTTTTCCAGCACGGCCTCATCTGGCCTGAGCCTGGAAGGGTTTCCACACTGTGTACGATACAACCCCAAGCCTGGGAAAATTATTTCTTGCAAATGCTGGTTTTCCGAAGAGTGGGCACAGCAATAGCCTTTGGCTTGTGGATCCGCCATGTCTGGACAAGCTTATGGAAAGAGGCACCAGGAGGAAGTAAAATACCCACAAATGAACAAAGCAGCTCTCTGCTTCTCAGTAGGGTCAAATCCTGGGAGGTGCAAAGGCAGCGTATGGAAGAAAATTAGATTGGTTTCCAACTTTAACAGCTTGTTTCATCTACATGGATAATTAGCAGAAACAAGACTAAAATATAGCTTCCTGGCTTTGCCCAGTGCCGAAAACTGGAGCTATCCCTGCAGATGCCTTCCGTGTGTTTCCTCTAATTGAGCTGGCAGACTTGTTTGGGCCGACTCCAGCCCACAGCAGAGGGAGCAGCTTTGTTACAGCTCAGATGAGTCCCGCCAGCGGGACTCTTCGCTGCATCTTCACGGGTGGGTGGGAAAGCAGCCCCGGTGAGGGACCTTGCCACCGACCGTGCTCTCCTCCGTGCTGTCGTAATGAAGCCCGTGTAGCATGGAGAACCCAAGAAGGCAAAGCAGCCAAAACTGCTGTGTTTGAGACAAGTCCTGCTTTGAGTGTCACAACTGAGGTCTCTCCCTGCAGAGCCATGCTGTCGCAGAGGCACCTTCACAATGTGCTGCCATCAGCAACAGCATTCCCTGCGTCTCTCAGGCCATTTCTCATGGCTGAAGACCCTCTGTGGTAACCCCAGGAAACCCTGAGCCAGAGCCAGAGATCCCCAGGGCTGCTCTTTCCAGGGGGAAATCATGCCCAGGTTCACCACCCCCTGTCCTGCTGCTCTCCAGAGGCACACCTTTGGAGGACTGCTAAAGGAGAGAGTCATTTAGCACAGCTGCTGGGTCTGCCTCTTGCTGAGCTTGTCACCACCTTGCCTACCACATTCCCACTGCTGGCACTGAAGAGGAGGCTGAGCCAAGTATCATTAAAGCTGCACTAACCCATGGGTGAGTGACACTATCCAGGAGCGAGTCCAAGCAAACCCTGGTCAGACAAGCTGCAGGTGGAAAAAAATTATGGGCAACTCCTTATGAATACCTGTGTGGCTTTCCTGCCCATCGGTTGTGCTGCCACAGCTCTCCAGCCGCCCTTCGACACCCAGGGAAATTTGGCATCCTCTTTAACAGAAACCTGAAACCACAGGCCTGGGGTTCAGTGCAGATGTCCTGGGGGGATTTCCCCCAACACCTCACCCCAGCTGGGGTTTAGCAGCATTATGACTGCGGTGCCTCTCACAGCATGTCATGTTCTGTCTCTGTTGCTCCGTCTTGGCACAACCGTCCCTGCCCTGGCAGGTGCCATCAGCACGGGAAGAAGCGACAGCGAACAACAGGAAGACACAGGGGAAGGAGGTTGCTTGAGGTGCATCACCACTGGCCCTGGGCCTCCTGGGCATGCTGAAGGTGGTCCGCAGCACCAGGGTAATGCGCAGGGCCATGCTGTATGTGCATGGAGTAGCCTCGGGCACAGCCACAGGGCTGCAGCATCATTGTGCTCTGCGCCTCGCCTTCACGGGCATTGGGGGGTGGCCCACACCCCTGGCAGCCTGGGAACAACCCACATATCATGGGGGCTGGAAGCGAAGCCCCGCAGCCGCCCCCACCCCTCCTTGCCTTGCCAAGGCCACTGCACCGGGGAAACGACCTGCCCGCTTCTCCAGGATGGCTGTGGGAGGAATTACGCAGCCACAGGTGGAAATTCATGGGGAACATCACTCCATGCAGTGAATTCTCCTGCCAATCCCTGTGCCCGCTCACAGACACACCTACACACTCCCCAAAGGCGTGCAGGTGTGTGCCAGGTCCCAGCCCACCTCTTCTTCCCCAGGTGATGCTGCCAGTCCTGTCCTGCTGGGTAGGTTCAGGTCTGCGGCAGCCTGGCTCTCTCCATTGCCCTGCCTGGCTCTGTCGCTAACCCCACTGAGCTCTTCCTTGTCCTGGCAACTCCTGCTTTCCCATCGCCACATCCCAGCTGCTGCCTTTAGATGGGCTCAGCCAGGAATTTTCCTCCTTGTTTTCACAGCACAGAAGCTTCTTTGCCTTTGCTTTTCCATTAAGCCAGGCTCCAGCAGTAGAGCAGAGATGTCCAGAGATAACGTCGCATCCCCCGTGTGCCGGCTGCTCCCACACACCCTCCCAGCTGCACACTATAAACCCCATCTCTAGAGATATTTGAATATATTCAAAGCAAGGGGAGATACTTGAAAATCACTCAGATATGACTCTCAACTCTTCATGAAGAGCAACAGATGATCATGCTGGGGTTTAAAGCAAACCCCGAGGAGGGGAGCACAGCTAGTATTTCTCCTCCTCACAAGTGGATCAATCTCACCACAGTTGGCTCTCTGGGAGCATCTGAAGGGAAAAGCAAGGACGTGGATGCACTCACACAGCTGTGCCTCTGCAGACCGCGGCTGGGGACAGAGGTCCTGCTGCTGAGCCAGGGTGGGTGGAAAAGTGGTTTTTCCAAGCAAGCGCAGCTGAGCAGAGAGCAGCCGCTGCCATGTGCCTTGCAGGGGCTCACATGGCTCTGCCCGGCAGGAGTGCTGAGCCTTTACCCCGTGCCCCGTGCAGCCAACGAGCACAGCTTGGCTGTCAGATGTTTGCAGTAATGGAAACAAGCAAACAAACCCGTTCACAGAACAAATAAGAATAACAGCTAAATCGGACGCAGTCACTACCTGGTCACAGCCTGCCAGCTGAGGAGGTGAAATCTAACCCGCTGGAGAAGCTGTTTTCCTCGTAGCATCCAGGCACTGGTGAAGCCCACAGACCAGCCAGGCACCTGCAGTGTGGAGCGGGGTGGCAAGAGCACAGACACGCTGCTGGAGGGCAGGGGAGGGTGTTTCAGGAGGGGTCAGCAGGGTGGAGGGCAGGAGAGCCGGGCTCTGTCTGGGCAGAGACACACAGGGTTCTCCTCGCTGGGGAAACCAGATGGGAAACTGCATCCCCAACTCCACTGGAGACAGTGGAACAACATCACAGTCTCCGGCCCCGTGTGCCTCCCTGCTTCCCAAGCTGGGACTCCTGGCTGCGGCAGACTGTCTCATAGCCAGAGCTTGACCTTTCCAGCATCAATTAGCTGGGAGAGGAGCCGTGCAGCTAATGAGCACATGAAGGGGTTTATCTCACCCGGCAGGCATGGACACTGATTATAAAATTGCTGGCAAAGACAGCAGCTTGGTATTGATCTCGGGAAGGCCAGGTGCTCCGCTGCATAAAAATCACATAGAGAAGTGTTCGTTGTTCCCTTCTGACTCCCGCTGCTGCTTAGGGCCCGGTGTCCGTGAGACCGACACCTCTCCGTGCCCAGCATGGTGAAGAGCCCTCATCGTGCAATAAGTGACACTTCTTGCACCCAAGGCTGTCAAGAGCAAGACCCTTTGGGGGTCTCTGCTCTGCCCCTGCGGTGCCTAACGGGAGGGCACCAGGCTGCAGCGCCAATGTGACCGGCAATCGTAGCAGCCTGGCTGGGGGAAGCTGGGCTTGTTTGAAAAGAAAAGGGATATATCCTGATTTCCATAGGTTGCAGTGGAAATGCTGGAGAACAGGCGAGGTAACACCATCAGAGAGACCTTGAGGGATATATTAGATCCACAGATATCAAAGGGAAGGTCTGTTTATTCTTCTTGATACAGAGTTTGCAAGAATGAGGCATTGGGAAACATTCTTGGTATCTGCCCAATTTGGCTGGTTTTCTTTCAAATAAACTGGCGTCTGGAGCATCTGACCTTTCAGAAGGGTCAGCGCGGAGGGATAAATCACCTCAATATCACAGGAGAGAGTCCCAGCTGGGGACCAGGCTCAGGGAGGCCATGGCACGGTGGGGCGGCAGAGCCTGGATCTCCGGCTGCAGCAGTGGAGACCTGCGGGATGGTGCCGGGGAAGCTGCCGGCTGCAGAGGATTTAGTGAGCTGTCCCGGATCCGGCCCCTCGTGCTCGGGGGATTTGATCTGGTTACTTTTCTGATTCCACCTACTTACAGCCAAGCATGGTTAGTGCTGCTAAAACCGCTGTACGTGGGATTGAGAGTGGATAATTAGCCCCGAGCTTTTCTGCTGTCTGTACCTGCAGGAGGCTGGAACAAAATTCTGAGTCAGACAAAAACAGCATTTAGAAAATGTACCAGGCCTGGGCAGAATACTCAGTCGCTGGTACCTTCTGTTTATCTCACCACATCAGTGATGTCTCCCGTTGTAACATCCTCACTGCCTGGCGTGGGGTTTGCAGGGAGAGGGCATCCTGTAAATCTCAGAGGCACGTTGCTCCAGTGGGAGATACTGTCCTTCTCACTTCACAGGCTGGAGAGATGCCTTGAGCTGTAACCTGGCAGCCAGCAGAAATATGGCAGAGAGGCACAGTTTTGCCGCAGAGCACCTTTGCTGTGTTGCAGGGAATTGATGTCTCCTCCCTAGCTCAGCCCCAGCGCCGCGCCTGCCACATAGCAATCCCCACTGCAACCATTTTAAACAAAGCTTTAATTTGTGGTTCTGTCCAGGCTGATAATCCCCACACTGGCACAGCCAGAGGAAATGAGTCTTGTACCATGGCAGGCTGTAATAACATATCATAATATTTCTTCCCTTGGGAAATCCTGCCAAGGGCACCAGAGATGTCTTGTGAACAAGGATGAATGAAGCCCTACAATCCACCTGTGAAGCAGAGCAGACTTATTCCTATTTTTTAGACAAGGTAAGGGGCACAAAAAGCTTCCCAGGAGCTCAGAAAGGTCACCAAGCAGGGAATAAAACCCAGGAGTCCTAGCTCCCCATCTCCAGGTTTAATTGCTAAATACAGCAGGCTCATAATTTCAGTGAGCTACCATCAAGGATTTGTCCCCATGCTTTCCAGGGAAGAGGATGAGGCAGTTAGAGCCACTACTATGTAGTAGCTTAAGCATCAAAAGAAAAAGGAGAGAGGTTTACAGGAGCATGGCTTAATTCACATTTGCCTGTCAGCTTGGAGCATGCACATGTTCAGATATCACAACTCAAGTAACTGATAACCGCTCGTTTATTAATCTCTGGTAACTCAATCTGCCCTCTCAGCCCTAAGTGCTGAGCAGAGGCGATGCCCTCAGGAGCTAGAGATCAATTTAAATTTTCAGAAGCCTTAGTCCTTGACTCGTTCCATGGTGCCAGCACTCCTTATAATAACTGTTGAGTGGATTTTCTGTCACATAACTGATCCCAGCTCTCTTTCTAGCAGCCCTGGCTGCCACATTCTCCTGTGCTGGAGAAAGAGTCTTTAATATCCATGCCATGAACCATGCAGGAGGGCACGTATACGCCTGGAGAAGTCTGGGATTTGCACTATGAAAAGCTCCCACCCCCCTTTCATGCCAAAACTTAAGTCTTCTGTGTACCGGTGCTATCATGCAGCTTCATCTGGAGGAGAGCAGGGACTCTGGGGCCCCGTGTCTTGCTTCTTGCTCATCCCTGTTGCTGGGTGGTGCTCAGACACACTGGGCAAAGCTCCCTTGTAAGTGGCAGTTCCAGCAAAGGGCTTATAGTTGAACTAGACTGAAGAGATGGGGGAAACCAAGCCACCAAGTTAGAGCAGGATGTGGCCCAGGTCACGCAGCCAGCCCGGCAGGGATGGGAACCAGTAAACGGAATTTATTAACTCCTTGTTTAATGGCCCTGATGCGAAACCTGATTGCTGCCTGCTCCATGAGGTCTCATTGCAGGGACCTCAGCTGACTCCCAGAACCCCCCAGCTGGTGCACTCCAGCTGCCCACCAGGACCAGCTCTCCCAGTTCCACCTCTCAGGGATCCTCACTGAGAATGAAGAGCCCTGAAGTGAACACGGCAGCAGCCCAGTGCTGCTGACCCAGGAGGCTCCAGTCCGTTAGCCCCAAAACATTGCTGACCATGAACACTTTAATTCTGGTATTGCAGGCTCCGCTTCTCAATAAAAGCAAAAAGCAATTTATGAGAGCATGGCCAATAATATGCACCTCGCCTTATCGCAGCTGGTTAAGAGCGGTTGGCAACTGCACCCTGTGGACTGGTGTGGAGTTACTATTTCAGGAAAGCTGCTGTGTCCTGAAAGCAGAGGTCCTGCCTGCAACGGACAGGCTGTGAGAGAGACCCCGACACGTGCAAATGTCCCACCCTACAGCCAGAAAGCTGGAAACCGGCTGTAAAGTGGATGTGATCATCACTTTTCTCTCCTAGCCTGCTGCAGTTCCTGTCAGACAGCCTCCTGCTCTGCATTTCAGCAGTTTCAGCCCATTGAGAACCTGCTCTCACCTGGAGATAAAGGGCAGGAGCTGCTGAGACTGGGGGTACAGTGGGAGGGAGTGCTGGGGTGCATGAAAATATACTATTCCTACCTAACTGCTGGGACGGGGAAGGAAAAAGCAGAGGTGCACTGGTCAGTTGAAATGTTTTCACTTTTATTCAGACACCATACAGTTACAAACCTGCAGCCCCCTCTGCTCCCCAGCCTACCCCACACAGCTCCACCGCTGTTGCTGCCTCTCCTGCCTCGTGGACGTCCTGCCGTGGCGGGACCCAGCCCTGTGGGTCTCCTGCTGCAGAGGACTTCTGATGCCCCAGCCAAGGGCAATGCCATTTCAACACTTTTCCTCCAGGTATAGTGACACATCTGATGCCCACGTGTTTGAGCCTGGCTCCCTGGCAGTCTGAGGCATTTGCAGAGTCCCTCTTTCCCAAGTCTTTAGGGAACCTCTGTTTCTCGGAGCTGCTTTGCAAGATCAGTGGAGAGTGAAATTTGTAGGCTTGAGCTGCCGAGGGTGGGCAAGGTGCCTCCTGAGGATCCTCTGGAACAAGTTCTTCCTGGGTGTCCCAGTGGGGAGCTCCAGGCTGGAGCTGCTCCTCTGATAGCCCACCTCCAGGAGCCTCCTCTCTCTCTTCTCTGCCTCTTTGCTTTCCAGCACATCCGTTACCTGGAGGTCTCTGAGTGGGCTGGCACTTCTCCTGGGCAGGGGAATCCCTGCTGGAGTCCTGCAGGCCTGGCTGCCTCCGCCGTCCTTGTGACCGGTGGCATGGGGACTTGGCTGCTTGCGGTCTCTCAGGCCTCCACCCATCTGGGAGCAGCCGCCTCCCCCAGCAACAGGCATCCCAGGGTGTCTGCAGCATCCCAGCTCCTCCCGGGAACTGGGAGGTATCTCAGCAGCAGGACCTCGAGGATAACCTGAGCCCGAGTGAAAAAACAATGCCTCTTCACTGGTGACCTGTGGGCTCTGCCCCAGGGTGACAAAGCCATATGGGGTGGTGACCTTGGGGAGATGGGGCAGGGACAGAGCTGCCCGAGCAGTGGGGTCTGGGATAGCCTGCGCAGTGGCACCAAGCCCAGCATTTGAGCAGGACAAGCTAGCGCCGGGCACATTGTGCTCATCCTCCACTGCTGGGTCCAAGCCGCTCCTCCGGGCCATCCCTGCCGGTTGCCCCTTCTCCTTGCCTGAGCGCCTGTGCTTGTCGTGGATGTCCAGAGAGGGGATAGTAAACTGCGGGATGCGGTCGGGGGTCACCACATGGTGGAAGATGCCCCCGGAGCTCTTGCTCTGCAGCGCACGGGGACAGAGCATCCCCTCCCAGAGTGACATGGTGGGACCAACGGGGCTCCCTGGAGCAGCACCGTGTATTTATGCTCTGCAGCCAGCCCTGATTGCTCTCCAGGCAGTGACACGCTGTGACGACAACTGCCAGGTCCCTGCACCTGCTCCCTGCAGACCAGCAGCAATTTGTCACCCGCCCAGGCACAGGGGAGACAGATGGAGGGGGACGGGCAAGGAGACACTCGTCCCCAACCTCTGCTCCTGCCCTCCTGCTCACGTGCAGGGCCACCCGTGCCAGCCGGCTCCCATCACCCATGAGACAGGAGGGGGGGCCCCGAGGAGAAGAAGAGCTGGATGAGCGGTGTAAGCTGGGGCTGCAGTGCCCAGGGTGGGAGGGAGCCACACGCCGGGAGCGAGTGCAGCGAGCGGTGGCCTGTCCAGGATGAGTCACCGTCCATGGGCATCAGGTGGAGCTGAGAGCGGGAGACAAACACTTCAGCTCTGTCTAGCAAAATTCCCATCAGGAAAATCTCCGCCTCAGCCCACACAATTACCTGGAGAAATCAGTAATTTCAACCATTGGGGCCCCCAAGTCCCTCCTCCCATCTCTGCTGTTGCTAGAGCTGGGTGCTGGCTTGCTCCTCGCGTGGGACTGCGGGGGAGAATAGTCCAGGGCAGCCCCTGGGCATGAGGCCACGATGAGGAGAGGCGTTGTGCATCCTTCAGGTGGGAGCACGAAACCAGTCTCCCAGCGGAGCCCCAGCCAAGGGCTGTTTTGCCTTTTCCCCCTCTGCAGCCAGGCAGGGGCAGAGCTGCAGAGCCGGGTCGCCCTGCCACCCTCGCCTTGGCCAAGGAAGGCTCCTCCGCTAGCAGGTGGATGAGGGCTGCTTTATGTTGGTTCCTGCTCTGCAAACGACGCAGAGAGAAAAAGCAGCTCTGTTTCTGTGCAGTGCAGGGTCTGTCCCTGCAGCAATGCAGCTGCCTGTGGTAACGTGCCGTGTTTTCACCCTGTCCCACACTAGGAACTGAAGAGGCTCTGCCATGGGTTTGAGCAGAAGCAGGAGCAAGGCCAGGCTTGTTTTGGCACAAACAGGGGTTGAGAGCCTGGACAAGCCCAGGAGACCATCTCAGACCATTGTAAACAGCCACGTCCCAGCTCTGCTGAGGGGGGGTCATGTCTGTCCCCCAAACGTGTGGCTGATGGCAGGGCTACGAGCGAGGTGTGTGGATGCTGGGTACAGGTCCCCACCTCTGCGGGGTCACCTCTGCCACAATACCCTGTTCAGCTGGACGGAGCAGAGACGTGGGTGCCCCGTTATCCCCATGCTGTGCCCTTCGCCCCGAGGGCAATGCCCACACACCATGCCTGCTCCCCGGCTCTCGCCGGCATTTGCAGCAGGGTGTCTGCTACTTTGCAACAGGGTAAAGGGACACCCAAGTATTAAATGCCCTTCCCCACTCCAAAACCACCTGCTTGGTAGAAGTAACAGCTGAAAATCCCTCCTAATAGTTGTGAGGCCTGAACTGGCAAGAAAACTGACCCCAGCCCATCTGCACGTCGCAGTGCCTGGCTTGGGCAAGCGCAGAGCCAAGGGGAAGATCGATGCTGAGCTGCGCGCAGAGGTCGGCAGGTCCGTTGTCCACGCAACGCCCAGTGCAGCTTTCAGGTGTACGGTCTGCGTGAAGTTAAAACCTCAGAGAGTGCCCAGAGCGGGGGCTGAGAGGATCTGCTGCGAAGCAGCTTCTGGAAGGTGCTTTTGGGGTCTCAGCTAAGCCCATTTTATGAAGGGGAGCGTGCATGCGTGTGTGTTCATGTGCACACAGAACTGCCGGCTAATTGAATCAGCCTGTGGTTTCAAAGAACCAGGCTTACTCCCTTCCTTTCATCTTTATTGATTAAAACAAATCCCATCCCCAGCTTGTCCCCAGTGTGGGAGCAAGGGGAGGGCATGGACTAGACAGTCTCCAGAGGTCCCTTCCAACCCCTATTGTTCTGTGATTCTGTGACGGGGACGGATGTTGAGGGGCCTCCCCTCATCTGGGGTCCAGCTTCTCCCATCACAGGGGAGCTCAGCAGGGCAAGTTTTCTGGCATCTTGTCACCCTCCGCCTTCAGCTATTTGCATCAGCAGAGTGAGGGGAGATATCCCAAATCAGAGTCTTGGCAAGCTACAACCCCCAGGAGGAGACAGGCACCCCAAACTGAGAGAAAATAAGCCCCTTATTGAGAGCCATCAGCCCTTGAGCAGGGCGCCAGGACCAGTGCTTATACCAGGGGAACCCCCATGGGAGGACATTGGGCTGCCCCACTGATCAGTGGGGCTGGGAGCTCGTCAGTGCAATGAGGAGCAGCTGGGCCAGTAGCTACAAGTAGCTTGAGGGCTGCAAGCCAGGCTAAGCCAGGCTTCTGCCCAGTCCAGGCTCTTGGGCTTCATGGAGCAGCAACTAAGGCCACACACCAGACCAGAGCAGGTAGACAACCTCCAGGTGCTAAAGGGGTGGGTTTTGCTGCAGGTGCTGTCAGAGCTGGCGTGGAGGATGTCTGATCTTTCTCTCTCTGTCTAGGGGAGGCTGGTTACCTGCAAGGAGCCCTACTCCTTCTCTAGCAGGTTCCTATGCCAGATTCTTCAGCTGAGTTTTGTCAAGTACCTGGTAGGTGATGTTCCTACTGCTGGAGGAATTTGAGGTCAAGGGGATGGGGAGATAAAACCTTGAGACAGGGTAGGAGTTTGAGGTCAAGGGGATGGGGAGATAAAGCCTTGAGACAGGCAGTTCCTTTAGTTTCTCTGCCAGATCATCCTCTCCCTCTTCCCTCTGCCCTGCACTTAGTGTGTGTTCATCCTCTGCTTTTCTGCCTGTGCCAGCTTTTGCCTTCTGCCTGGTTTTGTCTTGCCTTGCTCCCCTTCTGCTAATGGTTGTTGCAGCATTCATGTTTCTCTCCTCTGGGCCAGGAGAGATGGGAGGTCTTTGGGGACAAGGCACAATCTAACTGGTCCTGTTTTACCTGGCTGAAGTTGGTCCCAGTCTCAGCACCACACTAGGACAGAACAGGGTTTAAGGGTTTCACTGAGGACTTTAAATAGCTGGAAGGTCTCAATGACCTAATGTAGTGCTCTCTTGTTTGCAGCTGAAGATCCTTCAGAAAGCATCAGTCTGGATTGGATTTGTGGTCCCTGTGGAGACCATTATCAGCAAAGTCTACCCCACCCAGTCTCCCACCAGGCCTGGAAGACTTGCCAAGAAGCGCCGGGGGAGACTAACGAGCCTCCTCCTCTCCATCGTCCCAGCCAGGATCCAGAACATCCTGGGCTACTTGCCAGCAGACTGGGGCCAGAGCAACATGCCCAAGGGTAAGAGCTGTGGCTTTCTGGAAAACCTGAAGGCTTTGCAGCTAAGAAGCACACAGCATGACATCAAAACGCACTAGGTCTGGAGCTCCTGTGCTGGGTAGAAAGCTGGGAAACACACAATGTATGTGTTCATTCTGTATGGGTTGTGATTGTACCTTCTATGCATCCGTGCAGAGATCCGAGAGGCTCTGATCAACCCATCTCACAAAGCAAACAAGAGAAAGCGGGATGATGTAGCTCTGGAGGAGCAGGAGTCCTGGTTTGTGGTACTGGAGAGGGACCTGCCAGAGGATGACTCTGAAGACATCCCATATGAGGTATGACATTCTGACTGCTGGGCAGACTTGTTTCTTGGGGGCTGAGCAATTGGAAGACTATTGCATTTAGCCTCTGTGCTCCTGGTAGAGTGGGATTGAGGCTGCCCAGGTCTGCAGAGGAGCCTGTGCAGGGAGCTGTAATGAGGTTTCCTTTATTGTACACCCTTTGAGGGCTGCAGGCTGTCCAAAGAGCACTTGAACATTGCTTCATCAGTGTCTGAAAGGTGTGGGTGCTCCACTCGTCCCATAACACTGAAGTTTCCTTTTGGTTGATGTCCCCACAAAGCAGCACCTCTGCCACCCTTAGCTGTTAGGCTGTGGTTCCCAGTGCCGTGAGGAACAGGGCTGGTGCATCCTTCCTCAGACTGCCTCTTTCCTTCCCAGCCCTCAGATGTGGAAACAGACAGTGAGGAGTACAAGTCCCAGAACGACACTGAGGCAGACCTGGAGCTTGAAGAGCACGATGGGACCATTATGCTGAAGGAATCACCAGATCTCCAGGTGAGTGGGCCTGCCCCATTCTGGCTGCAGACTTAGTCCTGGGTACGCTTGCAAATACTGGGCTGGAAGGATGTACTTCAGTCCTTCCCTCAGCTACAGAAGGAGAGATGCCTGGGGTTACTCAGACTGCTCTGAACTCCACAAGTTTGCTCATGGGTCTCATGCTGCCTTTCCATCGAGCTTCAGTCTGATCATGCCCCTGTCTCTGCAGGTGGAGGATATACAACCCGCTGGGGTTAGTGACACCCCAGAGCTGCTGGTTGCAAGCACGGAGCTGGGACCAGAGGATCCAGCTGGGTCCAGCAGTGGGGAAGATGCTCCAGATATTGATAGTGGTGATGCCCAGAAGCCAGAAGATGATGTGAGCAGTGGGGATGGCAGTGAGCAGGACGCTGATGCAGATTGTGACGACAGCAGCAGTTTGTCACAGTATGGGGTAAGGACTCCTTTGTGCTGAGCCATAATCCCACCCACCCTCCTTTAGTGTGGAGCAGGGGAGGTGTCACAAGCTCAGAGGTATTTCAGTCTGGGAGGATGTCCCCAGGCTCTTGGCCTTTGTGACACAGCTCTCCATTCACTTTGTTGCCAAGTGAGCTAGGAAAGGGTTGTAGGGGCTCTAGTTCTCCCTGTGCAAAGAGACAACTTCAGTCCCCTGTATGTTGTTGAGATGATGCTGGGTGTATGTAGTGCTGTGAGCATCTCCACCGCTGAGTGACAGGACTGCCAAATGCCAGTTGAGCATCTTGTGCTGGTACCCAGAGCAGCCACCTCTGAACCAGAGCTGCTACCAGCAGGTCACCATGAGCCCTTCATGACTCACTGGCCCAGATATCTTGTGCCTTAAACTGGGGAGAATTTGTGGGAGCGTTTTCATCACGAGCAACTTGGCACGGGGTCCTTCACTGTTCTAGACCATCTGTTGACAAAGCACTGGTGGATTCCAGTTCCTTTGAGGCTGGTGCTCAGCTGCCTGGCTTGCAGGGAAATGGAGGGTGAAGAGAGGTGCAGGGTGGGTTGGTTTGTACCCAGCAGCTCACACACCACACCACCACCCCCCAAGTCAGTGCTGGCTGGCCTGTGTTATGGGTAAAATCTCTTGTGTTTTTTAGGATAAGCAGAAACCCTGACCCATGGACCTGGACCTCTGCTGTGGCTGCAAAGTGCCTGGTTCTCTGGGGCAGCTGTGTCCTTGAGTAAGCTGTCCAGTTAAATGCTATATTGGTATTTTTTGAACTTATAATAAAATTACCCTATTTTTTTCATGTGAATTGGGATGCAATTGGCTTTCGGTACCCGTACCTGGTAGGTTCTGCACTGGATAGCATGGACATACTGCTGCTGGGAGTCCAGGCTATGAGGCTGCCAGCCAGACCTTCCCCTCCAATCCCTTCTGTAGAGGGGTTCTTCATGGGTCCTGGGAAGGTGATGACTTTGGGAATGCTGAAATGTGTGATGGAAGGAGAGGGATGCAGGGAGTGGAGCTGCAGGCTCAGGCTGAGTGGAGCAGGCTTACCATGTGGCAGCACCTGAGCATGGCCATACTGACTGGTCCCCAGATGTCCCGGGGCTGGCTGGCTGCAGAGGTGCAGGATGGACACCTTAGCAGAACCTCCCTCCAGATGCATGACATCTGCAGAAACACAGGAGGTGGCAAGTCTCTGCCCTTGGGATAAAACAACTAACTTCACATGGAGCCCATGTTGCTCAGTGAGCACTTACAGGTCTTTAGTCTGCTTTCTGGCTTCTTTATGTCTGCGTGTTCCTGCACAGAGCATTCTCCCCCCACATGGGTCATGCAGAGGACCTTGGTTTGGTACAAGAGTTGAGCAAAGGGTGATTCAGGGTCTGAAAAGGCAGGCTGGGATCAGGAAAATGCCTGAATACAACCTAGAGCTCTGAAGTGATGTGAGATTGGCCAACACTTGATCTGTTTTTTTGGAACAAGCCACAATATCTGAAGCTGCAGAGAGCAGTAAATACTCCAAATGTGAGTCTAAAAATGGAACAGCTCAGGGTGTTTGGCTCTCTCGCTTGGGGCCTGCCTGGAGGCTGTGGCTGATGGCATGACTGCCTTGAGCTGTATTTGTGTGTGTATCAACTTGGACTAACAATGCTCCAACTGTTTAGAAATAACTGGGGCATCCTGAAGCAGGGATGTTCTGCTGAACAGGCTGAGCTCTTAGGCAGGTCTAACCTGGATGGGCTGGGCCAGCTCTGCTCTGAGCATAGCAGCTGAGAGCCACTTCTGCCTACCAGCTTAGTAATGTCTGTGCTTGACCCCTACCATGGGCAAAGCCTCTGAAGGAAGTAGAAATCCTTCCCAGCTCTGGAGGGAGGGAGGTGTTGAGATGCCCCCAGGTTTTGTTCTCATGTGTCCCATTTCATATGGGCTGCAAGAAAGAGTGGGAGTTAAATCCCAGGGAGTTCAAAAGCAGGGTGGTAACGAGGATGGAGGTGTCCTTGCTCTCAGACCCTGCTGTGATCAGGGATGCTAATGTCTTTCTAATTAAAGATGGTTTCTTCTGTTAAAAGCAGCTCTGGGGCACGTTGTGCTCTGTGCAGCTCTTCCTGCTGGGCTATAGCAATTGTGCAAAGGGCTGCTCTAGCCAGCAGTGAACCATTTAAAGGAAGAAATGCTTGCACTTTAAACTAATGCCTGGGTCAGGACACCTCGCCTTGAGCTGCAGCCTGTAAACCCCTCCCTGGCACTCTAAATCTGGCTTTCCCTGTATGGATCTGGCCAGAGACCTGGCACTGGCTCCTCTTACCTCTGCTTCAGTGGGACATGTCTTGGACTGGGCAGTGCCATTTTTCTCCCAGGTTAGACCAGTTGTTCGTGCACTATCAATGTGCAGAACCATTCTGACTCATGAAGCTCAAGTATTTATAAAGCTGCTCAACATCCTTCCCTGTGGCAGTGTCTCTTTAAATGCAGGTATGCCTCTCACCTGGTGGTATCTGCCGCTGCAATAGCACTGGTTTCATCACTGCTGAATAATAGCAAGATTTTTCTTCAGATTGATAAAGGAGCTGACATTGCAACTCCTGGATAATGCTCTGCATTAATTCAGTTGCTCATCGTTTGTGTTTGATAGCTCTCCCATTCTCTGCAGCCAGAGTTTTCAAAGCAGAGATTAATAAAACATCCTTTCGTGGCACGTAGCTAGGTAAGGGCTTTTTCTGAAATCTGTGCAGGCTTTTCCTGCTTGCTCCAGAGCTTTAGTAGCACTGGATGTGGAGATAAAGAGGAAGCTTTGCTCATTGTCTGGGCGCCAGGCTGCAGAGCAATTATGCCTTAAAATGTAGTGAGGAAGCAACTAGCACTAAATCTGGCTCTTTGAGCTCACTTGCAAATTAATTCTGTGCACACCTGTCTGCAATGAGGGGCATGCCCAAAGCTTCCCACAGTCTTAAGCCCTGATTTAGGAAGAAGAGACCTCCTCAGATGAGCACAGAGGAAGCAAATGGCTTGGTGGACTGAGAACTAGCTGCAGAGCTGCTTTATCCCAAGGTCATCACCTTGAATCTAGCCCAAGCAGGTAGGTGGTGCATGTTTGTATTGTCAGCGAGGCAGGGTGAAAAGGAGGGAGCCGATGGTCACGCTGCTGGCAGCGTGCGAAGGCTCAGCCCGGAGAGAGGCGGCCCATCGCCTGGGAGGTGGCTGCTGGTGGCTTGATGGGTGTCACCGCTGCTGGGGGCAATGGGTTCTGCAGGGATGTGAATGAGCTGCCTTAAATACCTGCTTGCGCGTTGGCTTCATCTAGTTGCAGAAGGATAAGGCTTGTATGGAGAAATAGTTGTTGTACCAGAAATACACACTGGTGGCTAAAAGGCTGTTTGTGGAGGATCAGCGGTGCTGCAGCCAGCCCGTTCACTGGGGTGTGATATTACAGAACCTGATGCTTTTTGAGGGCTTGGCCCCTCTTTGCAGCTGGGTGGAGCGGGGGGATTGAGGGGACGGGGAGGGATGGGAGAGTCTGTCCTGCCAAAAGGCAAGAATTTGCTAAGCACCTTTGAGCATCTCTTCCCTTCCTCTCCATTGTCCCTATTCTTCCCTGTCCTTGTCTGTGACTTTTTTGCCCTAGTGTGGGGAGGTGAAGTGCAGGGACATGCCCCAGGCCACGCAGGGCGGCTGCAGCACAGCTCTGTTTGGGGCTGGGTGAGGTGAGGAGCAGCCTGATGGAGCAGGTTATTGAACTCCAGTGGGGTGGAGGTGCTCTGAGTCCTTCTTGGCATCCTCCCTTCTGGGAAAAGGCCCAAGAGGGGACATGGGATGTGCCCAGCTGAGTCTCCACTGTGCTTGGGCACAGCTCTGCACATTGTCCAAGCCCAGCTTTTGTGTGGTCCCCCCTCACCCTCCCCCTGGGTGCCAGGGGCTGGGCAGAGGGGGTGGCCATGGTGAGAAGCAGGGTGCTGGGGCTGTAGTGGAGAGCTGTGTTGAGGAGCAGGTTCTCTCCCCTCACCCTTGCACACCCTGGAAATTTCCAGTTGCTGCTTTTTCATGCCACCTTTCCCTGCCTCCTCCCACAGACCAGAGGGGCTGGGATGGTGGGAACCATGCAGGCTGCAGGCACTGGAGCTGAGGTCTGCACCTTCCCCAGCCCTGGGGTCCATTTCGTCTCAGTGGCTTCATGGGTGACACCCAGTTCCCATCTCCTCAGCAAGGGCCACCGAAGAGCAAGCCAGGTGCTGTGAGAGAGGAGGATGGGAAGAAGGGGGGAATGGGGAGAGGGAGAGAAATTGAGGGGTTAATGCAGTGGTAGGGGGATGAAGAGACAAGCATGGCCCTTGAGGGAGCCTGAAAGGGGCAAGCGAAGGTGACCCCGACAGTCAGGGTCCCCAGAGGACACGTGGACCGAGCAGCCTGCAAAGGGCTCCATGCTAGACCTCTGACAAGGGAGTTGCATGGGAAACAAACGGCTTAATTGAGGCAAAAATGGTCGTAATTAGCATGAGCAAATCCAATTAGGAGCCACAGGCAGGTTACCTCAGGCCCGTCATTGGGAGTGCAGGGGGCTGTGGTGGTGCGGGAGCAGCCCCGCGGCCGGGACAGGCAGGGAAAGGGGGTGCGGGTGCTCCCCCAGGGCTGGTGCTCATTAGCATCCTCTCCTCCTCCGGCTGCTGGCTCTCCACCCTGGACAGAGCCTAATTGGGATGGAGAAATGGATTTGCCAGGCTGCGCTCAGCAGAGGGGTGAGCCGTCAGCAATGGGGCTGATGAGCAGACCGGTGATCGCCTCCCACCGAGCAGCTTCATAACGAATATCGTCACTGTTGGCTGTTCAAAGCTGGTAATTGAGAGGGTCAGAAACCCTATTCCAACCTTGCTTCAGGGCTGGAAGGAGCATTTTGCTCTTTCTTACAAGGAGCAGAGAAAAATTGTTCCTGTTTGTCCTTTAGGGGCGACCGCTTGGTTTCTGGCGTGTCTGGGGGCTGCAGAGGGGAGACGTGCTTGGCTGCAGCGCCTCTGCCCTGACACGCTGGAAGTAATGAGGTTAAGTGTAATTTTTCAAATTACAGGAGGCATTCCTTTCCTATCACATGCATACAACTGCCAGGGACTCAAAACATTCATTTCCAGCAAGATCATCTTATGGGTCATAATTTTTGTTAAAAAATTTTTTCCTCTATTTTGGGAAAACATGAAACCACAGTGGTGCTCTTCTCATCAGGCTTCTCTTTCCCAGTCAGTCTCCTTGTCCCCCCAGAACTGGTTATTCACACCACTCGAGCAGTGAGGCACAGGCACTGAGCACCACCTGAACCCAATCCGCTGCCTTTTCCAGCCCACCCACCCCCTGCCAGCCCAGGGATGGCTCACCCTTCTGTGGGAGTGGGACCCCTGGGAGCAGGGACAGGGCTGGGGTTCACATCCGGGGCTGCTGTGACTCTCATCCATCTCTGCTTGGGCAGCTATCAGAGCAAATCTGTCCCTCAGGGATGGCAGCATGGGTGCTGGGCTGGGACATCGCCTTGCTTGGCCTGAGATGTTTCCTCAGTTGCTTCGGCTGCAGGAAATCCTGTTGTGGGAGAGCTGCTGGTGTTACCACGGCTCCTTTGCTCCATGAACCTCCGCGAAGAAATGGCCCAGCATTTCTTTTTTCCTTCCAGCCCCAAGGGTTCAGTTTGCAACAGCTTTTGTGCACAACTGCTCTCTAAGGGACCCTGCTGTGTGGAAAGCAAAGCGTGAGCTTGTGAACCCCAGGAGATGCTGGGCTGTGGTGCTGTGCTTGGTGTGGTCCCAGCTCTGCCCAGCAAAACCAGCATCCCTGCCAGGGAGAGGAGCAGGCAGCTGGCACTGCAGTTCCTGGAAAGCATCGGGAGCACTCGTGGCCTGGGAGCCGCCTTCCTTGCAGGCAGAGGGGTTATTCGGGGGTTCCTGAACGCCCCTGCCTGTCCTGCTCAGTCTCCCACCGCCTCCGCAGGAGATGCAAACTCTCAGCGGTGCAGGCAGATGCCTGCTCGGTGCTGTCATCCACGTGAGGCTGCTGCCTGCAACTCCTGGCAGCTCGCAGCGATAATCCCAGCTTTATCTTCTCCACACTGTGACAGCGGCTGGAAAGAGGGAGACTTTGATGTGTCCCTGGGGAACTTGGTACAAGCTCCAGGTGGTGCCAAGGGCCTGTGTTGAGGATCTGGCTCTGCTCTGCGATGCAGGCAGCCGGTGTCGAAGCAACACCAGCAGGTTTTACAGCTGGTGTTGCAGCTGCACGTCTGCACGGTCAAGAGACAAACCACTGTCCCCATATCTGCTCATCTCGCAAAGCTCTGGGCACCATCGTCCCAGGATAAGATGCCTGGTCCTGGGCGACTGAGGAACTAGTTTGTGCCTTTTCTGAGGACACAGTGTGGTCCTAGCCACATGAGGTGGTTTGGAGGCAGAGCTGTGAGTGGGCTCTGTTTTGCTCAGGGATGTGCATGGTGAGACCCAGCTGGTCTGCCTTGAGTTGCCCTTTGGGGATTTTGCCATTGCCAGTGAGGGCTCTTCACCAGGGCTGACCACCGCTTCCAGTGGTTTATCTGGATCCAAGAGTCCAAGGATGCCTTGGACCAACTAACCAGTGTTTTAGCCCTGAGCTGGGCACACAGCCCCTTGTTGCGAAGAGGGCTGCTTCCAAGTGTGTAACTGGGAGCAGATTATCAGTGACAGAGTGTCCCTGGCCATCACCGATGCTGCTAGAAACAGAGCCATCACCTAAGAGATGCACAGTTTCCAGGCCAGATATTTTTGGCTCATGTGTGTTGAAGTTTTCCAAAGGCTTTGAGCCAGTATTTGTTCTGCTGCCCTTGTTGTAGTCTCTTGAATCAGAGCCAAGCTGTTGGTCACAGCTGGGTGGCATGGAGAAACCCGTGCTATACCGGATGCCGTAGCTGGGCTGATGTCCAGCTGGGAGATGGAGAGCTGAGGCCCGGAGACATAGTGCATGTCACACTGTGAGCAAAATGATGGAAAAGTCGTGAGATCCAGCGGGCCAGTCCCCCCACGCTAATGGCCACGTTCAGCTGAGCTGGGAAATGAGCTGCATCTCTCCCACAGTGGCTGTGGTGCGTGTCTTTCTAGCTAAACCCCCAGTGAAAGCTCTTGAAAACAAAGATGGGAAGGAGAGCGTGCTGCGAGCATTAATATGCACATATATTAGGTGTGTGACTCACACAAGAAAGGAGAGTAATTTTCAGGTCCGATTAGCTTCATCCATGCACTCTCCAAAACTCGCTGTATTTATTCATATTTTATTTAAGATGCTGCAAGATATTAGCTTAGAAAAATGGGAGGCGACAGGGAAGGCTGAGAGCCAAGGACAATTCCCATCCCAGCCCCACAGAGGTAAGGAAGGATGAAGTCCTCGCAAGCAAGCCGATCTGTTGGTGCTAACATGTGATCTCCCGGTGCCTGTGCTCTAGAGGTGGCTCCAAGTATGGGGTGCAGAGAAGCCCGAAGGGGCCAAGGATTGCGCTGAGTTTCTTGGCTGGCGTGCCCTGGATCTGTCTGTATGGGAAAAGGCACCGGCTTCAGTTCAGGGCAGCAACAGGGCTGGAGCGTAGATCACCACCCATCCCCTCCTTGCTCTGACACCCCCTTCTCTCCAGGGACTTCACCAGTAGCTGTGGGTGCTTCTCTGCCCAGTGCTCTGCCTGCGGCGGGTGACTCATCCTCCTGACGTGTGTCCCCATATCTCAGCCCCCCTGGGGAGGGGAGATCTGGGCATGGTGCCTGCAAGTCTGCAATGTGAAGAGGCAAGCAAGGCTGTAGGTTGCTGCTTTGTCCCCAGTGGACTTTCTGCTCTGCTCGTCTCATCCTGGCTGGCCGTGCCCCACTTGCTGCCATAAGTGCTTCCAGGGGCTCCGGGCACCTTCCCCAGGCTGGCGTTCTTGCAGAGCATGGAGGAGGTGGGCAGTATGCTGGGACCTCAATGACTCTTCCAGCTTTCTAAGCAGCTCCTGGCTTTATCAGCAAAAATGCTCTCTCAGGAAGAGCTTATAGCCAAGGAAACTTCATGGCCGGAACAGCTCTGTGCAACCGAGGAACTGCCCTGGATTGCATCTTCTACTGCATGTTCCAGCCAGTCCCCACATCGGCTCCAGGGTCTCTGATAGAGAGAAGGAATCTAAAGACCACCTCATTTATCACCAGCAAAAAGTAGGTCCTCCCACCTTGTTTTAAGTTTTTAATGCAGCTCACATCAGAGGCAGAACCGTGATCTGCTGACACGAAACCCAGCCTTCCCACACCTCCAGGGAAGTAGGTGGCTTCTCTTTTGCTGTTTTCACTCATGAGCTAGTATTGTCCTTGGCTGTAGCTCCCTTGTGGATCAGAGGCCAGGAGCTTCGCACAAAGCATTGAAATAATCCGGTTCCTGATGTCCAGGCAGCAAAGGTGTGTCTCAAGGACGGGGATTTCATCCCGGGGTTGAATAGCCTGAGGTGCGTATGAGGGATGGGGATGGTGAGGGAACAGCGGGTGCTGAAGGCAGGCATCATGCGTTTCTCTTAAATGCAAGTAGCCCAGAGGCAGATGTCTTCCCAACAGCCATGCATCATTCATGCAAGAGTGCTCCCTATCTGATAAATCATATTAGAGAGACAAGACACAATGGGGCTTTTAATTATAGAAACAATTACCAAGGATTAATGACAGCAGTGGTGTGATGGATTATTGTTACTCCTAAAGTTTAATAAAGCTTTAATAGTTTTTGTCAGACGTGGAGAGCAATGAGACAATGCTTCCTTTGGTGTTTGCTTAAGCTGTAATGCACCTCTGCTGCTGCTTCATCCCGCTCTCTTCCTCTCATTTGCACCGATGAGATACCTTTGGGGGCTTCCAGCAAATGCAGGGGCTTGACTGGATGAAGCCTCTGCGAAATTTGTTATGGGAAAGAACAGGGCACGGGGTTGAGCAAGGTGGTGTTGCCTGTGGGGAGCCACCGAGGTGGAGCAGAGCCTGGAGGTGGGACGGGCCCTGCGAGGCGGAGCAGGGACAGCGTGGCTCAGCGTCACCAGTCATCGGCCAACATGGATGTGTCCCTTAGGCTTGTGTGATCTGAGCGGAGATGCTGCTCTCCAAAAGCATGTCCCTTCACAGCCCCCCAGCTGGGTGCGGTGGCCCCCGATACACAGCTCCAGCATCAGCATCTTTGCACCTGGGTCTTTCTGAGTGAAGGATCAGGTCCTCGCTAATCACAGAATCATAGAACAGTTTGGGTGAGAAGGGACCTTTAAAGGTCATCTCATCCAACCGCCCTGCCACGAGCAGGGACATCTTCAACTGGAGCAGGTTGCTCAGAGCCCCGTCCAACCTGACCTGGAATGTTTCCAGGGATGGGGCGTCTACCACCTCCCTCAGCAATGTGTGCCAGTGTTTCACCGCCCTCATCGTAAAAAATTTCTTCCTGCTTCCCAGACGCAGAGAAAACCCCTAGCCTCCTTTTCTGCCTCCCAGCAGCCTGGTGAGCCTGACACAGGGCTGTCCTGCCTGGGATCCAAGTTTAATCTGCTTAGAAGACACTAACGGAGCCGGCGGCTTGGGAAAATGCGAAAGTCGGCAATAGCTTCCCTTTGCCCTGCAACCCTAATTTTCCCCCCACCAAGGAGGCTGGCTCGGCAGGGCGCTGACAGCAGCTGCCAGCAAACAGCCCGCCGGCAGCGGGGACACAAACGCGGAGCGACAGGAGGGCGAGAGCCGCTTGGGGGGCACGAGGGGTGGCTGGAGCTGTCACTGGAGAGGTGTGGTGGAGCGAGTCATGCCAGCCTGCAACCTCAAGCTGCCCTTCCTCCTCCCTTCCTCTGCGGGATGCTTGAGCACTCAGCGGTGGAAAACACAGGTGAGGCTGGGTGCTAGCATGGTCTGCCCCGGGGGCTTGGCCGTCAGTGCTGCAGGGAGGAGAGCATTGCCATGAGGGAGCTGAGCGGGTCTCTCCCCTGCTGAATCACCCCAGGCAGCCCCAGCATTGGTACCTGCCCCACACAATTGCCCCCGTGCTGGGAGCTGGGCTCAGGGCTCATGTGACCCCTGCGCCATGCAACGGCCCCGGGCACTGCAATGTGCTCCCTGAGCATCACCGAGCACCCATGTGCTGCTGCAACCACAGGAGTACCCCCTCCTCCCGCAGCACCCCCGCCCTGCTCTTGGGTCTTTCTCAGGAGCCCCAGCATGTGGCAGGAGGACCCCAAGCTTTGGTCCAGGATTTACCCTGGGGCAGAGCGGAGAAGACTGGTGCAGGATGAGGCGTGAGAGCAACCTTGAAGTCCCTGCGATTCAGTGGTGGAGCAGGGGAAGGGACACAGTCTCCAGACAGGCTGGACTGCGCTTGGCCTGGGTCACTCAGTCCCTGGCCAGTTCCCCCAGCAGGGCCTGGACAACCTGGCCCCAGTGTCCCTGCGTGCTGGCAGACAGTCAGGGATGGCTGGTGGGGAAGATTTAACAGTACAACCTGTCTAATGCTGGATTAATAATTCATTGTGCGAGGCAGGGTGCAGTGATCTTCGCCCCCTCTCGCATATTAAGTGCTGCAAAGTGCAGAGAGCTGTCGCTGGCATGAGGAGCAGGGAAGGGGGACAGGATGGTGGGGACGGTCATGATGGAACTGTGGTCCCTTGGGCACAGCTGCCCCTCTCCTGCCGATGCCGTGGTGCAGCGTGCCGGGAGCTGGGTGCTGCGGGGCGAGACGCCTTCGGGCAGGGAGGCGCAGGGCGACCAACATCTCTGGATCCGAGTGCCAGGTAGAGGTCTTGTTTCCAAACAGTTTCTCCTTCCATCGAGGATGTGGGCGGATTTGTTGCCTGCAAAAGCGAGACACTAATAACGCTGGCCGGGTGCCAGGTGCAGCATCAGTTCTTACCTCCAGCACTGACGCTCCTCAAAATGCTCCCATAGCCCCGCTCCGTGCCAGTCCCGCACACACCCACGGAGCCCCAGCGGGTGCGTGAGAGCAGCCCGGATTGCACAGACCCCAGCGCTGAGTTATCAACAGTCTAAGGAGAGTCTTTCTCCTCCAGCCTCCGAGGCACTTGCGTCTGGACGAGGCTCCCAGCGGTGCTGTAATTACCTGCCTGGCTGCAGGCAGCCTTTAACAGTGAAGACAATTCCCACGGTGTCAAGCTGGAGAAGTCGCTTCAAGCCGTGGAGCTGTGTTCAGCCCCAAAGCATCACTCGGCATCAGGGCAGACAGAGCACCCCGGCACCTGCTCCTGGTCCCCGCGGCAGGCAGAAGGGATGAGGGTTGTTCTGGCAGGTGAAACACAGCCGGCGCTGCGGAGCTTCAAGCGTGGGTCAGAAGAGACTCTCAACAGCTGGAAACAGCTGGATTCCCCAGGGGAGAAACTGCCATCTTCAAAGTTATGTTGGCCAATGCCCCTGGAGACCAACACATGGATGCGGGATGATCCTTCTGGCAAATTTTAAGCCAATTCCTATTAAAACATTTCCTCTTTAAAACCTATTTCCTAACCGTGACAGTCTCCCTGTCCTGCAGAAACCCAGCGCTTGGGTGGGCAGAGCAACGGTGTTAAGCTGGTAGGTAATAATGTGCTCGTCAAAGAAAAGTTAGTTTCCCACGTCTTCCTGGTTACTAAAGAAGTTGTCAGCTATCTTCCATCCCAAATTAGACCTTGCAGACCCGCCTGGCTTATGAATCAGCTCTACCATCACTGCACACCAGCATAATTTGTCTTGTCTTTCAATATAACAGTTCCCATCCCACTCGGAGGACGTGGAGCGAAAGTAAGCAGCCAAAAAAAGCAGGACCCTGTGTGCTGGACTCAGCAGAGCAGTAAAAGACGGTGACAGGGGAGTTTCTTCCCTCACCGTTTGAGTTCATATTCTGGACGTGGTACGTGTGGGAAGAGGGAAGACAGAGAAAATTGCTGGGGATTGGCACCTCATTGCAGTGTGACCTTGAACCACGAAAGGGACTGAAGAGGCCATGTACCTCCAGGCAGCCCGGGTGAGCAGAGACAGGGCAGAGCAGAGTGATGAAAACCTGGAAAGCCTCTGATAAGAAGAAAAGGGCCAGAGAAGTGCGTTGTCACCACTGTCACCTGCCAGCTACCGCTGGACACGGCAGAGCAGGAGAGGGGCCGGGCAGGTGCCTGCTGGGAGGGAGGAGGTCACTGAGCCCAAGCCGGGGTGCGGGTGGTCTCCTCTGCGTGTTTGGCGCTTTGTGTTTGCTCCTTCCAAACGAGGGGGAGAGCCTGGCGGTGGTTGGGGACGTGTCCCTGAGCGATTTACACCCAGGTGCAGCTTTTCTCCCAAGACGGTGTCTTGTCGAGTGACCAGTGGATCAGAAATGCTGCCTAACTGAGAGTGGGACATTAGAAATGGGTGAGGAGGACGTCTCCTGGCCAATGGCCCCAGCAGCCCTCTGGGTCCCAGCCTGGGCAGTGAGCTCCCTCCTGTCTGCGCTGCCAGCACCCGATTCAGAGAGCACGTTGCGTACCTGCAGCACCCCTGTGTGGGAACCTGGCAAGGGCCATCCCACAGCGGAGACAGGCACGACTTTTGGGGTTTTGTTGCCACCATGCTGTGTTCCACTCGTGTAATTCTGTTCAGACTGGCTGGGGACAAGACTGCCGCCACTCATCTGCAATGGCCCCATCTCCAACCAAGAACCAGCAGCTCCCAGAGCTGTGAGCAGATGCGGCCATGGCTTGAGCTGATGAATTAAGGAGAAGAGAACCTGATCTATCTGCATTAAGTGTGAAGACAGACACAGGGTCGCAGGGGCACAGGGCAGAGAAGGCACCAGGGATGGTTTCCATCTAGAGGGTGCAAATGGCGTGTTTGCCGACCACGGCACCACAGCGCCTGGAATCCTAATCGCCTGCAAAGCAGCTCTAATGATATTTGAAAATGAGCTTGGAGCTGCCGGGAGGGATTCGATGCCACGCTCAGATAAAGGCAGGCAGGACGCGCACGCAGAGGGAGGGTGAGGGAGACGGGGGCGGGGAGCGCGTTTCGCACAACGCAGCTGAGTGAAGGGAAATGTGGGCTGAATTTCATCAGGAGAAATTTCCTAGCGGGGAGGGAGCGAGCAGGCAGCGGAGCAGCCGCCCCCAGCTCTCCAACGGCGGGGAGCGCTGGGATGCCACCAGGCACGGCTCCGGCATGAATCCCTGTACATGTTCAGGGATGGAGAGGCGACCTTGGGCCCTTCCAGCAGCCACCAGTGCCTCTGCCATGCGAAGAAGAGAGGAGGTGAAACAGGCAGCATCTTGCAAAAAACTGTTGTGCTGATGCTGCTCATCACCCCTTCTCCTGCCTGACTGCATCAGGAGGGCTGCACTGCCCCACGACAGTGCCCGAGCACACCCCAGCCCATGTCTCGGACAGTTCTGCTGGCAGTAGTCACACTGGTGTTGCCAGATTCCCTCCACCCTGTCCTGCGCTCACTCACGAACAGAGTCCCACGTGGCTCAGCCAGCCTGCACAGACCAGAGCGGAGGGTTCGCGGCACGGGGGCCGTCAGCTGGCCTGGCCTCTGGACAGACACGCTGGGTGGATGTGCAGCAGCACAAGGGGCCATGAACAAGGGCAAGGAATGGGAAGAAAGTCGCTGCACTGGCAGCTGCCAGATTTGCTCCTTGAGAAAGGTTGGCATCTGCCACCTCCGAGCGGAGAGCCTGCATGGCTGCCTGTGCTGCTGTTACAGAGCTGTGGCCAACGCTTTGGGAAGGGACATGCGTTGCCTGTTCACTCTGGTGCAGAGTGACTGCAGTGCTGACTTCCATGTGTGCCCAGCCCCTGGGGAAACCCTGAGGGCCCTGGTGCTGTAGCAGTGTGCAGTTTGGGTCTGTAGGCAGAGCCAGGTGCGTTGGGAGAAGCATTTGCAGTGGCCATGCCCAACTCGCTGCCTGCCCTCGCCCAGCAGCCCAGCCACCATCTCCCCAAATGCCCTGAGCTATGGTCAGCCCCGGGGACGTGCTGCTGCTGTGGACAGCTGCACTCAGAGCTGGATTTAGAGCCTGAAATCTCCTGTTCCCTGCTGCTTTTGGGTCAAATAGCGATCCCGGCAAGAAGCAGTTCCTTGGGCTTCTCCATCCCAGGGAGTCCCCCAAGCCCACAATATCACTTTTCTCTACAATTACCTGAAAGGGGGTTGCAGAGAGGTGGGTGTTGGTCTCTTCTCCCAAGTGACTAGCGACAGGGCAAGACGAAATGGCCTCAAGTTGTGCCAGGGGAGGTTTAGGCTGGATATTAGGAAAAATTTCTTTCCTGAGAGAGTGGTGAAGCACTGGAAGAGGCTGGCCAGGGAAGTGGTGGAGTCACCATCACTGGAGGTGTTCAAGGAACATGTGGACGTGGCACTGCGGGACATGGTTTAGTGGGCATGGTGGGGTTGGGGTGATGGTTGGACTTGATGATCTTACAGGTCTTTTCCAACCTTAGTGATTCTGTGCACCACGTCCACCACACCAGGCTGCGCTCCCAGCCCCACCAGTGGCTGGGGACCCTTAGGGACACAGATGGCTCTGCAATCCTGCCTGGCTGGGCCGGGCTGGGCAGCAGCAGCAAACCCACTCTGGAGCTGAGGATCTCAGTGCTCCGGAGGAACCAGGGCACATCTGCTGGCAGTGATTCCTCTATCAATGTATCCCAGTACCTGGAGCACCTTGCTGGATTAGCAGGGCAAACGGAAAATGAGCTGGGTACTGCCGGCCCCACCTGCCAAGGAGAATAAATCATCTGCCGTGGGCTCTGCGCTCAGCTGCCGGCTGCAGCGGAGCCGAGAGCCGGGTACTGGGGTCAGCAGCCCTGGAAGGTGAGCGCACAGCACCCAGAGCACACGCGCTTACGCGCTGGGCAGCAATCAGCTCCGTGAGCACAGGCAGATGCTGGGACCTGGGTGCTGTGCAAGCTCTCCTGCCCCGCAGCAAAGCGGTTGCAGAAGTGATGGCCTTGCAAAGGGGACCCGGCAGGGGCTGAGCCCCACCATGAGCATCGTGCCGGGTGGCAGGAGGAGAAATGCAGCCTGTGCTGGGGAACCGGAGATAATTTGCTTTATCCTTCTTTGGACAGGGAAATAGGTGTGCTGGTTTTGAGGGCCGCTGAGTGTGCAAAGCTCCTGCTGAAGCCAATTGGCACTGATGGTCGCTGGCTCTGCAAAACTGGGCCACGGACCTGAAAAAAGGGATTGGGGGAAATCCTCCTTCTGTGGGAGTGTGTCACCTTGGGCTGACTTCCCTGCCAGAAGGGACGCCTTGACCCAGACGTGGTAAAAGGGCTCACTTAGGGGTTGCGAACGGCAGCCGGGAGCAAGGGTGGGTGAGGAGCCAAGCACCAGCTCTCGCCATCTCCTCTCCGCTGTCACTCGAAGCCGTGGCAGTCGGAGGGGGAAAAGGTCCCTCTCCTTCCTGCTCGGATTAAAACCTTTCGCCTGATGGTGTTTCTGCCGGGGACAGCTCAGAACAGCAGGTGCTTGGCCAAGGAAACTTTCATTGTAGTTACCAAATATTTATTAAAAGTAACTAGGATTAGTCATCGGCTCAGGCTGTGTTTGCAGAGCAGGTACATATGTCCGGTGCTTTGTAGGTAAATACAGGGGTGAGATGTCTTCCTTCAGGGGTTCACACTCTGAAGCAGATCAAAACTGCAGACACAGAAACATTGGGTCAGGGCAGAGTGAGCTGGAGAAAACGGGCTTTGTAGGGGGAACAACACCGGCTCCGTGCAGAGGAGGTCACGTACTATGTTTGCAGTGCGGCAGCGACCCTGTCCTGAGCTCCCCAAACCCCAGGAGTGGGGCCAGCGGGCCATCCCCCTCCGTCTGCATGCTGGAGTCATGCCCGAGTGACATGGGTGGTGGGAGGCTGCATTTTGGGGTGCTGATGGGGGACCTGGCCAGATCGAGCCCCCGGGACCTCGCAGCCAGGCAGTGCAGGGTCCCAGCCTGGCAAGTCCCTGGGAGAGGGTCGCTCCAGGCTGGGAACCTGCGGATGGAGCGGGGCTCCTCCTGCCCTTCCAGCCGGAGGAGAGGACAACATGGGGGTGGTGTCCCCGGGGCACCCAGGGCCTTGCTGCCTCCGGCCATGCGGTGTCACTCTCCACTCGTGTTTGGGTCCCTGCAAAGCCTCCGACCAGCGTATCTACGGGGGTTATGTGCCCCAGGAGCCATCCGGCACCCAGGAAAGAGGCACTGTGGCATGTCCCAGGGCAGGGCTCAGCTCCGCAGCGTCCTCCCCGGGGGGACGAGTCCTGGGGACGGTGCTGTCTCCTGTGGTTTGGCTGGCTCTGGTGCTGGGGCATTTGGGGCTGGGGGTGTCTGGGCTGCCCTCCAGGCATGCCCTGGGGACAGCACCCCGCCAAGCGACTGGCTCCCTGGCGTCCCCGAGCCCTTACAGCATCAGTCCAGTGCCAAAGGGGCACTTGGCGAGCTCCCCAGCCACCCGATTTCTGCAGGGTCAAACGCTGGCTCCTTCTGGATCCGCCCTGTGGATCGTGAGCCATCGGGCTGGCTCCTTCTAGGAGTTAATCGAGGTTTCCATTAGTCAAAATTAATGGCCACCAAGAGTCTGTAGTCATCACATGGCTCCCACTGCTGCGTCCGTAGCGGGGAAAAAAAAAATCACTGCCTGTCGCCGGAGCTGGCAGTGTCGGAGTGCTGCGTTTGAGCTGGCAGGGGACCCACACGTCCGGCGGCGCTGGGGGCTGGCACGAGCCTCCCGGGAGGCCGGGAGAGGCCCTGGACCCTGGGGTCAGCAGGGAAAGCTCCCGCGCTCCGCCCCGGGAGAGCAAAAGGGAGTTTATGTCTCTGTTTATTAGCTATTTTTTTTTTCCTTGGCACGTTTCAGCCAAGAACTCTTTGGGATTTTGAGTGTGTGCCAGAGCAGCTGTGATTTTTTTTATTTCTTTCGCGCTTTTTTTTTTAAAAAAATCATTTTGCTGAATCTGTGTGAAAACGCCCCAGAAAGCAGTAAAACTTGTCAAGACGCTCCCAGCGCTGGCTCCCTCGGAACAGCACCTCCAAGGGCAGAGACCCTCCCCAAAGCATTGCATGCGGACAGCCCCAGCCCCAGGGCCCTGCCACTTCTGTGCTTTCCCCCCGAGTTGAGGATAGGGACACCTCAAGGGGAGGAGGTGACATTTGTGTTCCCCTCTGTTCACAGGGGACAGCTGTGACCCAGGTGGCCCTGCTAAGTCCCCAGTCCCGATCCTGAGCCAGAGGCAGAGTTTCAGTGATGTGGATTTTGGGTCCCCATCCTCATTTTTTGGGGGAGGAACTATTTTGCACAGTGCCAGGCTCTCGGGACAGGGGTGACAGGTAGGGGTAAAGTCCAGGAGACCTAAGGAGGGGACCAGGTCCCATCTCAGCACCCCAAACGCTGTGGCCCCTGGCAGGGAGCAGGCTCCGGGTGCACAGAGGACAGGGGGCCCCTGGCCCAGCCCGTCCCCCATCTCCTGGCGTAAGGTCCTTTTTGAGCAATGCTCAAATTTGAATTAATTGGAGAGCAAGACCTGGGGACATGGCCCCGTGGGCTTCTCCGATGTCCACCGTGGGGCTGTGGGGCTCTGGCTTGGGGAAGGAGAGCTGTTAACCTCAGCCTGGCGCCTTTTCTCCACATCTTTGTCCTGTTCTTTCGTTAAAGCCCAAAGTGATGCTGAAGGGGCATCAAAGCTAATGGGAGGAGGTGGCAACTGGGGCGCACCTGCAGCAGGAGCGGGGTCAATCTGAAACCCACATCATGGGCTTTAGTCACAACCTGCCTTTTCCCTTATCCTACGGCAAATCACTTGTCTGTGCCTTGGTTTCCCTCAGAGTAAAATAATGGTATGAAGGGGACACAACGAGACATAAATAACTTGGTTTTCTGGTAAGAGGCTTGGGGAGGGGTCAGGGACAAGGTGGCCCCCTCTGACCTGGGCTCCCCCAGCTCCCCCCCTGCATCGCCAGCACTCTGTCCACCCAAAATCAACTCTAACCCTGGCCAGGAGGCAGGAAAGCATCTTCCATCAGCCAAAATCAGATCAGCACTTGGCTCCCAGTGGCAGGAGCACGAGCCGTATGGATGAAGCAATTCCCCCCATCCCTTGATTAATAACAAGGCAGGCCTGCGGAGCGAGGGTGGGGGGGATGCTGTTTAATTGACTCTTGTGTTTTTGAAACAGCAGCTTAATGACTAGGTTCAAATTAGCCACAATCACCTTTTCATCCTGGGGAATTGAAATGAAACGTGGATTGCTCCAGCACTGCCTCCCCCCATGCCAGCCTCTTAAAAATACATCTCCAACTAAAACAGTTGCCTTTCTCACGCTTGGATTTTTCATCTTTATTAAGCAGATAAATTGTTGTTGTTTAAAGCAGCAATGAAATTCCTTCACACCCATGTAAATCTCCTTGTTTTAACTGCAGATCCAAGGATGAGGCTGGGGATGAAACTCAAATGGGAAAGCCTGAGACGCTTGTGCCTGCAATGAAATTATAAATCCACATCCCGGAGCAAACGAGCAGTAGGAGGCAGCCAGAAATCTCCATCGGCAGAAGCGCTGGGCTGCAGCAAGGGATGGAAGTTGCAAGTGGAACCGATAAGGCACCCAAGCCGGGAGAGCTGTTGGCATTTCTGGCAGCATCCTGCACAAATGGAGCTAATTTAGGCGAGAACATCTACTAGGGGAGCCCGTGACACTAAATCAGCCTGGGTTTCAGTGCTGTGCCCTACTCCTTACCCCCGATTTCTTCCCTCAGTTTCCCTATCTGTAAAATGGAGGACATGCTGCCAAACCCTGCTTGAAAACAGCTGTCAGGTGCAGAAAATGTAACTGAATCGCTCAGGTGATGCTCGTCGGCTGTCACATAACACATCAAGGGCACAGGACATTCTGCTTCAGCAGCCCACGTCCCCTAAGCTCTGTGACCTGTAAGGCCAATGCCAGCCTGGACCAAGCAGTGATGAATGGAGAGGAGCAACAATTCTGCCCCGGAAGGAAGTCAGCCCTGATGAGGTAATTGGCCTCTCTCCTCCTCAAAGCCTAATTAACCAAATCAGCTGCATTTGTGGGAGGCTTTAGTGGGAGAGGAGAGGAGCAAGAAGAGACCTCCAAGGAGGAACGGTGAGTGGTAAGCACTGTCTCCACGTGGGATGTGGGTGCTGGTAGGGTGTGCCACGTTACCGCCCTGTGAGCTGGGCATCTTCCCAGCCCTGCTGCGGCTGCTCACGAGTTTGGCATTGCTGTGAGGGACAGCGGAGCCCACTGTGGAGGCACGAACGCAGGAGCCCTGGCTGGGTTGGGGGCTGTGCCCATTCCTGGTGTCAGGGTGCTGTTTGTCCCAGTTTCCCTGTTGGATGGGGGGAAATGGCTGTGTGGGTACATACTCACTTCCATGGGGTAAGCCTCAAGCGCAGAGAGGGGAGCTCGCAGTGAGGTGGGCAGCTGGACCCTGTCCCAGGGCAGGCAGGCAGGGTGATATGGGGGGTGTGGGGGGGTGTGTGCAAGCAGGCTGGTGTGGAACTGGGGGAGCCCAGGCAGGGTGATGTGGGGGTACCCGGGCACACAGGCATGGGGTCGGGGGCCCCAGGCAGGGTAGCCCGGGGCTGGGGGACCCCAGGCTGTCCGGGGGGACCCCTCCCCTCTGGGCATGCAAAGCGGGGAGGGGACCCCCGTGCCCTTCCCTGCCTTTTGGGGGGAGCCCAGGCAGGGTGATGTGGGGGTACCCAGGCACACAGACATGGGGTCGGGGACCCCAGGCAGGGTGGCCCGAGGCTGGGGGACCCCAGGCTGTCCGGGGGGACCCCTCCCCTCTGGGCATGCAAAGCGGGGAGGAGACCCCCGTGCCCTTCCCCGCGTTTCGCCGCGGGCTCTGCCCATTCCCCGCCCGCAGCGCAGCCCGGGGCCGCGCATCGTCCCTGTCCCCGTCCCTCCCCCGCGCTGCCGGGGCGGCGCGGCCCGGCGGGGGGGCGTGGGGGGCGGCTCCCACGCCCGCTCCGCCGCACGGCCAGGCGGGCAGCGGGGAGAGGCGCCGCCGCCGCCCCCGGGGACGCGCCGGGGCCGGGCCGGGGTCCGTCCGGAGCCGCCGCCGCGCCGCCCCCGGGGCTGCGGCTCTGCCCGCGCCATGGGCAGCCCGGGAGCCGGAGCCGAGCGGTGAGTGTGCGGGGTCCCGGGGCGGGGGGAGGCAGAGCCCGGCGGGGCGCACACGTGGGTGCGGGGGGCGGCTGCGGAGCGCCCGCCGCCCCTGGACCACCCTCCTCCACCTACCCCCGGCACCCCGAAACCGGCTCCCCGGGGTCTGCGCGGCCGGTGCCCACCGCCCGGGGCTGCAAGGCCCCTCCGCTCCCCGCAGCCTCCGGCTGGTGCCGGGGGAGAGGGGGCTCAGCCCCGGCCGGGGGGGCTTGGCAGAAAGGGCGGTGGCGGGCGGGGCTGTTGCCCCCGCTGCTGGGTTGGCCCCGGGGGTTTAAATGGCCTCGAGCAGGCGGAGAGCTGCGCCGGGAGGTCCAGCCTGAACCTGCCCGGCTCCATCCTCCAGCGCTCGGCCCCACTCTGCCCCCGGCCCCGGCGCGCCGGAGCGGCTGGTCCCTGCAGCCTCCCCGCCGTCAGCGCCGGGGCCGCTGCTCGCAGCCCCGCGGAGCCCTTCCCTGGCTGACCTGAGCGGCTCTGAACATCGCCAGGCGTCGGGAAGGGTCTTCCCCATCTCATATCGCTCCTGTTTCCCCCCCAGCCCTGCAGGTTCTCGCTCCTCGCCACCCCAGGGCCCTGCCTGCCCTCTTCTCTCAGCATCCTTGATTTTTAGGGCTAGGCGGATTCTCCTGTCAAAAATCCCAGGGTTGATTTAAATGCAAATGTTAGCGGGGTTGTGTTTCTCGGGGAAATGGAGCAGGCAGCAATCGCAGCATACACGGCTCCTATCGCTGTTCTGGAATAGCAGCCTGCCTCTTCCCACTCCAGATCCAGAGTACTTTTGTGCCAGTTTCTTAATCCACTTGCAAAGCGGATTGAGCTAAAACCTGACAAAAGGTGCTCTAATTCCTATGGCATTCGCGCAAGGGAGCTATTGCAGAAGAGCAGCTGCTCTTTAAATTTGTGCCCAGCCTCACCCTGAGATGAGGTTTTGGGAAGGAGAAAAGAGCAGACAGGAGGAGAGAGGATAACAGAAGCAGGCAGAGCGCCTGCAAAATAGATCGAGAGCTGCTCGCTGCGTGGATCCGCAGCCTGGCAGCACCCAGAGCGCGAGCCCGTCCCTTCGGAGCGAAGAGCATCTCCCGCGGCAGCTGGAGAGGCTGGATCCCGGGGATGGGACGGGGTTGGGGACGCTCGGTGGCCTGCTGAGGACCAGCCTGGGCCTTCCAAAGAGCTCCCACTTGCTGCTTAGTTTCGTGGCTTGGTCTAGGCTGCCTGTTCTCGCCCTGGCTGGGGATGCGCTGCCTGCGGGCAGGAGGCTGTCCTGCCTGGAGCAGACCGCCCCGGCAGGCGCTGGTTTACCCAGCTCCAGCCCCACTACTGGGGAGACACCATGAGAAAAGCCGCATCCAGAGAGGGAAAGTTCTTACAAACATCACTCTCAATCAGAGAGAATTTCTTTCATTAAGAAATTAAAAAAAAACACCCTGAAAAAGCAGAGTTGCCCAGCAGCCTCCAGCAAGCTTGGCGCGATATATTCACGCGTGGCTTTAAAGCCGGGGCCAGGTTCTGTTGCTGGCCTTAAAAATGCAGACATGCAGGTGGTGAACCCCGCGATAACCCCTTGGTAAAGGGGGTGGCTTGGGGCTTTGCACCCCAAAGCCCTGCTCTTTGCTGCTGCTTCATCATCCCTTACACTGCAGGATGGAGACTGGGGGTAAGGTACCTGCTGCCTGCACCCCCGGGGCATGGCAAGAAACGTGGTGCGTGTCCTTTAAACGGGAGAATAATTCAAGATGTGTTGGGGAGCTGCCAGTTTGACAGCCTGTGATTGATCTGGTTTAATTTGAGCTAATGTATTTATCATTGGCGTTTCTGTGACGCTTGTTAAGGCAGAGGGGAGAGCAGGGTTACTGCCTCTTGCTGCTGGGGGACTGGTAGTGCCGGGTGAGTTTTGGTCAGAGCGGCTGGGAGAGACGGCTTCTGATCCCCCCCCAACGTTTCTCATGGTTTGCAGAGGTTGCAAAAATCCCGCTTGGACGTCTGCAGCCTTTCCCAAAGCCTCCGGTCCTTGGCTGAACTGAGCTTGGGGGAAGATGCTCTCAAACACAGCAATGCCCAGCCTGCAAAACAGCCGGAGAAGCGCCCCGAGAGCAGGGAGCAAACATTCCCACTGTCGCGGGGAAGCAGGAGGCAAAGCAGCTTCATGAAAGAGTTGAGGTTTGGCTTAAACATCAGCAGATTTTGCTTTTATCCTGCCCTGTTGGGAGGAGGGAGCTGGAGAACCAGAGAAACGGGGGCTGAGTTGCGCTTCACCCCTCTTGGGTTGCCCTTCAGAGCTGCCCCTTGGCATCGATGCCACGGGGTGGGAAGCGGCTGTGCCAGGCTGAGTGAGGGACTCGCTGTGGTGGCAGAGCCAGGGCACCTCCCAGGCATGGCCGGATCCTGCACCGCCTCCTGCTGCTGCCAGGCTCGGCCCTTCCCAGGGGATGCGCTTGTACCGATCCCTCGCTGAAGATAGCAGGGCCGGGGGCTTTTTTTCCTATTTTTTTTTTTTAGTGTTTTGAGCTCAGGAATGTCTGCTTTTATTAGCTGTGTTAATCCTGCATCACACGATAACGCATCCCTCGCTCCAAGGCCCTGAGCTAATCGCTGAGCTTTCCCTCCGAGCAACAGCACGGGCTGAATTAAACATGGAATTTGAAGCCCGATGGTACGGATGGACAAGAGCGCTCAGCTGTATTTGTGCTTAGCATTTAAAGGCTTTAAATTGATGTTGGAATTGACTTTTTTTTTTTTCCCCCCAACTGCTCATTGTCGGCTCGCCACTGTTTTCCCCCCTAAGCATCCCGCCAGGGAGCGGGCAGCCCCTCTCCCCTCTTCGGGGAACCGAAGCTGCCATAAGGCAGAAGGAGCAGGCGGTCACAGAGGAGCTGGGCTGCTCCAGCAGATACGAGCCACGTTGCTGCTATGCTCGCATCCCCAGGATGGGAGCAAGCTGTTGCTCTACCCCTGGAAATAACGTTGGGAATGTAAAGCACGTGGTCGGATGCGTTTCACGTGGGCAGCGATAATTCCCACGCCACCGGCTCACTGCAGTGTGGGCAGCCTGGGTGGGACACCCATCACTGGCAGCGCCTCCCCAAGAGCCAAATCCCACATCTCAGAGTGACGGGACCTGGGGACCGAGCGAGGCCGTCCTTGAGCTTGTCCCCTGCCGTGCTGAATCACCAGGTGGCTATAAAACATGCATCCCGTGCCTCAGTTTCCCTGTCTGTAAATGGATGTAGTCCAGAGGCCTGGCTTTGTAGGTTCATATTTTCTCTCAGACAGCCAAAATCCTGCTGCCTGTCTGTGTCTGCAGCTGTAAAGCGATGATTGAATTGTCTGAGAAGGGTGGAGGGGGCATCATGCAGCATCTCCCGTCCCCAGGCAGGGGCTGCAGCGCGGGGGCAGAAGGTGCTGCCAATGGAGGTGGTGCTGGAGCCCGAAGGGTTGTTTTGTGAGTGCTGGAAAAACACCAAAATGAACAGGCGAGGGCAGAAATGTTCAGAACAGAGATTTGAGAGAAGATGAAGGAAAACAAGAAAACCCGCGAGAGCATTTGGAAAAGATGCTGAGAGCCGCTCCGGCTTGCCGTGGTAGGGAGACAGATTAGGCTTCAGGCATTATTGGTTGACTTTTCTGGGAGGCTATTTTTGAAGTTTATGTAGGGTTTACCTTGAAAGACAAAGCAAATGCTTCCAGGAGGGTTGGCTCAGGGGCGCAGGAGCAAGGGGGGCTGGACCACAGCATCGCTCGGCCATTGGCAGCGAGTACTGGGCAGCCGTCGGCAATGACATGTGCTGGTTGTTTCTTCTTTTGATCCCTTTGCTTTAAGTTATGATACTTTGGGGCTGTAGCCAGACCCCCATGTTGGCCTGGGGGTGCCCCAGGCCCACAGGGTGTCGGAGGTGGGGGCTGAGGCTGGGCAGGATGTGGGGTCAGGGCTGGTGTGGGTGAGCAGAACGGGGAAATGGCACTTGTCATGGGGGAGCAGAGCCTTCCCGGGTCCTCCCTGGCCCCGAGCGGGGGCTGCCCTTCCCTCTTCTTCATAGAAAATGGGCAAAGTGAGGACAGGCACGAACTCAGCCCAGCGCAGTCAAATAGCAGGGACTTGGGTGGATAATTTGGGCAAGCTGCAAGGAATGGCTTCCCTGTGGATGAGCTTAAAAAAAAAAAAAAAAGCTAACCATGAAGGGTCCTGGGCTGAGATCCCCAGGCTCTTCCCTTGCCTTCCTCCCCCTGAATTTTTCATGCCACCATGAGCTTTGCTGCAGTTCGCAGCCCCATCCATCATATGGGTTTATTTTTTAAAGCTGCGTCCCAGCTCTTCCCGGCTCGGACCTGGAGCGCTGGAGCTTCTTGTTCAGCTCCCGATGTGCCAGCCAAAATAGCAGCGGCCACATACCATAGTGGAGAGGAACAAGTGTCACTGAGAATTCAAAATGACAGATCCCAGCATCAAGGTCTCCGAGGGTTTGTGCTTTATTAAGCAACAGTGAGTTCATGGGAAAGGACTTTCACCCGGAGCACTGGTTGTGTCTAGAAGAAAGGAGAACCAGGGACTATATTTAGGTTCAGCCGTGTGATGGGGAGGCAAGGCCAGGCATCGCGGGGGGTGAGCTGGGCATCCTCGGCCCCGCGAGGGTGAGCCCTGTCCCTGCAGAGCCCGGGGGGGATGTGGGGACCAAGTGATGGGAACAGCTCAGCTTTGGGATGCTGCAGAGGGACAACCCACGGTGCTGCAGGGCAGGAGAGCTGGAGAGTTCCCCTCGCCTGTGCAATGGCCAGTTTGGGGTCTTGCATGTCCAGACCCACCTCAGCTGTGGCCAAGTGCATGTGGCATAGCCAGAAAGCCACTCCGAGCAGGATTCATCCTGTCCGCAACTTGCCTGTGTGCAGCATCTGTCCTGCCACCAGCTTAGGAGAAAAGGGGGGGCTGCGACCCTGAGCACGAGCTGATGTTCGCACCCATGGGTCCCTGCCCGATGCTGCGTGGTCCCTCACGCAGTTCCCTCTCCCTAAAACATGGTTTCGTGATGATGGGGGTGATTTAATAGATGAATGTTTCATCTCTTTGCCTTAGGGTCTCCCTCTTCCCACCGCCCCCTCCTATTAAAAATTCATTGTTTCTCCCAGATACTGTTGCTAGAGGGAGACGGGGAGAAATAAAGGAGGTTCTTGGAAAGGAGGAGGGAAAATATTTAGTAGGAAGAGAATAGAAGAAACACTTGAAACAAATATTGTCCCTCTCTCCCTCTCGCTGCCCTGGGCTCATTCGAGCCCAAGCGCTGCCCCTGTCACATCGCAGGACCCCGATGCTCCCAGCAGACTCGAGGAGGTTGTGTGGGACCTGGGGTGAGCCCGGGCGGTGGGGATGGTCCTGTGCCTGCCTGGGGCCGAGGAACCCATCACCTGGGAGGTGGCAAAGCCCCCGCCAGCTTCAGAGCCAGGAGCGTGGGCACATCGTGGCTGTTTCACACAGCAAATGCAAGCAGATGTGGGAGGGAAGAAGCAGCGATAACGTGGACCTGCAGCGGGGCAGGGGGATGCGCCTGACCTCCGGCTCATCTCCTGTCCTCGGCATCTCCCGAAAAGTCCCCCCGAGGCCTCACTCGCTTTTCCTGCTCGATTTGGATGCTGTTTTAGTCCAGGCAGACGAGAGGGTACATTTGCAGGCTGAAATAATTTAGAGGGGTGTTGATGGGCCGCACGCTGCGGGGCCAACTTACCCGGCCCTGCGACACGAGGAGGTTTGGCTGTAACGCGGAGCCACCGGTCGGCTGTAAAGTAACTGAAGTCAGAGGAACGGCGGCATGCCGCCCGTGGGGATGGACCATGGCTGGACCCGGTAGGACCCTGGTGGGCTCGGGAAGGTGCTTTCCATCTTCAAAAGGCCGCATGAGCACGGTCCTCGCGATGCTCCTCACGGGTCAGTAAGCAGCAGAGGTTTGCAGAGCACTGTCCCGCAGCGCGGAGCAGGGTAACTAAAGCAGCTCTGGCAGAGAATCCCATCCAAACTCCATCAGCCGAGTCTCTGTGGTGACTCTGGTTTATGGATACTATCATAACTCAAATTAGGCGAGTGGTTTTGTTTCCCCTCGGGGGGAGCAGGAGGTATTGCGCTCTGTGCTCGGAGCCGGGCTCTGGCTGCTGTTTTGGACCCGGTCCTGGCGGCGCAGCCAGAGGAGCAAACCGTGAGGGTGGCTGGTGCTTCTGTCCTCTTTTTCCAGAGGGTCACCCGGTCTGACCTTCCCCGTGCTCGAGACAGCTGGGCACCAACTCTTCAATATTGCCAGAATGAGCTATTTTGTATCTTTCCATTTAAATCTCATTTGAAAGAAAGTCCATCTGGTTCCCTTCGTGCTGCCAGAGGAAAAAGGCTGCTCTCAGGTCAGCTTTCTACAAGCACCTCCTCGCTGGAGACCCAGGGGAGGTCGCATGGCCAGGACCTCCACCTCTTCTCCTTTCCATCGCAGCAACAGGGAGGGTGGAGCGGGGCCCCTGTAATTGAACACTAATTGGGGATGGAAAATGAGCAGGACCCTGCAATTGCAAACCGAAGATGAACTGATATGAATGAGATCTAAACTGTGACCTTTTTCCATAAGCAGGAGTATTAACTAAGTGTGACAAACAGAGGGGAAAAAAAATAATCCTGCCTTCATTAGTCCTTGTGCCCAGGGCCGATGTGGAGCTGGAGCCTTTGGTCCGCTCCCGGGGAAGCGCAGCTGATGATGCCGGACATCCCCGCTAGCTGTGCCCGATGCCCCAGCGGCATGTTGCTCCCCGAGTTATTTTGGAGGCTGGACCCTTTCCGTCGTAAGTTCAGGAAGCGGCTTCTCTTCTTGTCTTCAGGGTCACATTTTTGCATCAAGCACCAGCCCCTGGATGGGGATGTCCTTGTGGCAAAGCAATTTCCAGCTTAGGGAGTGTCCCAGGACTGGGGGAGCGCCCACCGCAGCACGCAGTCGTGCCATTGCTGGGGTTTGGCACTGCTGCCTTTCCCCTGCCTTGCTCAGCCTCACACCAACATCTGGCAGCCTCTGGAAATTCAGGCCCAAGTTGTTGGCTGTGGCAGTAGCAAATGGGGTTGTGAATCTGATGGATCAGTCACATCCATTACCAGACGCGCTCCTGTCACGGCCACCAGGTTTTTTTCCCATGAATTTGGCCTGAGGTTCTCTCTGGGTCGCGGCTGTTGCTGGCCTGTGCGTTACGGTTCACGCCGGGACACGGGCAGAGCCGTCCCTGGTGCAGGGACCGCTCGATGCAGGGCTGGGCTCTGACAGTGCTGTTGAGGTCCGGCTCAGCTGTCTCCAGCTTGGTGACTTCCCGCTTTTCCAAGACTCTTAAGAAACAGGTCTTTTTTCCTTTGTTTCATTTCTTAAAAGCTCTGCCCCATCTCTCCATTTCTGTCCCTGGGGTTGTTTCTGGCTGTGCCCCTGCAGAAGCTGGGAGACGCCGTGTCCGTGCTGGGCTGCTACTGTGGATGGGTGGGGCTGAATTTTTCCTGTTTCCCTGATGGTTTTCCAAATTTTCCCATTTACTTTTGCAGAAAGATGCTCTTTGGGGGCACGTCGCTAAGAGAGAGGATTTCAAATGAACAGCCTGTGACACCCCCTCCGCAATAATGTGTTATTTTTGTTGTTCATATTTCAATAACTAAAGGTCAGATGGAAGCCCGGCCGGCTGGGAAGTCTGATGTTAATTACACCAATGAGCAAAAGTCTCTGGCTTACTGCTCCGTGCCCTGCTCTCCGGGATGCTGGGGTGGCGCGAGGCTGGCTGGCCAGACCCTGGGCATCGTCGGGTGTCCTGTGGCCATGAGCGGCAGCGTGGGGGTGTTGAGGGGCTCCTGGGGTTCAGGTCTGATGTGGGTTGGGGGGGGCTGCAGGTCTCTCGTGGGCTGGGATGAGCTGCAGCTTCACTGCTGTGCGGGTCTGCAGGCTCCGGCTGGAAGAGTTGGTATGCGCATCCCAAGGGATGCTCCTGCCCTAGAAGAGCTTGACTCGGGCATCCTGGTCTGGTCGTCTGGAGGTACAAGTGTCTCTGCTGATTTCACAGGACCCCGGGGTCCCATTTGGCCTTTGGCTTTGCTGCCAAATTTCTTCTTCAAGCAGTTCCTATGCGCAGGACTTGCACCGGAGCCTCCTCGATGGAGAGGCAGATCCTGCGTGGTACCCAGGGAGAGGAAAGTCATCCCCCGGCTCCTCCACCGAGTTGCTCTAGAAGAGAGTTGTATAAAATAAAAGTTTTAAGTATATGTGCCTTAAAATACAAGGCACAGGGGCTAGATGGTTGTAAGTGTTCCAGTGGTACGAACCCACGGAGAGAGGGGGAGTTATGCTGGTGGCGTGTGGGACCAGAGGAGGTTTTAGGCCACTTCACCCACGTGCTGGTAGGTCCCATTTCATGGGGATTAAAATGTATTTGCAGACAAAAAACCTGAAGTAACCTGAAACGGAGGTTGCTAAGAGATGCAGGAGCTGCCAAAAACAAATGCCAAGACCATCAGCTGAGACCCTAATTGTTCAGAGGGCTGGGAATGACGGGCTCGTGTAACACGTGCGGGGGTTTGATAAGCCAAGCCCAGCCAGGCTCTAAAGCAAGCTTAGACGACGCGTTCACACCGCACAGGCAGGTCCGGAGGCAAAGCCGCGCCGTGCTTCGCTGCCTGCAAGGAGGGCAGGAGAGGGGCTGGTAAGTGCAGGGAGTTGAGCAGATTTTGGTTACTGCAATTTGGTTTCAGCAGGTTTGCAGTAAACACATGGGCACGTCCAGCTTGCTGGAATTTCTATTAGATTTTGCTTTATTCATCCCCGGTAACCGGAGCCTGGCCTTCAGGATCAGCAAGCCAAGCTGCTCTGTTACAGTTGTACTTAACTTCTGGATGGCGATGCCTCCGAGCATCACCTCCTCCGCCCCTGCCGAAGCGCATGGAGGTGCTGGAGCGTGCGGGGTCGCGCATACATCGCTGCAGCGCAAAACAAATTTGCTTCCCTCCCAATTATCACGTCGCTTGGGCATTAGAGGAGCCCCACCTGCTCTGCAGCTGCCAGCGCTGGGTAGCTGAAACAGATATTTGTGCATCGACACTGTGGAGGCTGTGATCCCTCCAAGCACTTGCACTGGATTGACTCTCTAGACAAAATCCTTGCTGAATGGCACCGCATCATAGTTGCTGGTGGTGCCGCAAACTTCCCCTGTGGGCACTGAGGGAAGGCTGAGGTGTTTCTGGATCGTTTCCCCATAGCAGGGCTTGGTTTGGGTTACTCTCCCCGTTATTTTAAGGATTGTGTCTGAGTGGCTTCCACACACGTGCGCGCATCAGCCACCCATGCTGCCAGGTCCTGCATGGGGATATTCCCCGGCTGAGGAGATGCGATCATGCCTGGGATCTGTGCTGGGCTTGGAGCCAGCCTTGGAGCATGTTCCCTGTCCCTGTTGTCCCAGCCCCGCTGTGCTGCCGTGGCCTCGGGCCAGCCCAGAGAGGCTGGTGCATCCCCTGGCTCTACCAGCAAACCCCGGCACATCCATGACAGGAGATTTCCTTGCTGCATTTGCTAATGGGGCGGATTTTTAGTGCTGCTCCTTCTTTGCTGGCATGCAATCCTGCCGGGGCCCTGTGCAAAGCACAAATTGAATTGTGTGCGTGTGCATCCCTGCCATTGACTGCAGAACGGGAGCAGGGGGAGGATGGGGTGAAGGGCTGGCCGGGGACACGGAGCCCCCGCGCAGCGCCTGCACGGCTGAGCCTGAGCCGGCAGGTTATAGGGGAATCCCTCCATCTTTAGCTTTGGGGTAGTGATGTTTTGCTGGAGGAATTTTAGCTTTTCTGAAGTGCTGTGTGCTGTCAGTTCTCCAGGGACCCCAAAAGTGTGATTTTGCCCACCCACAAGCAGCACCCGGACGGTGCCAGGACTCTCAGGAGTACGTGGGAAGGCTGCAGTGTCCCCACCCTCCTGGGGTCAGCTCTTGGCTCCCTGGTATCACCTGAGCACTTAAGGAGGTGCAAGCCATGTGCCGTCAGGTCCGGCTGCCGCTGCTCCAGCAAATCCAGCTGGTGAGGGGTCGGGAGCACAAGTCTGATGAGGAGCGGCTGAGGGAGCTGGGGGTGTTCAGTCTGGAGAAGAGGAGGCTGAGGGGAGACCTCATCGCTCTCTACAACTGCCTGAAAGGGGGTTGTGGTGAGGTGGGTGTTGGTCTCTTCTCCCAAGTGACAAGTGATAGGACAAGAGGAAATGGCCTCAAGTTGTGCCAGGGGAGGTTCAGGCTGGATATTAGGAAAAATTTCTTTACTGAGAGAGTGGTGAAGCATTGGAACAGGCTGCCCAGGGAGGTGGTGGAGTCACCATCCCTGGAGGTGTTCAAGGAACGTGTGGACGTGGCGCTGCGGGACATGGTTTAGTGGGCATGGTGGGGTTGGGTTGGTGGTTGGATTTGATGGTGTTACAGGTCTTTTCCAACCTTAATGGTTCTGTGATTCTGTGAAATCCCTGCGAGGGAAAGCTCCTTTGGCTAAGGCTCCCCAGCTGCTGCTCCTGCCCTTGGGCAGCCCTGGGGGAGCTCGGCCGGGCAGGAGCCAGGGGCAGAGACAAGTCGGGGTCTGAGCGGGGTCTTGAGCAGAGGTCAGAGCAGCTGCCAAGCTGTAACAGCAGCATCTCTGTGCAGGTGTAGCTGAATAGGACCTGAGTCTGAGACCATTTGTGGTCTGTTAACCAAGGGGAGCTGGATTTCCTCTCAAAAAGGAGCTATTTAAATTCCCTCTTTTCTGTTACAGGCAAATTAAACTTGATCCAGAGAACTCAAAACACTTTAGCAAAACCGTAGCAAATGATTTGTTTGCAGGTCGGTGTCCTGCGTCCCATGCACTGGCCGTCAGGGCTGGGAGCATGTCCCTCAACCTCGTAAAGTACCCATGGGGAGGGGTACAGGACAGGGGGGTCTGGCCAGCAGCACTTCTGCTTCCAAATTTGGGTCGAATCTCCCCAAATGAGACGACTCCTGGAGAGCTGGCCGTGAGCACCCGCTGTGTGGGTGCTGTCTCCTCCTGAAATCCCCCCACGTGATTGCCAGGGAGCGTTGCTGCGTCTCCCCTTGCTCCACCCCAGAGCTGGCCATGGTGGTGCTGGGCTCGGACGCTCTCCTGTTTGTAAGAGGATCCTTCAGGGTGCAAAGTGCTATATAATTTTGTGTATATATATAACCAGGCAAGCTGCCATGGTCAGGTCACACGTCAGGCAGGAGCAAGACTAAGGATGCTTCCCCTCTCTGGGAGGTGCCTGTGTGCCATGTCCTGGGGCTTTCGGGGACATTTATTTGGTATTTCTGTGTTCGACGCTGTGGAAAGGTGATTTACAGTTGTTTCCTTGTGCTGTTTTGTCCAGAAGAGCCGAGGCTGGCTGTGCCGGACACTTTGCCATTTAAATATCCCCGGTCTCAGATGCCACAGCAGACCCAGATGTCGGTGCAGCCCCAGACCTGCAGAACGGTGAGCGCTCCCCAGGCTCGAGCGGGATGAGGGGGGGTCAGCATCATCACCGCCCTTGGACCTGATGGGATTTGTGCACTGGGACGCTTGAAATCCAGCTCATTTTTAGCTCATGGCTATCCCTGCTTGGTGGCATTAGCTCCCTCCTCATCCCCACCCTCCTTTTGCAGTGTGGAGCGTTCCGTACTGGCAAGCCGGAGGTTTATCCCACATAATGGCTGAGAAATCTCTTGCCCATTGCCACGACCCCAAAATGAGCAATAAGTAACTCAAGTGGGGACGTGATGCAAAGCTCAGGGGTGTTAAGCTCTGGTACTCACTCCGAGGTTGCTGGCAGACAGCAGCGGGGACGCCAGCCTTGGCCGCACTGGGATGTGTGCGCAGCGTCGGTTTGAAGAGCGGTGGTTCGGGGTTCAGACAGGTTTCACTGGGAGGGGATGGGGATTCAGGAGTCCACCAGCTCAGCCCTGGGAGAGGGGCTCTGGAGGCTTTGCCCTTGCTCTGCTGTCACGATGCCGGACAGGGAGTTAAGCGATATGGCCCTGCTGTCCCCTTCCCCTCCCGCCACAGAGACTTCTGACTTTCAGGAGCCTTTTTGGGGCTGCGTATGGGAAAGGAGATGCTCTCCTGGTTCCACAGCCACAGCTGATGCCCTGAAGCTGTAGATCTGAGGACTGACGCCAGCATGTCTCGCTCCAAATGTCACCGCTTGCTGCAATCTCCAGCCTGGAGGAGGTGTGGGGGCGGCACAGCTGGACCCCCCCGAGGCCCGGCTGGTCCCCTCCAAAATCTGAGCAGCGAGGCTGGGAAGGATCTGCGCTCCGTAGGGCTCGGGCAGGGCTGGGACTAGTCCCCCGTCCCCCTCCCCTCTAAGAGGCTTATTACAGCGGGGTGGTTTGGTCTCACTCCCGCCTGGCACAACCAGGTATAGATTGCAATGTCAAGCGTTATTTCACCCTGTAATGGCATTTTGCTTTCTTTGCTCGCTGCTCCCATGATCATAATTGGGATGGCAATAAAATTTCCAATGCAGCAGCTGTAGACAGGTCTTAAAAAATGCATTCAGCCCAGGATTGACGCTGAGCAGAGCTGAAAGGCGGAGGGAAGGCTGTTGCTCTGCACTCCCCTTGCCTGGGATTCCCGCTCCGAGCAGGGTTTCCAGCAGATCGGGGGCTCCATATCTGCACCTCTCACCCCTCTGCACCCGCAGTTTTGCTTGCAGAGCTACGAGTTTGTTTTCCTACAGAAAGCCAACAGTCCTGCTGGGACCGGCTTGTTTTCCACCCATGGCTGCCTCTCCCGCCCTGCCCTCGGAGCAGACATCTGTCTGTCAGTCTGGCCTGTCAGTCTGTTCATCCTGCCCAGGAGTCCAGCTGTCCAGTCGAATTAAAGCCTCCCAAATGATGCGTCGCCCTCCCGAGGTGCGGTGCCCATGTGCTGGCAGCAGCCTGGCCCGGGGCTCCAGGCTCCCTCTCCGGAGGGAAGCTGGGCTTGCCGGCATGCCGGGGACCCCTGCACTCCCCCGCCATTGGTGAAGGCACCCCATGGGGCTGAGCCCTCAGGAACAGGGTCCTTTCTGAGGGTCAAGTCTGGAAATGGCTGGCATTTTATCCATGAGCCTCGGGGAGGTGGCCAGGGACTACCTTGCCTTCTTCATTTTGTGCAGCACCTGGCATCAGGGCGCTGCTGGCAGCAGGGCTGGTGGGTGCCACTGCGGTCCAGGTAAGGGATTAAGAGTAGACTTTGCCATCAAAGTCCGGTGCTGGCAGTTATAGGCATCGATCACGGTGTGATTTATGTGCCAGTCCCTCGAGGGGCTCATGCCAGCATCACCGAGATGCTGAGCTTAATGAACATCCTAATCTAACGGGAGCTGGCGTGCTGTACCAGGTGGACAAATGAGGTCGTTTGCTGGGGCAAAGCCTGCGGGGAAGCAGCTGGCACTCAGGCTGCTGCGAAGTCCTCGGCCAGCGGCGCGGGGAGGGCTCTGCCAGGCGCTGCTGGCTGGACGGGGGCTGAGGCCGGGGGGCGGCTGCGCATGTGTCAGCCCGAGTGCTCCGCACGCCCCCGAGCAGCGTCATCAATCAGCTTTCTGAAAGGTGGCTAATTACAGCATATGCTTTTTTTTTATGATTATTAATCATCCTGCTCCTGTACTTCATTTATTACGGAGCTGCCTGGGTTAGAGGAGCAAAGACGCAGGGTCCCTTCATGTGACGAGGTGGCACATTCTCCCTGCTGCTTGGGAGCCCCTTTGGGTGATGCGTCTGCAGGACATGGGTGCTCCCAGCATAGGGGGACAGCGTGGGGTGTCCCCACCACCAGCCCCAGCACAGCCTGTGCTCTGCCTGGGGACGTCCTGCTTGGCTGAGCTCCGGCGAGCTCCCTCCATCCCCTTCCACGTGGCTCCAGCCAAGCATGGCACGCTGGCTTCGGTGCTCTCCTCTGCCGAGGTTTTGCTACAGGGGTGTTCCTCCCAGGCTGTGTTTTGGCAGCCCTGGTGCAGAAGGTAAGTGATGAGCTCGTAAAGCTGCCGCGCGCCCCGGGAGGCAGGAGGAGAAGCAGCTGCAGGAGAAGGAGCAAATTCCCCTCTCTCATTTAATGATCTTTATTTGTGTCTCCGTGGGGGCAGGAGCCATTGCCAGGAGCGTAGCCCTGTTTTCCGAGATGCTTTGCTCATAGCCAGGATATGTGCGCGCCTGACTGTCACGTCTGTGCCAGCTGGGGCTGTTACGGGCTTGTGTTTTGTAAATCTCTCGGCAACATCGTGGCGTGGGCTTTAAAACTGACAGATGCCGGGAGGAGATTTCCCGGGGGCTCAGGTTCCCCGTCCCCGGTGCTTGGCCAGGAAGAAACCTAAGCACGAGCAAACCTTGGGCCTCAGGTTGGTTCAGATGGGATAGATCTGGTTCATATGGAGAGCTTTGCAAAGCCCGGAGCCCCTGGGCTGTATCCTGCCCTTTGGTGGGAGAGGAGGAAGGTAGTTTTACAGGGGGAGCCTCCTAGACCCGGGCTGCCTCTGAGCTCATTGCTGGGTCCTTTCCCAGCTGGGTGGGTGCTCAGGGACAGGGACACCATGGGGGATGTGGCCAGTGGATGATGATGCAGATGGTGACAGATAGTGATGGCAAAACACCTGGGGAAAGTCCTGGGGATGTGGGCTGTCAGCCTGCATTTGCCTTCCAGACCCTCATTGTCCTGCCCGCAACGTTAACGGGCTTTTCTGTACATTGAAAGTTCTCACTGCACAGCAGAAACTTGCTGGCAATCCTCAAAAAGTAACCCCCTGTGCCCATCCAGGGAGCACTGCCAGAGCCTAAAGCCAAGTTCAACTCAAGTGTTTCTGACGGGTGCTAGCGGAACAGCTCGCTTGCAACAAGGCGTCTTTGGGCACAGTTGAAGACGGGGAGTCAAGCTCAGCCTTAGTTCCTGTGTGGTCCAGCAGGTACTGAAGTTGTTGAGGTCTGGGTCAGGTTTCCCCTCAGCCAACGTTTCCCAGCAGCAGCTGAAATTCAGATCTGGCTGGAGGAAAAGGTGGTTCGGTCCAACTGCTTGAGTCGAATTAAGAGTATAGCACCCACTTGTCCTGCTCCCCTTTCCCTTGTTTTAGAGGAGTTATTCACCTTGGTAGAGAAATAAAGATGCTCGTGGAATATTAAATACCTCCCCAAAGTCCCTGTTGCTGATGAGTGGCTTCTGCGCGTCGTTCCCCAGTACATGCAGTGACCTTTTAGAAATGTTGTACATTGTGGTCATATCTAAATGTCTTCTCTCCTGGGAGCATCTTGTGGAGATAGAGATTCAGACATGATGTCTATCAAGAAGAAAAGCAGATTGCGGCCAATCTGTGGCTGCCTGCGCAGTATTGCCTGGGCCACGTGCTCAAGAATCATAAGGTTGTCTCTAAAAATAAGCAGTGGCTTTTTTCAAGTTGTCTCCTTGGCATCTTAGCTCATTAGGGAATCCTCATTTCTGGGTTTTTACAGCATTTGCGAGGGCTGGGAGTTTCCATGTGGGAGTAAAGTGGAGAGTGCTGTGGTCGTGGCTGTTGAGGACTCGGCTAGGACTTAGGATAGGATCACGGAATGGGAAGATGGCTCCATGAAGATATCAGTCATGGCTTTTGCTAGGTAGAAAGGGTAAATCTTGCCTCTACTGAAAGCTCGCGCTGTCTTGCTGCTCCAGCATCATCTTGGCTGGCCCCAAGACCTGGGGCTGTTGAGCAGGGGGAGACGCGTGAGATGCAGCATCTGCCAGTCACCAAAATAACTCCCTTCTATATAAGGTTTTCATGTTTTTCAAGCAGTCCCTTTAAGTCATGCTTCGGGACATTTTCTGCAGTGACCTGGCAGGAGCCTGTCTCCTTGCACAGGCATCTCTCCTTTCACGCCTGCTCTCCCCATTTCTGCGAGTCATCAGGAAAATTTCCTTCTGTTTGAGCAGACTCAAGAGGGACACAAGGGTGACTGTTGGGAGCACAGCGGACGCAGGTCCCAGCTCTGCTGCTGGGCTCTGCCGTTGGCTGTTGGGTGCAGTCACTCACCTGCCCAGTGCCCCGGGGACCCTTGGCCACCAGGTCCTGCAGGCACGAGCCACCGCAGTGTGGGGGAACCTACCGTACAGAGCCTGCTGGGTGCCCTCCGGCTGCTGGGGCTGCCCCATCGCCCACCCAGCCGCTCAGTTCTCCCCTCCGCTCCTGCAGCTCTGCCCTCCTGCCTGCCCCAGCCCAGCTTTGCTGGGAAATAAACTGACCCAGAAAAACGTGCTCTGGGTGCACCGAGAGTGGCAGAGCCAGGAGAATTTGTTTCCCAGACAGACTCTGATGGGATTAGGAATAACTCCCTGCTAGATAATTCTCCATTAGGTCTGGTGATTGATTTTCTTCCTTCCTACCCCCAGCTCTCTCCTCCTCTCCCTGTTTCAGCTGGATTATTCTTATGCTTGGTTTGCTAATTGCCTGATCACTAGAGCCTCGTCGGAGCGAGGCACGGGGACATCACTGGCCTCCTCTGACCCTCCGAGTTTTATGTCTCTTTGTTTATGCCTCAGCTCTGATTTAATCTCCCCCACTCCCCAGCATAAACTGGGTTGTTTCCGCTGCCCTAATCAGAAGGAGAAACCTGCTGGTGTCACTCCTGGAGCCAGGGAGGGTCCTGGAGGTGCCCCTTCAGCTCCACCCCATCACCTCCATCCTCCCAGTGTCCCTCTGGTCTTTTCTGGGGCTTTTCCAAGCTCAGTGTGGCCACAAACCCGCTGGTCTTGCAAACTTGAGACAATGGATAAAATAAAGCCACAGGAGCCACAGGTTTATTTTCGGGTGGTGGCATGAGAAACCCCAGAGACACTGAGCAGCACAGGTCACCTTCGGTCCTCATTTCAGTGCCCCCAAAAAATGTCCCCGGTAACTACGCTCTGCTGTGAGCAAAGCCACCCATAGCAGCGGCTGGAAAAACACAGTTCAAATCCCTGACTTCACATTTGGGTGTGGAATTTTGCTCTGTCAGCTCTGAAAAATGCCTAAAACTGTGGGCCAGAGACCCACATCAGCCCGTGGGTGCTGCAGGTCGATGCCAGCGGTACCACCAGCAAGAGCTGAGCACAAAGCAGACTTCCCAGGGACCCTGTTTTCTCCCTTTGCAGCCCAAAAACCATACGGGGGGGGTTGGTTTTGGTAGTTGTTGCAAGGCGTAATTGAGGGCTCGGGGTTTTCCGGTGGGGATGAAAGAGCAGACATCTGGACGGGCTTTGGCACAGGACTGGGGAGCTGGGCTTGTTTTCTGGTCTTGAAGAGCTCTGTCCCCCAGCGGCTCTGGCTCTGGGCTTCCCTGGAGACCTGGGCCAAGGCTTCCAGCCCAGGGGTAGAGCTTGGGGCCAGGGCTCAGCCTGGCACCCACCTGTGGGAGTTGTTGGCATCTGCATTCAGGGCGCCCGTCCTCTGCTCCAAGCCCATGCCAGCAGCTCTGGATGGTTTGAGTCCCAGATGAGCCATTGAGGCTGCTTGATGCAGCCATATTCCCATTCCTCGTAATCGAGATCTCATCTAGTTGATACCCCGGGACCAGGGAGCGCACAGAGCTTGTGCCGACGGCAAGTCCGGCATTCTCCCCTGAGCAATCCTGGCAACCTGTAAATGCCAGGGAAAATATCGCTCCACTTCGGCACAGGATGCTCAGCCCCTCCGTCCGCCTCCCAAATCCAGCCCAAGCACCAGCGCAGGGGTTGAACGAGGCAATGGTGTCTGCGAGGACACTGGCACGGCCCCCGGCGAGCGCAGAGGTGCTGCCATCTGTGTGGCAGAGCCATGGTTAGCACTGCCTTCTCTGTAGAGCCGCTGGCACGGAGCCTGGTGCAGGCTGGGGAGAGCAGCCAGGGAGCGAGGGCAGCCGTGGGCAGGCAGCTGGGATGCCTCACTGCCAGGGCAGGGCTGGCTGCCGGCTCTCAGGCGGGCAGCAGCAAACGGGCATCACTCGGGGTGTTTCCAGCAGCGTTTGGCTGACGTTGGAGGTGAATGTTTGTAGGAGCCCTCTCCTGTCTTGTGCCAAGTTTGGGACATGCTGGCACTGGCACGAGTCGCTGGCACTGCCACCTCCCTGTCACGTCTGCGTCGGGGTGCTGGTATTACCCCCCAGTCGGTGTTTTGAGCACAAGCCTTTCCAAAATGCATGGGGGTCCCAGCATCACTTTCTGCCCCCTTTGCTCCCTCCCTACCTGGGGGTCCCCACCCTCCCCTGCGGTCCCCTGCGGTCCCCTGCATCCCATGGAAAGGTGGAGCAGCATCCCGTATCCCGAGCACGCGACCTTCCCTGGGTGCTCCTGGCCTCCCAAGGCAGGGCCTGTGAACGAGAGAGAACGCGGGTTTGCCTCGAGCAGCAGCGGTGGGGTTCTTGAAGGAAAAGGTCTCAGCAGGACCATTTTGCATCCTGCAAGTCAATGGAAGAATAAAACAAGATGTTGCTTTGACTGAAGCATTTGTGCTTGTGCAATGCCAAAACAGGGGAACCTAGAAATGTCAACCTTGGCTTATTTTCTGGTCTTTACTCAGAAAAAGGGAGAAATGCCAGCTGAGGAGCAATTGCTCTCGGAGGAGCTGACGGTGCCGAGCATGTGCCACCAAAGCAGGAGCCGTTCAAAGGGGGTGGAAGAGACTTTGCTACCTCCTTTTCTCTAAGAAGTGGTGGTGTGAGGGAGTGAAAACCCACCTACAAGCCGGGTTGGCCAGCAGCTGAGCATCCGAGAGCCGGGCGGTCGGAGAACACTAATTCCTCCACGCTCTGACCTCTGCCCACCGGGAAGCAGCGTCCTGCCGGTGGCTGGGACAAAAGGGGCTTGGTGGCCACATGTCCTGGTGGGGAGGGAGGGAAGGAGGGGGCTGCTCCCAGGGGCTCAGAAGTGGCCAAAGGTGGTCTGCTCTGCTTCCCCCCACCGTGCCGCAGCCTCTCAGCCTAGGGCTTTCCTGGCTCCGTTCCTCAGCCCTGCATGCGGCAGGCGTGTTATTTTTGAAAATAAATTAAATGCGAAGAGCAGCCTCTATCTAGGCCTTCAACTAGAGTCCTAATTGGCCTCGCTCCTCAGGGGCCGGGCAAGCCCCGGAGAACGCCGCGCTATCGGAGTAATGAGCTATTAATAAACGGCGCTGCTCCGTGTGGCTCTGCCCAGGCCAGACAGGGACCGCGGGGCCCCGGTTGTCACTGCAGGGGACACGGGGTCTCCGCAGCTGGGGTGGCTTCTGCGGGATGTCCCAGGGCTGGCAGAGACCCACAGGGGCAGAGCCGGCCTCGGCCACTTCTGCTCCCTGCTCCGGAGCTCCGCCTGGGTTTGCTGGGAGGGGGCTCATCCAGCACCCATTAATCCCCCAGCACGGGGTTTGCGGACGGTGTCGGAGCCGTGCCCAGCTCCACTGAGGCACCCATGGGTGGGGACCTTGGGGCAGCGGGGACAGCCGATGCTCTGCTCCGGCTGCGGAGGGGGAAGGAGAGCCCAAGGCTGCGGCTCCCGCTCCCCGACTGCCAGGTAAAACAACGCCAGCGGGTTCGTACCTTTGCTTAGAGGATCAGGTGGCCAAAGTAGTAACCAAAAGTGGAGTACGGTTACCCTGGGCTCATTCATAATGAACACAGCGGAGAGCCGGCTTGCTCGTGGGCTGCCTCGGCAGGGGAAGGGAAGAGGCCAGATCCCCCCCGCCTCTGTGGGGGAAGGCGATGGTGGGCACAGGGTGCAGCCAAGCATGGGAGACCATTAGCCTGGCAGCGGTGCCTGGGTGTATTTATTTAGTGTAGAGACACTAAATTAAGTGTCACAATAAATTGGGAGGGTTTTTTCCTGCAGGTTTGCAGGTCATACCTGGGCGCATCCTTCCCATCCAGCCCTGCGGCAGAGCAGGAGCGGAGCCTTCTGAACCAGGGGGACCAAGCGAAACTGTCCCCCCCTCACCCTACAGCCGGCTCGCGTTCCGGAGGCCGGCAGCCAGGCAGAGCCGATCGCAAAATGGCTCTTGGCACAGCTGTGAGCAGCCTTCTTGAAGGCAGAGGCTGCCAAGCAGCTCCAGCCGCATCCCCCCTCCGGTGCCCAGGTGGCATTTGGGGACCCCCGGTCACTGGACATGGCAGGGTTGGGACGTGGCAGGGGACGGGTACAATGGGTGGAGCTTGAGCAGTGCTGGAGAGAGGGGCTGTGTGGCTGGTGAGGGGGGAGGAAGGGGCTGGGATTCTTGGCGAGGGCAGCAGTGGGGTCTCCGGTCCCACGCTGCTGCCGTCGGCAAAGAGAGACGATGCTGCATCCTGCCCGGCTGTTAATCCCCTCCCTGCGGCTGTGTGAAAAATGATAACGCTTCCCTCTCAGTTTGATTTGTTGGAAGAAAAAGGGAAATGTGGCAAAATTAAGACACGCATCAAACAAAAAAAAGAAGTCTGTAAAAGATAATCTCCTGCAGCTCTTAAATTGCACCGAGCAATGGGTTTATTGCCAGAGTATTGCTCAGCTTGTATAATAGGATCAGGGCAGGAAATTATCCGTGGAGATTGCATCCTTCCCCACGATGTGAGCACAGAGAGGGTCTGGAGCCCCCCCAGCCCCCTGAGGCCATTCCCACATGCTGCCAGCCCCTCGGGGCTGGGAGAGAGGGTGACGCTGGCCTTTGGTGTCCTTCATGAGCACAGTGGTGCTGGAGACGCTGGGCAGAAGCGCTGGGATGGGCCAGCTCCTGCTGTCCCCGCTCCATCAGTGTCACCTCTCCAGGGGGGATCCGGGGGCCCCGTCACTCATGCCGGCAGTGCTGACCCCACTGCAGGGCTGCTCTGAGCCAAGCGCTCGGAGAGTGCAAAGAAGGATGGGGAAGGGGGTGACAGGGAACGGGAGCACGGCAAAACCTTCAGGCTCCTTCTGGTCTGTCCCACCGAGCCTCCCTGGGGCTGGGGTGCGACCGCTGCAGGAGGGACGGAGCCAGCCGGGACGGGCTCGGGGAACGGGGTGCAGCTGGGGGAGGAAAGGGGGCTGCGGTGCTGCAGGAGAGAGGGGTTTGGGAGGAGAGGGGCTGGCAGGTTTGGGCAAAGGGCAGCAGCTTGGTAGGAAGCAGGGGATGGCTCAGCACCCCGGCATGGGGACCCACGTATCCTGCCCCACCGTCCCCGTGGCACTGGGTGCTCTTTCCTCTGTGGTGCCCCTTAGCAAAGGGGCAGGGATGGGGAATGCAAGGGGACGTGGTGGCTCGTCCTCTCCCCGCTGCGAGCCTGCCCCAGTCCCGGCAGCTCCTACCATCTCTCCTGGTGATGAGCAGCAGCTCCTCCTTTCTTCCTCCATCACCCCCTAAACCAAGCACCAGCCACCTTAAGTCCGGCCTTTTCAGAAGCTTTTGGGCAATGAGGACATGCGGTGGCACCACGATGGACTTGAGCAGCCACAGACATCGTGTCCTGCCGGCCCATCTCATCCCCTTACCCTACACCCTGCCAGGCTCTGACGGACACATTTGGGGTCCCCAATGCACCCAGAGGGACAGAAGGGAGCGTGCGCAGGGGGCTTAGGCAAAAAAAACCCTGAAGCGAGGTCCAGCGCTCCCCAGAGCCACGGCTTGGGCTTCCCCGAAGGCAGAAGGGCTGGAGCCAGCCTGGCTGCCCCTCGAGTAGTGCATGCCAGTTTGCCCTGGTGCTGTGGGGATGATGGGACATGGCCCCCCACGCTGGAGGGGTCAGTGCCCCTCTGCCCCTTCAAGCCATCGGTCTGGCTGTGCTGGGCTGTTGAAAATTTGGAAAACAGTGAAGGCAAGGGTCCGAAGTCTGTGCGAATGGAGATGTCCCATGGACAAGCGGGTTTTCCCGTGAGAAGCAGGGCTGGCGCAGTGAGAGCAGCCGGAGCACAGATAAATGCTGTCGATAGAGAGCAGATGGGGAGATGGATGCTCTTGCCTCCTGCCCATGAGGTGTAGCAGCCAGGAGACACCTGGGAAGGCACAAAGCAAATAAATCCTGGCAGCGAGGAGGTGAAGGACTCGGAGGTGGAAGAGGAGGAGGAGGGCGAGGAGAAAGAGGGGGCTGCCAAGACATGGTGAGCATCTCCCCGTGGAGGCAGGTGTGCCAGGTTGGTGCCCCACGTTTCTTCGGTGGGCACCCTGCTACGCCGCTGGTGGTGATGCTCTGCCCAGCCTCTCGCCCCCGTGCTGCGTCGGGGACTGGGGGTGAGGACCCAACAGCAGGAGATGTTGAACCACTTCGGGTCACATCAGTCAACTCATTTGGGATGTTTTCTCTTTGGGCCTTTCCCCCCCAGCGCAGAACTGAGACCTGCCCCACTCGTTCCACCTCCACAGGGGTGGCTGGAGGGGCTGACTCTGATCTCAGTACCCCCCAAATTGCCTGTGTTCCCTCTCCGGGCCCAGAAACACCCTGCAGTGCCCCTACCGAGCAGCTCTGCCACTTAATTAGGTTAATGACAGTGCTTCATTACAGAGAGGCGGCTGATGAGTTTGCACCGGTGGTGGGAGGTGCGTTTCCAGGCGTGGTGGCAGCCCGGCAGATTTGGGGCGCAGAAGGGGACAGGGAGCAGGGAAGGGGAAGTAGGGAAAAGGGAAAGCGGCAGCGAAGTGCTAATCCCTGGAAAGGAGGGCAGCCAGGGCACCATGTCGTGCAAGGTCGGTGTTAATCCCTCAGCTGCGAAGATTGTGCCTGCAGCCGCCTTAATCTCTGCTCCGAGAGGGAGACGCTGGGGAGGGGGACAGGAGGACTGGTCCCTACGTGCAGTGCCCAGCGTCCCTCGGACTGCGGGACCTCACCAAGCCCGGGGCCTGGGAAGGATTTGTGCCACTGGACGAGACCTCACCGAAGCAGCACAGGGAGCAGAGGGGCTGCAGCGCCCCACCTGTGTCATGAGTTTGCAGGGCCTCTGGCTGCATCTCTTTGCCCCTACGCTGCCCGGGGCCGGGTCTGTGTCCCTCATTATCCCACGGTGCTCGCGCTCACAGTCCCCTACGCCACTGTCAGTGACACGGAGCAGGTGTGAGCCAGCGGGCGGGGGGCAGAAGCTGAGATGTGGGTCTGCAGCCGTGTCTCCTCTCACAAGTATCTCCCCCTGCCTCAGTTTCTCTGCTTTCCTAATGGTGCATGCAGACGGTAAGGCTTGTTTAGCCCAGGTATGCATAAGCACAGTCACCGAGTCACATGTTAGGGGCTGAGAAAGGAGTTCGGAGAGTTTCCTGGGGCAGTGGGGACCTTATCAGGGCCATGGGCCATGGTTTGGGGAGCGTTTTCCAGTCTCAACCCATAGATGGGTGATCTGGTGCTGGGTAGGACTTTGTTAGCCTCTCCTAGGCTTGCCACTGACTCCACATCTCTCGCCCTTCCAGGCGCATGGGAGAATGGTAGTGAGCCCATAAGACCATGCTCTACACAATGACATGTTGGCTCCCGGTCCTGGTCCTCCACCTGGTCCTCCTGAGCCCCCCGCGGGTGGCAGCCTGCCCTGCCCGCTGCGAGTGCGCCCCGCAGATCAAGTCGGTGGTGTGTCACCGCAAGCGGCTCACCTCCATCCCCGAGGGCATCCCCACCGAGACCAAGATCCTGGAGCTCAACAAGAACCGCATCCGCTGCCTGAACCCGGGGGACCTCTCCCCGTACCCGCTGCTGGAGGAGCTGGATTTCAGCGAGAACATCATCTCCAATGTGGAGCCGGGCGCCTTCAGCAACCTGTTCAACCTGCAGACCTTGCGGCTGCGGGGGAACCAGCTCAAGCTCATCCCCCCGGGAGTCTTCACCAAGCTGACCAACCTCACCCTCCTGGACATCAGCGAGAACAAACTCGTCATCCTGCTGGACTACATGTTCCAGGACCTGCGAAACCTGAAGAGCCTGGAGGTGGGTGATAACGACTTGGTGTACATCTCCCAACGGGCCTTCTCGGGGCTGCTCGGCCTGGAGCAGCTGACCATCGAGAAGTGCAACCTGACCTCCATCTCGGCCGAGTCGCTCTCCTACCTCCAGAACCTGGAGGTGCTGCGGCTCCGACACCTCAGCATCTCCGCACTGGAGGACCAAAACTTCAAGAAGCTCTACAACCTCCTGCAGCTGGAGATCGACAACTGGCCGCTGCTGGAAGACGTCTCCCCCACTAGCTTCCAGGGCCTGAACCTCACCTCACTCTCCATCACCTACACCAACATCACAGCCGTGCCCGCCGCTGCCTTGAGGAACCTTGTGTACCTCCGGTACCTGAACCTGTCCTACAACCCCATTAGCACTGTGCTGAAGGGCTCCTTTAAAGACCTCATCCGGCTCCAGGAGCTCCACATCGTGGGCGCTCTCTTGGCGTCCGTGGAGCCACAGGCTTTCTCTGGCCTGAGACAAATCCGTCTGCTCAACCTCTCCAGCAACTTTCTCTCCACACTGGAGGAGAGCACCTTCCACTCCGTCAACACACTGGAGACGCTGCGGGTGGACAGGAACCCCCTGGCTTGCGACTGCCGCCTCCTCTGGATCCTGCAGCGACGGAAGACACTCAACTTCGACGGGCAGCAGCCCATGTGCTCCTCACCACCCGAAATCCAGGGCAACGCCCTGCGTGACTTCCCGGACTCCGTGCTCTTCGAGTACTTCACCTGCCAGAAGCCCAAGATAAGGGATCGGAAGCTGCAGCATGTGACAGCCCGGGAAGGGCAGTCTGTGTCCTTCCTTTGCCGGGCAGATGGGGAGCCGGACCCCTCCATCGCCTGGGTGTCTCCCCAGCACCGCATGATCACCACCCGCAGCACAGGGCGGGCGACCGTGCTGCCCGGGGGCACCCTGGAGATCCGCTTCGCCCAGGTGCAGGACAGCGGCACCTACATCTGCATCGCCAGCAACGCAGGGGGCAACGACACCTACTTCGCCACCCTGACGGTCAAGGGCCGCCCGGGCGATGGATCTCACTACGCGAACCGGACTTTGTACCTCAGTGAGTTCAATGACACCTCCCACAACGACACGCAAGTCTTCTTGAAGTTTACGTTGGACCTCAAGACCATCCTGGTCTCCACGGCCATGGGCTGCATCACCTTCCTGGGCGTGGTGCTCTTCTGCTTCCTCCTCCTCTTCGTCTGGAGCCGGGGCCGAGGGCAGCACAAGAACAACTTCTCGGTGGAGTACTCCTTCCGCAAGGTGGATGGTCCCACCACCACCACAGGCCAAGGAGGAGCCAGGAAGTTCAACATGAAGATGATCTGAGCCTCTCCTGGAGGAGAACAGTTGTCTGCTGCCCGGCCCCGGGCACGGCTGCGGCGGGACGGGGCCAGGGGAGGTGTGGGAGCATCGGCGACGTCCCGGGGCTGGCGGCAGGACCTCGCTGTGCTGGGACGTGGCCAGAGACATGCCGGAGGCTAGCAGGGTCGGCACCGCATGGACCTCGGGGTCGGGGAGCGATGACCCTGGCTGTCCCAGCCCTGCGGTGAGCCCTCGGGATGCAATGGCTCAGGGGTTGTCCGGGCTCCAGGGGCTCCCGATGTAGCCGACTTTTTTGCTACCAACTATGCATTTCTCTAGCCAAGAGATCAGCAGCGTTTAGGCCTGGGAAAAAAACTGCTTCCTTTTTTTCTTCCTCTTTCCCTTTTTTTTTTAAGAGACTCTCTGGTAAACTTTCCTGGTGGTTGTTTGTGGTTCTTCTCTTTTCTTGTTGGTTTTTTTTTTGGTCCAACGATTATTTTTTTTAACAAATTTCCAAGAGAAAAGTCTTCCGGGGCAATGCGGGACTGGGGTGCTGGGGGAGGCTGTGCCGAGCCGGGGGTCTCCCCCAGCCCTTTGGCAAAGCCGGACCCCCGGGGCACAGCCGTGCCTTGAGAGCTTCCCATCGGTGGATTTAAGAAGCAGCAGCTGCAAACGCGGGTGCCTGGGGACACTCCTGCACAAGCAATAATAACCTGCCCAAGGCCGGGCTCTGAGGAGGTGTCAGCAAGAAAAAAAGGGGAAAAAAGGGCAAAATGAGGCCAAGGTCTTTAAAATCAGGAGGAGCACCCCCAGGGCGATGCAAGACCTTGTCTTTGCATCTGCCCCATCCACCACGGCAGCGGTGGTGGGGAAGGGTTGAGGTTTGTACGGGTGAAAAAGGCACTTTTGGGTCCATTTTCGTTGGCTTGGGAAGTCAAAGTCTGTGGGACAGCAGGAGCTGGCTCATCCTGCACGGGGAGGCCGTACAGCCCAGGAAAGAAGAGGAGAGAAAGGCTTGGAACAAGCAGCTCTGGAACCGACGGCAAAAGCAAACACCGGGAGAAGGTCCTGGCTGGCATCACATCCACCCGGATCCTGCACCCTCTGACACTGGGGACCGCGGATCGGTGTCCCGGGCTCCGCTCCCTGCTGCTGCGGGGATGGTCCCCGGCTTCCCCTCCCACCTCTGCCCAGGGCACCGCTGGCTTCGGCTCGGGGCGTAGGTTTTTGGGTGGGAGAAGGAGCAAAGCTGGCACAGCCTAGATGGGACCTAGGCAGGCCAGGGAGCCCATTGCTTCCTCCTCCTCCTCCTCCTCCTCCTCCTCCTCCTCCTCCTCCTCCTCCTCCTCCTCCTCCTCCTCCTCCTCCTCCTCTTTCTCTTCCTCCTGTGTGCACCCCTGGGGGCTGCTGCAGGTCCCATCTCTGCCCCCATTCCTGCGGGCACGTCCCACCATCTGGATGTCCCTTCAGGCTGGGCACACTCGCTTCGGGAGCTGGAGAAGGCAGCTGCCCGCCTCCTGCCAGGCATCCCCCGGCCTTCGGGGCTGCACTGGAGGCTGGAGGTCCCGAGGGGTCGAGGCTGTGCCCCCCCACACCGTGAGAGGCTCCTCGGGTCATCCCCTGCGCCCCGTCCCACTGCCACCATCCTGCTCTTGCACCCATGGGTGCTGGGCGCCCCCTCACCCCCAGCTGAGTCATGGGGGGGAGAAGGACGAAGGAGTTGGCGGGCTCAGCACCCAGCCCTCCTCGCCAGGGTGCTCCCCAGGGTGCAGCAGGTCACTGCCAGGATCTGTCCCCCGACCCTGGGGGGGCATTGCCCATCTCTCCCCATCCATCCCCTGCCATGGGTCCGGCCATCGCCCACGTCCCCTTCGCATGCCCGGTGCCCCCTCGCTCCCCGAGCCATGCATGCTGTGTCGTACTGGGGGGCCCACCGGCCTCACCCGCGCGCCCTTGTTTGGTGTCTGGGTTTTTTACCTGGGGGGTGGCGGGAGGGTGGGGAGGGGGTCAGGCACGGACCCTTGCAGCTGGGAGCAAAGGCAGGTTTGGGCAGTGCAGACCTGGTGCAGTTTTATATGTAATGAGCATGTGAAATGTGTTTGCGGGGGAAAAAGAAAAAAAAAAAAAAGGGACTGTTGTGGCTCATTTGATTTTTTTTCCCCCTTTCCTTCTCCATGTGCCTCAAATAAGAAAAGCCAAAATCAGCGGAGAAAGCCCGAGCAGGGCTGAGTGCGAGCGTGGAGCTGGGCAGGACCCCGAAAGAGCGGTCGGAGCCGCTTGCACCACGTGCAGGATTCGTGCCTTGGGGCTCTCCAGACCTGCTGCAGCCTGCTGCAAGTCTGGGGGTGTCCTGGGGTTCAGGCAGGTGTTAACCCTCGCCCTGAGCTCAGCTGGGATTTGCAGCCCATCAGCCGATCATCACCACCGGCAGCCCTGCAACGCCCTTAATAAACAATGCTAAACCAACTTTGAGAGGGTACTAAAGTCCATATTAATAATTAATAAATTATTAATGTGCATGTGTTAACAAACTGCCACTGCTATTAATCTACTATTAACTATTAATAGAGTGTTTATAAGTATGCCCTTAAGCTGAAGGGTGCAAAGTCAGCACCTCACCTCCTGCTTGCAGAGAAATTGGGGTTGCGGGGGTGGGTGTTAAAAGGATTCACATAACACACAAGAGTGCGCACACACGTGCATGTACACACGTGTGCACACACAGGGCCAAACCCCTCCGATGAGACTGGAGAACCGGGCACTGGGGGTCTGCATTGCAGCTCTCTGGCTGGGGAAACTGAGGCACGGAGGGGCACTGCAGTAGGGCCAAAAGGCAGGAGCTGGTGGTGCTGTGGGGGTGTCCCTCTTCAAGGAAAACTGAAGCGTCCCTCTAAGTCCCCTCTATTGTCCTGCCAGCCCCAGGGGACACCCTGGCCGCACATGAGGCCATCCCTGCCCTTGGCCCAGCTGCTGTCACCATCCCCACGGGGTGCTCGGCCATCCCGGTGTCCCCTTGCCCAGCTGGCTGGGGACCATCTGTCCTTGTGTCCCCAGCAAAGGGGCTGCTACATCTCCCCGAACCCCCCCCCCCGCCCCGTCTCCCTCCTTCCAGGCTCAGTGGCTGGCCTGCCCCCATGCCAGCCGAGAGTTCCAGCTTTCCCAGTATGGGACTGGGATGGGGACTGGGATGGGGACTGGGAGCCTGGTGGGGGTGGAAGCAAAGCAATGCCTCCATCTGCTGGAGAAAAGGGCCCGGGGCCAGTTCCCAGCCTCTGCACCCCAAAACTCCACATCCCGCTGCTCCCCAGGGACCCAGGGAGGCTCCCGGTCCCCACCTCACGGCACGAAGGAGGGTGGCCCTGGTTGCAAAATAACGCGGGTGCTGCCGGCGCCCTGGGCCTCCTGCAGCCCCCGCAGCTGGGGCAAAAGCTCTCATGGGCCTAAAAGAGGAAATTGGGGGTTTTCTCTCATTTCCTGCATGAAAAAAATACTGCATGGCACAAGAGCGCCCGGGAGGTTAAGGGTCGGGGTTACGGTTCGTGCCAGTGCCGAAGGGCCTGGGCGCACCGTGGCCTTGGGGACACCCGTGGGAGCCAGGGCTGAGCCCACCCACTCCTTCGGCAGCTTTTGGGGGATGAGAGCTGCTGGGACCAAAGACGCTGAGAAACCAGCTCAGGTGGTTTCAGTGCCCGCTGTGCCCAGCCAGTGTGCCCACGCCAGCCAAACAGCTACCGCCCCGACCTGTCCTGAGCCAAGAGTCCCCACAGCAGTGATATATTGACAATAACGACAAAAAACCCCATCAAAAAATAAAGACAATTAGAAAAATGCAATTTTCCAGCAGGTACGTTTAAAGATCGTATCTCCTGCTGGGAAGAGAAACCAATTTCCTTGCAAATTAAAAAGACTTTGGCTAAGTAAAACTTCCACGCAGTCCCCAAATCCCACCCATGTGCAGCTCGGGGTGGGGCAAAGGGCTCGGCACCCCCTGGACCAGAGACTGCAATTGCCATCGGTGTCCTGCAGCCGCTTTATCAGCCTGGGACAGGCAGAGGAACCCACCGATGGATTCAGGGGTGCCCCGTAGCTTGGACAAGCATCAGCATTTGCTTACTAGCCCTGGAAAGCTTAGCAGTATAAAATCACAGTCCTTCTTAAGGGCTCAGGTTGCTTTTAGATTTGGCCTTGTCCCCTTTATTGTAATAAGAGGCATCAGGAAATTTGCAGCTAATGCTTCTGCAAAAGGCAACTCCTACCTGCCCCGCTCGTGCCACCTCTCTCTAGCTTGATAGGGTCACATTCATTGCATTAATTCTGTAATTTTATTCTCCTAATGATCTCTGGTTAATGTTGAAGGTAACATTAATCATTAGGGAAAGTATTGATGCTTCTAATAGATTTACTGTTGCTTAAAACAGTTTGTTATACAGTCATTAACATAAATGACTTACTGGGATGAGCTACATGCACTGACCCCATTGCTGAACACCATCAATAAGCCCAGGATCTCACTGAATCTTAAATGCTCCGTTTATATTCTTTATTTTTAAATTATAGCATTATAGTGCTAGGTGATGTGTTGAGGGAGCAACACCAAGCCAAGCCTCGCTGCCGGGCAGGGATGGGCTGCAGTCCCGGCCGGGGCTGGGGCACAGGGACGAGCAGCCCCGGCAGCAAAGCGGGCAGCAGCGTGGGAAGGACCGTGTGGGTACCAATGCAGGTTGCCTCCTCCCAAAGTCTTGCACATCCTCGCTGAGCTAGTGCCGGATTCAAACATGACTCAGCCCCAACACATATTTTTATCAGCTCTAGCATACGGCCTCGGCACGGCAGAAACGGCCCTTGGCAAGCGCCGCGGGCAAGCAGCCACAAACCTACCGGCTTGCTCGGTGTTGGTTGGGAAATACTGATTGCAAAATACACAACGCGGAAACCGCCAAGGCGGGTGGTCTCCTCACTGGGGGCGGCTTCAGGCTCACAGGCACCCACTGAGCCCCAAACCGGCCCCCCAAAGCCCTGGAGAGGTGCCCGGGCCCATGGGCTCCCACCCCGCCACCAGGGATGCATGGTCCAGCTCAAATGGTGGAAACACGGTGGATGTTTCCACTTTCTTCGTGCAAATCCACGTTTCCCCCGAAGCCTGTTTAGCTCCAGCCTGGGTGCACCCAGGAGACATACCTGAAGCTGCCTTCCCACAGCTCTGGGCAGAGGGGCTCATCCTCCCACCCTCGCCAATTGCTAATGAGTGCCATTAGTTATTTGCTAATTAGTTCAAAGACTGAATAGAAGGGAGGCGATATTAAAATATTTGGGGGTTTAGAGTGTTAAAAGAGTGACTTTAGCTTAGAGGGGACAGACACCGATGGTGGGGATTCTTTTTTTTTTTTTCAGCAGCTGAGTCTTGTCGCTTCGTGCTCTCTCAGTGCCTGTAAAGCTCTGGGAGGAAAAAAAGTGGTTTCTAACAACTGGGTTCCTCTTGTGCAACGGCTGCAGAAAAATCTCAACAGAAAAACATCGAAGAAAACAAAAAAATTCCACCTCGCCAATCCACCTAGAGTAACACAACCATGCGAGCAGGGAATTAATTACATGGTTTGGGGGGTTTTACCGCAGAAATCCCCCCCTTCAATACAGCTGCCATCCAGAAAGCAGCCTGGGAGGAAAGTGTGAAGCCTCCGCAAGCAGCTCCGAGGAAGCAAACCCATTGCAACAGGTTGCACCGAAAGCAATGCAATTACTGCAGCCGCAGCAGGAGCCTCCGTGGGCCGTGTGCATCCCCGGAGCAGCGCTGGGGGCTGCCGGGGAGCGAGGCCAAGCCTCCGGCTTCCTTTAGGCTTGCAAGAAGCAGGTTTTGAAAGAACATCCTCCTGCGAGCGCGGTTGCAGTAAGTTGTGCAAGGCGATTCCTGGCAGCGCCATGGCCAGCGCCGGAGGAGCCTGGGATGGGGAACAGGAGCTGCCGCCGAGCTGGGAGATGGACTTGAACCCCCCCAGGCCCCCACCGCTGCCAGGGAAAACTCAGAGGTAAGAAACTGCTCTGCAAATGGGACCCAAAAAGGAGCTTACCAGCAGCTCCCATAGCAAGGCTGCTTCAGCCTGATGCTTTGCCCCATGGCAAGAGGCAGGGCAATAATCCCTGGTTCCCCAGGGCGGGTAATGGGGGCCAAAGAGGGGTAAAGCCTGAAGTTGCACAGCAAGTGATGTTCCCAGCAGAAACCAGAGTTTTTGAGGAAAGCCACCGTGGTTTCGGTACCGCTTGTGGCAGCAGGGTCAGAGCTGCAGGTTTGCACTGAGCCTGGCCAGGACGGGGAAACGAAACCCCAACCGGGGCTGCGGAGGGCTCCTTCCTGTTGCTCTCCTCCTTACAGGCTCTCTGCTTTTCCATCCCTACACACAGACACACACACAGACACACACACTCCCCACCCCGTCCTGCCCACCCAGACCTGGGCCAGGGGTGTCGAAGGTTTTTCCTGCTCTCATCCCACACCTCTCCCACCATCGTGTCCTCCTCGCAGCCACCCAACAGGGACCGGAGGGCAGACGTGACCCCGTGTGTATACACCACCACCACCCCCTGCACCCATGTGGTGTGAACCAACGTGCATCAAGCCCCCAAGGCAGCCCCCACTCCTCGGGAGTGGGAGCAGCCCCAGGACCCCCCAGTGCAGGAACTGGAGTCACTGGGCCACCAAACTCCCTGTCTTTTGTCCCAAAACCATGCAGCCAGGGCTCCCCAGGCCACTGCTTCCCCTTTCTCCTTATTCTTCCCCCGCACCGGCAGCGAAAGGAGCCGGAAACCCTCCGGGGGGGCGAGCGCTGAGTCCCGGCTCTGTGCAGGGCCGCCTTGCAGGCGCGGGGCAGCGTGCACACCCGCTGCAGCAGCCTGGACCTGGGTGCCCCCGGACCACGCACCCCCATGCCGGACACCCCGGGTGGCCACCCGCCTCGACCCCCCGACTCAGCCCTTATCTACAGCAACGTGGGTGAGTGACGCCCTGAGCCCGCTGCCCTCCTGCCCGCTGAGGTGTCAGCTTGGACAGCAGGGACAAACCCTGCTGCCGTCCCCGTCCTCCTCCCACAGCACCCGGCCATGACCCCTCCAGCTGGCGTTGGCATCGCTTTGGGGCTGGAAATATGCAGTGGGGCAACTAACAATGTGCTTGTACCCCTATCCCACTCCATCTCCCACTTTCTCCCCCCGCCTTAGGGAAGTTTCAGCCCTGCCATGTCTGTTCCTCCCTCCCCAGGACAGCTGCGAGCCCACCTCGTCCCCCGCAAGGCTAGCCGAGGGGAAGGAGCCGGGAGACCGCCCTCGCAGCCCGACTGGGACCCCCTGCCTCCCCCATTGCCGAAAAAGCAGCTCCAGCGAGCGGAGTCCCTCCCGGAGCAGGGGCCATCCCAGCACTGTCAGGGTGACCCCACACCATGGGCCGGCAGCATCCTTCACAGCATCCCACCACCCCATCCACGACACGAGGAGGGGGCTCCCAGCTCCATCCCCCCATGTGACAGACCCTCCTGGGGACCCAAGAAGCCCCTGACCAAGTCCCAAAGCCTGGGGGAACCAGTGGCCCAGAGCAGCCCACAAAAAGCCCCATCACCCATCCCAGCAGACCTGACGTTTGGGATGGCGGACGGGGAGCTGGGGCAGCTCCTGCAGCTCCTGGAGAGCCCAGCCGGGGTGTGCGGGGTGCTGTTGGGGTGCCAGGCGGCCGCCCTGGCCCGGCTCTCGGCTCGCATCCAGGAGGAGCTCGTGGGTCCGGAGGAGCAGCAGCAGCTGCTGGAGGCAGAGCTGGCAGGGAAGAGCTGGGCAGCGCTCAGCATCCTGGACCGGGAGCCGTGCTGCGAAAGTGGGGATGCCTGGTATTTCCGAGTGGGCTTCGCTTTTGAGCAAACCCAGCTGGTGTTTGCAGCCAAGGTAAGCAGGGAATTGGGGAAAATGCCCCGGGCGGTGCAGAGGGAGCTGGCTCCTGTAGCAGGCAAGCATGAACAGGGAGCGTTGGTTTTTCCACTGACCCCCATCACACAGGCAGTTCCCCTTTCTACACCTACTTCTGCATTTGCTAAATGAGACGGCGCTGCTGGCATGGGCCAGGGAGGCGAGGGCGACAGCTCCCATGGGTCCAAAGGACACGTCAAAGAGAAGGTCACGCTGGGGGAGAGGCCCTGGCAAGCAGTCTCCAGGGGCCAGCAGACACAAAGTAGAGGCTGGAGCAGAGCTGGCTGCTCAGGCAGTGCAGGATGAGATCCAGCAAAGCAGCTTTGCAGCCCACCTGGGGGTTACACACACACACCCCCCCTTCCTGTTTCTTGCTCAAAGCCATTCCAGCAGGCTCCAGGGGGTTCGGAGGGTGCGGGGGGAGCCCAGCACCGTGCGTGGGTCAGTCAAGGGCTGGTGACCCTGAGCGGAGGCGGTGGCCCAGCCCAGGACAGGGCACCCCGTGGTGCTGTCCTCGCGCAGCTGGCCATGCCCTGTTCTTTCCTTGCAGGTCCCCAAGCTGGGCTGTGCCAGCTTGGGGGTGCAGAGCTCCCTCGGGGTGCACTGCAGCATCCAGCGCCTGATCGGCCGCTTCTCCAACTGCCTCCCTCGGGAGCTGGTGTTCCCGGGAAGCCCTGGGGAGCAGAGTTGGTCCCCTTCTGGAGAGGAGCCAGCCCGTCTTGCCACCCGCCCTGTCCTGCAGGTCCTTATTTCTCCTGAGGTCCCCTATCAGACCCTGGCAAGCTTTGTGAAGGGATCTCACGGTTTGCACAGGACCAGCCCCGGGCACTATGAACGCCTGGCTTGCCTCCTCCTCCTCCAGGTGTGCATGGGGCTGGAGCACCTCCGAGTGCAGAACGTGGGGCAGGGGGACCTCTGCCCCGAGAACCTGCTGCTGGTGCGGTGCCCATGTCCTCCCCAGGGCCAGCAAGGCAAGGAGGCATCCCTGTCCCTTCCAAGGCTGCTCATCAGCAGCTTCTTCAAGGTTAAAGACAAGCGAAGACCTTGTTCTACCAGCCAAGAGCAGGACTGGACCGAGGGGCTTGCTGCACCACCCTCCCCAGTGGCGGATGAACTGAATGTAGGCATGCTGATCTATCGGATCTTGCACGTGGACATGTCTCTGGAAAACGCCTTGGGGTTCAGAAGCAATAGACTTCCTGAAATCCCTTCCCTGTCCATCTATTCCACGGGACTCAAGCGTCTGGCCATGCTGCTTCTCCACAGAGATCCCTGCAAGAGGGTCTCCATCGAACAGGCGAGGAGCATCCTGCAGGTCCTGCTGTGGGGGCCTCGCCAGGAGCTCTTCGCCAGGAGTAAGAAGACCCTCACCCTGCTCCGGAGATGGGTGGAGGTGAAGAGGGCTCTGCTGCTCCTGAAGTTTGCAGAGAATTCGGCTGGGGCAGGGGCGAGCCCTGGCCTCGAGGAGTGGCTGTGCTGCCAGTACTTCAAGGAGGTCACCGAACACACACTCTACCAAGTCACCCAGGCTCTCTACACTCCCTAAAGGCAAGCTGAAGTTCAGCCCACCCAAAAGGTCTCCCCAAAGCTAAAATCCCATGGGGACATGGCCAAATCCACCAGCTGCCATCTCCCGCAAGGAACCCAAGCTGGTCCTGGCTGGAAAAACCCTGTTTGCAAACCTGAAGCCGCTTCCCCCACAGCACATGAATGATGAAGCTGGGACCAAACTCCCACAGCGCAGGGTGTGTTTTTACACCCTCGGCCAATTTTTGTTTGATGCTGTGAGTCCAGTTTATCGGAGCGTCTCAGGAAAAACGGCTGGATGGAAGCCATGGGATCAAGCACCAATTTAGTGGCTGATTATCCCGAGTAAAGTTTATGGGGCTTAGACTTTGCACAAAACCCCCTTACACCCCTCCTGCGGCCACCAGGTTTTCACTGTGTTAAATAACAATGCAAAGCCACCTATTACAGCTCACCTTAATGCACCGTTAGCAAGGGAGAGATACAATAGCTCGTACAGCCTGCTCTTTTTAGAAACAATTTGTGGCATAGTCACAAATATAAATGACATTTTAAAGGGGGAAATACAGCAGCCATGCAGCTTCAATAAAACCCAGAGCTGAGCCTCTTAAATACTGGTCCTTTATGTGCTTCTTTGACAGCATTACACACCCCAGTGAGGTATCCAGAGAGAAACACAAAGCCAAACTTCACTGCCTGGCGGTGGTTAGCCAGAACAGCCTCCGTGGCGTCTAGTAAATAGCTCAGGTTTACGGGTGCTGCGCCCAGGCACCAGGCTGCAGGGTCGGTCTCTTGCTGCACCAAGGCACCGCTGCATCTGTTGCTCGATATAAGACATGCAGCACCATGCGGGATCTGCACCCTGGTCCCCAGATCCATGCGGAATCCAAGTGACCGTCACAGTGGAGCGCCAAGACCGTGCTCAGGTCATTTATATTATTACTAATTAAGTAATTATTAATCCACTTGCAGCTATCAACTTGACAGCAGCAAGAGCAGCCTCCGCGGGCTGTGTACACAGCAGGACAGACCTTCCCGGGCTTCCCCGCGGCTACTGCTGGGGCAGCCCCGGTGTGCCCATGGATGTGGGCAGTGGCACACCAGGCAGCCACCGGAGCTGGTGGCATGGCTGGATCAGGGAGGAGTCCTCCTAGGAGTCCCTGAGCTCAAAATAACCCCTGGTAAACCGGAGCTGTGACCCCCCCCAAGATGAAACCACAGAGCAGCACACTCCCAGCTCCCCCGGTCGGTGGGTTTCTGCCTCCTGCCCTGCCTGCTGAGCGTGGGCAGGCAGCAGCCTCACCATCTGGGCTACAGCGGGGCTGAAGACCCAGCCAGGACCACAGCCCCTCTGTGCGAGGCTCTGTGCACGGTGAGGGGCCATTCTCTCCCGGAGCAGCACCCAAACCCGGCCGTGTGGCCTCCCTGCCGAGGCTGGAGGAGCAAGGCGGGACCCTACAAGCTCCCCGGCCACACAAACCCTGACACCGTCACCACCCAAGCACAGCCGGTCTGCAGAAACGTTGTTCAAACTTCAGTATGGGCTTTTGGGCCAAAAACATGCAGGAGGGGTTGTCCTGGGTGAGCCCCAGCCCAGCAGTCCCCACCACCTCTCCTGTAGTATCTTGCGTGGCTACAAGATGGCAGTAAAGCCCGTGGCACAGCAGCAGCTCGCCCAAAGCCGCCTTGGGCATCTGATCCTGGGAAAACAAAGACAAAACCTGCTTCTGCCAGTGCCTGCAGGCCCACCCCAGCCCCAGGCCGGCTCCTCCGAGAACCCCCTGCACCCCTGTTTCTGGTTTCCACCTTGGCTGACCCCCTCTCCTTCTGCCAGGAGCAGCTTGGAGCACCCAAGGTCAGCGAAACATCTACCCGGGACCACGGCCTTCAAGGCAGGACCACATACATCTCCACCTCCCTGCAGAAAGCAGACCGCAGCACAGGCACAGCATCACACACGAAAACAATAATTTCTCTAGAGAACCAGTTTATGAACTTTAGACCTTTGCCAGGCTGTTGAGTAAAGGAGGAACATCCTCCCCCCGGTCATACGCACCTCCTCTTTGCTGGCCTTTGGCACGCCAGGAAAAGCAAGTTGACAGCTTTCCAAAAAAATCCACAGGAATAGCACGATTATACAGCCACAAAAAAATTGGCAAGAGACCTGTGGGAAGGAGACCTCTCGCATTCACTGGACTGCAGCGCAGCCAGGAGCCTTGGTCCCAGCAGAGGTGACGGCCGTGCTACGTGCCGTACCCCGGGAGCAGAGCACGGCCCAAGCTGGGGCAGCGTTAGCGAGAGGCAGATCGATAGAAATTATCGGGAGCCAATTAAACAGACCATCAAGAACATCCACCTTTCACTGTGTTGCTAATTTAACAACAGACTCTCTGGAACATGGTGCCATGCTGCTGGGTTACTTTGTGCTGCAGATCCCACTACGGGATCTGCTCCCTGCTGCACCTCCGAGAAGACAATTTCGGGGATTAAATTTTGGTGTATTCCATGCAATTCCAGTACTGCTTAGCCCAGAACATCTGCCTAGGGATGACCTGTGGGATGATCCTTAGGCACCCTCACTTGTATACAGCATTTCACAACGTAGAGTTCTTAACGCCAAGCTCCGAGGGGATGTCAGGCCCCTGGCAGAGTACACGCTCGTGAAGATCACATGCTTCTATTCACACTGCCTCAGAGTGTAACAACCTGGTAAAATAACCCATCCCAGGGAGTCACTGCTCTAAGGTTTTACGGAGGAAAGATTAATCAGCTGAACGGGTGCCAAACAAGCCTCCAAAGCTGCAGGTACCGAACAAAACCTGAAATGCAATGCTTTAAAGCACAGCCCTTTGGAGACTTGGCTCTAGTAAGCTTCAGCCCAAGTTTTGTCAATTCTAGTGCTACACGAGCAGCCATTTTCCCCTCTGTTCCATATCCTGCGCACCCCAACACCAGGCACTCCTTGACAACAGACCCTTCTCCTTACACTTCAACCCCCATCTGTCTCTGCAGGCAAGCTCTGGAGGGCACCCAGGCCCCAGGACAGTATTTGGCTATGGAAGTGCCACCAGCCTTCCTAGATCACAGCCAAAGAACGCGTCAGGCCATCCTGCGTGCTTAACACACACTGGTGTAAGACTCCACTGTTCCCCATAACATTGAGACTTCAGGTATCAAAGTCACATATCTGATACTCAGAGACAGTGGAACCTCGAGGCAGCCGTGCACTGGGCTTCTCAGAAAGTCTCAAGTGAAATGCTAACACATGCCCTGAAGTATCCTACAGAACACTGATAGCGCAGGGACGCACTGATCCTAATTACAAGTGGAAATGCCCAGCCTGCTCCTTATTTCACTGAAAGTAGGCTTTTACAGGATTGCTAGAGTATTTCAAGTCCTGGTAGCCATGAGTTCCAGTCCAGCAAAGAATGACCAACGCCTTTCCATACCTGCAGCTTTAATGGTTGGGGCAGTTCCAGAGCCCTCTCTTCTGAGTGCAAGTCTTAAACAGCTTAAACCAGCAATAAAAAGTAAAATATAAATTTTTATTTAGAATTAAAGCAAATACTTCAGTATCACAAACACAATATTAAACTTCAAGAAATATACTGCTAATTTGGAGGGAGCATTTATTTGCACAACCACAACATGCGCACAAATCCAGAAAAAGATGTGGAGTCTGAAATTTTCAACATCTCACCACCAGAGCAGTTGGTCACAACGTTTCATACAGAGTTATTTATACTGTAATAGATGTTGACAAAATTTCTACAGAATCATCTTTATAGACAACAAGAAAGCTCTAAAAGGCAAACATTGCAATCTATTCTTCTTCTGATGAGTCTCTCTCAAACGTGTAGGCCATGAAGCAAGCATCTGGTCTCTTGGGGACAAGGGGATGCCCTGGTCTCACAATCTCAAAGCCCAAAAAGCTGAAAGTACGGAGCAATGCAGCTAGAAAAAAAAAAGCAGAAAACAAGTTTCATCCATTTGATACTGTAACAGTTAAAGCATCCACCAAAACCAACTTCAAATACTGCATTCATATCTCTAGAGAGCGTGCTGTGAGTTAACACCTACCTCTATCATCTCTGTTCTTGTGGAAACAAATGAACACATGATCAACTCGAAGCTGTTCTTCAGCAAACTCTAGAAGAACTGCAAAACTGCAAGACAAATACAAGGCGTTCAATGCACATGAGCAAGCATTTCTTTCAAGGATAGTTCGCAAGGCCCTGCGAGCCAATCTGCACATGAACTCACAGGCGTAAGTAAGAGGCTAGGGTTGGAGAGTCACACCAAGAAGATCCCTGAGCCCTAGGTTTAATTTGAGGACAGAAATCTACGTCTTCAGTAACACAGAAAACACGCTTTTCTATTGCAGCTGAAGGGAGAGCTGCAGTGACAGACTCAGAGCCAGGCTGGTGTTTTCAGTGGCTAAAAGTAGCCACCCAGTACCTGGGAACACAGCTTGAAATCACAGACCTTTTGGGTGGTTCTGCCTGACAAAACAGGTAGAAGCCCTCAAACCGGGATCACTTTGTTGCAGCTTCGTACAAGACAGCATCAAGCACCATAATTAGACTTCAACTTTCAGAACAATGGAAGCAAACATCGACGACAGTAAAGCATTATTCCACCCTACTGATAGGCCCTCAAGATGGAGCCAAGTTAAACCACAGCTGCATTTTATTCTACCCACCTGTCTTTGCTCCCTTCAGGCAGAGCACCACTGGGAATTTCTATATAGAGGTTGTTGTTGTTCAGCACTGCTCTCCAACTAATGTGTTTGGCATCTGTAAGCCTTGACTGGACATTCAGAATTCTTGTCCTGTTATTAGATGTTAGTTCTTCTGTTACATTCAGCCGATTATCCTGTAGCAGCAATATGTGCAAAGTTATTTCCGATTCATTTTAGGAGAAGGGATAGCTGCCATTAATAGGCTTGAGGCAAGAAATGCATTCAAGCTCACCCCAGCAAGCTACTTATTATTATTCATACTCACCGAATAAAATAAATTAGCTGAAAGATTGTGATCCCTCTGACTATTCCCTCGCCCACCTGGGATCTTCAGGGGTGGGTGAGGGACATCAGGAGCACCACCGAGGCCCCGGACCCAGGTTACTACAGCAATTGAAGGGAACCCTGGAACTAGAAAGGAATCACAGTTAGAGAGGTAAACAGGCAGTGTTAGGCAAAGCCCTGTGAATTCCAGGTTTTAAACAGTGATCAGACGGCAAGATTAAAAAAAACCCCAAACCTAGACTAAGGGAACTCCTCCCACTGCAACCTAAGTGGCAAGACAAAGGAACCTCCGGACCAGGGACAGGAACCCTGCCTTGCGCCCAGATCCACAAGCCACTACTGCAGTATTTTGACAGAAAAGACTAACTTGGAGATGAAAATACTCTCGGCTTGAAGTGAGCAAGGTATATTTCTCTAGCAAGGCAGCAGCATGCTTGACTTGATCAAGAGAAGAACCACTCTGCTATCACATACACAAAACCACATACGCAAGATCCCACTTTCTCCCCCACCTTGTTCTCCTAAGTTATCATGAGTAACTGGCCCAGCAAGCTAGGGATCATGTTTTTGCCCTGGGATATACCACCCTAATTACCTTCGACCTTTGCATCAGCACTCTTGGCTTGAGGTTAGAAAATTACATGCAATAGTCTCACAGATGTCACTAACTCAAATGCTTTCACCATGCAGAGCTCAGAAGCAAACTTGCCAGTTTTAACTCTGAGACCACACCTGAATATTTGAAAACCTACAAGCCTTTCTACTGAATTCTTCAGAGCAGTTTTACGCTGCTCGGCAAAGTTCAGTTCTTAATGTTCAGAACGTTATCCTCTTAAGATATGAAACATTATTTCTTGTATGCATGCTAAGTGTCACCCCATCCATAAGCCGGCTTAACCAAATAAGCCTTTTACTGTACCAAGAGCAAACGCTGTGCTGACTGGCCCCTCCCTCTGCACCATCCTTCACCCTGCAGGCTCACTCTCGAGTTGCGTCATCTCAGCAGATGCAGCAATCGAGGCCCTTAGGGAAATTTTCACAATCGTCCTGTCTGTGAGTGCCAGCAGCCATTTGCAAATCAGAATAAACATGTAGAAAATAATCCACCATTTTGCACAGTTCGTATGAGTTTGATTTTTTTTTAATGAGCTTGAAACTTGTGATGAATAATCCATATTAGAAAGGCACTGAATGGCCATATAGGTCAAATATTGTATGCTGGAAGGCATTAGTAAGCACAGCGACTGCGAAGTTTTATTAAAAAAATTTACCTTTGCGCTCTCTCAATTAAAATCCATTATTTTAGGCTCTTTGAAAGAGAGACACTTTTCTTTAGTACTAGCATTAGATACTTATCTCAGAATGGTTGTAGAGCTACACATTCCTAATTACCCTTACAAATAAGCCTTTAAGCGCCCTGTTCAGAAGCGTGCAGTGGCAATCCTGTATACAATTTCACCTTTCGCCCAGCGAAAGGCAGTGCATAATGACGGGTGCCTACACTTTGCAATCGAGAATATATTTTACAGTGATGTTTGTGTGTACTTACTCCTCTTGGAAAAAATAAGCTTTAAAGAGCAGCCAAGTATAAAAACAGCTTTCTGAAAAAAATTTCAGTCCACGTATGAGGTCTAATAATGGCTTCCTTTATACAAGGCAGACTGATGCCCTAAGCTTCCATCACTCTACACCGGTCACTCCGATTCAGATTATTTTCTTCCCAACATCTGTCGGGATTGTTTAATCTTGTGGTTGAGTTTTAAACTAACAGCTCTCCTAACACTCTTATGTTCTACTTCAGGCTCAGTACCCTCGATTAGTTTCCTTAATGGGATAACAGCTTTCAATCCTTTGATATCTTTGCCTGATTGTGGGGTTTTTTCCCCCGGTAGGAAGAAGGCACCTCCAGGCCCTGCCTCCAGCCCGGCTTTTGTCTCCAGGCACCTTTCAGCCCGTTAACTTGCTCGGGAGCGGCTTACGGAGCAGCCACCTCCCCTCAGGGGCCGGTGTCTGCTCTTCAAGGCTTCCTCCCACGGTGTGACAACTCCAGAGATGCGATGGGCGCTCTCCCCGCAGGCAGACGGCAGCTAACGTGGCACATGGCGGGAGGCAGCCGGGCGTCTGAGGCGGCTCTGGGGGTGGCGGCCACGGGCTGCCTCCCCCGCCCCGGGGAGGGGGGACGTGTCGCCCGGCACGGCGGCGAGTCACACCGGACCGAGGGGGAGGGGGGTACAACCGGCGCTACAGCGGGCCGGCGCCGCCTTGGGCGTTCAAAAAAACCCCCTTTTTTCCTTTTTTTCTTATTTTTTCCCCCTTCCCTCCCTCTTTTTCTGCGGGGGAGGAGGCCAGGCCGCAGCGCCCAGCGCTGAGGCGACGGCGCGGGCCGCCCCTCCCCCACCCGCCACGGAGCACCCTCCCCTCCCCCCGGTCACGGGGGAGGCGACCGGCGCTTGAGGGACGAGGAGGAGGAGGATCAGGGCGGGCCCTGAGGGGAAGGGAGGAGGCGGCGAGCGCCCAGCGGTGCGAAGGCTGAGGGAGGCCCCGGCCCCTCACCTGCTCTGTCCGGTACTGAGGCTCAGGACAGCGGGCATGATGGTGCTTTTATTCCCCTCTTTCTCTCTAGCGAAGCAGTGACTGTTGAGTATCCGCTGCAGGGAGGATTTCACCATCCGGCCGCTCTGGTCCGAACCCCGAAACCCTCCGCCGCCTCCCGCCGGCCGCTCTCCAGGCTCTGCTACACAAAATGGCACCGCGGCCGCAGTGGGTCCTTATATACCTTCCCCAGGCCACGCCTCCCGCCACGGCAACGCCCCGCGGAGCGGGCCACGCCCCCAACCGGGAAAGGGCCCCCGTCCGGTGAACGGCCAGATTGTCCCTTAGAAAGTGTCCCTTCCCATTGGCTGAAGGGAGCGCGGGGGGCGGAAGAGCGAGCTCTTTCCTTATTGGCTGGCAGCGTGAGCGGGTTCGGCATTGGTTAGAAGGGCGTCAGGACGGGGAGGGGGGGAAATAGCGGTCTCTGATTGGCTATGCTCGCTGCGGGTGGGCGAGGTCTGGCGGGGTTCGGCCGGGAGGCTTCGGCGCGGCGCCGCAGCCCTCACTCCCCTTAGAGCCGCCGGTTCGAGTCCCGCGTCCGCGCCCCGCCTGGCTGAGGTAAACTGCGGAGGAGGGGAGGGGCCAGCCCCGGCCTCGCGCATGCGCCGGCGGGGGCGGAGCGGGGCAGCGGCGGGCGGGGAGCGTCCCTCCGCGCCGAGCAGATGGGCGTGAGGGGAGGCGAGGGCTGCGCGGGCTGCGGCTGGGGAACTGGGTTCGGGATCTCCGTACGGCCTCGGGACGGCCCGGCTTTACAGCCCCGGGGCTGCCCGCTCGCTGGTGGGGGGAGCCCGGCCTCCCGGCAGCGAGACCTGCTGTGGGGAGCAGCCTGCGCCGGGCCGCGGGCCCTGGGGGGCATCGTCGCCCTCCGGTCTGTCGTGCAAAGCGTTTTTCGGCTCGATGCTGAGAGAAACTTTAATTAAAAAAATCCCCCAAAACAGCCCCAAGTACTGGAGGAGGTCCCTAAAAGGACGGGATGAAGTTGTGACGCGGTTTTGGGGTGCCCGTGCTCCCACCTCCAGTTGCAACATCTGCCAGTTTTCCCTCGGCCTGTGTGTTGTGCTGGGCGGTGCAGTAATTTATAGCTTCGGTTGTCTGGGGAATGGTTGGTGGTAATCTTTTAAACGGGAAAAGGCTTTGTGCTGCGCCTTCATGAGGCAGTGAATAAATCCTGGTTATAGCAGAAGTTGGTCTGCGTCTGCACCCCCATAAAAAACAGCCCACAACGCTCCCCTGACAGCGTAGCGCTCTGCTTTTCATCTCCAGCAAGGATTTTGGAAATCTGAGGCTGGGGGACACGGTTGGGTCTTGCTGCAGCCCCACGGCAAGAACAAGGATGTGAATTTGAAAATCGGACACCCGCTTCTCTTTTAGACAATATTGATGAAAACGCAGATTCATCCCTTGGGGGGGTAGGGGCCGATCTTCAAAATTCGTCTTAAAAGCAGCAAATGTGTACAAAAGGTAAATAGGCTGTAATTTCCACGACAGGAGATCTTTGACTCAGCCATTTCTGAACATCTCAGCCTGTTACATATTAGGTGAGACCGTCCCTCTTCTGAAAACAGAGTCAGAAGCACATCACAAAAGTCAGGGCACATCCTGAACAGTGGATCTTATCCTATATGGAAAGAAAGCCCAAAATAATGGTTTAAATGATGCTGAATCGAGTTTGCAGTCAGGTATGCCTTGTAAATTAAGTGGAAAAAGGTGTTTATAGAGCCAAAGAAAACTACTAAAGGTATGTTGTGATGATTTTCAAAATCATGGTTTTCTAAAAAAAATTGTAGATGGCTGTATTTCTTTTTTCTTCATTCAACTCAGGCTACGACACGCCTCTTTTATTGCCTTCAGGTACCATAGCTGCATTTGGGCATTTTTTTTTAAACTTTCTTTTTACTATCTTGCTTATTTTTATTTGCTTTAAAATATTCCCATCCAGGAGCTCTGAGCACATGGATATTCCATTGATTGGTTCCACTTTGCACAAGGATTAAGTGTCTAAATCCCCACCCACCTTCTGTGTCCTGAAACTGCTCTGATTGACTATGATGGAACAAAGTGTATTGCCGAAAGAAAACACTGTCTGTTCTCCTGCAGCTTAGATGAGAAGCCTAGCCTGGCCAGCAGCCAGTGACTAGTCTGGGAGTCGTGGTAAGTAAGAGGTATGAGAGAAAAGTCCTTTTCCTGCTGCAGGTATCTGCACTTAGCTCCCGGAACACAACATAACTGAGACATTAGTGCTTGCTTTCTCCCCGCTCTCTAGATTGGGCTGTTGATTTATGGAGGGGAAGCTGACTGCCACTTAATGCATTACCCAGAGACCAGCCTGAAACAATGGGATAGCTGCAATTCAGGAATATCGGGACCAAATGAAGCATGTCAGAGAAGATTTAGCAATTCATGTTTTGTGTGTTGTAGTAGAAAGGTTTTCCTGATGAGGCGATGGATCTATTAGTTGATGGAAGGACTGTCTTAGCATTTTGTGATAGGTTTCGTTATTTCTAATAACGGCATTTATTATTTATGTAGTAATGAGACTGTAATTCCTTATAATGGCACTGTGTCAGAGGACATGGTCTTTGCAGCTGCTTTCCTCTTTACTATGGCACTGGAAACAGCTTTGCCCTTTGGATACCTGTCATGTCAACGGACCATTGTTCCATTTTACAGTTGAGTGACCCGGATAACTCTGTGGTGCTCTGTAGTCTGTAAAAAGCCCAATCAACCCATTTTGGTTTTGTGCATTAAATATCATGTGGGATTAGTTCCAGCTGCAGTTTTGCTGAGATAGCCTGACTTCCCAGTTCAGCAGTGACAGCGATTCATAAATCCTCACAGAGAAGCCTCTGACTCACCATTTCAGGATTACCAGCTGAGGCAGCTTGAGGTGTTGCCATCTCCAGCTATTTTTTTACCACTGGTTTGCCATGATTACCCTACCCGTGGCAGCAGAGTAGGCAGAAGTAACTGTGTGTTGCTGTCTCAGTTGTTCCAGCTGCATTCCTAGTTTGGCACCGTAGTCCAAACCCATCTCAGTCCCTGGTATTATCTAATACCCTGGGCAATGAATCCTGCCAGCTGATGTGTGGGCATCCATTCCTACTTGCCCACGTCTGCTGTGGCACAGTAGCTTTCAACACAGAGGCAAGATGGACAATTGCAAATAGAGAATCTATAGAGGCCCTAGTTCATCCCAAGTCCTATGCTGGTGTCTGCAAATACACTATCAAAAGCCCCCTCATTCCGCTGGCTCCCACCTACCACAGCCTTCCCATCTCCAAAAAATACATGTTTCAAAGGACCAGCATAGTCCCCAAAGCAGGAGATGCAGCAGGGAGCTTATATCAGTTCTCTCCTGAACTGCTTACTGAACTCCTCAGAGGAGAGCATGCAGCGAGTCCCAGTTGTTCTGTGGTCTTACACAAGCAGGTCGTAACAATTAGGCTGTATGAAACGACCTGGGAAAATATCTTGTGCAGTCTGAGTTACTCAATAACCAGACCTGTTAATGGAGAAAGTACAGAAGCAGCAGCACAACTGAACTCCACATTAGGAATCTAAGTGGAAATTGTTTCAGGTTGAGGAAAGCCAAGGAGTTTCATTTTCTAGAATTTCCTTTTTTAGTTTGTTTCAGCATGCTTTTCAGCCTCTTTTAACAAAAGAGGTCTCAAACATTAGTCAAAATCACCAGTTAATGATTCTTTGTCAAGCTTTTATAGCTTTTACTTTCTGAAAGATACTAGATTGGAAGAAGAGTTTATGGCAGCACAGGAGTAAATTAAAGTCAAATTCAGAGCTGGTAGCTGATGTAAACAGATGTTAGAGCAAGAAATGGGCAGGATAAGTAACTGAATGTCTTTCCTCTTCGTTGTCCATTTTCAGGTTTGCAAGTGTTTGTGATGAGATGACACGAAACTAGTGCTCAGAAAGATGTACAGGACCTGAAACACTCATAAGACTTGCCGGTTCTGAAATCCTGCACGTTGATACTGTAGTTGTATCACATCTTTTATTTCGAGAAGGAAAGAGAAACTGTTCTGTTGTTCAAGTGATTAAAACATAACTAAATAACACGGCTGCAAATATTAGTGCTTCTGTGTGGTTTTCTGCCACTGACAAGGCTATCGGAGGGCGGGCTGCTGCCAGTTTGGTTGAAGCAGCTCCTGCGTCCACGTTCTAGAGGAGTAACAAAGCTCCAGTGAAGGTGAATGGAACAAACCTGGTGTTTGACATGTCGCAGAAACCCCCGTATATTTTCTGCTTGGCTGCATCATGCTGTCATAGCTCTTCTTGAACGTGGAAATAGATGTTTATGACATTTAGCAGCATCATGGGAACTAATCTATCTCTGATTTGCTGACTGGGGAAGTACAACAGAAAGAAAAACACAAGCTCTCTTTTAAAGCATGTGCAGTCCTTACATAGCATTACACACTTAGTACTCCCCAAAAATGGTTAAAAAAAATAATTAATAAAATAATTGAGCCAGAGTATAAAATCAAATTGTTCTGATTGCCTTTTTACTCTATTTCCACTCCAGCGAGACTCAACTTGTTCTTACAGTTTAAAGAGTTATCTAGAGATGTAGCCAAGCACCAAAACAGGACAGAAACTGAGGCAGCGATGCCCATCATGACGTGTTTTCACAGAAATCATTGTGTGCGATTACTTCAATTCTGTGATTCTCCACCCTGTAATTTAGCTGCTTTTAGTCCCAGAATAAGCTAAATGTTCATCTTGGTCAGCTCTGTGTGGGAACGAAGTACAGCAAAAGCTTGTGAGGTCTTTCTTTATCAAAACACTGGACAGTGTTATTTCTAAACTTTATAAGACCTATAGTTTATAAGTCTTATAAGGCAGGGCTCTTAAGTCTACCCATCTCCTTCCTTAGAACTTCTGTTTCATTTCCTTACAGGTAACAGTTAACTACCAGTTATCTAATTTTAAATACTCCCCCACTAAAACCGCTATTTGGTGTGTGAGAATCTATTCTGATCTTTGTGGGACATGTAATTAGAACACTTTTTCTAGCTAGAAAACTCTCCTCATTTTCATTGTCATCCGTGTGAGAATGATTTGATTTGAAGGTCAGGTTTTCTGCAGACCCACTTGTGCTGGAAGGAGATTCTGCATGCCACTGTGAAGTTAAGCCGGAATTCTTACATGTTTACCAGCACAGGGAAGAATTTATTTTCCAAGATCTTTGTGAGATATTGAACTAGAAGAAAGCAGTCACTAGTTCATCAGGCCAACAAATGTCTGTACTTCTTACTAAAGAAACTTTGGATCTCTGCTTTCTCACTTAAAAACAGCTGGTATGAAGAGGACTATATATTGAATGCAGATGAGGTAACATGCTTAAAATGCTTTAAAGTCTCGTTATCTGATTTAAGGGTGTAATCCAACATAGTGCCGGTCACCTGATAAGTGCTGAGTTGTTTTCTTTAACTTTGCAGGATCAAACTTACCAGACATTGCAGTTCAGTTTCCATATAAAAATAATGTGGCATGAGGGGAAAAGTTTGAAGTGAGAACAGGGAATACAGTCAGCTGGAGAGTGGGTTAGCCAACAGCAAGAGACACGAGATATGGTCAGAGGATGGCACCTTAACATTTCTGGGGAAAGAAGTGTGCTTGAGCAGTTTGTCATTACGGTTCTGTAATTTAAGAATAATGTTCCACAGGCTTGATTTTTTTATTGATTTTTCTCTGGGTGTTGCTGCCAGTTATGAACAAATGGTCATGAGGAATTCAGAGGTAGTTACAAAACAATGAAGTGGAAGACATTGCAACATCCTCCCTTCCACAGTCCATTTTCTGTTTCGTTTATGCCCGGCCAGATGCAGCTCACATCTCCATCCCCTCCTCTTCCTCCGCTCCCCCTCCCCAGGTTAATGAGAGGTGATTAAGGTCCGGTTCTTGCAAAAGGTGCAGTGCCACAGAGGGGAGTTCAACTCGGAGAGGAGACCAAGCGCTTTCCTTCCCGTTAGCACGGGAGAGAGTGGTGGGTGCACAGCACCTGGCAGAGCTGGGTCCTGAGAAAACGAGCCCCCTGTGACCACATGTGATCAGCATTTCAGTGTGCAGCAGCTTTCTGGAATCCTTTCGTGAACATTTTCTTTCTCTGCTGACCCCTTTCCCTTGCTGGAGCGTTTGCGTGGTGGATTTATTTATTTTTTGCTTAGCTTGTCTTTTCTCTTACAGAAGAGTTCAGCACCGTCTGATGTTTCTTTACAGGATGTGCCACTTTCACAGTCTCTGTATCGGGAAGGCGAGCTGGACGGAGTGGCTTATTTTCCTCCAGTTCCTATTGCACTTGGATCAGCCAACCTTAGGGATGAGGAAGTGCACAGTACAGCTCAGCTTTTGTAACTCGTAATTTCGTTTGGAAATGTTATCAAAACAAACAGATGCCAGCAGGATGAGCGTTAAGACCTGTGCAGAATCTGCTCTGTCAGAAACGAGTTCAGAGTCAGTTTTGCCTGCCTAAACATTTCGCCCAGCAGCTCATTAAAATGGATATATTCAAAGGAGAGTTTTCCCCCCCGATTAGATCATTCCTGTGATAAGAGCATTAACGAGCATATTTTCCCATAAATAAAATGAACGAGCCTCGGGGGCAGGGAAGGTTATTTAGCCTGCAATAAGTTATATCCCACACTCGTCCTTTAGAGAGTTGCGAGTAAGGGAACCAGTTCGCCCCTTTGCTGTAGCTGAGAGCAAGCCCGAGAACGGCCTCTGACCAGCAGAATTGGCAAAATGGGATTTCTTCCAGCTGTATGTTTGTGCTGCACGCTGCTTTATTTTGGGTAAAATCCCTGTGGATTCAGCGCTTAGCAAAGTCACTGGCCGGAGCTCACCCGGAGCTGTGCTAACAAGCCAGGGCAGCCCTCAGGATGCTGCAGGAAGGGACAGGGGAGGTCCAGCCCTGGCAGCAGTCACTTTTGCCAGCCTGTTTATTTGAGCTGCGTGCAGGCTGGTGCTTTTGCCCATGAGCTATTTGTGTTTGAACCAGTATTTAGTCACGGTTCTGTGTACCAAGATAGTCAGCAATCCCTCTGAGTGAGAGTGGAGCTGGAACCAGCCATCAGGCCATTAGTGGCTCAGATTGTTTAAATTTTTTTTTAAAATACTCTTGAATTTCAGGCTGGTGAAAGGTGGCAGCTTGACAGGTCTGGTGAGCCTTTACGCATGCACCACATAGAGCGATGGCAATGCAAGCTTCCCCTGCAGCGTACCCTCTCCGACCTGCGCACCCACAGTGCCTCTTCAGCCAGGAAAGCCTCTCTGAGCAGCGGATGAGGCGAAGAGCCCTGACCCGTGCAGGCCTTGTTGTCTCCTCACCACTCGCTCTGTAAGCAACAAACTGAAATCCAAAGATAACCGGTGCTATAGTGATGTTTATAAGGGACTGACAGCAAACTGCTGTCAAATAAGCCACCAGGTTGTCAACCCACTTAGGAATGGAGGCTTTAAAATGAAGGCAGCTCTATTTCATTGCTAGACTTCTCTGTTTTTCCTAAAGGTTTTAATTTATGAAGCCATTCTAGGTACAAATTAACTTACCCTGCCTCCTGTTTGTTATTAACTCTAGAAGAAGCTGAGATTTGAAGGGTTCATTGCTTACCCTGCTGGAAAGGGGTGACTGGGTGCAAAGCACTGCAGCTTTTTCCAGCATCGCTCCCAAGAGCATTGCAATGCCTGTCCCTGTGTTTCCGAAGTAACCAGGCTTTAGGGGAGCTCTTTATTCCTGCATATCCTGCTGCATGTAAGCCCAGTAATCTCATGCAGATCCCCTAACTCGACCCACAGGGCTTCCCACTGCAGAGGCAGGGTAGCCTAATCTTTGGGGAGTGCAGAAGTACACTTCCACGCAGAGCTGAGCATGTGCTTGTAACTCTTAGCAAGACCAACAGATTTCTGAAGGTGCTAGAAGTTAAAGAGGTGGCATAAGGAAGGCAAGAAACCTTGAAATTGCTGTTCTGAATTGGACCAATGACCTCATTAGTTTGATTTCCTGCTTACAGTGACTTTTACCAAGTACATCAGATGACAATCTGAAAACCTACTGCTTCAGAAGTGTATGCAAAGAAAGGGAGCAGTTGTGATTACGGAAAATAAACTGTTTGGCCAGGAGCTGAAAATTAGTTCTGAAATTTGTTTTTTGGGTATTTTAGCTGCTGAAGCAATTACTTCTGTTCCTCTGGGCACCTGATCCCCATATAAATGTTTGTCCTTTCGTGGGTCAGAGAGTTTCCATTTTGGATTGTCTAATGGGTATGTCCTTCCAAATTGCAATGCAGATTTTAATGGTGCCCTGCCTTTCTGGTGTTTCCCCAGACTTTTGTCCTATAGCATATTAATTTCTTAGCTCACGGTTCCTTATTCTCCATGACATTCCCATGTTTGTTTGGCTTCACACACAGACATATCCTCGATCTCAGACTGCCAGCCATCAGGCAGTAGTAGAAGCTAAAGATCATATACTATCCAGTTGTGCAGTCTCAGCCCATCTTCAGACTCATTGAGCTCATTAGGGAGGAAAATGTAATCAGCTATCCTTCAAGGAACAGGATGTGACAGGAAGCTATGAGAGTCAGCAGGTCAGTCGTTAACAGCTGTCAGAACGATGTGCACAGTACGGCAGCTCTGTAGTTCTGCTAAATCAAGTCACGGGCTTAATGGGCTGGAGTCTGCACATTAAAACTGATCCCTGCAGAGATCAGAGTGTGTCGCCGCGGCGGCAGCAGATCCTACACCATCCCTGTGACCACTTGTGTTCATTAGATGGGGAAAACAGGATCTGTGATTTACATGTTTAAGCTTCCAATGCTACCTCTCAGACCTTGCAGCCCTCGTGCTCCCTTCAGAGGCTGTAATTTACTGCAGTTATGCCACTGTGGATTGGGAAACTGAGGCAGGGAGAAAGGACTGGCTGTACAGAGGCAGAGCTGAGATGGGAGCTGAAGAGGTCTCATGCCTCTGCTCCCTTCAGGCTGCCTCCTCTGACATCGAATCCTACAAGACTAGGGGGGTTAGGCCGCTTTTGAAAGTCTATTTACCTCAAAGTACCTTTGAAATAAGCAAAATGTTCTCTTGAACCTAAATTGTCTGTCCTTATCCTGTCTCAACTCTCATTAATAATCCTCTTTGTTGCCATTAAAAGTATTTATGGGAGATTATTCTTTGGCAGTGATGTTTAATTCTCTTTTCTATTACACTGGGCTTTTCTTTCAATGGTTTCCTGATGTCTTGCCGTTTGGTATTGTTAGGTTTATTTGTTGCGGTTTTAAGATTTTAAATGGGTTCAGAAATATGCTTGCTTGTGGTAAATGGATATTTTTCCCCATGAACTGCTACAGAGGTGGCCACAAGATATCAATTTCTACAAAACTATATTTTTTTTATTTTAACGTTCTCATGGTGATGTCAATTGACACAACCACCACCCTGGGCCTCTGCGCGGCTCTGACCACAGTCGCTGCAGCTTGTGTCTTTGTCAAGCAACGGCAAAGCGATGGCACTGAAACTGGTTATTTGCATCACGACTTTTGCATCACTACTCAGTGTCCCTGGGACTTTTAAAACTCTTTGAATTTTAACAACAAGCCTTTTCTGAGCCTCACATGCAAAGCAATGCAAATAAAGTTTAATAATAGATAAGGCTTGATTAAGCCTTCATCGTTCCAATTCAGACTGTAATCCACAGCCTGGGATCGAGGCGTTCAGACCTGCGTTAGGACTGGTGTCTCCAGGTCATTGTGGGATGTGGAGGGCCCGCTGGGTTTGTGCTGATAGCTAGCAGCAATTCTGCATCCAGCCTTGAACATGAGTGATCAGAGGGGACTGTGTTGTCTTCATCTTGGTGCTGAGCTTTGTATCACAGATTATGATAGTTGCCATTTCAGAAGGCCATATAACCCATTCTCCTGCCCCAAAAAAAGAACAGCTTTTCAGGAATCATTCCTGACAGATGTGTCTAACCTGTTCATAAAACCCTTCACTGATAGGGAGGCCAACGTTTCCCTAGGCAATCTTTTCCAATACTTTTCTGTCTCTACTACTACAAAGTGTTTGGGCTTTTCCCCCTTAAATTCATTACTGCTATTCATCTTTCTGTTACCATGGGCAAGAAGACAGTTTCTCTTGAGTCTCTCCTCGGTCTATTCATACAGGACACATTCAAACTCTTTTTCTTTGGCCAAAATACTTCTCACAGCAGTTCCAATGAGACCTTTTTTCCATGACCTCCAGGTATAACAGCTGTGACACATTTGTTTGGAGGAAACTGTAAGATTAGGAAAAACAAGCTGTTCTTAATTTTCCTTGAAAATAAGCTATTGTTGTAGCTCTCCAAGATCCATGCTCATTATAGTACTTTGAAAAGTTACCAATCTCAAGGCACACACAATCCAAGGGAAGTCAGCTCATGTATCTTCTTTGATTGACTTTTCATCTGGGAAGGTTTCAAGAGCTCTCGACACAGCTTTAGGGGGACATTGAGCACTGGGACTTCCCCATGCTGCAAGGTTTAGCTTCCCAGTTCCAGAGACCTATGCGTGGGATGTCTTTACTGATGGAGGCATGGGGCTAGGAGAGACCTTCTGAGTCAAATCCAGACCGGCTGTCCACGCGTGGTTCTAGGATCCCGTTCATAAAGGTACAGTGCTCCACTCTGACAGCCTCCAGCGTGTCCCCTGCAAGGCCATTCCACAAGCTGAGTGCTCTAAGAGTTATGAAGCTCCTTTAATCCCAGTTATATTTATTTGTAGCCAATTTTTTTCCCAATTGGTTTCATGCCAACATTGTCCTTATGCTTAAATAGATGTCTCAGCTCCCTCTTGGGTGCTTTTATGTGTAGCAATCCTACCCCTTCTGGCCTTTGTTTTGTTAGGCTAAGCAAACTGAGATCGTCTTCTGTAAAAGCTTCCTTTCGCCTTGTTATGCTTCTTGTCAAGGAAGTATCTCAGCCATCCAAAATCTTTCCCACGCAAGCTATATATGTAAAGCATCTGTCCGTGACCGCGTTAGTGCCATCACCTCTTCGGTAAAACCCAACTATTTGTAAATGCATTTGCTGGATGTTGGAAAAGGAGCTGAAAAAGCACACACATCCAAGCAGAACAAGGAGCGAACAGCTTGGCACATCTACCTGGGGGGGTTATAATTCGACAAGGGTGTTAGGGCTTATGCTGTTGTGCTTCACAAAAGGGCTGTTGGAGCCTCAGCACTGCGTCCTGTGATTCATTTGGGTCTCTGCTTTGATGTTTCATTGAAAGCCTTCTTCAGTGGTCTGGCAAAGGGATACAAACCGGCATTGGTCTGAACCACTGGCTCGGTAGTATCTAGGTGGAAGGAGTTTGGCAAAACCTTACTCTGCACCACAAAAATGTTGCTTAGAGATCTCCCACCAGTCCGGGCCTGAGTCTGCTTAGCTCCTATGTGCTGATCTTTGATAAGGAACTAAGAAAATATATTTTTTTTGTGAAAACGAGTCGCTTTTCATCTTTCTTCACACTCAGAGCTAGAGGTGCTCTTGACATGATTCCCTCAAGACCGGTGGTATTGCCCCTTCAGCCCTACGTGCTCCCAGCGAGAAGCAGGTTTCTGAGGATGGTGGGTTTAGCAGGCACCACTCGGGGAAGAGCTGCCAAAAGGGGCTCAGAAACGATGCTGTGTCTTGACGTGCAAAAGCAACGAAGTTGCCAGCCACAAACTTGCACCCTGCTGTCCTGCAGGTCTCGGAGTTGGACATTTAAAAGCTCTTTGAGTTGCAAAATCCTGGAGCTCTTACTTTGGGCAGATCTGTGCTGTAAAAAACAGCTTTTCATAGCCATGTGTAGGTTTGACACCTGGGCAGGGGACATCTGAGGGCTCAAACCCCGTCCTCCTTCCTCCTGAGGGGGCTGTGGGTGATGCTTAGAGCCGGGGAACTCCTTGCTAGTGACTGAAGTATGTTCCTCCATCTGAAAGGAGTGGAGATGGGAAGGGAATCGAGGACAAAGAGGGAAAAGTATCATGGCAAGGCTTTGCTTGACTTGGGGATCACCCTGCTGTGCTTCAGAGCTTGGGCTCCACTCCCCAATCTCATGCCCCCAGCCCCAGCAGTGTTCAGCCCCCTTCGGGCTGTGCTGTTGGGGAGATGGTGCTGAGGATGCTCACGTCCCCCTGTTCCCCTCTAAAGCCTCTCAGCACAAATGTGGTACCAGCATCCACCCTCAGCGCGAGCACGGGAGCAATCCCGCTGCCAGCTGGTGTTTGCACGGAGGATAGGGAAGGGTCTCCTGTGTCTGTAGGGTGGTTGGAGACCCTGTGGGAGTGGAGGGGCTGGATGCCAGGAGAAGCCGGTCCAGCGACACGAGGCTGAAGTAAGCACTGCTGCAAAGCGACGTGGCCTCCTTCCTCCCCCAGCCTCCTGTCTGCGTGCAGAAACGATGGTGCCACACCAGCAGCATCGAGCGGTGCTTCCCCCTAAACCCACGCGCTCATTTTCTCTGTGCCAAAGCTGACCCGTCCCCTCTCCCCTCCCCAAACCAGCCCACGTACCTGGGCACGGTTGAGGCTGTGCCGGGGCTGAGTAAGGGTGACTCAGAGCTGGGTTCAGCCATCCCCTGCCCGCGCAGGGAGAGGAGCTGGAGCGGGTCCCACCTCATGGTGTTAGCATCTCTCCCCCACTCCTCCTCCCCGTCACCCCGCACCTCGAGTCCTCACCACCGGCGGGTGGAGCAAGACTAAACTGGTCTCTGCATGCGTATCGCCTTTGTCTGGTGTGGATGAACATAAACTGCTGGAGGGAAGCATTTTAACGATGAAAACCATGCGGGGCTCAATTGTTCCCTGCATCCGTGGAAAATTACTCCTGCTCACTCTCCCCTTTGCTTGAGCAGCTCCAAAACATGCTTGTATGGGAGGGCGAGGAGGAGGGAGGTGGTGTGCCTGTGGGGTCAGAGCTGCTGCTTTTTTTTTTTCCCTGCCTCTAAATGATTTATTCTGAAAGACTCTCGCCTTTGTGTCATTGGGAAAAACGCACAGCAATCAGAAAGCGTTTTGGGGCCAGCCATTTAAATGTCACTGGGAAAAGAATAGAAAGAAATGAATCCCTGACATCCTAGCGATGCAGCCCCATCCCCCATCCCTCCCTCCCCTTCCCATCTGGCACAAGCAAAAACAGATGGGAGAGGTGGCTGTGGTGGGGCCGCGGCAGAGGGTGCTGGTCCCACTGCCCCCGTGGGCTATGGTCCATCGCTGCCAGTCCTGAGCACCCACCAGGGACGAGCTCCCCTGCGGCAGGGGACACTTCCATGGGCAGAGCGGTGGGCAGGAGAATGGGCAGGGCAGGGACATGGGGGCACACGCTCGGGCACGGGGTGACGCAGTGGCCGTGAGCACCACTCTGGTGCTTGGGCTGCCAGTCAGTGTCCTGTGAACCCACCTTGGGAGCTCTGCAGGTCCCTCCGTCCCCTCGCAGCTCTCGTCCTTCGGGACTGACCGGGCACTCTCCTTCTGCCTCTTCCCCGCAGATTCACTTTGCCATCATTCTCCATTTTTCTTTTTTCACCTTTTTCAGAACCTGCCTTTTTTTACCCAAATTTCTGACTCGTTTGCTCACCCACATCCTTGATTCTTTTCCTTCTCCCTTTTATATTTCCCCCCTCCCTCCACTCCCAGCGCTGCCCAGCTTTCCTCTTTATCTCCTGCTCTCGCTCTCACTGTGTTTTCTTTGTGGTCCTGACGACAACGTTCTCAGGTATAAGAAAAGCAAAATCCCAGCGATACGCGGCTGTGAGGCTTTCATTAGCAATCGGGGCTGACAGGGCTGGCTTTTTCATTCCCTGCAAACCGTGCCTTCCATCGCAGCTCTGCGATACCCCTGCCCTCCTTTCCCCAGCTGATCCCTAGTGCTGTGAGACACGCGCCGACCCCACCGGCTGCTTTCAGTTATCTGCACTGCGAGGGTGGAGGTGGGAAGGTTTGGGGCAAAAACTTTCCCGGGGGCTGGCTGTATGCTGGGCCTGGATTTGTCCCCCAAAACAAAGGAAGACGAGAGCAGATGCTGCAGGTCGGCTGAGCAATCGCTGCCGTAGCCAGTCACAAGTGGTGAGCGCTTGAGGGAGGAAGGCAGCGGCATGGATGATGTATTGTGAAAGGGATTAAGCTAAATAAATGGAAATTATAGGCTGGGTGTCGAGGATGATTTCTGGTTGTGGGATGTGGCAAGCAGTGGATCATATCTCGAGATGAGGAACACAAAAAACTGTTGTTTGGATGCTGGAAGCTGAACTGAACAAAGCTCTGGAAGGTAACCGTCGTATAGTTGGGGACGGTGGATTTAGGATTAAACCTTCCAATAAAAATGCAAAGTACTCTAGTAAACTCATCTACGATCTTCTACAACCTTAGTGAATTTATTTATCTTTCTCTGATGTGGGGAGCATGGCAAATATTATTCCCTCTATTTACAGAAAGGGAAGCTGCAGCACTGCGGGGCGGTGGGATTGTCCCCAGTCAGAGCCCACAGCAGGTCCAGACTCGGTGCTTGGCCTCAGCCAGCCTGTGGCTCTGCCCCAGACCCCATCTGCGCATGATTTTCTCCAGTCTGTGCACTTCAGCCCCATCCTGTTGCAGGAATGCACTGAGCTGCCCTGACAGGCTGATCTTCTCTCACCCATGGTGTGAGCTGGTGCTTATCTTCAAACATTCCCCTTGCATAGGTGTTCCTGGCACCTGCAACGCTTTTTGCACCCAAGAGTCTTGGGTTGGGCTTTTTTGCATATATTTTTGCGTTTTCGATTTGTTTTCTTCTGCTTTGAAATCCCTCTTGTGCACCTGGTGTCTTTCTGAAACCCGGTGAGATCCTTCTTCCCGAGGCGGGGATGGAACAGGAGGCAGGCTGGTTTTCATCCCAGGTCCGTAGCTGTGGCGCTGCAGCCATGGGCTGCCCATGGGATGCTCCAGGGATGTGACATGAGCCACCTGATTGCCGTTGCAGTTCCTTTCACTCTCTAGTACCCAAATTCAGGTTTATTGCAAAATCCTGATTCCCACAGGGACCGAGGGAAGGAAGGGAGCTGGAGGCATCCCCCGGTACAATCAGGGAGCCGCTCCTGTCATTCTCCTCTATTTGTTCACCTTTTTTTCCCCAAGACCTTGAGCTGTTTCAGCTTTCTCCACCCTGCCCAAGCCTGGACAGGACAGCAGGGAGCGATCTTTAAAGCATTTGTGAAACTGCAGCTGAACTCAAGTAGCTCTGCAGTGACCTCCTCTCCCTTCTTGGTTTTGAATTCTTCACCTCTCTCTTTTCCACGTAAGTGGAGAGCTGCTCTATTTAGGGACTGGTGAACAACCCATCAAAGGCGTCTCTGGCAACAGGTTTCTGTGGCTCTTAGGTATTGCTCAGGGTCCCAATTCACTGACTTGCTCATGGTTACTAAAAAGGCACCGGAAAGATGGTGTGGGGAGGCAGGGCTGGAGCCGAGCTCATCTTAGGTGTGGCTCCCAAGCCAGTCTCTTTTGCAAGCAGTTGCTCACTGCAGCCTCCCCGCTGCCTTCCCCACAAATCCGGCAGCCTCTCCCTTCGTGGTATTGGAAATTATTTCACTCAGAAATCAAGAATCATGAAACTGAGGTCATGGGACCAGTTAGTTACATGAAGGGAAGCAATCCCACAGCATTTTTTCCATATGAATAATACCAAGAATCCCTTTTTGGGCACACGTTGCATCCCGGCATGGGCATGGTTACACCGAGAGGCATGCACAGGGCAAGAAAGTCGGAGCCCCAGGGAAACTGGAGAAACGTTCCCCGGCAGCGGGTGGGGTGCAGGGGGATGGTACTGGTGTAAATCCAAAGTAATTCTATCAGTTTCACTGGAGTGAGACCAGGAGTTATGGCCATGCGGCTGACATGGCAGCCTTGACGGTTCAACATCTAGGGTTAGAAGCCTGAAGGACACGTGTAATTTAAGCCAATGGGGAATTTTACGGTTGTATAAGACCAGTGACCTTCATGCCAGGAGGCAGAAACCAGGGCAATAGCACAAAGAGCAGCTGGAGCAGAGCGTAGGTTAGATCCTCCCGTCCTGCACTGCCCAGGAGTTTGTTCACTGTTTTCTTGCTACACTCTGCCTTCGTCTCATTTAGTTTGTAAATCACCCTCCCTTTGCACAGCCGTTGTATCCCAAATTGGCAAAGGTTACACGACTTTACCGCTTATGCCATTTTCTGGGCTGTTTATGTCCCGTAAATTAAGTCAATGATGAGCTTGGCATGGGATCTGGAAGTTTTTCACAGCAGGATCATTTTCTCCCCTTTAATTAAACATTACAGGTTCCTCATGAATCATACTTAATGCTGTTAAACTTTTATGAAAAGCTTTAACATAGTAATTTATGGGAAATCTGTTTTGATGTGCAGATCTGTGCCCCTTGGACACAATTGCAAAGCTCCTGTAAATCATCTGACTTTGCTGGATTTTCATCTACCCTGCAACTGAAAGTCAGCGAGCGCAGCCAGGCTGAGCAGGCATGCAGCGGTGCAGCCAGCCGACCGACTTGCTGAACTTGGGCTCTCGAGTCTACACTTGGGCTCTTGAGTCTGATAGCATGGACCCTTCCTCCAGGCAGGTTTTTAAACCCTTTTCCAAAGTATGTCTTCACTTGGCTTCTACCGCGTCCCATAGCAATGAGGACTGTGACTCCCTTACCAGTCTGTGCAAGATGACCTTTGCTGGTTTTCAACCTATCGCTTGCTAATTGCACATGGGACCCCAATTTTTGTGCTTTGTGAATTGAAGAGTAACTCTCTGGAGCTCTCTCAGGTTTTTGTTTCTCTTCCAAGCTGACATTTTCCTCTCTGCAGTCTTTCCTCGTGTGGAAGCTCTGCCCTACCCACCATCTGCTCCCGCACCCAGCCCTTTTTCTCACTTGTCTGTGTCTTTTTGGAGGTGACCAGAGCCACTGGCAGCAGTTGAGACGTGGGTGCACAGGGGATTTCTGCAAACACAGGATGGGTTTTTCTAGCATCATTTCTGTACCACCCGCAGCAGTTCCCTAGGATGCATTTTTACTGTCGTAAGCCCTGAGCTGACATTCGCACAGTTACATCCACAGTGACTGGAAGATCTCTGAGCAGCGTTAGCTCATTTACAGCCTGTTATTGCAGATGGGTTATTGCTTTTTAAAGGACCAATGTGTACGTGATCATGCTATATGGCACCCCACCCCTCTTTCTAATAACCGTAGAAAGCACTGACCAGCAACAGATGAACTGGAAGGAGGGATAAATGTCCCCAGGAAGGATTTTTTTCCTGTTTGAGTGAAAGAGGGAGATGCGGGTCCATACGTCTGTGCATGGGCAGGCAGGCAGAGCCCCGCTGTGCAGCACCCATGCCAGCAGCCAGGCTGTCCCTGCCCACCAGCTCTCCTGCCTGCACCCCAGCTTGTGCCCACCAAGGGACATGAGGGGCGGTGGGGATGGGGGGCAAAGGACAGGAATCCGTGGAAAAGCTCCTCCAGTTCCTCAGGGCACAACAGACGTCATCCCACGTGATGGTTTGAGCAACACCAAATTTCAGCTGCTGTCCTGGTGCCTTGTCCCACGCACCAGCACGATGCTCTGGTCCGGGGACAAGTCAAATCACGTATCGGTGGGGTAGGATGGTTTCAGACAGCTCACCACTCTCATCGGGCACGAGGTGCAATGGGCCACGCTCTCAGAGGGGTGTCCGAAAGTTCTTTTAAAAAAAAATATGCAAAACCCAAAACTCTTTGCAGTGTTAGCTTATGTAAAACATCTGCTGGGCAGAGACAACCACATGTCCAATCCCGACGTGGGTGTCAGATCATTTCCACCCCTTTTCCACATCAAGCTTTTTGCCCGTTATTCCCACTGCTCTGCCTACTTAGTCCTATTTATAGAGCGCCTTTCATTGGAGTCTCTAGGCTTTTAACCTTTATTCTTGGAAAATTATTCACTTCTTGGACCTGCCGTGGAGCAATTACTCACCAGTGCTCCTCCCCAGCCTGACTTTAAAAGAAATTCCCACGAGGCAGCCCAGAGCTTCGAACCTCCCTGTGGCCAAACCCCGGCTCTGCCTTGTGCCGCGACCTGTCTCAGCTTGTCCCGTGGTTCTCAGCCTGGCTCTGTTGTTCATTCACCTGCAAAAAATGGTTTGCTGCCTTTGATGCTTCTCCAATGAGATCATTCACCTCCGAGTATGGGAGCAAAACACTCCAAATGGGATTCTGGCACAGGCCGGTTGGTTTCTGCGAGCTTCTTCCTCATTCTCTTCCTCATCACCTGCTGGGCCACCACAGCTTCTGTCGCTGGTTCTGGTCACTGTAGGACAGAAGAGCCCAGTGGTGACCATGGAGCAATTTGGGGCTGGTTGGTGCCCTGGCTGGGGATAGCTTCTGTGGGCATGAAAGAGGGTGGGTTGCCTCTCCCCGCTCCAGCATTTCTCTAGCACCCTCCTTGCTTTACGTCGGGTCAGAAATAATCAGTGTTAATTAGCTGTTAGAGGTGTGTGTCGCTGCCTGGCTTTCAGGTGCTGTGTGGCATCCATCCGACATCGCACACGGCTGATGGGGATGGAGGGGGCTCTTCCACCCCACATCTCTGGAGGGGCAGAGGTGGTTGAAGGGGAAGTGTCTTGTGTGCTTCTCCCTTTCGCTGTTAAAATCCCCGAATGTCTAGAATATGAAATCAGCTGCTTTGCTGTGGAGACCTGGCTTGGAGACCGTGCTCCACTGTGCTGATGAGACCTGGTTCCTTCCTGAGCTGCAGAGGTCTGAGCTGGCACACGTGGTGTTTGGAGATGGGGGGCTGCTGGTGCCTGACACTCCTGCAGCATTTCCTATGGAAAGAAAACCCTTGTGGTTTTGAATGAATAATTTGGGGCCTAACTTGGGGCTTGAGGAGGAAATTCTTTCAGGCTGTTGTTTGCATTTCACTGGAACAAAAAAAAAAATCCAGCAAAAGGACTCAGCTGGCTTTGCTTTCATACCTCCCAGTGTGAAGCAGGCTGGGCACATATGGGGCGAGGAGGAGGGAGGGGAGCTGATGAAACTATGTTTAAACATTTGTCTTGGAGCTGTGTTGCATCCCTTTAATGGGCTTCACTCCTGCCCCTGAGACACCACCCCAGGGCAGCCGCACTTCAAAGTCAACTGCCTGCCCCAGAGCTGGGAAAAGGACAAGGCAATTCCTGCCCAGTGCCCTGCCAAACCCCCTTCCAGCCGCTGTGCCTGAGTTTTCTTCCTAGGATGGAGCCTGCACCTGGATCCACGTCCCTGGTGCTTTAGTTGAGATGTACGACCCAAGTCACAAAATCTTCAGTGGTCACTTGAGGAGTCCCTAGAGAAGAGATACGAGGGTACAGCCGGGGGACAGAGCCTGGCTGGCGGGGATGCTGAGCACCTTGCTGCTGGGAGAAGGCTGTGGAGCAGCTCATCTCCTGCTCTTCTGCCCACTCATGCACCAGTGTTGCCATTTTTTAATAATTCCATCATCACTTTAAATAACTGTTACTACCAGAGCCCGCAGGCTCCTGCCTCAAGTCCTCGCTGGCTGTGCACGCAAGCAAACATCGGCACGCTGCCATTTCCCGTGCGTGTCTCTGCATCTACCTGCCCCATCCCGGGGCGCATTTCATTACTTTGTGCCTTTTTGCCAAGAAATACCAGACTGGTGTCGTAGACGATCATGGGAACTAAGTCAGTCTGTGCCAAACTCTACTGCTGTGATCCAAGACATGATCATGGAGGGCTACGTCCTCCCCCAAAATACGGCATGGGTTGCTGAAAACAGAGCAAGGATGAGGTGGTTTGGATTCTTCAGGAGGGAAAAGAGAAGGGTCAGTAGTCAGAACAAGCCTCAGCGCTCACATCGCCATGTGGTATTGGTGAGAAAGCAGCATAAAAACCAGGGCAGTGCTCCAGACTGAATGATTGCTTAACTCGGGAGCCACCCGGGGTGGAGGTACTTGTCCAAGTCCCTTTAAAGACCTTCCCCCAGCCAGGTGGGCAGGAACCCGCATTCATTCAAGGTTCATTCTTGAATCTTCTGCTCTGTCATTCATTAAAAAATTCTGCCTAAGCTTGTATTAATCATGGCAAGTTGGTGATTGCAGCCTGGCTTTTCCAGGATATTTGCTTTCTTCCGGTGATGGCAGGGAGCTGTGAATGAGCATCAGTCCTAAAGATGGGCCTTTATGATGCCAAAGAGCCACAGCTCCATAATTTCCTCGTAAATCTAGCATAACCCCATGGATTCAGAGAAGCTGCCTTGGATTTATACCGGCAACACTCCTCCTGGCCTGCAATCCAACGTCTGGAGCGAAGCGTTTGCAATTCAGCAGAGCTCTTGCAGGCTGCGGGTATTAACAGTGACCCGTGAGCACAAAATACAGCAGCATCTCTCCTCTTAGTGCCGCACGGATGAGCCCTGTGCAAGCTGCCGGCCACGGGTGCCGAAAGTGGAGCGACGCTCCTGGAAGGCTTTTGTGTCTGTGCTATGGGGTGGAGGGGAAATTTAATTGCTTGGCTGCTGACCGTCAGCTCCAGCCAAAAACACGCTGGCTCCGGTGTGGCGGAGCCAGCTTCACAGGCTCCGGGTGCTGGGTGGTGTGGGGTCAGCAGAAGCCGGGTTTATGGCAAGGGGGGATGCTCCGTTCTCTGTCCGTCTCTCCGTCTGCCTGTCCTTTGCCTCAACCAGCCACAGCCACAGGTTTCCTGTAGTTTGGTCATGGCTGTGGGGAGTCTCAAGCCTTATTTTAAATACAAATCTTGTTGCATGCTGTTTGAGCAGGGCATAGTTTAGGAACAAATGACCGGCAGAGACATTTTGGGAAAGGACTAGCAAACATTAGAGATCATGAGCTTGAATGTCTTCTAATTTAGCCCAGGAGGATGGGAGCCGAGAGCCCTACAGTTCCTACAGACCTGCAAGCAGGGCAGATGCAAACAATTTATTTGCCTCATTGCAGTGGAATTGCCTGCACTGGACAAAACCTGGTCCGCAGGATGATGTTAAGGATGGTGGGCGAAAAGGAGAGAAAACTGAATAATTAAGAATGTGGCTTTGGGAAAGGGAGTTTGCTGCTATTTTGAGGCCTAAATGGTTTGGTTCTTGCTTGTTGCTATTACATAATGCAATTCAGTTGGCATTACTTTATGCAAGTAGGAAGAGGGAAAGCTCTAGCAGAAGGGGACTTCACTCAAAAACCTCGTCCCCAGGTCCCAGCCCTTTCTGCACTGCTTATAATTAACAGAGCAGTTTGGAGACCAGCTACAATTTTGGAGAAGGAAAGTCATCATCAAAGTTTCCAAACGTCGGAGAGATGACAGAACACATCTGTGGGGACCCCAGCATGTGCCTTACAGGGCAAGCAGCACCAGAGCAGACAGCCCTGGTCTTGTCAAGGGTGGGATTATGAAGAAAGCAAGAACCCAAACCTCTCCAGCCTTCCTCTACTGTCACAAAGAAACCGAGAAATACGTGGTGTGGGGCAGGGAGGAGAGGATAGACAAGCCTGGCGTGTATGAAACTTTTGCCCTTGCTTTTTGAAGTCTGCTGAATTTTAACTTGGGAATTTCTTGTCTGATAACAGAGAAATGGGGAACCGGGTGGGGAGGCACTGGGAAACTGGGAAACCCCAGCTGAGGGTCGGGGAAGGCAGGGGGGGTAGGAAGTTCCTGCTATTTTTGCTGCCACTGCAGTACACTCTGCTGTACTTTGTGGTGGACTTTGTACTTTTATGACCCTCCTAACCCGAAAGACCTGAAGCCTGCCTGGGGCATCTCCTCCCCCTGCCATGTGGCACAGCCGGTGCGAGGGTGCTGGGGCTGAGCCTCCTCGCTGCCGTCCCGCGGCCCCGCAGCTCCCGGCACAGCTGCGGAGGGCTGTGAGCATCCCCCCGCCACGGCAGAGGGACAAAAAGGCATTTCTCTAGAGACGGGCTGATTGCTTTTGAAATGGCTGCTCAGTCCCGCTGGGGCTTCGCAGTGGTGTTAATGGTGTCAGGACAACCTGGAGCCCTGGGAAAGGCGATAAAATGGGCAGGACCTGCTCTCCGGTGGGGTGCCATCGTCCCAAAGAGGCTGGCTGCTGCGAGGAGCCAGGGAACAGCACCTCGCACGGGGCAGCTCCGGCAGCAGAGCCCTCTCGGTCCCAATGCCCTGTGTTGTTTGCAGGGTGCCTGCTTGGAGCCGAGGGAAGTGGCTCCTTCATTGGTGCAATTTGGAAAGGGAGGAACAGGGCTGCATCTGCGGAGCCCACGGTGCCAGCGCGGGGGGACCAAACCTCACCGGATAAAGGCACTGACAAACCTGCCTTCCCGCAGGAAAGTCAAAATGGGGAAGATTTGTGATCATTGGGATATTATTCCCAGGCTGTTCCAGCACTCCTTACCCAAAGCTTCACTTTCCCCTTAATCTCCTTTTGCCTCAGTTTCCCCTGCCATGGCAGCTTCAGACTGATAGAGCAACAACCCCCAGCAGTGGCCGTTCAAGGGACAAACATCGTGGCTGCTTTCCCCATTCCCAAATGGCACTTCCAAGGACAGTTTGTTTGAAATGTCATGTTCAAACACAGTTGCGTACTTGTATTCTCCTTGGAGGTACGAACAGCTGTAAATCTTCAAAGAGAATAATGATTAGCCCTAAGCGGCGCTGGGCTGTGAGAAAACGGATCATGGAACAATTACTGAAAGCAGCCGAGACTAAAAGTAGCATTTAATGGGATCCGGCATCTTCTGTTCCCGCTGACCTGAATGCTGCTCCTTCTGCCAGGCAAAGGGAGCGAAAACCTCTGAGAATTGTAAGTCGGAGTATTTAGGTCACACGTGGATTAGAGTGTGATCAGATTGGCTTTAATGTAGAGCTGCTCTGAATACCTATAGATCATATAGCATGCTGAGGGATCAATGCTTCCAACGGCTTTTAGCAAGGTGTCAAGGCGAGCCCAGTGAAAGGCTCTCTGTCCCGGTGGCACTGCGGTGTTTTGTCCCGGCTGCCGGCAGTGCGGTGGGTTACGGGTGGTACTCGCTCATGTGTGATCCCAGCTGCTGCACTGAGAGCGGTGGGGCCGGGAGCCTTCCCCATGGGTGGGATCGCTGCCTCGCTGCCCGCAGCACATCCCTGTGCTGTGCTCATCCCTGCTCAGACATGGATGTCACGGCATGAGAGGAGGTGCAGAGCAGAATGGGCTTCCTGCGCCCTCTCTGTTGCCTCTTCTGCTCTTCACAGAGACCTAACAAGCTCATTTCATTTAAGAGCACATCTGCACAGCTCTCGACTGGTTACAGATGTGTTCAACATGGTGTTTTCTGTCCCTGCTAGCCTGATCTTTTGTCATGGTGCTGAGTGGCCCAAGCACCAGCCAGTCCTGCAGGGACCAGGACCTGAGGGCAGGACCGCGGCTCCTCCTTGTCCTGCTCAGCTCTGCCAAGCTGAGGCCTGTCCCCAGCACGGTTCCTCCATCACCACTGGGAAAGATTATGAGACAACCCAGACCCTGAACACGATCAGGACACTGCTGCCAAGGGGGTCTGTGTGGCCGGCACAGCCACTGCTCTGTCCGTGGATGGACAACTGGCCGGCTCTAGCTCAGGGCTGGAAAGCCAGAGGTGACGTGGGAGAGTTTCTCTGATGGATGTGATCACCTTTGCTGTTCTCAGCTGGACAAATGTGCCCACAGGTGGTTAAGCTGGTGCTTGGTCTGCAGCACCATGCTGTGCTCCTGAAGACCCCGTGGTGGTGTGTCCTCCCAGCCTGGTCCGTAGGCAGGATGCCCCCTTCCCTTTAAACAAAGACCCGTAGTGTTTCTGGCTTGCCGTCCCACGAGGCTCACGCACAACTAAAAGCTCAGGGTAAGAGGAAGAAGAAGGTCCTCAGAGATGCTGCAAGCTGTGACGCCTTAAAGCAGGAGCTAGCCTGAAATAGTACCTGTCCCGCAGAGCTCCCATCTTCTCCCTCTCCAGTTCCACACCACGTCAAACCCTCGCCCCAGGAGAGGAGGCAGAAGATACCCTCAGCTATGTTTTCCTGGCTAACCAAACACTGAAGCTACAGGGAAGGGCCCAGGTCTGAGTTCCTGCAGCAGTTCTCTGCTGTCAGATGTTTTCCATTAGCTGAACAGAGCCGGGCTGTGACCTGCAAGCAGCCAGCCAGGGCACTGCACCGGCGCGGCAGAGCCCGTCCAGGTACCAGCTGTAGGTATCGGCTTGTGCAGAGAATGCTCCGTCTCTCTCGCTGGCTCCCTCCGACATGGGCAGTGCTACCCAACCCCACTGCAATGCCTGGTGGCATGAAGCCACGGGGACATCCAGCTTCCAAAATGCTTCGGGCTTTCAATTAGCTGCACCTCCACAAGGAGATTGCTCAGCTCAACATATCTAAAATCTCCCGTGATGATAGATCGTGATTTGACAGGAGAAGCACAGCTGGCAGAGAAAAGGCATCTCTTTGCTTCCTGTAACTTCCTGAGCGCTTCTTAATAATGCCAGCACTTGTAAAGGTCTGTGGTTCTTGCAATCACGCAGAGAATAATCTCCCCGGCTGACGCTGATGTGTTGCTACCTCGGGGTAAGGAGGCAGCAGCTGTGTTTCAGCACACAGACATTGCACAACTGTTGAGGATGGGAAGAGCTGATGTATGCTGGATCCAACTGAAAGAGGAATTTTAGGTCAGCAGAATATTGTTGTCAGTGCTGGGACGTGGCCAGGTTGCTATGGGGACACCTGTGCCTTTAGGTTTTTGATCGTGCGAGGAATCAGGATGCTCTTTCACCCGATTTCCCCAAGAAATCAGGCTTCTGTGATCCTCTCTTCCAGCCGCCAGCCCCGCTCCCCCTCTGATTGCATCTCAGCCCAGTGGCAACCTCCAACCACATCTAAGAGAAGGGTGGAGGGCTCCGAGACACAAAGCACCTACAACAAGCCCATGCAACGCCTGGCCTGAGCGCCACGTGCATCTCCGGCAGGTATTTGTTTGGTGCCGGCAGCTAGCAGGCAGCACGTTGCGGCTCAGCCGGCAGCGGTGGGGGGGCACTCACCTGTGTAGCCCCAGATCAGCCGGCACCCACTGCCACCCACAGCTGCACAAAGGGACGACACCGGCATGGAGGTGACGGGGCTCTTGCTGGAGCAGAGACCGACCTACAAAGTTGTCTTTTGCCCAGGGGACCTGGGCTTAGCAGACAACGTCCGAATTCCCATCTTTAAAAGCAGGTCAAGAGCCCAACCCTGCCTACGTGAGGAGTTGAAGGATAAAGGCTTCAAGGGCTGGAAGGATATTTTCGATTCCCAGGCCTGGGGAACCCGGTCGGGTGGGTCTGGTGGAGCCAGGGAGGAAATCTGGGGGGAAGACCTGCAGCCAGCCCGGTGAGCCGGTGGGTTTGGGCCGAGAGCCAGGGCAGCAGGAAACCCACCCGCACAGCTGGCTCAAGCATCCGTCTCCCCTTGTACCTGTGGCAGGAGGAGCTGGAGTCGGGCTGGGGCTGCCATGGCAGCAGGGGCTCAGGAGAGGGGGAATTGCATGGAGAAAAGGAAGATTCATCCCCAGAACTAACCTGTGCCGAAAATAATCAGTGACTAATTTAATGTCTTTATGATTGCCTTTTAACTGTGAGTTATTAAAGACGGGGAGAAAGAAGATTATGTCCTGGTGGGAGGATAAATGAGTGTTGCCATAGAAGCGAGGGGATGCTGCAGCACAATTCGGTCCGCCTGGACCACAAACCACGAAGCCATGGCAGAGCCTCGGGGGCGGCCGGCACGCTGCAGACAGAGACACACCCATGTGAATCCGAGCTGACAGCCTGGGAAGTCAGAGAAGATAGATTCATGTTATCAAGCCAAAGCCAGAGAGTCAATATTTAGCCTAGACACGGAGCCCAGCCTGTGTGCAGCCGGGCCCCCGTCCATCATGCTGCTCCATTGCCCTCCCGAGCTTTTCCAGCAGTGGCTTTCTCTCTGCCTGGTCTCACAGCCAGATCGTGTTTCCCCCCCTCTCTGAGCTAACCCCATCCCAGAGACACTTTTCTCAGTCTCAGGGCAAGGGAGAAGCCAGGATTTGGGGGGTTCAGGGGATTAGGAAAGAATTTGCCTGTGGAAATCTCTTTCCTCCATCTGCCTGGGATAAATTGTCCGATGGAGATGGAGGCTTTGCAGCTCAGTGGGGAACTGCTCAGAGCTAAACATGTAGAGGCAAAAACACTCCTCGTCCCTCCCCACTGCAGGAACTGGGTGTTGAACGGTCCTGGCAAGGGTGGGGAGAGCTCTCTGTCCCATGGCCCTGCGCCGGGACGAAGTGGGAGGATGTTTTGCCTGGGCTCTGTGCAGGCAGACGTTGCCCATTCAACCCCCAGGTTCTTTCCTGGGAGGACCAGCTCGCCCACGGGAGGCAGGAGCAAGCTTACGAAGCTGCAAGCACCACAGGAAACATGATTAACTGGAAGAAGAAGGGATTTTTATTTGACCTGTTTATGATTTTCCGCTTTCATTATGTCCCTGTAAAGCAAACATGCATTGCCAGTTAAATGCCCTGACCTTACTGGAGCAGGAATAAAACTGAGAAAACTACCCTTGGCACGTGCGCCCGCAGCCCTGGCACGGCGCGGGGGGCTGTGTTTACAGCTCCATCCCTTCCTCCATCTGCATTCAGCTTCTGCGGCGCGGTATTTATACCGCAGCCGGGTTCACAGCGTGCTTGGTCCTGCCTCTGCCAAAGAGGGGAAATCCCTGCCCTGGAAAGCAGACGACTGCTCCTGAGTTCGTTTGCTGCATGGTCCTAAAGCAGGACCATGACCCAGTCCCACCGGGTGTCCGGAGCCCTGGAAAAAGTCTAAGTCCCCTCCGGGATGCCAGTGTCCAACTTATTCCTCCTTTAGATCTTGCAATCAAAGACCTTTCACGCCTCTGCTAAAGAAAAATGTCAATACTGCAGGTGTGAAACGTCACAGTTTCAGGGTTTTTTTTTTAAACCTGAAGCCTTTCAGAAGTGGCTCTCCATAAGAGAGATGTCCTCAAAGCAAGATGCCTCCAAGATCTGCCGCTCTGGTACCAGCCACGGCTGCACCACATCCCCTGGGACAGGCGCTTCTGCCCAAGGCTGGACCTGCCTGTGCTGAGCCGGGGGGTCTGGGTGACCTTGCACAGGCAGGGCCAGAGCCCAATGGTCCTTTTCGGCTCCCCAGATGCTTCATCTCCTCACTGCCTCCTGTAAGCGGGAAGCTGAGGACCACATCCCTCCCCACCTCCCCAAGAGGTGCCTGTGGCTGCAGCAGGGCTCCCGGGGACCCGGCTGCAGGAACAGGTACTGCGGGGAAATCAGAGGGGTCGGAGGGCAAAGGAGCTGCTCTGAACACTGGCAGAAAGTGGTTTTCACTGGGGTTGTCTAAGCACTGCTGGTCCCAGGGGATTGCTCCCCCTCTCTCCTGCACCACCTTCTCAACCGTGCCTGGCAGGTTTCTGAGCTGCATCTCTGCATCCCTGGCACCCGCATCCGTCTCACAGCTGGCTCAGAGACCTCGGGGCAGGGAGCAAACGGCCCCTTCTCCCCTCTTCGTGCTCTCTGAGGGGGCTCACAGAGGCACAAGCCATGTCCTGGGTGCTCTTGAGAGCTGCATCCCCCTGCACCCCACGTTTCTAGCGGCAGCCTCTGCTTTCGATGCCTGGGGCTAAACTGCCTTTTCTGGGGCTGAAGCGCGGGTGCTCTGGCTCCCGGTGATTGGGTGCTATTTTGCTCCAGCACGGTTCGGCAGCTGTTGCTGTATATTACCCCGGAGAGCCAGAGCCAGCCGGGGGGCTAGAGGCAAGGCGGCGGTGGTCGAGCCCCAGGTACGACTTTCTGTGGCTTTTAACCCTTTCAGTTGGATGCGGGGCAGCCCACGGGCACGGCCCACGAGGCAGCGCTCGGCCCGCTGCCGGCTGGTGGCAGATGGGGGGCCCCAGGGCCCGTCCCGGTGCTGCCATGCGAGCGCACACAGGGAGAACAGGGCAGGCGAGGGGACTATTTTTGGAAGTTTCTTTGATGTGAGTCAGCGGTAGAGGCAACCTCGGGAGCTCATGCAGGAAAAGTTTCAGCGACAGCAGAGTGGAGCCGGTTATTCGTTGAGTGTCTGTAGTTTTGTGCGTTTAAGAGAAGGTCTGGCATGTGGAGTGTGCATCCAAGGGAGCAGGAGCACGGGCAGCGCTGGGAAGGGGATGGCTGGGTCGAGCCGTCGTACTGGAGGTCTCCTGTGCAGGAGCCAGTGTGAGCCGCGGGCTGGAGCTGGGCTCTGGGGCGGTGGGTGACCAGCCTGCCATGGGCAAGCTGTCCCTGGCATCAGTGGCCATCCCTGCTGTGCTTGGCCTCGGCAGTGGCCGTGCGCTTGGTACATCGGCGCTGGAGCTGGTCCGATAGGAACCAGCCCTAGGAAACCTGGGCCTGCGGGTGACACAACCCATCCCGGCTGGGGATGAGGATCCCGCGTGGGCTGTAGAGCCCCAAAATGCCTCCCTCCGGGGCACAGACCCCCATCTCCCATCTCAGGGGGGAACAGACCCGGACACGAAGCCAGCCAGCTCGTGGGACGGAGTTAATGCCTGTCGGCGCCTGGGGGAGGATGGCTGCCTGCCCAGCCATGGCACGGCTGTCGCAGAGCCCTGCAGCCGTCGTGGCAAAGCCTGGAAAAGTGCCCGGGGGCTGGAGGCGGTTTGGGCTCCTCCATCTGGGCGAAGCCCAAGGGAAGGAGGCGTGGGAACAGCCCGGCACCCCGTGACGGGGAGCTGAGCTCAGCCGGCAACTGGGGACCACAGCGAGGACGTGGCAGGAGGGCCGTGTGCTGCGGGGCACCACTGCCCGCTGACCACCCGGCATTTGTTTTATCCTTCTTGGTTTAGTGAGAGTTCTTTGAAGTGACATGGCAGCAGGTCCCCATGAGGTGTTGGAGAAAGACTTGGGATGCCCCGAGGTCACTGACGAGCTGCCCGGGCAGGCAGGGAAGGACAGGAGAAAAGTTTCCTTGTCCTCACTGTGAGCCAGCGGTCAGGAGGTGCCGGTCGTGGCCATGCCAGTGCCGTGCCGTGGTGCTTGAGGCCTCGCAGGAGAGGGCTCAGCCCGGCAGGGACGGCTTTTTGCGGCACAGTGAAATCACGGGGCAACCTCGAACATTGAGGGGCACCAGCACAGCACCGACCCCGCAGGGACGTCGGCCGTGGCCAGAGCGAAGAGGAACAGAGGCCTGTGCCCTCCTCCATCTTCCTCACAATCATCTTTGCTCAAAAAAAGTGTGAATAGCTGCGTAGTGCAAAAACACAACAAGCACTTAGGGGAGAAACTCTTTAAGGAAAAATTCTCCATCTTTGTGCTTTCCTTGGAAGCTGGGAACTCCCCAGCCAACGCAAGAGTCCTGGGGCAGCTCCTTTGCTTCCCAGCAGAGAAAGGACCAGACTTGCCATTGCTAAAACAAAACCAAAGACTTCTTTTAATTTCCTGTTGAAAGCCAAAACCTTTCAGGCCGCAGTTCCCCAGCCAAAAGGTTTCCTCTTATGTATTTGTTTTGCTTCCAATATCGTGTCTTAGATTTCATCCTGGGAACTGGGTTTTTTTTTCTCAGCATTCATTCTTCAACTGGGGGAAAATAAACTAAATCCAGCTCGAAGGAGGCAAAAATTCCTCCTTCTGGTGAGGGCTTGCAAGGATGTGTCATCCAGATCCCTGCAGCGGGAGGGCTGCACTTGGAGGTGCCGAGAGGGCTGAGGCCGCTTGGCATCGGGACTGCATCAGTGCATCCTCACCCCCATAGCTCACCCCAGACCCAGGGGCAGGGAAACCCCCGGGGAGCCCAAGGAGCCCAGCATGCTCCCCAGCCCTTCGTTGTGTCGAACCGCTGCAGAGCCCTGGGGACCCTCCGGTTTTCTCTCCCACTTCACATCTGGGAAAAGCCCCCAGAGTCACCCCTGAGCTTCGTGGTCCTTTTGGGTGGCTTGCAGTCTTCTTTGAGGTCTGGTTGCTGCACGGTAGACAGAGCTGGTCCTGCTGTCTAGACTACAGCCTGAGCTGCCTCCAGCCTTCCAGCCTCCAGTCACATGTTTTCTGGGTGTCCGTTTGCACCCTGGGCTGTTCATCCCCCCGTGTGCCTTGGCAGGGAGTTCACTGTCCCCCTCGGCTGCAGCTCCCCGGGGATATCCAGGACGGTGCCATTTTGGGGGCTCAGCAGCCCCAGGTGTGCACGGTGATGCTCTTACACCCCGACCTTTCCAGCTGCTACTGCGATGGCCGCGGGCATCTGAAACCCGTCTCCACGGGTGACCTGGCTGCACGAATGGGGGAAACGTGGCCATAATGTCCCCGCTCTGTGAGCCAGTGGGTGGCAGCGGGAGGACCATGAGCCCCCAGCCCCCGGTGATTCCCACCTCTCCGAATTCACTGCCTAACTGTGCTGTGCTTGCCTTTAACAGATGCCGACTCGCCGGTGAGCCGCGACGGGGAGCGGTAGAGCCCATGTAAGTGTGCGGCATGCCGGGGCTGGGGGGCTGCTGGGGGGCTCCCTGCACCAGGGCTGAGCAGGGAGCAGTCCTGCAGCAGCATTCAGCCCAGGAGGGCTCTGTGGGGTGTTGCACCGCGTCCGTGCCGGGGCAGCCGAAGGCCATGTCCTTCAGCTGTTGCTGTCACTGATCTGTGCCGGAGGGCAGCTCTCCCTCATGGCACCGATCCGGTGCCGCTGACACAGGCCAGCAGCCAGCCTGGCCACCAATCACCCCGTCCCCGGCACCACCGAGCCCAGACCCCGACGCGTTGTGTGCTCCCTCTCCTCCCAGCGCACTGACCCCGCTGGCAAGCGTGCCCTGGAGCCAACCCGCTGCCCTCAGTAGATGTGTGCAGCCGTGCTCATCCGGGCTGGGGGCGAATCCAGCCCCAAGAGCTACTCTGGGGTGGACTTGCTCAAGCGCAGCCCCGGGGTCAGCAGCCACCAGCCCACCCATGTGCGTTGGGGCCGCACCCCGGCGCCTGCTCTGCAGCATGGAGCCAGCTAGTGGCTAAATCCATCTTAGCAGACAGAAAAAAAGATCCCAACGTATTTTTAAGACTGCGGATGCAAATACACGCACCCAGCTTAGGTGCTCGAGGAGCACCAGCCTGGTTAGCGCCACAGCATCAGCTCAGCCCCGGGGGGACCCGGGGAGCGTGAGCACGGGCAGCGGAGCACAGGGACTGGGTCCCTCCACGGTGGCACTGAGCACCCCTTGTTCTGGGAGGGGGCACACATGTACAGCCATGACCCCCATGCTGCTTGTTTTCCCCATGGGGCTGTGCGATGCTCTTACACCCCCGAGCCACCTTCGCGCCCCTCCCCGCAGGGGCTAGAGGAGGCGAGGACCCAGCTTGGCGTCTCTGAGTGGGATCCAGACGAGCCTGAGCTGAGCATGCCAGAGCCAGCGCCGCTCGGCGTGGACAAGAAAGCAGTGGAGAAGAAGCGGGTGGAGAAGGTGGGAGCCAAAGGCAGCGCTGCCGGGCCTCCAGGTAGGTGTGCAGGAAAGCCCTTCTCTGCCCCAAAATGGCCAGCCTGGCCCCAGGTGGCCACAGAGGCAGAGACCCTGTCCTGTGTCCCCAGCCAGCCCGGGAGGCACCGTCTGGCCACAGAGCAGTGACGGGATGAGCTCTGCTCTCCACAGTCCCCTGCGAGTGCAGCGACATGGAGATGGGGCTTCTCATCCACCTGCCAAATCCCGCTCCTGCTCCTCCTCCTCTCTGCCCTGCCCAGATCTGCTGCCGGGGAAGGGGAGCAGCAGAGCTGGGAGCACGGGCAGAGGTTTTGCCCGCCTGAGCCCCAGGATGCTGTAACGCCATCGTGGCCCAGACAGCCCGGACTCAGCCCCCATGACATTCTTTTCCCCACCGCTGCGGTGCAAACACCTTTGTCTGCTGGCGGTGGCAGGGCAGGCAGCTCCTGCCCCTGCCCCTGCACTTCCCACCCCCCTCAGCACCCCCTTTGCCACTTCCCAGCTCCCCCAGTAACGCTGTTTTCCTTGGGGATCCCCAGTCCCCAAGAGCCTCCCCGTGCAGAGGAAGGTGGAGCCCCCCAGCCTGGACCCCGCGGAGGAGCCGCTCCTCTGGGAAGGGCTCACCCTCAACAAGTGCATCCTGGTGGCCTCCGTCGTCGCCCTGCTCAGTGTCACCTTCCAGGTGCTCCAAGGTGAGCCGGGAGCCGGACAGAGGGGGACGGGGGGGCAGACCCTGCTGCCACCTCCTGCCTCCTCTCCCTTCCTCTCTTCCAGCGCCGTGCTCCAGGGAGGGAGTCAGCCGCGGCAGGCAGGACCCTCCACCACCTCCCTTTCACGGTGGGTTCGGATGCTCCGGGCTGCCCCAATACCCCAGTCTAGCCTGAGATGGGGCCACATCCCAGGGTGGGGGTGGCTGTGGGACCCCATGTCTGGGACATCACACCCAAACAATCTCGTCCCCTGCTGACGGTGGCCATCCCTCTCCCCTCCCAGAGGTGGTCAGCGCCAAGGAGGAGGAGGTCCAAGAAGTGGTGACTGCCCAGCCCAGCCAGCCCACCCAGCCTGAGAGCAGCATGTTCAAGGATGATGGTGATGACGATGGTGATGATGACGATGGTGATGATGACGGTGATGCTGACAGCAACCTGGTATGAGTCCAGGGTGGGGTAGAAAGAAGCATCCTCAGGGCACCTCCCACGGTGGGGGGGGAGCGTCTCATCCCCAGAGGGAGTGGTGGATAGGGGTCCCAGTGCCTTGGGCTGTGTCACCGGCAACTGGTCCCCTCCGTGTCCCCCCAGGCAGAGCCCTGGATCTTCAAGAAGTGGTTTGGCCGCTCGGCACCAGAGGACGGGGACGAAGAGCCCACAGATGGGGATGAAGAGCCCACAGATGGGGACGAAGAGCCCACAGATGTCCCTGAGGTGTCGCCGGCTGCAGCAGAGGTGAAGAAGAGCCGGGAGAAGAAGCTGGAGAAGAAGGAGGAGAAGGCTCGAGAGGGCCGTGCCGCCCAGGCGGAGCGGAGCAGCCGGAGGGAGGCGCGAGCCAAGGACAAGGCACCGGGGGACAAGACCAGCAGAGCCCCCAGGGCCCCCCGGGAGCCGGAGCAGCAGCCCCAGAAGAAGCGGGGCCGGGAGGGGAAGGAGAGCCGGCGGGAGCGGGATGAGCCCAGGAAGGAGGGGTGGAAGGGCCGTCCCGGCAGGGCCGATGGCGGCAGGGAGAGCCCGAAGCGGGACTGGCGGCAGCAGAAGGGCAGGAAGCCCTGGGAGCCAGCGGCCACCCCAGGAAAGGACGGCACCGCCAGGCCCAGGGAGGGCAAGAGGCGCGACTGAGGATGGGGTGACTGAGGGGCTCGATGACGCTGAATCCAGGGGGGTCCAACCCCACCACCGCCCCCGGCAAGGGCACCCTGCCGCTCCCTGCCTGCTCTCCAGACATCGCCGGGGCGGCAGCACGGGCAGCGCAGGCAGCGCTCCAGGATCTCCGAGTAGCAGCAGATAGCCTGGGAACCTGGCATGAGCCTCCCTGGGGACTTTGGGCCCCCCTGGATTAGATGCACAAAGGCAACCCGAAAGGACCCGGGGAAGGAGCTTCTCTTCATCTGGGCTTGGCGCTATTTCCCCATCCCCACCTGAAATCTCTCTTGCAGTTCATTTTCACTCGTGCTCCCCGAAGCATCAGGGCGGCGCAGTGGGCACAGGGATCCCAGTGAACAGAGTTTTGTCTCCAGACTGTGTAGCTCTTGAATTCAGTTAATGGTTTTATTTAAAGCAAATCAAGAGAGAAGTGTATTCTGGGTTAACGACGCCAGGCTGCTGCCGTCCTCAGAGGGATGCCAGGGGAAAGACCACCCCGACCTCGCCGGGCCCCAGTGCTGTCACTGCAGGGTGGCACGAAGCTTGCGGGTAACAAAAGAGAGCTGGAGAGCCCATCACCTGGGGGTCCCTTCGGGCCTTGCCTTCACCGAGTCGCTTTTAGGAACGAAACACAAGTACAATACCATGCAGCGCTGTAGCAACTACAGGAGACGTTCACAGCCCCAACCCACGGCAGGTTTAAGTATTTGCTAAATCAATAGAGGTTAAAATAAACTATTTTCGTTTTTAATAAGGTATTAAATTGAATGTTTTAAAAAAACAAAAAAAAAAAACAAAAAAAGATGTTGTCCCTGGTTATGTTTGCCTGTTCTCTGTGCCCCCCATCCCCAGTGCACAGGGGCTCATGGCTAACGCAGGACCCCACGCGGGCTGGGGGACGGGGCCGGTGTGTGCCAGCCTCTGCCCATGCCCCCGCCAGCCCCGTGGGGACGCTGCAAAGCCCAAGGGGTGGTCCCAGCACCGGGGGTCTGCAGCCAGGATGAGCCCAGGAGCTGCTTTCTGGGGGTTTGGACCCTGCAGCAGCCCCGGCGGGTCTCACTGAGGGCCGGGCTTAGCTGGGAAGATGATCTGGGGGTGGCCGGGCTCTCTGTGCTGACGCTGGCGGGGACGCGGAGCAGGTGCTTTGGCAGCCGTTTGCACCCGCTCCTATTAATGGTGTGAGCAGCCCAGGAGGTGTAACGGGATCGCTCCCCTCTCTCAGCCCTCCCTCCCCTCGCCCCTCGGCTCTGGCAGCGTCCCAGGAGCGGGGTCAGCGCAGGGCGATGCAGACGTGACCCGACAGGGAGCCCCAAGCCACTGCCAGCGGCTCTCCATGGCCCCTGGCTCACACTGGGACGGGTCCCCAGATAAAGGTTGATCTCTGCGAGGGAATTTTGCCTCTTGTTCTGCTTTTGCAAGTGGAGCTGCGTGGCCGGCGGGGGCTTAGTGACGGGCCGCGGGCTGGGAAATGGCCAGAGGATGCTGCGAGTTGGGGGGGGCTTGGAGGAAGCAACAACTACCCTGCCCAGCCACTACAGGAAGAGAAGGCAAGGGTTAAATAAGTGTGGCCCTGGCCAGATCCGCCACAATGCCCTCCCACCATGGCTCTGCAGCAGCCGTATCCAGCCCAAACCCCGCCGTGGGGTCAGAGCCATGCTGCAGCACGGCCCCTCGGACCCCTCGGGCATCCCCGGCATCGGGAGCGGGTACAGGGAAACGCCGGGCTGCAGAGCAGCCCCCAGGGACTGGCACAGCTACAGACAAACCCAGAACCAGGGCGACGCTAACGAGCCAAACCGTGGGGAAAGCACACGTGGGGAGCTCCCGTCTCGGAGAGAAGCACCAGCTGCAAGGGCGAACGGGGCGGGCAGCGGGATGAGGGCAAGCGGGGAGGCGGGCGGAAGCCTCTACCGACAGCCGCACTCCTCTGCCACCATGTTGGGGAACTTGCGGACCTCCAGCCCCTCCGTGGAGAGGCTGATGATGAGCTGGTCCGAGTAGCGGACAGGCACGCAGCAGGGAGCCCGCTGGAGGGGCGAGCCCCGCTCCTGCATGCCCAGCAACAGCACCGTGTGCGAGTAGTAGCTGGGGACGCGGGTGGAGAGGGGCAGCTTGCAGGGACCCTCGCAGTTGTTGGCCGCGTAGACGGTGGGCATGACAATGAACTTGCGGTCGTGCAGGTCGATGGTCAGCTCCTGCAGGCGACAGTGGGCCTGGTGCCGCGCGCTGCGGTTCTGCCGCAGCACCTTCCTCCGCTCCTGCCAATGAGCCCGCACCGTCTGCAACGCCTTCAGCAGCAGCAGCGCGTGCAGCTTCCCGGAGCCGGGCAGCTGCTCGACAGCTTGACCCTCACCCGGCCCCGGTGGGTAGTAGCAGAAGCTCAGGAGATGCTGGAAAAGCCCCGTGTTGGCTTGGAAAGCCGGGATGTCCTTCAGCTCCTGGATCACCGCCTGCAGCTTGCCCATCAGCAGCTGCAGCACGGTCCCCTCCAGCTGCCAGTCCCCCAAGTGCTGCTCCAGCACAGCTCCGCTGTCCTGGGGGAAGAGCAGCACCGACGGCTCCTCCGACTGCACCAGTCGCTCCAGCGCCGCCTCCTCCGACAGGTTGAGCAGCTGGTGAGGGAGCGTCTCCATCACCTGGAAGTCCAGCCAGTGGTGGGAGCTGGGCTGGGTGGGCGGCTCGCTGGAGGGGCTCAGGACCTGGCGGATGAACCGGGTCAGGATGCTCAGGAACTGGCTGCTGCTGCTGGGCGTCGGGGACGAAGTGTTGCCTTGGCTCGGAGTGGTGAGGGACGGCAGCTCCTCAGTCCCAGCCTGGGGTGGGCTGTGAGGAGAACACAGAGAGGGTCACGGGGACCCCTTGTACCCTGGGGGACCCACCACGCCCTGCCCCACATCCTCCTGCCATGGTGCCACGGCAGAAGGGCTGGGGCTGCCCCTCTCCACCCCCGGCTCCCAGCCCCGGTGTTTTTCCATGGCTGCAGCGATGGCCACGGACCTGAGCTGCGGGTACGGAGCCACGTCCACCACCCCATCGGCAGAGAGGTAGGAAGAAGGGGCCAAAGCCACCTCCTCCTCCTGCCGTGACTTGGCCAGCAGGAGCAGCACCGGGGTCATCCTGGTGAAGCACTTGTCATCGGAGCCAAAAAGGAGCTGCTGGGTCTCCGTGGGGGGCAAGGGGGCACCTGCTGGGGAGAGGAGCTGGTGAGGGTGGTGGTCTGGGGTCTCCCACACCCCTCATGACAGATAGGCTTGAGAGGAGCTCAGATGCCCAAGTCAGGACACAGAGGGCATGGAGATCATCGTCCCCCGCCGCTGCGGGCTTCCTGCGTCCCTACCTCCCTGCCCGCGACGCCTGATGGCCAGGGAAGCCTCGAAGCTGAGCTGCTCACTGCTGCGGGTGACGGATGCTACAGCCGCTCCCAGGACCAGGTACTGGGTGTCCCTGGCGAGGCAGAGGCTCTGCACGGAGGCAAAAGACAGAGGAGCCCCGAGGACGTGGGTGAGGCGTCATGGGTGGGGGAGACGCTCAGATGAGCCCCCCGCTCTGGGCCCCGCTGGCTCCGGTCACCCCCTCCACAGCAGCCCAGGGAGCGGCGAAATGGGAGGGTCGGGACCGCGGGAGCGGAGCGGGCAGAGGGCTTCGCCACCCACCCCCGGAGCTGCTCCGGGAGCCACGGGGCGCAGGGAGGCCCAGGGGCCCCCGGGGGGGCAGAGGGCCCCGAGCGAGCCCGGGCCCAGAGCCGCCCCTCCCGGCAGCGCTGCGGCGGCTGCCCCCGGTGGGGCGGGAGAGCGCTGGGGCAGGGGGGAGCCGGGACCCCCCGGAGGGGCTGCGCACCCCGGGCCGCCCCACCGGCCGTGCCGGGAGCTGGGACGGGGCAACAGCACCATCTTCAGGCACAGCTCCGCGCCGGCGGGGGGGTGCGGCGGGGCAGGGAGGGGTTGGGGGGGGCAAAGGGGTGGGGGGGTGGCAAAGGGGTGGGGGGGGCAAAGGGGTGGGGTGGGTGGAAAAGGGGGGGGTCAAAGGGGTGGGGGGTGGTAAAGGGGTGGGAGGGTGGCAAAGGGGTGGGGGGGGCAAAGGGGTGGGGGGGTGGCAAAGAGCTGGGGGGGTGGCAAAGTGGGGGGTCAAAGGGGTGGGGGGTGGTAAAGGGATGGGAGGATGGCAAAGGAGAGGGTGGCAAAGGGGCCGGGAGGGAAGGCAAAGGGGTGGGGGGGATTGGCAAAGGGGTGGGGGGGCTTGGCAAAGGGCTGGGGGGGATGGCAAAGGAGGGGGGATGGCAAAAGAGGGGGGAAGGCAAAGGGTGGGGTGGGTGGAAAAGGGGTGGGGGGGAAGGCAAAGGGGCTGGGGGGGTGGCAAAGGGCTGGGGGGGATGGCAAAGAGGTGGGGGAATGGCAAAGGGGTGGGAGGGTGGCAAAGGGCTGGGGGGTGGCAAAGGGGTGGGGGGGTGGCAGAGGGAGAGGGCCAAAGGGGTGGGGGTTGGTAAAGGGGTGGGAGGGTGGCAAAGGGGGAGGGATGGCAAAGGGGCTGGGGGGTGGCAAAGGGCTGGGGGGATGGCAAAGGGGCCGGGGGGGTGGCAAAGGGCTGGGAGGGATGGCAAAGTGGCCGGGGGGGTGGCAAAGGGCTGGGGGGGATGGCAAAGGGGTGGGAGGGTGGCAAAGGGCTGGGGGGTGGCAAAGGGCTGGGGAGATGGCAAAGGGGCCGGGGGGGGTGGCAAAGGGCTGGGGGGGATGGCAAAGGGCCCGGGGGGGTGGCAAAGGGCTGGACCAGCAGAGCTGAGACACCCCCCTCCCACCTTCCCTGCTCGCACCCAGGACCAGACCCCCGGCCACGGCCACCCACCTGCTCCTGCGCCAGCCCCGTGCCGGTGGCCAGCAGCTCCCCTCGGTGCTCGGTGCCCGGCCGCTCTCGGCTGCCCAGGTAGAAGAGCAGCAAGGCGACCCGCAGCTCTCCCAGCGAGCGGCCCACCTCCGCCTGGAAAACCAGCCTGAACCACAGCTTCGCCTGGGCTTCCCACTTCACTGGAAAAGAGAAGAGAGAGGGGGTGAATGGCCCCTCGGCGGCCGTGGGGCTTCCGGGGGGTGAGGGAGAGGAAGGGGCTTCAGGGCCGAGCACCAGTCCCATGCGGTGGCCAGAGCATCTGGGACGGGAGGCAACGGGGTGGAGGGACACGGCAAATCCCTTTCCCCGGTTTCAGGGAGGTGGTCAGTGGGGCAAACCCTGCAGCCCCAGAGAGCAGGGGGGCTGCCTTGCTCCCAGAGCGCCTCTGGCAAATTTTCATGGGCAGATCCCCATGGAAGTCTCCTCTCCCATGGCAGCTCGTCCAGTGGCTCGGGGACATTGCGGCCGTTGCGTCGCAGCCTGCAGCACTGCCTGGGGAAGAGCCACTTCCCCAGCTGCCCAACACCGGTGAGTTCAGCTGAAAAGCCAAAATCTGCGAGAGGAGGAAGAGATTTCAAGAAGAGAGAAACAACCGTGACCCTCTTGCTATGCGGGAAGCCGGATTAAAACCGAGGGTTGTGCTCTCCCTCAAGCACAGCACTTACCACTGAGACAGGACAGAGGAATGCGTGTTGCTGGTTTTCATGTAAGGCTGAAGCTACACAAGCAAGCCCGGGACCCAGGGCTCCTTGGCAGCACCGAGCGTGAGACATCGGCATGTGCCGCGAGCCCGGCACATGCGAGCAGCCGGGCTCACGCCACAGCAGGACCAGCCAGGTCCGCTCGTCCAACCCTCTCCTCTCTTTTCCCAATCGGACAGAGTTGGGATGGGGTCCTAACCCATGTCATTACGGCAGAAAGTGAGAAACGCTTGTAATCTCGAAAGCAGAGCAGAAGCCACCGAGACTGTGGCACCTGGGCATCATTCACAGGGAGGGACACGGCACCCTGTTGCACACAAGCTATCATCACTACTAAAGCTTCTTAAAAATCTACCCAGAAAGACATTTTACTATATCGCTTCGCTAATTTTAAAAGGAACCCAACCCCACAAATTTAATTCTGTGTTTAAATCTCTGATTTAGGGCAAGCAAACAGCACCAGCCTCCCCAAGCCCTGTGCTTCCCTGCTCCGCTCAGCCTCGGCGCAGGGATTTCACACCAACCTTCCTCCAGATGCAGCACGAGGAAGCGGTCCTGCCCCGGCTCCACCACGTGCGCATGGATGTGCTTCAGGGGATGGAGAGCAGCACCCGTTTCCCCGGTCGGGCAGAGCCCAAAGGTCTCGAGATAGCTTTCGTCCCAGCTGGTGCGTTGTCTCAACAGCTTGATGAAGCTGCTTTCATAGTGGGTGAGAACACCCACAACTTCCAGGTGCCTCGGGGTGAGCCCCTCCTGGTCCATTTTCACCCTGCACACGGGCCCTTCCAGCCCCCCGAGCGGCCACGGGTGCAGGCTGGAGCCGGACCAGCCGATGCCGCCATCCTCAGCCATCCCGTGGAGGCATTTTGCTCCTGGGTCAGGCTTGGAAAAGAGGCGAGTGGCTGCAGTCATCCTTGGTCTTGCCGCCGAGCTGGCCCTCAGTCTTTCCTGTAAACTTGCATTTTCTCTCTTTCTCGCCTCTGCTTCAAGTCCCAGCTCCTCCGGCAGGCTCAGCTCCAGCCGGTTAGTTGGGGAAATCCTTTCCCCCGTGCTCCCCTTTCTCGGAAGTGCTGCAGAGGGGAGCAACAGCACCAGGCAGGGCAAAAGCACCCTAAGAGCAGCCTTCATGTTCCCACTTCTGCTGCTCCCAAAGCAGTTGTTGGAGCCACTCACACGCACCTCATAACACTGGGGCGGAAGGGGAGGACGGCGTCTCCCTTTTAAAAACCGGTGGCCTTGAGTTGACAATGCACAACACACCTCCCTTGAGAAACTCAAAGGCTGTCATGCTAGAGAGGAGGGAGGGATGTTTCAAAGAAACTTTTTTGTTCTATTTTTGGGTTTGCATCTAGTATTGGAAACGTAAAAAAATTAAAGCTGTTTCTCTTACTCGTAGGGACGCACGTCCTTGACTTCAGATGTTTTCTAAAGGAGGATGGACATCTAGACTTGGATCTTCATGGGGACTGGCACATACTATTCCCAACAGCAGCGAAACACCAGGAGGGAAGAATTAGCCAGACTAGGAGGAGGGGGAATAGAGACAGACAATGGGCAGAAACTAAGTAAATGTATGGAAAGTGTTCTCCTCTCTTGGCTGGAAAGCCTCCTCCCTCGGCTGGTACCTCACGCGCTGCAGTTTGGCGAGGCCGCCCCGCAGGGGCTCTAACACATCTCCTGAGCCCCAGGCTGCTTCAGCCTGAGGAGGAGAATCTCCCGGCGTGCAGCAGCAGCCTGGTGACTTTGAACACTGAGGAGCTGACTTAGAAAGTCTCACAACACACACATGTCAAGGACTTTTCCTTCTATGAGATGTCAATACTCACTGTAACACTTGGAATTACCGATGCCACCTACCTAATCCACCCCAGAGAAACTTTCCCCCCACCCAAGGTATCTTTGGCAACAGAGGGCAGGGGGAAAGCTACCTGCAAGAAAAGCTCCAACACACATCCAGACCCTTCTCTGGGTTTCCAAGACTTTGCAGTTTGGAGCTCAGGATCTGGCTGCAGCACGTCATAAACGGGCTGCGCACCTGAATCAGAGGGACAAAGGGCACAACAGCAAAGGGACCTCTCTTCTACAGGAGCTGTGACAAAGGACACACACCTGGCAAAGGGGAGACCCACGCAAGCCGATTCGGGCACCGGGCCAGCTCAGCTTGAGCCAAAGTGCTGCTAGCGTGGCGATAAAGCCAGAGAGGGTTGGACGCACTCTGCCCGGCTCCGGCGTTTGCATGGCGCCAGGTGGGACCCGTGTCAGGCCAGCAGAAGAGGCAAAGACTTTGATTCCTCCATCAGAGGGGGACGCAGCTGCAGGGCTGCGGCCAGCACAGCCTCCCCCGCGGTCCGTGAAATGAGCCGGGCACTGGCCAAGAGCAAGCCCGGGTCAGGCAGCCCGGCCTCCAGCGATGCTTTTACCCACCGAGCACCCTGGCACCCCGTGCTGAGACACCCCAGTTCACAGAAATGAATCCTGGAAAGGACAGAGAGGAGAAATCTCAGAACTACTTCTACTTTTTAATGGGAACCAAATGATTGCTTGAAGGAAACATTTAGTATAAATAAAACCACAGAGAACTAAAAGCTTGCCAAAACGAGTCAACTAGTGGGAGGATATATACAGTAAAAATCATACGTGACAGCAGGTGCTTCGTAACAGTACAGACAACATTTAATGAATTATAGTAATAAACTAAGATTTAATACCACTGCAGCTTTGGTAATTTTTTTGACTAAACATTCCCAGAGATCTCTGCCACCGCCACAGGCGAGAGCACCGACGCTCTGTTTGTGAGCCTGTGTTTGGCATAAACAGTCTAGAGAGCAGCAGGCGGGAGCTAGGCAGCTGCATACCGGGGAAGGATGATTGCCTTTCCAAAATTGTCAATGAAATCTTGTCTGGCGCTTTTCAAGGACTCCTGAGCAGCAGTCCAAACTGATTTCCTCAGTGGAGATGTTTCCAGCTTTTAGCTGGCAGCACCTGAGCTACGATACGGTGCTCTGGCACCGGGAGGAGAAAGGAGGTTTCTGAATGCAGCAGGAGCGGTGCTTTTCCGATTGAAACCATAATTCAGCAGGGAGACAGAGAAAACGGGATTTAGAAAATTCTGCTTGCCCTCCATTCTCCCTGCCACTGTGATTACTGGTGATGCAGTAACAGAATCCTTTCTGCGTGCGTCTTACAAGTCTCCCCACCACCAAATGAACAGCTAAAGGACTTCAGCTGAATAGCAACTGATTAACTGGCTGGTAATTTATGGGATACACATCCAGCAGTCTAACAGGAGGCAATACATTAAGCCAACGCAGCTGAGCTGAGGTTGATGTATCTACTTCAGTTAGGAGGAGATGAAGTGCCTAGAGGTTTCCAGTCCTTTGCCTCCTCTTTGGAGAATTCCCAAAACATAACCAGGCTGAGAATGTTTTATATATCTAAGGGCTAAAGAAAATGAACACATGGCAACATTTTTAATGAAGACACAGGAAAACATACAGAAAGGAAAATTGAGAACTTTTTAATGAACCTACAAGATCTAGTCAAATTCACAGGCATACAAAACAGAAATATTCTCTGAATCAGTTGTGATCTGCATATAAAAAGATACGAGCTAGAGGAGTCCAGCAGGACCGAGTCCAGGAGGGGCTTCAGTTGGAGGGAGGCGGAGGGGGGATAGTGCCCGGCCCCTCCGTGGGGAGAGGCGGTCTCATCATGGGTGGCAGAGGAGCAGGGGGAGGTACACCGGGTGCTGGTGGCAACTGAGGTGGCACTGGGGGTGGTGGCACCGGTCCAGAGGGAGGCATAGGAGGTAGAGTCATGCCTCCTGGAGGAGGCGGCGGCATGGAGTCCGGCAGAGGAGGCCTTGGGGGCAAACCATTCATCAATGGAGGTGGAGGAGGCCGCTTCACAGTTGGGGGCCCTGGAGGGAGGTTTGGAGGAGCTGGGGGCTTCTCCATCTTGAAGTGGAATTGAAGGAAGAACTGGGGAGGGGAGAAAAGAAAAGAGAAGGGAACAATTAATCCTCAGGACAACTCTGTGCTATCACACAAGATGGCTGCTCTCTGCCTCCAGGAATGCAGCTCAGATCTCTCGTGACCTGTTACCTCCGCAGATCACGGCTGCCTGTCTACCCCGGCAGCATTCACGACTTGCACCAGTACCATCCAGTACCTGAACTCCTCTGAAACTTGTTCTAAGCACTAAGCTATCTGTGACGGGGTCAGTATCCCCCACCACTATGTATTCGTCCCCTGCTCTCACATGTGATACCCAGCAAGTACATCCATGCCACAGGCTCACCACAGACAGCTGCGTGCAGGAAACACGCAGCGAGGAGCCTCAGAGAGGACACGGTGGTGTATGTTTATGCTGCTGACCACAACTGAGGATTCTGCCTCCCAGGTTAAATTCTCACAAAGATCATACACAGGAAGATCCTTCTGTCAGGAGGAGTCACTGCACAGTTGCAGTGAAGGAATGAAGATTTTAGCATCAAAGCCAGCAGAGATATCACTGATGTGCACTCTTCCTGCATTGCCTTTCCCCACAAGCTGCTCTGACCTCCTACTCCCTCTTTAACCCTTACGAAAGATGTTGCGGTGCTCCAGCTACCTGTTTAGTTTCCCTGTTCCAGTGGGTCCAAAACTTTCCTTCTGCTTTGTCGATTTCTCTGCTTGGCACCTGCAACAAACAAGAACAAGGAGCTATTATTAGCACCACCAGATTAGCTCAATGGTCCTTTTTAGCACCAGAGCCTGAAAGATAAGCACAGTTATTCCAGGCCTTTGTGAGATGCGCTAGTCTCGGATGTTATTAGATAGAGACAGGGGCAGGAAAGAATTAAGTTACTTCCCTATCGGTCAAGGACAAGTGTGCTGGCAAAAAACCCTCTCTTAACATCTGCACAAAGGCTGAGGAGCAAAGCCCAGAAGGCTCCTTTCTGTGCCAGACACTGAGAATTCAACGGCTCCCCAGAGCTCAGCACACAGCCTAGTTTTCATACCAGAGTCCTCCACTAATTCTCAGCAGGGTTTAATGACTTCCAGTCATGTCTTCTTGACCCCCCTTCCCACTCTATTTCCCCCCTGAAGGCTAGAACAGAAGTCTATAATGAAGCTCACTGGGAATTAATGTCTTGGAAACATGGGAAGAGAACTTTCCCAACAATCAGTTCATCCCAAATCTTACCTTGAAAGCTATGGTTTCATAGGGCTCCGCTGCCATCAAAAGGTATTGCCAGCGTCTATCGGGGGGCTCAATCCTTTGCTCGTAGGCTGACATGAACCGATGACGAGGCATGATACTTTCTGCAATCTCCGGATAATCGATCTGTGGGGTGTTATTGCAGCATTAAGGAGAACATCCCCTTTTCACTCCCCCTTTGTACAAAACAAAACCCTCAACTATGAAGCATATTGAGAGATCAGCTCTAAACAGAAAACTTAGTGCCACCGAAGAAAACAGTTTGACAACTGCAATCCTGGATTTGCTTGACACAATCAGCAGCAGAGGACTGGCAAGGTAAGGCCTTATTTATTTATTTATTTATTTATTTTACAAATCCTGCAAAGAACTGCTCTTTTAGCAGCACTTTTACTTGGATAACCCAAACGCCAAGAATTTTAACAGTCCCCGTACCTGGAAGAGAAGGCTCTGCTGGCCTGTTTCTGGATCTCTCTGTTTGGTCACTGTACAGAAAATAAGAAAGCTCAGTACATCTCATAGCAGGGTAACAGCCACATTATTTCTGCCCTAGGAAACACATAAAGCTTCCAACAACAAAGTATTACATGATTTTTCTGCCATTTATCAAACAAAACGCCACATTGTCTTTAATCGAAGCTACTAAGGATCCCTACTGAAATTCAGCTGCCGTAGGGCAAAGACACTGTGCACTGCAGAACAAAGCTGGGAGATAAAAGAAGCCACGTTGTGTACTGAAGGCCAAACCAACACAATGGGGAGTTCAGAGAAAAAACTTGAGCTATACATGCAACGAGTGATTTACGAGCATTAGTGAAAGATGGTACAGCACAATAAAAGGAGAAGAGACTGCAACAATGTCATCATCTCCTGCATGACTACTAATAAGAGCTGAAAGACTTGAGACATACCAATCTATTATTAAAATGGCTTTCGCTTGACTGTCAGCAATAAAGAGATGTTCCATGGGTAATTTAAACAATAAAGGACATCAGGAGATAAGCCCATATCTTATTCATGGACAGATCTGCTAAAAAGACTAATTAATAATTCACATCCTCAGCACTGCACTGCAGGCAAGCTCCAGCGGGCATTAGGTGTCTCCGATGACAGACACCCCTGACATACCTTTATAACCCGGTCGTCCAATTTTCACAAATTTCTTCACTTCCACTTTGACTTTTTCTGGTGCGGGCTGGGCAGGGGCTTCCTTAGCTTCCTTGGCAGCTCGACGGGCCCTGGATTAATTTGAAATGTGCCAAATTTAAAAGGTTGGCCACACTTGTTTCTAAAGGATACACTAGGAGCAGTTTGAATCCCTCACCACGGAATATTCAGTGCTTCACAGAAAGCAAAGGAAAACCTGCTATTTCTCTTTCACATGCATTTCTAGAGGCCAATTGTATCCATGCCGTCTCCCAAATAAAGGCTGTCATCTCAATTATCTTATCCACCCCCAAGATGACCTTGCTGCCCATCTCCACAGATGGATTTGAGAAGACTTCTTGAAATAAAAGAAAAGAAACCCACAAGCTAGTCATCTAAACCAAAGCAAACTGAATTTCTTAAAATAAAACTTAACAAACTTCTCCCGAGCTGTATCACAAAACCAGATCCTTTTAACTAGACTCAGACAGTTTGTTTTTAAAGCTCTTTCTCCCCCTTCCTTCAGAAATCCCCCAACTGGCTTTGAACTTGAGGTCGAAATGGAGCTTGTCAGCACCATTTTTTTGGAGCAAATCTAATCCATACCTGCTGGCTAGTGCCAGGCTGTTCACTAGGAAACAAATGCAGTCAAAGAACATTCAAGCACAGTGTGCTACTGTTTAATGGAGTTCAAGATTTATAGATGCACACAAGCATCATTTTAAAGTGCTTAGGTAACAGAGAATAAAGCTACAGTGGAGAATGACTTACAAATTGGTCTGATGCTTCTTCCCCTGGGTATGTGCTAAGTAACTTCCCTGAAATAAAAAGCAAGGTAGAAGAAAGTTAAATGAAGACAGAACTGTTCCTACACTGACAGATACTTGTCACAGAGGAGAGGCTATATTACACGTTGACAAGGATATTTCAATCCTTAGCTGAGAGGAATCTCACTCAAAAACTGCAGATTGCTCCAACTGCTGAACTGTCATAAACTGTCAGGCTTAACACATAGAAGTCACTACCCACCCATCATCTCTTCAGCCGTCAGTCATCAGGCACGTCCCAGGTTCTTGCGCTTGAAGCTACTATTATTCTAAAATACCTGCTGCCGAGATCAAGACAGACAGCTGTTCAACTCACCTCATTGTTGTGCAGCGTTAGGCAAAGCTTGCATTCATAAGAGCCCAAGTGATTTTTCATAAAATAAGGGTCCTAGGAAGAGAATTGTTAAAAAGTTACAAGCAAAATACATGGCAAACCAACAGAATAACCGAAATACTGCCCAACTTTTGCTGCACTGGAAGAACCGAGTTCGTAGATTTAAATTAATAGCATAACACTGCTTTAGGACTATGAAAACAAGAAAGAAACAACAGCAGCTTCGTTAACTGGTGACAGCATACCCAAATGCAGGCAGGAAACAGCAAAATACGAACCAGTCCCGAGAAGACTGAAAATAACGTAGTAACAGCTACTTGAATAACAAGTGCTGGCACCTCTCTGGTCAGCCTTGTCACAAATGCTTCTCATTCAACTCCCACATTACCAGAAACAGAAATATTTCATTTCAATCCACAGCTCTCCACTAAATCTTTTGCTGTTTCGCTCAGGCGGAGCTCTAAACCCATCCCCACAACAGTCTGCAGGACGGGAGCCACGTGTCTTTTCTTTCCCACGCAGGCAGAGGCCAAGGCTCACCTTGTTGATGTCGATGGTTTCCAAAGCCAGCTGCCGCAGCCTCTCCCTGCGGTCTCGGTTACTTTCCGAGGCAGAGGCTACGCCTCCGCTTCCAGTTTTACCGCCAGGACGATGCTGAAAATCCATGATGGCGACTTCTGTGCTTCAGCTACTTATGGAGAAAGAGAGAGTCTGGAAAAATGAGGAAAAGCAATGTGAGTGATAACTAAGGCCTCTTCTAATCAGGAGTTCATAGCGCTATTTAGACCCATCAGCAAGGACAGGAGGCGAGCACAACAAACCATGCCCGGGACAGTCGCCACGTGACGCCACTTCAAACGGAGCAGGTCTTGTACCACTTACTCAATAAGCTGAGTCGAAGTAAAATGATCCAAAATAACAAGCCCCCAGAGCCCTTCCCATCTCCTCAGCCCCTTCTTCTATGCAGAGAGGCATTCTTCCCCCACATGCACAGCTGGGCCCCAGCGAGGCTCAGCAGCCCCACCAGTGAATCCCCCCGGCCCTCCCCCCCCAACAGAAGCATCTGCAGGAGCCTCCAACCCTCCACCTTGACAGCGAACAGCCCCAGAACCTGCCACAGGCCGAAGCCCCTCTCCACCACCAAGGTTTGGGGCTGCCTCACCACCTCAAAGCCCCCCCAAGGCCCCAGAGCCACCCCCATACATCCCCAAACCTTCTGCGAGGGCCAGAGCCCCCCCAGCCCCCCGGCAAGGTCAGAACTTCTGCACACCGTCCCCAACCCTCAAGTGAGGGCCCAGAGTCGCCCCTCCCCTCAGCAAGGGCCAGAGCCCCCCAACACACACGGATACACCAATACCCCAACAAGGGTGAGACCTTTGCAGCAAGGCCAGAGACCCCCAGCCCCTCAGCAAGAGCAAAAGCCCCCCTCAAACACCCGCCAGCAAGGGTCAACCCCCCTCAAACACCCCCCCAGGCCCTCAGCAAGGGTCAGGGGCCCCCTCGAACGCCCCCAACACTTCAGCAAGGGTCAGCCCCCACCCAAAACCCCCAGCCCCTAAACAAGGGCCAAAGCCCTCCCCAAGCACCCCCATCCCCTTAGCGAGGGTCAAAGCTCCCCCCAAGCACCCCTCAGCAAGGGTCACCCCCCGCACCCCTCAGGGACACTCAAGGCCCCCCCACCCCCTGACAAGGCCCCGGGCCCCCCCCGGCCCGTACCGCTGCGCGCAGCCCCGCTCCCCGCTCCCACGCCGCGCATGCGCGCTGCCCTGTCCGGGCGCGCGGCTTCCGGCTTCCGGTGCGAGCACTTCCGGGGCGGCGGCGGCGGGCGCGGCCGGGGCGATGGGGCGGCCGTAGGCGACGGGGGGTCCTCGCCATGCGGTACAACGAGCGGGAGCTGCTGTCCCTGGCCCGGCAGCCCGCCGAGAAGGCGGCGGAGATCTTGATGCGAGTGCCCAAGAAGGGGAGCGGTGAGGGGGGGCTGGGGGGGAGGCCTGGGGGGGGCTGAGGGGGAGGCCGGACTGGGAAGGCCCGAGAGGAAGGCCCGGGGGGAGGCTGGTGGCGGTGTAGGGCAGGACCGGGGTTAACTGGAGGGCCGGGGGTGGAGAAGCGGGACGAGTTGCTGGGGGACAGGGCTAGAGGGGGGCTGGGGGAGAGGGACTGGGAGAACTGGGCGCCCTGGGGGGCCAGGACTGGTGGTACTGGAGAATCAGGACTGGGAAACTGGGGGTAGGACCAGGGCAGGACTGGAGGTACTGGCCGGGGGGTGGGTGGGTTAGGACTGGCTGTATTGGGTGGACAGGACTGGGGCTATTGGGAGGCAGGAATGGGAACAGACTGGAAGAACTGGTGTGGAGGACTGGGGAGCACGAGTGGTGGCATCTAGTCCAGGGGGTACAGGGTCGGGGGGCTGAAGTGGAGGTGCTGTGGCTGGACTGGAGGGATGGGGTGCGGCTGGGGGCAGCGTGGCTGGGAGGGGCTGCGAGGGACACGGGGATCGGAGGAAGAGGCTCTTTCCTGAAATCTCCCAGCAAATTTCTTTGCAAACCGGCACTGGAGTACGAGTGTCAAAGAAACTCACTCCCTTGTCCCGGGCCTTTCCTCCGCCTGAGGACCTGCAGCGTTCTGGTGGACTTTGTCCCTCAGAGGTGACATTCGTGCTGACAGCCCCAGGCAGGGGCTCTCCCGGGATTTGGAGCACTCCCTGGGGGTGGCTGAGGTCCCCTCGGCCATGGCGTGTGTGTGTCAGTGACACGCTGCCCCGGGCTCTGTCTGCCCAGAAGCCACTCGAGAAGCTGCGAAGTGACTTTGTCACCCTGTGGCTGCGGTGGGCTGCCGGCGAGGCCGATGCAGAGGGTGCCCTTCCCGAGCGGGTGGGGTGTTGCCAGCTCCTCTAGGAGCAAAAGCCTAAACTGTACCAGAGCTTCTCCTAGGTTTGGTCAAACTGGTGCCGTGCTGGGCACTGGCGGGGGGGGAAGGGGCTTCCCTCGGCCCCCCCTCCCCGTGCCAGCTGGCTCAGCCCTTCCGCCCACCTCAACGCTCTTGTTCTTTGCAGTGTTAAAGAAACGCCTCGTGAAGCTTGTTGTCAACTTTCTCTTCTACTTCCGGACAGACGAAGCGGAGGTATGGAATCTGCCTTGTTGTTGTTGTTTATTTTCCTCCCTCTTTCTTCTTTTTCTGTGAATTGATTGCATGGACTTTGTAAAATGCTACAGTAACAGGCTGCCAGGACAGAGCTCCCACATTTCCTCTTCCATCAACCCAGCAACAGCTCGCAGGGGTGAGAAGCAGTGCTGCCACCTACCCACACCCAGGTGCTTCTCCTGTGAGCTTGGAATGAATCTTTGAAACATAACCGCTGCCCTAAAACTGCAAAAGGTGGAATCTGTAATGTTTGTTTGTAGGACTGTGCCTTATGCTGAACTGTGAGGGGAAGCTTACATTTTGCTCTCCTGGGAAAAGAATTAGCATTGTTTCTTCTTTTTTATGCCAGGAATTTTACTTGTGTACAGTGCTCGCTGTTACTGGGAAACTTTTGTGGCCATACCCTGTCAGTATTGTTATTTTGGGCATGCAAAAGCCCTGCTTGGGTCTAGGGAAAAAGAAATGAGGGATGGGACCTTTGGGTTCTGTTTCTGGCTTTGTTGCTGCTGAGATCTGGTGATTTTTTATGAATCCCTTGATCACTGTTGCTAAAGATTCTCATGTTGGAAAACGAATATAAAAGCAATCTTAATAATGTCTGTGAAGAACGGTGCTGTGTGCATGCTGGTGCTACAAACAAAGGGACTGGAAAGCATTTAGTGGCATTTTTAGATTTAGTCCATGATAAATATTTTAGCCTGGTAATGGCTGAGCTCCTCTTTTCAGAAATACCCTTTTCTCCTTTCTGTTGAGGCGCTAATCGCTACTTCGCTAGACCTGCAGTCACAGTTCTCTGGGTGGGGCCGAGACGCTGAGCAGTCGCTCTGGCACATGTCTGTGCGGAAAGACTCAGCTTTGGCTCTTGTGCTGGTGTAGGTCGAGGCTCTGAGGACACGGCGCGCCTCCTTCGCTGTCTCCTTCGCTGCCACCCAGTGCTGCTCTCCTTTCTTCTTTTCTGGTGGTTATTTGTAAGCACTCGTGTGTCTTCTGTTGGAGGGGAGGGAATGTTATTGAATGGATCAAAAATAGTTCAGCAGGTAGGTGGAGGGTGCTAATGTAAAATCTTGTGCCAGAAATACGTAGTAAACCAGGTTTTTCAATATCTTCCCTGCTGTGTTATTTAACTCTCGCATTTTGTATAGCTTGGGCAAAAGAATTTACTTGTGGATTGCTTTTGTTTATGGCTTGTATCACCCTTTGGCTCTCATGTCCTTGCTTAGCGTGTGCTGGCTAGCAAATAGTACCTGCCGTTTGTCTGTTTATCCTGAGCTGTTCTAGTCCATCAGCATGCTGTTCTTAACCTTTGCAAGGCTTGAGGACTGCCCTTGCGAAGTGCAGTGTGAGTTGTTCCGTGTGTCATGTTAAATATTTCATCTTTACTTCCTTGCTCAGTAAATCAAACAAACTTCTTCACTGTCTTTGCATCACAGAAACAAATGCTAAAGCTCGGGCTGAATCTGAGCAAGTAGAAATGTTTAACACCTAGTTAATGTATGCAAAGTGTTACAGGTAAGACTAGCACAATGAAGTGTGTCAGCAAATACAAAAAGGTTGATTAAAAGAACATGGAACATTCATGCAATTAGACTGAATTACTTTAAAAGTAGCACCAGGTTATGAAACTTGCTTAAAAGACACTAGGCAAACTCTGCAGGTTCAGAGCGATGTCTCTCTTGGTGAACGACACGGGTTGAACCTTCTCTCCGGGTCTTTTCCAGCCCATTGGAGCTCTGCTCCTGGAGCAATGCAGGATCATCAAAGAGGAGGAAAACGTCTTCTCAATCAGTGAGTTCCGCGTATGCATTCCCTTTGTGTTTCCCTTATGGCAAATATCTATCTATCTATCTATCTAAAAGGAAATGTTTTGCTGCTTAGTTCCTGCTTTTCCCTCTGTTTCTCTGGTAACAGTGGGGTTAGTCCTCCTCAGCCCTCGTCCTCCTCAGCCCTCGTCCTCCTCAGCCCTCGTCCTCCTCAGCCCTCGTCCTCCTCAGCCCTCGTCCTCCTCAGCCCTCGTCCTCCTCAGCCCTCGTCCTCCTCAGCCGCGGTTGTTACTCTGGCCTTGCTGTGCCCCATCCCGAGGACAGCGGTATTTCATTGCCGGCTGAAAGTCTTGTGTGATTTGCACAGCTGCACGTGAGGAGAGAAGCAGTAACAACAGACGGACTACAGCTTAGTGCTTGTGGAAATCCCTCTCTAGGAGGGTTTGGTATTGACAGATTGCTGCTTCTGTGCTATTGCGTTTTATCGGAAAAAAAAAAAGTGAGCCTCAGATAAACCATCTGTCGGGCTAATCTAGCACCAGTCCTCCCGCCACACTGTTTGTCCTTGTGTTGATAGCCATGGCTCCAGCTGGCCCGTGGTGTGTCGTCCTTTGTAAGCAGCCTTTCATCCAACAACTAATCATTGTGCGAGAGGTATGTGGCAAAAATAACAGGATGTTTCTCCAAGGCCATCCCCATATCTTTTGGCCTGGTTGTCGGGCACAGCTGCTTTTCTGTGCAGAGCCTTGTCTCCTCTTTTAGCCAGGAGAGGTGGTGTTCTCGCAGTCTCCAAAGGACCCTCAAACAGCCTGAACATACCGATCTCCCTAAGCACCACACTCCAAGTTTCTGGGGCTTTAGGACTGTCGAGAGCTCTGGTGAATGAGGATTCCTGAGAAAAGTGTTAAAACCGATGGCAGTGGGAGTCAGGTTTTGTCCCCACATGGCAGCCCTCAGGGGTTTGATGCAGTCTGACCCAGTTACTTCTCAGCAGCAGCCTAGATCTCTGTGGACTGTGTACTAAAGAGCAGAGCTCTGGGGACAATGTAATTAATTAGTTGTCCTGATTCTGTCTTGGTAAAGAACTGGAGTTGCACGAGGACTTGCTTTCCACTGTGCACAGTATCCAATTCCCAAAAGCCTCGAGCAAAGACAGGTCAGTACCTTCTCCGAGTGCTATTTAATTCCTCAGATGGCTGCCCTCTGCATATATCAAAATCACTTCCTCGGGGCCATTTTCCACTTCGATTACTAAATCTCTGGTGACTGTTTGCAAGGAGGCTCGGGGAGTTTCAGTCCCGAATCTGGCCATGTTGGTCTGGTTCAGTTCTGAGCTGTCGCTCTCAGTTTGAGAAGTTGCTCGTTCCTCTCCGAAGTCTTTGGCTGCCATAAGCTGATGAACGCCGTAGGCAGCTGCTCCGGGCCAGCTGGGAGCCACCCAGGGTAAGGGAGAGGGGACAGAGGCCTGGGTTGCTCACAGGTCATCTTCGATGAACAGAGGCGCTAATTGTGCCCTGGCAGAGTCTGGCTGTTGCTGGGGAGGGGGATAGGGGAGCACAGGCAGCTCTGCCAGAACCTCCATTAGACCTTTTCCTTATCCCTGGCAGGTTTCATTGAGGAGCCAGAGAGGAAATACTGCTTTGAATGTGACAGTAAAGAGCAGTGTCAGGAGTGGATTGAGGCACTCAAGCGAGCCAGGTAGGCTGAGCCACTAGTGCGAGGTCTGCGTCGTGCGCTCTGTGCTGTTTATTTTCTGGGATCAGCTGGTGGTGAAGCCAGGGAGGAGAGCGGTCATCTCCTCCCAGGCAAGCTTCCCTTCAGCTCTAAATAGCATCTGAAACTTTTCCACATCATTTTCTGCTCAGCCTGCCACATGGTCTGTTCCTGTCTTGCAGCTATGAGTTCATGAGGAGGAGCTTGATTTTCTACCGGAATGAGATCCAGAAAATGACAGGGAAGGTGAGTCACTTGGAAGTCGGCTTGTCAGGTGGTGACCGAGGGGTTTGGACTGGAGCAGGGGCTGGTGATCTCAGGTGTTGCTGCCGACTCTCCTGCGCAAGGCTGTTTGCTGCCCTGTGTACGAAAGAGATGCCCTAGTAAACCAGTTGCCGAAGCCATGGTCTCAACAGCCAGACCTGAGTGTCTGCCTCTGCTGAGCAGCCTGTGTTGTCATGCTCAGCTCTGGCCCTCGTACGCGCAGTCTTCCAGTGGCGGAGTGGCTCGAGGTTTGTAGCTGGGCAGGTCTGGCCTGGGCTAGCCCAGACTCCCACCGGTTCTCTGGAAGACTTCACAGGCAGCACAGGCCAGATCAGAGCGTACGTGTGTTGAGATGCTACTCACACCCCTGCCAGGCTCCTCAGAGCATCCCTGCTCGAGGTGACGGAGGTGGCTGCGGCTCACCCGCGCGCTCCTGTGCCAGCGTGAACTGAACACAGCCCGTGAACCTTGGTTATCTGCTGTGTCCTCTCCGAGGACTGCTTGACTTTCTGCACCAGAAACAGCAGCCAGGGGCTGGACAGGGTTAAATCCAGAACATGGCTGGATGGGGCACCCAGCCCAGCACCGAACTGCAGGCAGGTTGAGGGACAGTCCTGCTGCCCCCCTCCCCTTGTCTGCGTCTCACGGGTGCCTTCCCTGTGCTCTTTCTGCAGGACCCCCTGGAGCAGTATGGGATCTCTGAGGAAGCCCGCTTCCAGCTGGGAGCACACAAGCAATAATCCTGATTCCTAGAAGCTTGACAAGCCCACGCTACAGCCCACTAGAGCACTCTCACAAATGCGTTAGAGAACAAAGCTGCAAAGCACGAGCGAGCGAAGACAGGGCTGAGAGATCTGTGTCGTGATCCTGCTTCCCTCTGCAATGCTGTGGGCTGGGCTAAGCTGTGCAGTTATTCAGCTTCCCAGCGAGGAAAGCCAGATGGAGGGGTTTGTAAAGACAGGAACTGCTCCGTGTTGGCTGGATCTTTGAGCTTCAGGGCATGCAGAAGTTAAGCCCAGGGAGCCTGTGACAACTGGGCATTAACACTTCATTCCCTGAGCCATTGCTGCAGCTTTTCTCCCCTTGGTGAGTGTCCAAAGGGAAAGTCCAGAAAACCATGCCAGGGTCACAGCGAGCTGCCGGGGGAGGAGGGCTGCCTTCCCTGGGGCTGCTGTAGAGGAGAGAGAAGCGTTAAGGAATATCATCTCTCCTCGAGGCTCTGCACCTTCAGCCATGGCGCTGGCTGCACGAAGGAAAACTGCGCCTGGAGATGAGGGATGGAAAGACACTCGCCGCAGCTGCACCCAGGGCTTCAGGAGACCCAGTCTTCTGACTCCCACAGCAGCAGAGGACATGGCTGCCTGCAGCAGCTCCCCTGGGACTCGAGCAGGAAAAGCTCCTGGAAAGGCCCTTGGGAAGGTCCCAGGTGACGCTGTCAGACAGTTGATGACAGAAGGAACTCGACTCACTGCTGGGGCAGGTAAACACAGCACCAGGGCTTGGCCTGAGCTTTGGGGGTTTGCAGCTCTGGGCTTTGTTCCACCTGGCTAGGGGGAAGGCTGCGCTGCAGGTAACCAGCACATGGTAGGCGAGGTGGGGTAGAGCAGCCTGTGCTGTGATCTGGGCTGGGAGGGAAGTTTTGCGTCTCTTCCTTTTTTGGCTGGGAATCAATGCCAAAACTAGAGCCCGTATATTGCACGCTTTAGTGGCCTGGCCTTCCCTCTTTACCTCATGCTGCTGGGTACCAGGAGAGTGGCAGATGTCACTGATGCTTTATTTTTAACCTCAAAGCCATGATTTTTCCTTTCCCTCCCCAGATACTCCCTTTCTTGCCAATGGTTCCAGGTGCTTGCTCCAGAAATCACCAAAATAAGCAGAGGGGCAGCTGTCCTGCATAATAAGCTGAGGGCATGACAGGGTGGAAGCAGAAAATAGGGCAGTTTTGAAGACAGATGGCAACTCTAGTGGAAGCAGCAGTGAGGGATTAAAAGCAGGAACATACGAGAGCTTGTGCTTTAGGGACTTGGTGTCCTCAGATGACTTTAAAGTGCATTTTAATCCTCACAAGCCTACTCTGCTTTACCTCAGTGCAGGGGCATGTCCCTGACATGCTGCTGGGCTACGCAGCAGCTTTACTTACTGTGAAAGAGACTCGTCCGGTCGCTTGAGCGAGGACGGACGAACGCACACGCTCCAGGCGTGGCGGCAGGATAACCAGAGCTGCGCTGCGGCCGCCGTTTCCTTTTCCGTGGCGCAGGCCGAGGAGAGCGGAGGTGGGCTCCCCCACCGCGGGTAGCACAGCTCTGCAGCTTCAGGGTTGGCTTACCAGGAGTGAACGCTTCCACAGCTCCTGCCAGCTGGTTTCAGAGGCAGAACCTCCACGTCCAAACTCGGCTCCCCCGAGGTTCAGCATTAGCGAATTCTCTGATGTGCAAAGTCAACCCGCGTATAAACAAAACCCCGGGAATTCTGCCACAGGCAGTCATTTCTAGCAAACAAAATTCTAGTGTTAGAGCGAGGCTCACCCCTTCTGCCAGCCGCCTGCGGTAGCTAACAGTTCTCAACCGTGTGCCTTCCAGGACTATGGCTAGTGTCTTCTCTTTACACGCCTTCCAGAAGGCTGAGCTGACACCCACCATCTTCACTGTAGATAAAATGGGCATTTTATTTAGATGTTACGGGGAACAATTGGGTGAGCGAGAGATAATCCCGACACTTATTTAAGAGGCACCAATGACATTTCGTAACTGAATGTAAGACAAATGCTGTGAAGAGTTACACGGGCCAGCGGCAGGCCTAGTAACTTAGATCGACTTCTAGACTAGCACTAGGACACTGGGTTAGGTTTCAGGAGTAAGGGAAGATGGTACTTTGAGATCTGCATCAACTGCTGGTAATTTACAGACAATTGTTTGTTTTTCATACTCTGGTCACTATGCTTTTTTTATTTCAGGGGCCTGTTCCAGTGAGTGCTCTGTACAGGCTCCCTGAAAGCGTACTGAAGCCATTTATCTCTTGTACAGTGAACATTTCCAATAAAAACTTGTTTTAATCATTGTGGCAGTCAGAGCTGTTCTAAGATACCAAAACCTTGGCTGGGGAGGGGTGGCTGCAGCAAGCTCAGGGTCCAGCGCGGCCCCAGGCGTCTCACCCAACTGCCAGCAGCTCCCGGCCTCGGCACCGCGCTCAAGGACGCGTCGCAGCAGGGATCACTGATGGAGCAGCAGCACTGAAGAGCCAGTGCCTTCACAGTCCCGTGAGGAGGAGCAGTGTGGTGGTTGGAGGCAAGGCACCGGCTCAGGAGCCGGCTGCGGATGGCTCCACAATGCCATTTTTAGAGGCCTTTTGCTAACGGAGCGGAGCACTTGGCAGTAGCTTGAGTGACAAACACGTTCAGGAAGATGAGCTGGGTCAGACTGCTGCTGCAGCCTGTTCCCAACATCTAAAAACCTATCCAGAGCCTTCCTGCGTTCCACAAGCTGGGCAAGCGTTCAGTGAAGCAGGGCCCTCATCTCATTTTAAGAATCCTACAGCAAATTAGCTTAGAAAGTGTTAGGGCCATCACTTCCAGAGTTTAAATACGTCGCCTGGCCAATTTCGGTTTCATTATACTGGTGACATTACTGGCATTAAGGTAAATAGGAAATATCACTAGGGTGGGTTTGTAACATTACTAACGTGTTAAACCCTGAGAGCTTAACTGTTCCCGGCTTTACCAGAGCTAAATGCGCTGCCCAGAGAAGCAGGGCCTGTCCCTGCCCGCGCCGAGCGCTGCCGCCAGATAAAGCCGCGGTCCAGAACGTCTCGTTTCCTTGGCGGACGCCGAGGGCCATCCCCCGCTGACGCCTGTCCTGCTGAAGCAGTGAAACTCCACAACAGTACGGTGTATTAAAATACATACACTTTAATATAAAGACAAAACTTCAAAGCATTGTTTCAATTACAAATCAAGGTAAAGACACAAGAAATTAAGTGGAGGGAGGGGAGAAAAAACTAACTCTTACATTGTGGAGAATTAGAAAGGCAGGCTGGAAATATATATATTATACATACATATATACACACCAGAAGAATTCACGCTACTTCTATGGAAGAATGAAAGGAATGACAGGACAACTTACCAGTATAAAAAAAAAAACCCAAAACAAAACAAAACAACAAAAAAAAAGATAAATTAGGGGAAGTTTGAATTTTAAATAATTCAGTTTAATAGGCTAAATTATATAAACTAATTCCTATTCACTAGGAAACATCCCATATCACTGTTCTAAGAAAATGGGTTTTTTTAAAAAAATCCATTGAAAAATGGATTTTTATTAGTAGTTAAAAGTTTACTAATCAATTCCTGAGCAACAGCAACCTCATAATCTACTGCTTTCCCCATCAAAGTCCCACTCAGCGAGGGCAGGCTCTCACTCCTAAAAAGTTTAAGTAGAACAGAGACCTAAAAAGTTGGGTTTTAATTTGAAACTGATCGCTTAAAAGATTAATAGGTTAAAAAAAAGCCAAGCAGGATGGATCAACCCATTCCACCTTTTCCTCATTAACTCCAGAAACAAGACCTTTCCAAGAATGATTTGACTGCACCAGAAAAGCAACCAGATGTACCTTGAGAAACCCAAAGGATCACAGACTTGAGAACTTCAGGGTTAGCGTCGTAAAATTTTGGACTTTAAGATGTGATTTTGTTTTTAAACGATAAAAACTTAAGAAACCTCTTCAGAAACGAGGGTCGCAAACAGCAAATATGCTGGAGAAGTACTTCCCATTTTTTTTGTCTCGGGTTTAAACCCTGAAGTTCACAATAATAGCATCTTTTATTGCAATATTCAGTCTAAATAGATATTTATATATTTAAAATGCTTAAGGATAAATAAAATATGGCACAACAACATTATTAAAACTGGTAATCCATCTTTTAGTGAAAACCTGATATGCAAGCTATGGAAATGTCGTAGCAAAAAAAAGGAGGAAAAAAAAAATCTTTAACAGCCATAAAACTTCAAATACTCGTACACTGACTACACATCTGTGCTTCCAAAAAGTCAAATTCTTATGATTTTTTTCCTCAGTGCTGCAAAGATAGTTCACAAAAACACTGTCTAGTTTCTTCTCCCCAAACTGATTTTTAAATTACATTATCGTTGGTTTGCAGTCCAACTGTACAATGTCCATTCCTTAACGGAAGAAACCATCGTGTGGAGCTCCCAATGCTTAATCCTCTTTATGCTTTTGGCTCAGGCAAAACAACAAAAGCAGAATTTTTCAAGACGGCCACCTGCGTGAGTTGGGATAACTCCCTCCAAGAAAAAAAATACATCAATAACCTTCAGGTTTCCATACCCTGTATTAAAAGGACTGATTTCAACGCAGAAAGCAAACGGGTCATACATAGGACCTGATCAACCAAAGCCGCCTTACGTCAGCACTAGGACAAAATGACCAAGTCCTAACGAACGGCTCTTCTGCGAGCAGCACCTGTGCCGGGCACCAGCCGGCTCCGGCGAGGGGAAGCGCGTGTTTGTTACTAGTGCTCGGAGGTGATTAGCACCAACTCCAGACTCGGCCGGGGAGGGAAGGGCCACGGGGGACTCTGAGCCGGGAGGGGAGTCTGATCAGCAGCGTGAAAACAGGCTCCCAGCGCTGGAAGTCTCCTCTTCCAGCAATGCGGCAGAACCCGGAGCAGGGAAGGGAACGGCAAGCGGACAGAGGAGCCTTTCGTAACGTAAAGGCCCAATCCTGCAACGCTCCCCTGCCTGCAGAGCCATCCTGCTGCCTGCAGCGACGCTGGGGAACACGTGCCGGGGAGGCCCTGCCGCAGGAGCATCACGAGGGCACAGGTCCCACAGGTCCTCGTGCGAGGGCCACCGGCGTATCCACAGGAGTCACAAAGAGGTGGGCCCTCTGAATAAACTCGGAGGGGGTGAAAGCGCGTGCTGGCCCTCAAACTGCTCACAGTGACTCTGTGTTCCACAAAAAACAATCACCTGAACAAGAGCCAAGTCTACCCCGCTGCAGATACCAGCTCTGCATCCGCTGACGCTCTCCCTGGCCACGCAATCGCTCAGCCTCTCCTCTGCTCGGACTCTCTTCCAAGTGGAAAAATAATGGGTGGGGGGAGCAGATGCTGCTTTCTAAATACACAATCCTAGCAAGAATCAAACCACACAGGTCCCCAGAGGCGACCCCAAGCTGCCTGTCCATGGCCTCGTTACTCCAGAGCAAGAGACCTTCTCCTGGAAGGGGAAGCCCAGCAGTACGGGAAGATACAGCCTCCTCTGCCGGGAAGGCTGGGATGAGACAGAACCTGATCACCACGGGGCGTAACTCCACCGCGGTGTGGAACGCCTGACCTGCAAACGCTGGTGTGGCCCCGCTGCCTTTGGTGTGAATCTGCGCTGCAATAAAAGCAGGCGAGGCAGATCTGGCTTACATCCATCTCCTTCCCGCTCACTCCCCTCCCATTGATTTTCTGAGGCAAAGCGACAATCCCAGATAGGTCTGTACAGAGAAGTGTCACCAACGCCCCTCGGAAGGAAACTCTTGTCCCCAGCAGGGTGAAGGCAGGCACCCGCCGGCACCCACAGCCACACGCCTGACCACGCCGCACTGAGCCAGGCAGTCGACCCCGACCAGCCACGATGGCCACGCAGTATTGAAGCAACACTCCGCTTTGAAATGTTATTCAGCTCACGGAAGAGCTTATCAAGCCTGAAATGCATCTGCTCAGCAGATTTCAAATGAAGAAGTTCCTTGCTCGGGTATTAAGTTGACTAAATAAAGAAAAAAGCTACTCAACACTTTGACTTGCGATTAAGTAATTGAGTGTGACAAACAGTTGGGTGAGTTTCAGGCCGGGGAATGTCAAGTCCTGGGGATTTGAAAGCTCTTGATTCACAAAACCAGTGACTAGCAGATCCCTTCACGATCAAGCGATGCAACCTTCCTGCCTGGGGTACTTCAGCGACTGTAGGTGCACTGCCAGATTCAGAGCCCCCAAGCTCACCACAATGGCCATCCCGCCAGCGAGTCCTGGCACCGGGGGAATTCAGGCTTCATGGCTCAGGCTGGGCCCACGCCCAGAGCCGAGCCAAACCCCAGCCAACAGCAGGGTGAGCACAAACCATGTGCTAAAAGATAAAGCAGCTATCGCCACTAGGAAGGAAGGACACGAGATGGAAGCACAAGAAACTACTTCTGTTTGTCTGGCCAAGGAGACAAGAGTTCCTGCTATCAGAAACTAGTCGGAGGTGGTGCTCTGTCTCATTTAGTCATGTACATCTAGGACACGCCGCACTCCCGGTTCTTCCCCAAAAAGCAGCTTCCCCTTCGCGCCTCTCCCATTCCATCCATGACCTGAACTAAGAGAGGGGAAGATGCTTCCCATCATTATGGTTGCCCAGACTGATCCACACCTTCCTAAAGGAAAGGGCCTCCTTTGCACCAAAACGAGCGGCGACGCCGGCACAGCTCGACTTCCCCGCCGCCCCGCACACCAACTCCGTTTCAGCCACCCAAGCCTCTACGTCTTCCAGCCAACATTTTCGCACTTTCTCCCTCAGCTACACAAAAAGCAGTGAAATCTGACTGCTGCGTGCCCCACACACCCCTGGCTAATGGAAGAATTGTTGCTGAATGACTAATCTGCAGCAAATAGCGAGTTTAGGTTTAGTGCTTTTGGAGCACTCCCAGCTTCACAGCACGGTGGGTCTCAGCGGACTGAACCCGGCCATTTTGCCAGAGGTAGCAAATCACCAAAAAAGGAAGAGCAAGAGCACGCAAGGCTTCTTCCCCAAGGCTGACATTTAGCAGCGGGACACAGGTTTTGCTCAGCACAACGTTCAGGAAGTTCCATTTTTTTTTGGCAACGTATGTGCTACAAGATGTATTTTAGCTTCCTGATGAGTCCCTCGCTGGCAGCAGCAGTGTGGAGGAGAAGGAATATGTGTGACAGCCACGAAATGACTGGACCCGGCAGGATGTGGTAACGCAAAAGGAATTCCGTTTTGGAACTGGCTGGTTGGCTTTGATTACGCAGAAGTATCTCCAATTATTGAAAACAGGTTTCGGACCTCTGGCACAGCGCTCCTACGGTAGGGTCACGAGGGTCTTATTCTTGTAGCCATATGGATCAGGTCTTAACATCTCAAAGCTGTTCCTTCAGCAACCCTACAGCAAGTAAATACTCTCCCCGTTTTGCAGACAGAGGAGAAACAAGTTGAACTTGCCTGAGATTATGGCAAAGCGATAAAAGATCAGGGAGCAGGGAAGACGACAACACAAGTCTCTTGGCAACAACATCTCCCAGAGAGCGCAATATTAAGACATCAGTCCAAAACCAGCACTCACCTGGCTTCCCATCCCACGCTGCTCCCTACAAGCATCAGCTTATCAGGCACCTTCCTGGAAGCGCATCTCAGTGGGGATTACTACGAAGCTTTAGATTAGAGCTGCCACACAAATTGCAATTACGCAATGCTCCACAAGGTGAGCATGCCAACGGTGCCAGGCGTGGGTGGAAGACACCGGCAAAGCCAGAGCAGCTCCAGAGTCCTGCAGCGTGGGCTGCCGAGATGGAAACAGCGGGTCAGTGGCAATGACAGCACTGGGGTGATGCAGAGGTAGATGAAGGCCTGGTCCCAACAGACCCCAGGAGGCTGGAGCAGATGCTCAGCAGGTTGGCCAGCAGACCGAATGCCTTTCAAGTATGTCCCAACTACACGTTTATTCCTGGGTCAGCATCTGGTTTTCTTTGGCCTTCCTGGATGACCGCTGGAGAGTCACAGACTCCAAATGCTGGGTAGTTGAAAATGTCTAGATAGTGCACGTGTGCTCAGCTACAGCAAGCGGGCTGGTGCTGCCGGTCTCCGGCGGCTGCTCGTGAGCGGGTCCTGCAATAGACACCGGCTGACTACTGATCAGCAAAGCATCTGCTGCTGCAGGTGACACTGAGGGACAGAGGGGGTTTTGCTTTTCCACAGCACCCCCCGGAGAGCAGATGACAAACTCCTTGCCCAGGGCCTTTGCTCCAAAGGGTCATAGAATCATAGAATCAATCAGGTTGGAAAAGACCTTTAAGATCATCGAGTCCAACCGTAAACCTAACCCTGCCAACTCCACCACTGAACTATGTCTGACAGTTCTCTCTTGCTCCCCAGACACCGATTCCTGAAATGCTGCAAACCTCAGAGGGCAAAGCAAGTCATTCCTGAGACAAGGATCTGGCCATCCTCCAGCCGAGGAGTGCCGGGAGCCAGCTGGGCGATACGGGCCTGGAGCAGGTGTTGGAAAGCACAGCAGGTTCAACAGAGCTCTGCAAGTCAGTTCCTTCTCCAAAGAGGCATCTTTGTTAGTGTCCTGTGAGCGTCCCGGGTATGAGCACAAGCGAACCCTGCCCACACAGAACAAGTGATGGCAGCTGAGTTCTCTTGTTGGATGTCTTCTGCGGTTTGAGATGAAGGGGGGCACAAGAAGTCCAAGGAGCACTGTATCTTGGTCCTTTTTCACAAAAGGATCTGATAAAAGCAGAGTGATTAACAGCTTCTACTTGTATTTCCTCATCTCTCTCATTGGGGTTATAAATGATAGGGGGGAGATGTAATTAAGGCTGCCGCCCCTCCAGCAATTGCTCAGGCGCAGCCTACCAATTTAAAGCCTTCAAAGACCTGAGCACTCTGCCGTTTGCTGGGAAGGATGCTCGGGCAGCTCTGCAACTTCCAGTTACCCAAAGACCTGGAAGAAGCTGGAGCTGCCCAACTCCCAGCTGCAAAACATCTGGGTTACATTGTCTTCCTGGATTCCAGGACATACACTCTGTATGGCTTCTACTAGAAGCTACTAGATGTTTCTCAGCTATCACCCTCTGAGCATTTTTGCCCTTTTCCAGGTGTTCATCTTGCCGTTAGTAACTCAGCAGCACACACACCGCTATCAAGTCCTCTCCCACACGCAAAGCAGAAAACAGTTCCAAAACGTCCCTAATTTCCAGGGCTATCAATCTCTTCCCTTTCCAGGGAATAAGAAGGCAAAGTTAGAGCAACAGTTTCTGCACACAAAGGCTGCCTATGGAAGACACACTTAGGAATCAACAAAATAACTGCACTTTGTCCTAAATCTCTAAGATTGCTGGGGATGAGGTACAGAGAAAAGGGCCTAACTGAAGTCTGTAGAGGGTAGGAGCTGCTACGGCACCTCTCCCCCACCACTCTCTTGAACACGGCCAGCACGGCGCTCGCAACCCTTCCTCCTGGATCCAGGTAGCAGGAGAGAGCACACAAGGGCAGAGGTCTCTCGCCTACTTCAAACACAGAGGCAGGAGTTAAACGGCCAGTGCGTTCAGCCCAGCTTTTTGTGACTGCGGGATGCTCCATCAGGTGGCTGGTAAGGCAGGGCTCAAGCCTTAAGGTGAATGCCGGATTGCTGGAGGTGGGAGACTCATTAGGGAGCACTAATGACCTAGAAGGGATTTAAGGACAGTGAGTGCCTCTGACACAGAGCAGTCAATGCTGCCCCTCAGAGCACCGGGGCGAGCAGGCAGATGTTTCCCAAAGCCTACATGTCTTTTTCTTCTAGTCATTTTGCTGTTGCAATTCCCCTTCTTTTACTGTAGTTTCTTTTATTGGTGCTTGGTCCAGTCTGAACTACAGACCAGCGTGATTTCTACTTAATGGATCATCCTTCTCCTTACTTTGTGCATTCGAATAAATAAGTTTTTACAAGTTTACTGTGCATTGTACAATCTAAAAATAAATGAAATAAAGTATATGAAATTTATAATTTTTCATCACATCTCTATAAAATACAGCCACTGCTCGGAGCGGCACTTTCTGTACACAGAACACCAAGTCACAATACAATTAACTGCACCAGTTCGATAGTGTGGCAGCACGGTAAGCTAGATTGTGGTGTTTTTGTGAACTACCATTTAGACCTACTTAAAGCAAAGAAATACAAAAGCAAAATGCACTTCGTCAATAAATGTACACGGCTAAGCCATTTCTGAATCAAGTATCAAAACCCTACTAACAAAATACATTGTACTTGGAACAAAAACAACAAGCTGAGAAAATCTGCTACCTGCACCAGTACAGAAGCACTACGTTCAGTTTTCCCAATGTTGGTAAGAAGGGCATGACCAATACCAGTGATGATGCACCCTGTTCATATGCCAATGACATCCCAAAACAAGTTACCAGACTAGCTACCAAAATTCACAGTGACTTGAGTGCCACCAGCAACTGCAAATGGCCCCGTGAAGTAGTTCGAATGGGGCAGGACTTGAATTTCTTCTGTTCAAACTGTGCCTGCGTTGGCTGAGCGTGCCTGGGCCACCCCAGGTGCTCGAGCTGCCACTCCAGAGGGGAGTACTGAGTTCTTGCTTGTCATGAACACATTAAAAACCACCCAGTTAACAGAGCACCTGGCTCAGGTCAAATTAAAACAAAACATTAGCTAAAAGACTGCCATTCTCTGTAGCTCACACTGCTGCAAACCAAGTGGATATTGGTATATGAACAGAGTAAGTTGAATAAATAAACTGCAGACCTTTCTGAGAACTGGGTTTGGCATTGGTCAACCCTCCAAATTCAGCACCAAGGATTCAAACTAGAGGCACAGTTCTGACGGATGAAATAGCACCGAGAGGAGGCTCTTTACATCTCTGCTGGTGTGCCAGTCCTTTATTATTCAGAGAATTTAATAATAAGTTGTATTTATGATTCTAGGTGGAATAAAATAAGTCAAAATTGTTTCACTTTAAAAAAAGATAAATACTTTATCTAAACTATCAACAATACAAACTGGAGCTTTAAGCATTTCTTTTGCCTTTTTTTTTTTTCTTTTTTACTCAGATTCACAGTAAATATTCTTTTCTCTGTTGTTTAGGTCTTTTTATCATTTTATTTTGTCCAGTAGTAAGAGAGTAGAAACCCCTGCACAGGCCAGGTGAGCACCTTTCAGTGGAAGCCGAGTGAAGTTGGTCCACGTTGTCCTTGCATAGGTCACATTGGGTTGAGGTAGAAATCCTAGTTACCTGCACAACAGGAGGAGAGGAAGAGATTCATCTAAATAAAAGACAAAATCTACTGTGTGTTAGATGCGTCAATCATTTCTACATTGCTCCAAGACCTCGTTAGCCAGCAAAGAAGGAGCAACTCTTGACCCAGCCGCAATTAGACAGAAAGAATGCCTCCAGAAGTGACACGCGGCCCCTCCTGGCTACTGCAGTTTTTAAAGCTTTCTGACAGCATAACCATATTGAACTCTGTCCTCCTGTGACTGACCGCGAGTAGGGGGGGAAGTGTTTCCCCACTCAGCACTTCACCTTTTTCTAGCACACATTAATCTGCTTTGAATTTTTTATTACCCTGGGGAAGAAACATTGTGAGAAGCAAAGCAGTTTATTTTAGCCCCCGGTTCCAGATTTCAACCTTGGTTCATCAAGGACTCTGAGCACACGTATTCACACCGAAGTCAATCAAACTGCTCAAATATTTGACCTGTGTTCAAGAGTCACACAGAGCAGGACCACAACTATGATACGTCTGTCATATACCATCTCCTGGTAGCACTATTTCTGCTCCTTCGCTCTACAATCCACCTTTATCATCCAGCTACCTTTCTCTGTACGTCACTTTTGTGCCTTGCCTATTTTGCTCAGAACCTTTCTGCGACAGGGACCGTCACATCCGATGGTATGGAGTCTAGCCCGGTATGACCTCAATTCCAGGTAAGGCAACTGGTTCAGCAGAAGGCTTTCGCACCGTTCTCGCTTGAGTCGCTCACGTATACAAAACCCCAAGCCTAACCCTCCTCGCCCCTTCTCCCCCGTCTTGTGTCTATCAGGGTCTTCCAAGCCCATTCTGTAACCACATCGCACTGTTGGTCTCTATGGGCGTGCAGGGACCACATTACTCAAAACTCTTCCTCAGCCTCACTTTCTTGTGTGGAAGGACAGAGGTAATACTTACGTGCCTCACAAAAGCCTAATGAGGATTTGTTTGTGTCTGTGGAGCAATTTGATGATGAAGACACTTATACACAATGCACAGTCAAAAGAATCTCTCAGGTATATTGTAATTGAGTCATATGTTTTATAAGCGGCAAAGAGTATTCAACCATATATTGTATGAGCTTTGGTATCAGTGAACAGCAACAATATCAAAGACCTACAAGAAAAGCACGGAGCAAGCTCTGGGGCCTAACATACTGATTTAACTTTGCAAGCACAAGTTGTTACATCAGGATGCCACAGAGTATTTTCATTAACAACAGTACCCAACTCTGTGGTGGTACACTTTATTCTGGAGTTGCTCTAAAGGCATTTAAATACTTGCTTCAGTAAAAATGCATACAGTCTCCGGAAAACCTCCTCTCTTCTATGGCCCCAGCCTTCATGAAGCATGGGCCACAGTCAACCCTGCAGATTCCCTGTGTTCTCATTCGCAGTCTACCCAGTGATTGCCAAGTGAGCATAAATACAGCATCTGATGGTTACTCTAAGCCCTAGCAGGCAAGTCCAATAAAGCTGCAGTGCACAGATAAATTACAACCCTTCTTTGCTACCTGTGGTTGTGTTTTCCAGTGATGCAGGGGACACATTAACTGCAATGCAAGACCAGTGCATTTGCTCTCCAAGACAAAGCTGCAGCTTGTAACCTAGAGATTTTTAACTTCATGATTATTTTGAGCAGCTGTTGTTGACTACGGTAAAAACAAGACCACCACAATGCCACATACAGTCACAAAGCAGCACCATCATGCATCCTAACACTATGCAAACATGGACTTGTGGAGATGCAACAGTGTCAGAGGGCAAGAAGAGGGAAGGGGGGAATCAAAGTAGGCAACAACCACTTCAAGTGTATAAAACCATACTTAAAAATAGACATTTCTTCCTGATTACTGATCTTCAGAAATAAACATTTTCATGAAGTGATCCCAACCTGAACATAATCCTAATGTCAGATGAGACAGACCAGAGTTACCATTGCGAGCACTCCTTGTCGAGAAATCCTGACTCCCAGAACAGAGAGTGTTAAGACTCTCCATCCTCTGCCATCAGATTATTTGCTTCCCACATTTTAGAGGTTTCTCTGTTGCACAGAGCCCATCCCCAACCTATCTCTGAAAAGGAAGAAGCATCATTCAGCATCTCGCACAAAACTCCTCTTTTTTTTTCTCTAGCCTTACCTTACAAAATAAGAACTGTTAGCTAAGCAAGCTCTTTATCGTGGCTTAACCCCAGAAAGGTGCGAAGCATAAGGAGACTGCATGCCAAGTGTAACCCACATAGCGGACGTGCCAGCTGCGTTGGACTGCGTGATCATGGGCGCGGACTGTGCCAGCGCCAAACGGGGCAGGGGCGGGTGATGGACTGTAAAGGAGGGGCGGGAGGTTTTGTGCTGGAGAGAAGCTAGCTTAATAGACAAAGAAGCATTAGCAGATTGGACAGAAGCAGCAGAAGAGGATGGCAAAAAAGCTTCGCCGGGTGGGATGGATGGCAGGTTCTGCAGAAGCGCAGGCTCAGAGTTAGAAGCAAGTAATGGAGGAGGTGGGGGCAATGAAACGTTAGGAGGGGGCGGAGGGGAATGGAAAACAGATTGCACTGGCGCTCTGTTGAGGTGCTGAGCAGATCTAGTCTCACTAGATGTTACTAAATTAGAGGAAGGGGGTGGGAAGGATGAGGATGAGGTGCTGGCAACAGCCTGCAGAGGGTTTAAGCTTAGCACTGTGCTGCTAGAGACAGCACTGCTGCTGAAACTGGCTCCAAATTGATGAGGAGAGGAGGCAGAAGGCACCGCATGGTTAAAAATACCTGCAAACAGGAGAGAAAAACTCAGCTTCAACAGATGGGCTTTGTACAGTCTCAAGTGACAAGAGAAACAAAACAAAAAGGACCAAAAAAAAAAAGAAAAAAGCAAAATTATAATAGTTACAGCCCCAAAAATATGCAGCATGAGAAGGTAGCAAGCAATGAGAGATAATGGTGCAGGCCAGGAGGTACAAAAGATTTTACTTACCTTTCCTACTGCCAACCTCTAAATGCCACGAGGAAAAATGGTCAGACCCAAGAACTGTCAGTTCTATACCACACAGGCAGACTTTTGATGAGATTACGTGGTCTCTAGAGTTGTTTATCTGAAGACTCAAACTGCTGCTCTTCCCTCCCCACCCTCCTGCTTTCCCACTTACAGGGCAGCAGAGGGGAGATTGTATTTCCAGCAAATCTATGTGCTGAGAGATGTGAGAGTTAGGATTTCCCGACATGGTGCCTGAATGATTATGGACAGGTAAGAAAAACTGCCTTGGACACTTAGTAACGGCAGGTTCAGACTATCTTCTAGTCCTGCCAGCTTGTCTCCGGTTTGGGCCACAGAAGCCAAGCCTGTGCAGAATCCCAGAAGTGCAAGGTGCATATGGCATTGCCCTTCCTGGCAAAGAAACGCTCTTCATGTCCACTCAAGAGCCAGAATGCTACGCAATTCCCAACACCATCTCCTCTGAAGAGGCACTGATGTTTTGCTCTTCCTGGATCATGCTAAATCCATTCAAGGCCTAATCTCAACCTTTACTCAAGTTGACAAGTTAGAGATCCTTAACTTGGTACCACAACAAGTTAAATCTTTTACCTGCAGGCGGACCTAAGTTGGTTCCAACACAGCAACATCTGAACACGCATACATTATGAAATCACAAAGTCTGGGTGTATTCTTTCGTTAAGGTGATACAACAAGCTCATCTAGTAGACAAAGCTCATGAGATTTCACTGTGGGGAACTGAACTCATCCTAGCATTTCCGAGAGATAGAGGAGACCGGTTATGTGGGACAGATCTGCTTCACATCCTGCAGAAGTGAAAGGGTTTCACCCCTGGAGAGGCAGTGTCAGACTTTCCTTTAGGCCCTGTCTTATACCAGAGAAAGAGTTCTGCCTACCTCCAACTGTTCCACCTGTAACCCCAGGAGAGAAGTTCCCCATAGTGTGAGAATTAGTCAGTCTGGTTGCAGCTGATGACACGTGGACCAGACTGGCAGCAGCTGGCATTGAATTAAATAAGGACTGCAATACTGAGGAATTTGTCACCGAGTTGAGGTTTGCTTGCAAGGCCATGGGGCCGAGGGGGAACTGCGATCCAGTGGTCAAAGTGTTTAGGAAAGGATGGTGCGTCTGAACAGAAGATGCTGGGTTGCCTGCTGAAGAAACAGCAGTAGAAAGGCTTTTACCATTCAGAAGGCCACCAGATGAAACAGCAGCAGAAATGAAAAGGTTGTGGCCATTTTTAAACTCCACATCTCGGTCCCTTCCTTTGCCGACCTTTCCGTTATGCTGCAAAGAGTTTTTTTCTGAAGAACCCCCAGTACGAATGCTTATTTCGCTGATCTCTTTGCCTTTGACCCCTGACCGATTTAAGTCTTCTCCTTTCGTGCCACTGAGGCCTTCGAGTTGCCTCTTGTTCAAAAAAGGATTCGTTTCCGATATCCCCACATCTTTGCTTCGTTGTGACTGGAAACCCAGGGAGCAGTTGGAAGTCGTCACGTCTGAAGCCTTATGCGGAAGAGAAGCACCATCAATAAAGCTGTGTAAACCAATGTCAGTTGACAGTCCACCATTGTACGTGAATCCGTTAGTGGAGTTTGTACTAGGGCTGAGCCCATCTGCCCCAGACGAGGGCATGGCAATGCTCTTCCTTGTGTGTGCTGCGATCTTGGCGTCGATGGCAAGGCTATCCTCGGAGGACGGCCTGAAGGCAAACAGCGAATTCTGGCTCAGAGATGAAACCGACTGCAAGGGACTATCTGTAGTTTTGGTCAGGTTGATGTCAGATATTGGTGAAAAAGTAGATTTCCATTTACTGCTGTTTATGTTCTCGTTGCTTTGTGCTTGTTTCCTCCCAGATAAGCTGCCGCCTAGTTTGGAAGAAAATTTATAAACGTCAAAAAACAGTATTCACTGAATCCGCTCATTAAGAACAGAGTTTTACCTTTCAACACCCACATTTTATCAGTCTGTAATTCTATTTCTGATCCAAAGGCAGGAATATTTGTGAAGTCACCTAAAAGTCCTTAAAATTTAGTTTAATGCTCTGAAAACTTTGAGAATGCTGATCTACTTTTTCCTCAGTCTTTGTACTACAGATCCCTTCCCAAACCCTGAGTCAGTGAAAAAACTGGTCACCTTTGGTGACCTGTGACTACAGAAAGAACTGATGCAAAACCTGTAATTATCAGCCACCTGTCTTAATTACAATTATGCAAAGCCCTCGCAGAACTGCACACTGCTCAGCAGCACGGAAGCACAGAAAAGCCTGCTGCTGACAAACAACAGTGGCAGACACCCATTCCCAAGACCAACCATTACAACAAAGAATAAACATCCCTCACACATACCATTTTCAACAGTCTTCTGTGGAGATTTGCTTTCCAATGATATTGTTGCAATTTTCCTTTCAATTCTAGTGGAAAAATAAAAAGGTTATAGCACTCATTGCAGATCTTTTGTTGCACTTTTGCCCTCATAACCTATCTTCTTCATGTTCACGTCTTAACAGTTGACTACAGTATATAAAACCAAGTCAAACAGAAAGCTGTATGTTAGTAAAGGAATTTAAAAGCACAAAATATCCACCACAAACTAAGTAGAAGCTATTATAGAATTTGTGCTCTTTGCCAAGATTAGTGCACATTCAGAGGACTTCATTGTTGCTCTTCTTTCACAACAAGAAGGAGGCTGTTGCTCACATTTCTATAGTGGTTACTTTTCCAGCACCTTAAACAAGAAAAAAAATTGCACCCCACAGGCAGGCAAAGGCTGGCAAGTACTCAGTTTTCAGAGCAACACATCAACAGTGTGGGGCAGGAAGTGAAGAATTTCGAATCAAGCTGAAACTGGGAGTGGGGGGCAGACAGATTCTTAGCTAAAGATTACACACAGCCTCAGTACTCTACAAAGAAACATAGTAAAAATAAATCATTTCTACACTAGTTCTTTCACAGGCCAGACTCTGTCAGCCTTGCAAACACAGCAAGAGTAGGTTCCCACATTCAAGTACTACTGCCTAAATACCTTCCCTACTCATAATTTCAGCTGCGTAAGAGGCTTGGCATAACGGAATCTGTCTGCAACAAAGGGAACAAAGAAGGCTTAACACACCTCTGCAGTTTAGAGCACCGTTATCAGCTCTCAGATACGAAACCTGAATCTCATCCTGAAACCTATGCCTGTGTATTCACCTGCTGCTATTGTGCTCATCTTCAGATCCCTGCTCTTCATCTGATGTTAGAGGAGAGTAATGAACGCCGTTAGTCTGAATGATCGGCTTTTCCTTTTTCAGTACCGGAGGCTGGTCATTGTCCTGGTAAGGAACAGGAGAGTTCTTCAGGGAGTTTTCAGGAGAGGAAATGGCTGTTATTTCTAAAGGCTGGTTAATGTTATTGACCTGGGCAAGAAGGAAAGAAAGCAGTTACGGATGAGAGTATCCCTTTAGAAACAAGGCATCTTGTTAAGGATATTAAAAGCAGGCTTAACTTGCCCAGCTTTAGGATACGCCAACAGCTGCTTGGTTAGCACTGCCGTTGTTATACTCCACCACCCTGCATTAGAGCCCAGGATGAAAGCTTTAATAGAATTTGGAAAACATCTAATTCTCATTCTTCGTTTTCATGTTTCAACACAGAAATGAAGACATGGGATAATCACTTTTTTTTTTCCAAACCACCATTGCAGGATCACATGAACACAACTTGTATAGCTGGCTTAGTTATGCAAGAATGCCATATGCTTCTGGCACTCTTAAACTATTTAGTCAATCTTAGTTTAAACTATTTTCAAAATATTTTAACCTACTGCCTAAAAATCAACTTCACTGCAGAAACAAGGTCTTTGTCATAAGGGAAGAGATTATTTTTAATTTTTAATGCTCTGACAGCAAAGAACTCCTTGAAGATGTTCTACCTATACAGCAATAGTTCACCAACTTTTCAGCAATTCTCTCTCGCCTCTCAGAGGGGCCATTTTCACAACAGGTCTTCACGCCAACTCTAGCTACCAGCACTGTAACAGCCTGAGAGTATGCTAAAGAACAGAACAGCTGAAGCTTATTTCTAATTCAAAGAGCTTTCCCAGACCCTTCTCTCTTGCTAGAGCTCTTCATTTTTGCCCTTACCATGGAGTTGATATTGAGCGGTGAACCTGATGGTTGCGTAAAGAGTCCAGACACAGTAGGTAAGGATTTGCGTTTGGGGGAGACCCCGGAGTTCCCGCCGAGATTCCCAGTAGAGGATCTCTTCCGCCGGCCTCGCTTCTTCCCATCCTGCGCGTGTGCTTGGCCACAGTCCAGCCGACCGTTCGTGGGCAGAGGACTGTGCTTGTTGGAAGGGGATTGTTTTACATGTCCTGTATTAGGAGAGATTGTAAAGATGATTCTTCTCTTGGCCTCGTTCTCAGGATCTGAAAACGCTGCATCAGACTGAAGATCCCCCTTTGTTCCTTCGGCAAACATCTTCTGAGCATCTGCATATTGCAATACCCCTACCAGGCTCTGGGAGGTGCCATTTAACCTGGGGCTTGTTGAGTGCTGGTGAGCAGGGGAGTTTTGCCCAGAGTTCCTTGACTGCATCATTAGCAAAGGATGTTGTGGAGTGGAACTCCGAGACCCTACTGAGTTAAACAGACTCCCAGAGTCGTCCAGAGCTGCCTGATCAACACTATGGTTAAGATGGGCTGGGCTGTTTGTAAGATTTCCATTGACTGCCACGGAGCCAGAAGAGTAAGAAAAACCTGTTGAAAGGGAAAGTATACATCATTGCTTCTGCTGAGTGATAGTTGACAGTGCTAGATTTCTGGGATGACTGGGAGCAGTTTCAGCTCTACCTGCGTTAGATCAGCCAGCAGCCGTGTATTACACGGGAAACTGCACAGCTGCTTTTTACACAGTGCAGTTGAGAACGTGGCTCTGCGTGCTGACGATTTCAGTTAGGGGTTAACAATTTTCACTACTCTTCTGCCAGTTCAGGAAAATTCATGTGTTACAGGGAGATAGCCTATGCTCTACCCGGTTTTTAAATGGAATGCAAGCGTTAAGTTTCTTCTGAACTAGTACGCCTTTTTAAAACAGGGCTCCTGTACTCTCCACTCCTTCCTATCGTCAAGGAAACAGACGGCCAAATTCAGTCCACTTCCTTCTCAAACTTAAAAAAAAGGCTGTGGCTTAGGAAGTGACAGGGGATCTTATAGAAATTGTGGCAGAGAATGCCACATGGGAGGAAGCATGGAAAGGGAATTAAGTATTTGCCATGGTGTATCATAAATGGGTTTTGTGCTCTAGTAAGACCTTGTCTCTGGGCTGTCTAAATGAAGGGGGTAGAAGGGAACATGGTATTGTTTTACAACAAGGTTTTTTTAAATACTTCATTGGTTTTATAGAACACTGCAGCCAAGCCCTTCTTTGCAAAACAGATGCTAGGAACAACACAAGCCCCTCAAGGTGGTAAACATTAAGAACAAATGCACTCTGATGAGGGATCAGCTGTAGAATAGCTTCTGTATGCTAGAACCTACTTTTCCTGGTCCACAACATTTCCATAGCCTGAACAGCTAAAGGCCACAATTTCAACAGATGAGCAAGTTCAGAAGCAATGTCTGCACTTAAAGGTATCCCTACCCTCTCCCATTTGACCCTTCTTCCTACCCAGATACCTGTGCCTTTACAACTGCTCATGAGGTACCATTGTGACCTGCATCAAGAAATTAATTTTTCTATTAAAAAAACTCCACCACCCTGTAAAATAAAACTTTTAAAACCAGATCATCAGCTCATAGCATAGCTATGCAACACTTTGCTAGTTTGCCACATTGTAGAGGCAGGAATCTCAATCTACATAGAAGAATTTACAAAAGCAATTATTTATTTACACTGCAAAGTGATGCAGTTCAGGTAAAGGCACATCAAACCAATGCTTTATGCCAGAATGCATCCAAGCTGTAGGCACATACTGTCTCAAAACATCATCATCCATGATTCTTTGGTCTCGTTACAAAATGCACATTTATCTAGAGCTCTACTGCCTGAATGACCTGACAAGAAGTGCTCGGAAAACTCCGATGCGTGCTTTTGGGGGTGCTGTCATGACAAGACAGCGCACCTTCGCGTAGATGAGGCTGTTACCTGAGGTAGCCAAAGCCAGTGGCTTGTTTCCAGCAGCATTGCTTACACCATTATGAGAACTAGCACCAATCTGCTTTTCAAGTGTCGATGAGTCTCTACTCTGATGAACTGGGCTAGGTGTGCTTCTCTGGGGGGAGAGAAACAGGCGTTTTAGTACAGGAGGTATACTCAAAAGTCAACAGTTTAAACAAAATTCACATGCATTAGTAGATCTACCAAGAAAAGTGGCTCTACTTCCTAAATGTCCTAGATTTTGCTTGTTTTGAGAAAAACATAGATCAGCATGTTATGGGACAAAAATAAATACCGTGATTAATTATATTGCAATAGTATCTAGCACACAACAGATACCATGCAGATAGAGAGAGAACAGGCTCATCGTCCCAGAAAGTTTAGACTCAGGACAGCACTGCAATCAGAGAACGAATGCCTCCGTCCACTGTTTCACAGGCAGCCAGAGAGGAAACAAGTAGTTGTATCATGTTCCCAAGCCTGTGTGCACGAAGTTCCCCCAAACTGAACATGAAATGCATTATGCTATGTTCTCTGGTATACTATCTGAGGGTATGACTAACAAGAGGTGTTCTCCTAAAGCAGGCAAAACAACTGTGAAATGGTAGCCTGAATAAACAATGTGTTGAAGTGAGAGATGCCATCCAGAGCTAACATTCTCTCTCTCTGAGGACATCCGACTTCTGTTCGGAGCTGGGCAGACTGTAGTTCTGCTACAACTAAAAGTCTACAGCTGGAAAAAGATAATGGATTCAATACTATGAAACAACTCCAGCTGTCCAAATATGGGATTGTAAGGCAGGCATTTGTGGATGGATTCCAAATTCACAGCTCTCACGTGAAAGCAGCAAATGCTTCTCAGTTCTCTACTGTAACACTTTTGTGACAAACATTTGTGAGAAACTGGACCAGGCTTTTTTAAACTCCTCTGCCACTGAGAGTAGCATGGACTTAACAGGATTTCAAAAAGAGGTGGCCCCAAAAATTCTCTAGTTGCTCTCTGCTGCTACAGAGCAGTCACTTGCACATTAGGTATTACAGCCTCAAGGCACTATTCAAGTTCATCCTACACACGTATGTGATAGACAATTTTGAGATGACCAAACTGAGACAAAAGAATTTGTCTCCCAGGGTCATGCAAGAAGGCAGGGGCTAAGAAACTGACTTGTGTGATTCTCTGCTTTGCCTGCCACAAACTCTCAGACTCTGCTCGTTTTCCACCCAGCCAGACATTTAAGACTAGGATCTCTTGAGGCATGTACTTTACTTTCCTTCCTGGCTGAAATACCACCACCCCACAGGCAAATCACAGGAAAAATCTACAGAATGACTAAGAGCCAAGAGAATGCATCCCAACAGCAGTCTCCCCCGAAGCATCAGGCATTCGAGATTAGCAGCCCACTAAGGATTCTGGTGCACAGCACCCCATTACTGCCCAGTGTGATTTTAGTTAGGGATGGAAAGTGTTGACAATCCCTTACTCACCACCTTCTCAACACGGCTAGGTAGGACTACGCTGGCCAGAGGGATACTAACAGGGAGTTTATTGGGCTGCACTGTGCTGAGAGGAATACTGATAGGTAGACTGGTGATAGTTTCTCCATTACTCACAGAGGTTCTCTCTCTCAAAACCTGTAAATGCAAAAGAGAAAGTAATGTTCTCAACTCCATGCTATTACTGAAAAGACTTTTTAAACTAACGGTAAACTGCTCCTTTGCATTTTGTCATGTCCCCCCCCCCCCCTTTTTTTTTTTTTAAAGAATTACACAATTAAGAGTGATGGTTACATAGGAAAGACAGGGCATGCAGGGAGCAGCTTTGTTACCAACACCAGTCTACTGGGACAGCAATATCCAACAGCATAGAAATATGTAAATTAAAGCTACTGCTGGCCCCAAGCATAAGGATGCCTTCGGCAAGCTCATTTCCTAGTGTCTTCGTTAGAGCTCTGCAAAAAGCACTCATCTGACAGAATTCATATCTTGAGGCCCTCTGTACGCAGAAGGTGTAGTAGCCAGAAATATTTCCATGGTAACCTCCTGTTGGAGGGCACCTGCTTGCTCTGAAGTGAGCACCAATATGATTCATGGCTGGACCAATTATGTGGACAATTTTTTGTTATTTTAACTATTGAAGAGTCTACTTTTCAAGTTCAAGTAGATACACACCAGATCAAAAAGAAGTCCTACTGCATTACTGGCACAGTTCATACGCAAACCAGTAACTCAGAGGTAAGCACATCTTTCACGAGCACAGTATTCTCTCCATCTAGCCAGTTCCTTCTTTTTATTGTACCACGTCTACTGTATTTTGTGTTATTTTCCATGCCGAGCTGACCACAGGAAGGAGCATGCCTGCATCCCCTAGTTTGGCCAACTTTTTCTTTGTTCTACCAGGTGTAACATCTCTGCACTTGAGCAGCAGCAAATCTCTCACCTTCTCGCCTGCAATTGGTAAGGCCACTGGGGAAGAGGGCCGAGTTTCCTGAGGACTCAGCTTTATGCCATTTGAAATACCAGGGCTTGGATATGTAAGGCCATTCTCTTTGACATGGTCAGCTCTGGAACAGAAATATATGATTGTTAGAATACAAAAGCTAACGACTTCTCCTTTGCAAGGAATTCCCATACCAAATTCAAGGCACTGTACCACCTTATTTACCCCATCAGCTGGCACCGCTGGTTTTCCTGACACAAAACTTTTACAAGTGTATAAAATTCCACTTTTAAGAGTATTTTTCTACAATCCAAATAAACCACTGTTATTAAAAACAAGCAACAGTATTACCCCTCCTTTCCCATCCTAGGAAATGACCACTCTCACCTCTGTATCTCATTAGTTGTTGCTTTTCCATTGACTGCATGGTCTTGATTCAAGTGTCTCCTTAGTGCTATTTTAGCTGGGGAAAACCTGGTATAATCAGGTAAGGACAAGCTTGTCATCTTGTCTGCCTTCTGTCTGCTGCTGTGGTTTGGGGTACACGGAACTATTTCTTGGTCCAGGTGAGAGGTCGTGTACTGAGGGGTGTTCTGCTTGGAAGAGGGCCTGCTGAAAGTGTTATGAATTTCATAGGGAGTAGCATGGCCGTTCATGGACAGTTCAGGGCTCATGCCATTGATGTGGGGCATAGGAAACTTAGAGCATTCAAGCTCCAGTTGGAACCTGCTGTGATCAGCCTCAGGATCACGGCTCAAATGGTTTTTATTGCGTAGCTGTACTGACAGTGACTCATCAGATGGCGTGTACGATTTCAGCTGCATGAGCTCCTGCTGTCTTTGACTTTTCTCAAGTTCCACAATGCTGATCTTTAAATGAAGAGAAGGACAATGATTAAAGACTACACTTAACAATTTTATCACATTATGGAGTTTTGCCTTGATATGCTTCTCAGGAAAAGTGGCCCCATTTCTGGGAACAATGCAGAACAACTGACCCACAATTTAGGAAACAAATTTCAACATGCTGCTCTGAGCTTGAGACCAAAAGGCGCAGGTAAGGGGAAAGGCTCAGAGACTTTATACTTAGAAAGCACTTGTCAGATCTTGAAAGCAAACATAAAATATCAACAACTTATCCAGAGAGTATGGAGTAACTCAATACTGCCAGTCATTGAAGGAAACAGTCACTCCATGTCAAGGCATCCAGCAAAAGGCTGGATTAGCTCTAGGGCTAATCTCACAGGGAAAGAAAAGTTCTTCAGTCACAGGAGTTTAATTTTACTATGGTAAGTGACATTCTGTGGGAGCTGATTCCTGAATCAAGATGTCAGAGCACACAGAAGACACTACCATGAAGCCACATATCATGCAAACAAGCAGGACCTTTCTTTTTACCACGTCATGCTTTTTAATTATATTTCATGATAAACCGTGATTCCTTCTTCCACAGCAGTACCAAGGAATCAGGTCATAGCATCTACTTTCTTTAAAAGGTGGGGAAGAAAAACAGCCACGCAGCTTATCCTTTAACATCATATTTAGTCAGGTACCCTTAACCAGCCCATTGCCCAAGAGCTACCCCAAGTTGGTGACTCTAGATTTGATTCTTGCCCTCTACCTGCAATTCCAAACAGTGCTTTTGTTTCTCAGAAATCTGATTCTTCAATGCCTGCTTCTCCTTCAGCAAGTTCTCCAGTGACAATGTCGACCAATCCAGCTTCAGTTCTTCACACCGTGCCTTCAGCTGCAAAGACACAGGATAAACAGATCAAGACAACTTTCACCACTTCACACCACCCAAGGTGCAAGCTGAAAGCCATGCACCTTTCAAATGGATATGTGCAAGAAGCTGCTTAGCCCACTGAAAACTCCCCTCAGCTTAAGCCAAATGCCACCAAAATGGTCGTGTGGTGACCAAATAATGTGGCAGGAGGTAGCCTGGTTCTTTCTAAAAACAGTGTTACCACCCAGCCTCCCTAACCACTTCCACATCCAGATTTCCCCCTCACCCACCTTAACAGTTTGAGTTACCAAGATGAACAACACAGAGTTAAGGCTACCGCAAAGCAAGCGCTGCATAAACTTCTTGGCCAGTGAGATCCAGATTCAGTGACAAAGTGCACATACAGCTGCACAGCTGTTTACAGGACACAGCTGAGGCCAGAGCCAACTGTCACCTCAGCATTTGGTTAGAGGTAAAAAAAGGTCACCAAGAAAAAGGACCACCTGCATTCTTTCCTCCATCATTCTTCTCTGTTACAGAAGAGCTACAGCAGCTGGATGATTTTTCATTCGTTAAGATACCTTGAAGACAGGGGCAGCCCTCAGCTCATGACCTGTCCTCCTTACATAAATGGGAGCATCACCCTGCTACTCAGACACAAGTGTTGTACACACCAGCTGTAAGCTCTGGTTCCTGAGTTCACTGTTATCCTTCTCCAGCTGTTTTGTCTGTTCTTTCAGTTGCTGATTGTGAGCAGAGATTTCCTTCTGAGCCTGAATCAGGTCGTTGTATGTCAGAGCTTTAACTCCCAACTACAAGATGAAAGGTGAGAAGGAAAGGGATCATTCAATAAGGTCTTGACACCCTAATTCCACACGACTGTCACATTCAAAAGTAACATTGAGGAGATCCGCAGAACTTATGCGGCTCACAGGAAGTCCCCCAGCATTCTCCAAGGCACTTTGTCATCGCTCAGGGATAATGAGGAAGGACAAAAGTACCTTACTCAGAGCTGCTGTTCCAACAATTCAACTTTAAAATTGGCATTTAGTTTCTTGCCAGCCAAAAGAACACTATTTTTGTAGAGAGCCACCACATTTCCTTCTGTGCTTCTGAACTTGCATTAGCAACACAAAGTTTGTTCAACCAGCACAGGATGCATCCTTTACTAAAATACCACAGCGTCTGTAGTCTGTCACCCTCTTCCCTTGGATACAGAGCGGCACACAATTGCAAAATGAAGATAAAACCTAACCAAAGAGTGATACAGATTCCACATTATTTAGTGTGATCAGCTGCAAAATGGAGGCTGAAGACCTGAGACTACTCTGGTCTTACTTATTTTTATCAAAACTGTTTGCATGCAGATGACTAACAAACATCCACTTCCGCTAGATCAGGGCTACCTCATCAAGTTTCTGCTGAAAAAGACGTTTGATTTCCTCTTTCTGTGCCTGGCAGTGGGTGAATAACTGCTGTGCTGTCCCCAGTAGTTGAGCATTCTTTTCCTGGAAGAGGGAAAAGTGAGAAAATACACTTTTAGCACCAACTGCAGCATGGTCCACCTTAGTAAGATGTTTACACCTCGTTTGTATAGCAAGTTGGGAGAGAATCTTAGCTCAGAGGGGAGATGTATGAACTAACCCAGCTCTGTCTCGGACTTCTGTGAGCCTGTATTTGTTCGTGTTCAACACCTGGTGAATTTAAGTAAGCTGAAAAGAGCTTTTAAGTAGTTTTTTCTGCTATATGGTAAAATATAATCAGAACAATCTTAAAAATTCAATTTTCTCCTCCTAGCACATTGTAAGAAATAATAATAATCACATCCTATAGAGCCTAAGCGGAACTGGAAAAGATTATCTGTATGAAATCTGTTACTAAACTGGGAACAGAATCTAAATCTCCAGAGTCCCAATTCAGAGTTTTCCTACACAATACTCATGGAAGACACACAGTAAATGAAAATACACTGTGGGGGAGGTAGGAGGAAAGTCATAAATAAGCCAAACCACTTGTACTTCTAATGCCAAAATTACTTCAGCACGCCACCCGACCCTTCCACTCACAGAACATTTCCTGCCCATAACATTCCTTAAACAGATACTTGCTTACTCATTTCATGGTCATGCACTATGTAAGCAGCAAAGGGCAAGGATAGGACTGGCTAAAGAGTCTCATTTATTCAGTTCCCAATTGAAAGACGAGTGCAGCAAGAAGAGCAGGCTCTGGAGATCGCACTTTTCTCCAACTTTCGCTGCTGAGGCCAAATAGGAATTGTGCAGAAACTGAGCCATCACTCCAGAAAAAGTGGAGGACAAGGGCGAAAAGCACCTTGACCTTCCAAGCAATCCATTTGTGACGTGAAGCAGCAGTGCTGGCAAGTTCCACATGTGCGAGAAAGCACAGGACCTGGCGCACAGCTCTTGCTGCCTCTCGTGTCAACGACCTGGGAAAACAGTTGAGTCATCGCAATGCTAAACGGACTGCCATAGGTGATGCTGAAAAAAATCATTTATGCTTTCAACATCAGTCATTTCATTTAACCTTTACAACAAGCAGTGGAGGAGCTGACAGCTCCATCTAAGGGTAATCTGGCGAACTAGCAGCTCAGAGCATCTTGTTTATTTTAAAATCATATCACAGCAACGGTTTTTCTTGTACTGGAAAAACCTTCACGTAAGAGGGAGTTATTAAATAGAATATACAACAGCACCTCATCCAGCAAAGTTCTGCTTCTGTTTTGTGAAGTTTAACTTGCCATGCTCTCAGTGAAACACTCCTTTTAAAAAAATACTTTCATACTGAATTCCTCATTTTTATGTCTTCAAGCATGAAAAAGCTGTCAGACAACAACACAAAGTGATTACTTTTCCACATTCTCAATTTATACTTTCAGTGTACGGCACAATACTTGCACACTATCATTTCTCATGCTGTTTTCTGTGCAAGGAGATAAGTTAACTTTAAGCTGACTTTCCTGACAAGTACAGAACAAGCAGAAAAATATGTTGCCTACGGAAAAAGTTGAAAATTCAAAGTGCTGTTTGAATGTGAAAACTAATGCAAACAACCATAGAAAAAAAGGTTTACATGACCACCACATCAGCATCAACCAATTCTCAGTAACGAATGGGGTGGCACAAGTTAGCCTCTCTCATCTGGAAAAGGAGTTCCTATTACGGAAAACCCCATGAAACAATGCTACGGCTTTATGCTGACACTTTCACAAAGGCCACAGAGCAAAGGAACGCTTCCACAGGGGCTATCAAAAGCTGGAATTGGCCAGAAGTTATTGTTAAGCTCTGTGGGGAAAGCTTCCTCCATAGAAGTAGCAAGCACAGTCTCCCTCATCAGGACTAATTTATGAAGCAATTAAATTACTCATAATTGAAGTAAAGCAAGACAAGAAGAAAAGGTGTTTAGCCAGTAAATCTCCTCCCTCTGCTGGGGAGATGGCTCCATAGCAGAGAAAAATGCCACACTTCACAGCTGCAGCATTTTCTTTGCCTTTCCATGTATTTCAACCCACAACTTGATAAATTTACACTTTGCCCACCAATGTAATCTCAACACATTATCAATACTAAGGATGATTCATTAAGTCTCTTAAGTCAGTGATGACAGTTTGCTTTTTTTAATCCCATCCTTCAATTTGTTACAAGTTTGATGAGCCATCCTGATGCTAGAGTACTCAATTCGTTTAGGTTTTCCTACAGTGGGAAAAGAATAGGATGTCAAAAACCAGAAAATTCAGTTCCAAGAAATTATTATCTGTGTGTTTCAAGATAGCCATCACTCAAAGTTGCTACAATCTTCAGCTAGATTAAGCACAATTTAATTATCTAAGAGCAGTTTGACTCGCAGCTCAGAGGATGCATCCACGCAGGGAAGCCCCTCTAAATGGAGGGCAGGAATGTATTCAGGCAGTGCATACTGCTGGAGAGGTTGACCACCGCCTCTTGCTCCTGTGACCCATGAGACATTCAGAGGAGAAAAGCAGCTGTCAATCCCAAATGGGAGAAAAGGACAGGGTTCAAGACAACAGCTTCCTGCATACAGCTCCATGTCAAAACAGAGGAAAAACCAGAAATACTGAAGTAAGTCTTATTAGGTGGAGGGGCACCAGAGGGAAGAGGGGAGGTGCATCTCTTCCCAGTTTGCAGATGGGAAATTTAAGCACACAAAGACTGTCCGAGTTAGCAATAAAATCCCCAGGTACCATCATTCAGCCTAAGCATTACTCTGGTAGAGTCTTTATAATTGGCCTGGTGCAGCACTGACGTTAAGTGCACACAATTCTGATCATCAGCGTTTCTTCCCCCACATCTAACGTATCTGTTAGTCTGGTAATTTTGTTTAGAAATGTTAAAAATGAGACCTACCTTTTCCTGCTCCAGTAACTGTTGCAGACTTGCTTTATACTGAGGAGTTTTCATGTATGCCATGAACTGCATGTACTGGATCTTAAAAGAGTCTGTAAAATAAATAAGGAGATGACGCATTTCAAGTGAGAGAAAGTGCAATGCTCCTATTTACCCCCATTTGCTTCCCTTGACACCTCTCCCTGCTTTGTTCTCTCTTGCTTTTTGTTTGGACTGTAAGTCAGACCAAGCCATTAAAGATGAATTTAGAACATGCTGAAAATCCATCTTGTGATGCAAGCTGAACTCTTGGATCCATTAGCTACTTATAATAGGTACCCCAGTGGAAGTCATGACAACGCATTCAAAAAAGCAGAGGAAGATGATGGGTGCTAATGGTGTGTTTGCATGATGAAAGAGGAGTTGAACAGCTTTTTATGCATTGTAAGTAGAAATAATAAAAGAGATCAGCTGTAACAGCCAAAACCAGCCCTCAGCTCAGAGCACTCCTTCTCCCAGCGTCACAAGACAGGGCTGGCTGTACTCCTCCTACCTGCATACAGACAGATGACAAGCTCTACACCCGCATTTACTTTACCTTCCAAGGAGCACTTGCTTCTCACTGTCCTTCTATCTCCAGTCTCTTACTACACAATGAACCTTCCCTCTCCCCAGCCCTCACCACTGGGGCCTTTTCATCATAAAGTCAACCACATGATTAAGCCCAGTCTGCAATCACAGGCAGCCAAAACATGTAATAGATGGTATACAGACTTTTGCAGCAAGGTTTACTCCAGACAAGTGTCATTCTCCCCACTGCCACCCTAACACGAAATGTCCCTCTTAACTTACTCTTTTTCTCCCTCTTTCTCTACGGTAAGAAATCAATCATAACTGTAAGACACCACAGCAAGAGAGCAGGAGTTAAGGACATCACAGATGCCCTTGGTCTCTACGTAGACAGGAACGTTACATCAGATTCCCAGATGATCCTAGACTGGCTCATGCCCAGTGTCAAAGGCCAGAAACAGTTGGGGCGGGGGGGGGAGGCGAGGGGGGAAGGAACCAGAAGACCCAAAAAACCAGCCTCCAAGTTTTCCCTTAAATTACCTCTTGCTCATGGAGCATATTTTCCAACCACACCACCTTCGTGGCCTCAAAAACCCAGACAGCATCTCATTTACTTTGCTCTAAGTTTTGCAGAGAAAATGGAGTAGTGTTCTCCAAAACTGTGTCATTTAAGAATAAGAGAATGGTTTCATTTAAAATAAAGTTATTTCTGACTAGCCATTTCCATTTAAAGTTATTTTGAATTCCTGCTAAACCCAAGCTTATTTCCTTTTGTGCCAAATGAGAGCTGAAACAATGTCAAAAAACAAATGCAGACCAAGACATCAACTTCAACAGCAAGCAAGAGAAGAGACCCCGTGGTGATGCCAGTAGAAGTGGGGCAGGCGGAGGAAGATGGGGAAGAAGCTATCCCCCTCTCCGGTTCAATATACAGCTTTCCAGAGTGGCTGGCTATTAGTAGCCCTTTCATTTACCGTATGTTCAGAAACCTCAAAGTAGCGGTTCCCATGACAAGCACAGTGACAACATTACAGTCTTACCTAGCAGCTTCTGTAGTGCAGGTGGGGTAGGTGTCACCAGTAGCTGGTTAGATGAATGCCGTTGCACTTTAGGAGGTAGTTGGTAATATGGACTATGAGGTGACTTGTATGCATCTAAAGAGAGAAACAAAGATAATCTTTCAGATTACGAAAGTCAGTGTTTCTGGCAAGTACAGTAGCTCTACCGTTGGAAAGGGTGTCGTTTACAGTGAGAGATCCAGTAACTTAGCTAGATCAACACACTGCAACAAATTGCTTGGAAGGACATCTACAATTTATCCTTAGAACAGCAGCAGCAGAGACAAGCTCTCAACCACAGCTTGGCTCCAGCTTCTGGCCAAGTACCTACAGATTCAACGACCATCTTCTCACAGAAGCACACCACCATCTCAAGGGGAGCTTTGCTTTGATGGCAAGGGAGAAGTTATGACACAAAACCAAACTGAAACTAGCAATAAAGGAAGAATGACCTCCAAGCATGCATTCAGAGCCTCAGATCTACACTCATGTGGCAGGAGGAGGCTTCTTCCACTGCCAGCCTTGAACTCACCCTGAGGAGAGGATGAAGATGTCTGTGAAACAGTTTGAGCATGCAGAAGTTCTAGTGCAGTTTGGTTCTTCTTGGTCTTGCGCTCTGTATTTGCAGTGTTCATTTTCTTGGGACGTCCTCGTTTCCTGCCTGCCATTTTCCTTCCTTTTTTACTTAGCTTTTTCTTCCGTGCTTTGGAGGGAGATGGCTTTTTAACAGAATTTGCCCCAGCCTTTTCTTCTTCAGCACCAGAATCCTAAGAGATTTTTAAAAGCCAAAAGCTCTTTAGTGATTTCTACCTATATATGCAGCATTCTTTTAAGCAAGCATTAATAACTTTAATAATTTTATGAAAGGAAACCGATGCACTGTAGTTAAATAACCTGCCAGTGAAATAGACCTGCCTGGGATAAGAGCTGTCCCCAGACCCAAGACGTTGTGCTAATTCTCTTCTGGACTTAGTCATTACAGAAAAGGAAATCTGTACCTGTTGTCTAAGAAAAGCTGATTAGTCACCCTGTATTGACTATATTCTTCAACTAAATTTCATTCAAAAGTCCAAGTACATTCAATACTTTGTGTTTTTGTGCGTGAACAGTCACTGCATTTCTAACAGTATTATGCAACTGAATGAGAAAGGAAATGAGTCTTTGCAAAAGAAACTCAACATACTTTGAACTCGATTCAATGGGTTATGACTCAGGGAAAGCTCTGCAAGATGGTGCTGAAGGTAAGCGAGGGTGGGCAACCAACTGTTCTATTCATCTTGCAATGCCTTTTTTTCCAGAATTAGTGATGCAATTCTCAAGTGCAGCTCTCACTAAACCACTCCATCATATTTTTGTCCACAGCAACAGCTATACCAGTTTACATGTTCAGAACAAACACAGACTTCCCACAGAATCAGGTCTTTCCCGACACAGATTATGACTTCACGCACAGCTAAAGAGAAAACACATTTACTCTATGAAAATTCAGGATGTTCACCTTGTTTTCTTGAACCTTCGTTGGAGTAGTTGTGTTGCTCTTATTTTCTCTTTGTTGACGACGTCTAGCTGCCTCTTGTTCCTCCTGGACAAATGTTTTAAAAGACAACAATTTGGTCATATATTTCTCACTTTTTAATACAGACCACTGTGTTTCCCAGCTTAGTCTTCTACAAGAGCTAGGTGTAAGTGCTCTTAACATACAATGCCTAATTAAAAAAAAAAAAATAACAAACCACAACCCTTTTGTTACCAGCAAGAGAAAGAAAAAACTTACCCTGCCTCAAGCAACACTCAGTGGGAAAAGGAAGATAAGCACAAGTCACCCTTTTGCAGTGAATGACCTGCTATAACGGTTTCAAACATGCAGCCAGAAGGCAAAGGAGATTAAGCTCCAACCTCTTTCCTTATTCTGCCCCTTACAACCGCACCCCCCCAGATGACACACTGGTGTTACTGGTTTTGGGGTTTTTATTTAAAAAAATTATCAAATATTTCAATAGCTTTACCTATACCCCCAACATTTCTTGTGTTGCTACATCACTTTAAAAATCCTACATGACTTGAAATGGCAACTTTTAAGCTTGATTTTCAACTAGGCAGTAAGGATAGGAAATTTCAAAGACCTCACTCGAAGCCCTTCTTGGACCTTCTAGGTGAGGTTTAATTTGCATAAGAAGTCTGGCAATTCCAACACCTCTTCAATTTAAGCAAGTTATCAACTAGACTATAAATGGCAGATTTAAATAGCCTCACTGTTAAAAGCAGGGAAATTCAAAAGCACATGGATGCCACCCCACATTTTTTCTTTTGACTCTGAGAAGTCTTTCTTCTCCCAAATTTGAATTCAGCAGTCTGAAATAACCCAATCTCAAAGCTACCATTAGTCTGTTTTCAACACTTACTAAGCAAGTCAGTCTGAAGACAAACGTTCACCTGAAGTTTTAAATTAAGTGGCTTCACTTAATTCTCTATCTGGGAATACCAGCCCCATTGGTTATTTCAGATTAATACAGCCCAGCCCAGTCTCAAAAATCCTCTGGCATTTTAATTCCACATGTGATAGCACAGACTGCAGCAACTGACAACACATTTCACCTCTCAAATAGCATGTCCCAAAAGTAATATCTCAGAGCGCTCTTCAGCTTCATTTTCATGCAGCTGAACACTGGGACAGATTCAAACTATCATTTCCTTCTTTAACTTCAGTTCTTTAATGAACGGATAGCTCTTTATAGACATCTAATGCAAGAGAAAAACCACCTTGCAGCTGCCCCATTAATTCGCTATTATAAAGCTCTTGAACACGACTGTATTAGTGCTTGATGGCATATGATGCTTCACTTCAATTAGCTCCACGCCCACGTTCCTTGATTATCAAGAAAATTTGATTTTCTATCAATTCTGTACATCTTTAACAAGTGACTAAATTCCTCGTAGTGGCTGCTCCATTATTTTGAGTTTTCTACAGAAAATGACTGAAACTTACCCTGAGTTTTGGATTTTTGAGACTAGAAAAATAGTTTTCAAGCTGAAAATAGAAAGATAAGACAGTCATTTTCAAAGTCAAAACAGATGAACACATAAGAACAAAATATTAGCTTAAGACAAATGCAAAACTGCAGAAATTCTGCCTGGTTTTCTTTGATAAGCTACATCAAAAAGCCATTTACATTCATTCATTTTAGCGACACTGACAAGTTGTGTAGCAGGGCATAATCCAAGCCTCAACCAGGTTTTCTCAGCTTCACCACTGCCTATCCTTGTTTTAAAGCTTTGTGTCATGTATCTCCACTCGGCAGAAGGTTATTTACAATGAAGCTACTTCACTCTTGTACTCCACTAAAATATTTATCTCCACTCTAGCATATTCTTTAACAAAAGCATTATTAGACTACAGCAGACTTAAAAAACAGTCTTACTATCGTATTGCTAAAAACTCAGTGTGCAAATAAACTATTTCTCCACTAACGTTTACATTACTACAGGGTTGGTTGTTTTCTTTAACTGAAAAAAAAAACAGTGAATGCATCAGCATTGTTATGGAGCTTGGGCTGGTTCTACAGCAACTGAAAGTTCAACTAAAATGGAGATTTACTGCTTGAATATGATAGAATGAAATGGTCTGTAAATCACAAAGCAAACTGAAGAATAAAAGACCCACAGAGTCTTTACTCAGTGTGGACTCTATAGCACAAGACCACCATTCTGCATAGTTGCGTATTCTGGAGCATGAGAAGGAATCGTACTGGTACATCTATACATCTTTAACAAATTAACAGAGTACCATAGTACTGTCCATAATTACACTGTTTGTGCAATGTGCTGCACTGAAGCAGCCAAAGGCTAAGCCATCCGGTATGATCTGCACATTCAGCTAGTCTGAACAGGTAACTGATGAAGTGCACCCGTTCCAATTAGGTGTGCTACATGTTTGTAAATACGCAAATGAATATGGAAACAATTCCCAAGAACAAGGATCTGAAGTTGGCATGTTGACTCCAGAGCAGATAAAGCAGCCAGAGATTTACTGGCCGGTATTTATACTCACTATGGTTCGGTCAATAGTATGCAGGTAGTAAGAAACTGGTTTCCCGGTCCATGACACAGACCCTTTCAGTGGTGACAGTTCCACAACTCTCATTATAGTGCCAATATCTGAAGGAAGAAAGTCAGGTTAGGGAACCAAAGCTCACCCAGTTTGCCACTCAGTTCTACTCAGCCGAAACTAGCCATGCAACAGTAAAGGCATATTCAAAACAAAAAGACAAATTTTGTACTCAGATAGCAATGTCCTCTAAGAAAGCACTGCAGCAAGTTTAAAAAGCAATTTCTTATTCTCTTGCTACGTGCACCCTACAGAAAACTTAAGAAATTTGGAAGATCTACCTTTCATTTCTTCAGAGCTAGCCAGCCATTCTAGAGTAAAATTATGTGCTAGTGCAAGCTTTTAACAAATGGAACTTTCCTGTGCCTCAGAGACAACTTTTACGAGGAACCCAGCGACAACACATCTGCAGTAACAGGCAGGATTTAATTAGATAGAACCAGCAACAGAATGTCATTAGATCCAACCCATGTAAACTGTAACTGCATTATATTTGGACTGGGGACAAACATGTTTTATATTTGCTTTCTTGCCTGTATTTGTTTTTATTCCCTAGAATTAATAGGTATGGGATGTGTCTAAGCATTTCCATAACCACTGAACACTGAGTGAGTGGCATGACTGCAGAAGAAATTATGGCACACTTCTAATTAAACAGAAAATTACCCAGAAGAGTCAAAAAGCAAGGTTTAGGATTCAGCAACTTCAACCACTATTTTAACCACATTTTAATACTTGTCTTGGTTTGTTCCAACTCTTTCCACATTTCCATTTCTTTTTCCAGATGGAACTAGTAAGGGCAAAAACGGCATTGGGAAAAAAGATTGCAAGCTTCTAAAAGCTTCATCTTTTTCACGATATTTTTTAAATTATTTAACTGTTCATACTTTAGATCAAAACATTAGGTAGACAGGCAAGCCATGTGACTCAAATCATACTCAGGCACAAAAAAAATGACTGCTAAATAAAGGTATGATGAAAAACCTTGCAGGACAGCAGCACAAAGCTAGCACAGCAGAGTGAAATCACCTTCTCTGCCTGTGAAGGATATTGGCCCTATTTGATGCCACGAGCTCTAAGTGGATGACATTTCCCTGGAAGTGTCACTTAGAACAGGCCATTAAGAATGGAAAAAGCCCCAGGCCTTGCACATCCCATGCATGTTCTTTTGATACTAGTATTTCCCAAATCCAGTGTGGTCACAGAATGGGTTTAAGACCTAAAATTTATTCCCACAATTTTCCCTCACTGTTTGTAGCGTACAAAGGTAATTTCTTTTCAGGACCTCTTATCTGAATCCCTGGAAGAGCTTCCTATTAGTGGAAGCTATTATCTATTCTTATGCTAAACAATCTCATTCACCCAAATCTTAATTAGCTACATCTATATAATTTTAAGGTCAACATTCACATTAAGTATTAAATAACAGTTGATATATAAAACTTCAGCATTCTAGAAAACATTCCCAATGAATCCACACTGGGGTGAAAGCTGAAATAGGATAAAGAACTGGCTCAATTGAGAGTCATAATCAGGGCTTTTATTAGCTGAAAGAAGTAGTACACATTGGCCCCTTTGCCTCCCCATCATGTTTTTAAGAACTGCAGTCTCCCAAACCTAGCAAAGAGAGAGATAACGAAATGGTCAGAAGCCAGGAAAGAAAAGGCTTGAGAGGCCAAAAAAATTTATTTACGTAGGCAGGTCTCCTAATTGAAACCTCAGAAGCGCCTTCTTCTGTTTCATCTCGTTCTAGTGTGCTGTAAAGGAGGTAGTAGGCTTTACTTAGGCGCTCTTTGTCTTACTAACAAACCAACAGACTGATCTCAGCTCTCTGGAGGCTTGAGGATTTCCAGGAGTACCATTCTGCCTTTTTTTCCCTTTTATTCTCAAGTACATGTCTACAAAGGATTGGCAAGCCAGGACCCAATGGTTAGTAAGGTTCCAAACAATCAGATGCCACAGAAAAGAAGAGTATCAAGCAAGAAGGAAAAGGGCAGTTTTGGCTGTCCAATGCATCGGACGTTCACAACAATTCAAGCTTAGTAAAAATAACCCACAATGGCACTATTTCAGTGAAATGCCTCAACGACAGTCTTCAAATTACTGTTCTTGAAAAGCAGGAGTGCCAGGCCAAAAACAGAAAACACAGCTTGAGATTTGTAACTCAATATGTTACTTGCCATGGAATAAGGGGAAAAAGGCCTTTTTTAAATTTAGGGAATGTTTTACACTGGACACAGTAAATATGTGTAAAACCCAATTTGGATTGTTCTTTTGCTTGAAAAATTTGAACAATAAAAATTGAAAAAAGGTCAGAACCAAAACCAACAACCCGGGGTGTTAGTAATCTCCAAACCTCATTAAATTGCAGTTCATATACTTGCAAAGGACAACATTGGCAAATATCAAGTCTATTATGTCCAGAAGAGAATAAAAACACAAAACTTTGTTGGCAATAAAACAGATGCAGCAACTGGGCGTTCATGGGATAGGTCTGTTTGATCAACAAGGCATTCAAAGTTGAGCAGTTCAGCTTCCAAGCCTTACAAATCATGACTGGTGGGATTTACCTGTCCAAATTTAGACAGCTATGGTATAAGGAACTTGCATGCAAGTTAGTCACTGCAGCTCTTTGTAGTTAAAGAAATGAATCACACCCTTGAAATACCTTATTTCTCTTCGACTATAAAAGATGCCCAGCCAGGGAAACATTGACATTATAGACATCTAAACACAGCAGGATGAACCCCATAAAAAGAGCATCTGTTTGCTCCAGTGTTGGGTGGGGCTTTTTTGTTTGTTTGATTTTAAATACATGTCACTTTGGCATATAAGCTATAATAATACAACAGCATTTTTCTACTTACTTACACAACACTAAGAGCAACAAAAACCCACTACAGACATGTTCAGGTAATGAATACATCATAATTGTAATGAACAATTAAAAAAAAGCGCAATCATACCACTCAAGTTTCGACTGTTAATTCTAAAATTTAGAGGTGCAAAAGGTTTTGAGGACACAATTCTCCCACCTGGAAAAAGAAAAAAAAAAGCAAAGTCAGCTACCACTGTTTCTTCTAGAAATTACTACTTATTAAATATAACCCAGAACAGAGCCCTAAAGAGCAGCCCTAGTAAAACTACCACTTGTATATCATTAAAAAAAAATTTAAAAAAGTATTACTTAAAGCTCATTCCGACAGCATCCAAGAAAGTCAATATATTAGTCCTGCTAGGTAGCTGTGAGGTGACACCTCAAGGATCGCCTTAAAATGACAGATTTTAAAACACTTCCAAAAAAGAGCGCATTCATTCTCAGTGGCAATCTATAGAAATTTCAATTAGGAACATGGCTCTCTCATACCTAGTTAGTGTCTTTTATACACAAGCCCCCCAAGCCCTTTTATTTAAGATAACATTAATCTCCATTTCACAGCTATTTGCGGTCATTCAGCCCAAGGCACAGAGCCTGAGCTCCTTCTGGGAAGAGAACTGAGGTTTCTTCATTTTGTAAAGAGCGCTCAAACCTTCCCCACTTTGCCACTTCTCTCAAGCCATCACTAAACAAAAGCTTACAACAAAAAAAAGTCACTAAAATTAAAGACGACAGCTTAAGTTTGGGGGTTTTACAGTTTGCAACAGAACCCAAAAGTCACATTATTTACTGCAGCACAAAGCTGTACTATGGGAAGCCACAGCTTCTTTGTTCATGTCACACTTTGTTCATAAGAAATACTTATGGCAGAAATTACATAAATAACCAAATAAAATTGTTACTTATCCAAGCGGTTAAGAGGAAAGAAAAAAGACACCTCGGGCAATGTAAGGGCCACAGTGGGGTTACTGGGCATCCCCAGTCACTAGTGTCTGCAATGTGACTTCTCGAGAAGCACACAAGACATCCAGTGACAGAGTCCCCATTTTAATACTTAGTAGTTACTACCCAGTACTAAATGTGACAACTTTAAATAGGAGAATCAAGTAACTGAATTCAGTATGCAATTACAGAAACTGGATATACAAAGCCATGCCTATGCAGTCAGGAAGCTTTGCAGTGTTGGCCGCTGCGTGTTTTATCGGCTCCCATAACAGGCAAGAAAGGACCTGCAGTTCCTCCCACCCCAAGAGAGCTCTGCAGAGAGTCTTCACATGCAGAGCTACTTCCAAGTAATCAGGTAGGTCAGAGCAGATATTAAGATGGGAAGTAAAAAGCCCAAGAAATAACCATTGCGGTGCAGACGCTTGCCCGCAAGACACAGAACAAAACCCACCAACCTGGCTTCTGATGGCTGTAACTAAGCCCTTACCACCACCAGCTCCCACAGAAAGCAGGAAACCAATGGAAAAAGGTTTTAAGTTCGATTTGTTACCTTCCTTCATGTTCGCAAATCGCTCCTTCAGCTGGTGATCCACCTCAGGACCAAAGGCAAAATTATTCACAAAAATAACACTGCAAGATAATGATCTAGTTAATGAACAGAGACAGGCAAATGGCGACCAAGTATACACACACAACTACCCCCCACAACCACGAGTCACAGTCACTTATAGCCTTTACAGCCACTTATGAACCTGAGAAACACTGCTTATCCCTGACTACACAGCTGCTTCCACCTAACAAAATGCCTTCTTCTTGCATAGTGACACAAAACAGTACCTTACCTTTAGTATTCACAGACACTACCCTCATATTTACATTTAAAAAAATTTTAAAGGTGTCCTGCTCTGACAGTTCCTCTCAGCATACAGCTGATTTTGCACTGTAAGTTTCAACATAAAAACAATGTGCAAAATATTTTCACCTCTCTGCCACAGTGAGATCAAACACCAACACAGCAACTACAACACACTTACAGTAGTTAATCCACACATGAAAAGCAATACTCTAACACAACAGACACACCTCTCATCACATTATGTCTTCACGTGCATTTAAAATATTACAGCAAAATATCAACATGTATTTCCTCTTCTAGCTCTAAATTCCCCCATAATGCAAACAGACAGTTGGCATCTCTCAGCACGTTTTCCCTGTCTCAAACCCAGCACTCCACCCTAACCCACAACAGAGGATTTGCATCTTTCTTTCTGGGTTAGGAAATCCAGTGAGGGGGTTTTGTTCCTGAAAAAAAACAGTCCTATGGAAACAAAGAACCCTGCACATAGGTCGAATCACACAAATGATAAAAATGTTTGGGAAAGAAACAGAACACATCACAAATTAAAAAAAGAAATACCCCTTTATTTCCAAGAGCCTGGGCCTGGTCTAACTGTCCCTGATGCCTGTTTCCTACCAGCTTGCAACAAGAGTCCTCAACATCTCTTGGAAGCAGTTGAGCACCCTGCACACATAAATCGTGAAAGCCATTCTGGCATATTGTTTCAACATGAAGAACTGATTTCTTTGCAAGAGGTCTGTTTGAAAACTCCCCTCCTAGTGCCTCCACACATGAAACATGTTCAACAAGGACACTGAGTTTAAGAGCAGCAGCCAAAGCTATTAAAAACCACAGATGAAAAAAATGTTTATACACCAAGAAAAAAAAGTTATGCTTGCTACGCCTTGCTCTTGGAAATTTGGGAAACCCTGCCTGGCAAGTAAGGCTAGCAGGGGTTTCTTCCTCCTCTTTCCCACCATGTGCCAAAAAAGAGGCCTTGCAAAAGAGCCAAGCATATTAATGGCACTAGAAAACATCCAGGAAAGGAAGGGAAAAAGACATAGCCTGCCAGATGTATTTTTTTTAGTGTTCATTCTGGCACGGTATTTTGTATGCACGTGACAGAACACAAGAGCCCCCAGTCCACCTTGACTTCAGCCCTCTTCAGCACGTATCGCTAAGCCACAAGCACAGTTATTAAGAGGAATACTGTGTGCTGCACAGCTTGCTTACATGTCAGCACTCAACCACGTAGAACCGTGTTCTGGTACAAATGCACCCTTCCCTTCAGAGCCTGGCCACCGGTCTACGCTCACGGGAAGGGTGACACTTCAACTTACTCTCTAAGATTGGATGGCGCCAATGTGAATTTGTCAGACAATCTGCAGTCTCATTAGATAGAACAGACGCTGAACAGTTGGCACACTCGGAACAAACACAAACACCTAACAGTTGTGAGCAAAAAGCTACTTCTTTTGAATTTCTGTATCAGAAAGCAAGGTGGCTGTGGATCAGTAGGCATACAACTAGCTGCATACCATACAAAATAAACATCTACCAGCATTTCTGCACACAGTTAGATGTACTCTAGCTAAAAATTTCAAAAAAAAAAAAAGTTAAATTTGTTCCAAGGGAAGTTGCACAGACAGCAGAGGAGTGTGCATTTGCAATAGCAAGCAACAAAGCAAAACCCCACTATACTGCAAGGCCGGGACAAGTGTGTCCACAAATTAATAGGCACCTCCAGAAGTTTAACTGGGGTACATAATAATGCCAAAGTCATCAGCCTGGCAGACACCTTCTTGATGGAGTACTCTTAAAACAGTGTCTTGGAAGCAATCCATAAATGTCCACAACGCTCAAGGCTTTCACAGAGAGCCCTCTTTGACAACTGTCTTCCATTCCCCCACATAACAGGGTGGCCCAGAAGGTCATATAAAAATAAAGACTTCTTTTTCTGTCCGTAAGGCTGAAAGAATGCAAAGCCTTTAAAAATACAGAAAAATCTTTTATTGCTTTTAACAAATTTACTCCCTTTTTGCTACCATCAAAAAGGAGTCTAACCCTCTGTACAGATCTTCACAGAAATAAATCTTCAAGACAATCAGCTTAAATGAATTCCCAATTTAAGCTGGAACAGACTCACTTGGGTCTTTTGCTTTTTTTTAAATGGAAAGTGAGCCTAGCTGTATGTGCCAATAGCCAAGATAAGTAGTGTTTTGCCAGAATCACTGACATGAACTACAATGATATGCAAAACAAACAGAGGTTTATACTTCTCTGTATAAGCAGAATTTATCTTGGATACACCCTTGTATGTAATATCATGGGACGTGCATTTAAACCCATTCTTCTAGTCAGAAAACAGGATCTAAAGAGGCCAGTATAAAAGTTGGCAGATAGACTTTTGGTATTTGCTATGGAAATTCTATATAAAAAGCTGGCCAGCCTCCCAATTTCCATTATACAAACTCCCAAATATTCAGTTCATAAAGCAGCATTCAATCGCCATACTGTACCTTGTGTTTGCAATTCGCTCTCTCCATTCTTCTGAGAGGAAGTCACCTCTTTCCAGCTTAAAAAAAGACAAAGAACACAAAAAACCACACACACACACAAGAGTTAACATTGTTCCTTTCTGCTCTGTATCCCTTTTCCTCTGGAAAAGGCCAAACATGCTGTACCAACTCAGTGATACTACTACAAATAAGGCAAAATGAAGTCTTTAGGAAATACTGAGAAAACGAAGCGCCCAGAGCTCAGCAGCTGGCTTTGCCCATTCCTCAGGTCCCGGAGGTGCCTCCCTCTCTGCTCCCACCCTCAGCCGCTCTCCTGCCACGGGATGAACAGGGAAGAGCCTCCAGGTATCACTGATGCCCTATGAAGACTGTGCTCCACGGAGAAGCCAGCAATGCCGTACAGCGCCTGTACCAGAAACGATCAGCAAATGCCTCCTCGAGTCCCCACTGCCCCCCGTGCTTCGGTCAGTCCCTCCTAGCAGAGGGGGAACTGGAGCAAAGAGACTCGGCACAGCGCTTGCTGGAAACACTGGCTCATAATTCAGGCTCTTGTTGCAAGAGACAGACAGGCATCTGATTTTTCTGTGGTACTAAATATAAATCCTGAATGCTTCTAACACTTTCAAGTTGGAAATCAAGTAACATAAAAGACTTATTTGAAAATAATTATAGTTATGACTTCAGTAACTTATATAGTACCTTTCTGATGAAACCACATCAAGTCCCAGGTTAATACCCGCAACTACATAGCTTTTCCACAGATGAACATTTTCTCAGTCATGCTTTTGAAATGAGAGAGGAATGTATGGGCCATGCTGTTTTGCTGTGCCACAAGTAAGGCAGAAGGAGGGTTGGGGGAGGAAGATAAGAAGAGGAGAGAAAAAATAATATGCAACTATATAATTAATGATAATGACACACTTTGAAGGGGCAAGTAAGATGATGGTTTGTATCAGAACCTCAGGAACATCAAAGCAACAACAGTGACTGCTTCGCATCCTTTTTCTGCATGTATTACTTTGTAGGGAAAGAAGTGAGCATTTCACATGCCAGCACTTACTCTCATTTAGTGACAAGTCAAACAGAAGTGCCTGCACTGCAATGCAGACACACTCTAGCTACTTCCAAACCTCGCTGGCTAAGCCAGGATACCTGTCTCAGTGAAGCACCAGAGCCTGGTGTCTTCCACCGTAGCTTTCTCTTCCCAGCAGAGCCACAGAAGGGATGACAAACGGAGGTAAACCTGTCTGAGCCATCATGAAGGACAAAGCCACAGTTGCCAACAGGAGTGGCTGTGCTTCTTGGGAGGAAGGGAAGGAAAAAAAAAAAACCAAAAAAGAAGCCTAAATGCCCTGCTGCTATACACTGTGCAAGAGGGCTGAGAAAAGCAAACATCGAGGGTTCTCGAGCAAAAGATCAGGAACTTTGCAAAGAGCCTTAAGTGTTAGAAACTAAACATGCTGAAAACAGCAGGTTAGAATAACTAAAGTTAGTCAGAATTATTCGTTCTGCCAAACAGCTAGGCTGAAATACGATTTTAAAACAGAATTACTACCTGTATTCTGATACCTGCTGGGAGGGGATGCATGTTTTGATATCCCCGCTATAGTAAAAACAAAGCATATGCTGGAGACTGAACTCAGAGAGATCCAACCTAACAACATACTACTAGGTATTTTCAAAATCTAAAGCAGAAACTCAATGCAACATCAGAACAGCTCTAAAGAGCACTGAGTTTTTCTCATCTCATACACAGAAACATTTTTTCTGGAGCTCTATATGCCCTATTTGTGAATGGAGACCATCTCCAGATTATTTTTAAGAGATAATTTTGCCTCACAGTCTTATCTGTTCTTGTAGTAAATAGTTTCATGGTTGAGTAACCAAGACACAGTAGAAGAAAACCCACAAGACGACGACTGTATTTATTTTACAACAATTTTTGCAAGTCAGCTTCTATATTGCAGTCCTCCACATCACAGAGTTTCTAATGGCTACATGAGGTTTTCATACACTAACAGGAGAAAGAAACACATTTGAAAAATAAGGAAGCATGATTATAAAGCCATAGCCTAGCAAGAGAACAAAGAACCAGTGTAACATGAAACTATTTTGAAATACTAAGCTTCATGTAAAGGTCTTGAAATCTAACCTAAGTGGCTGTTATACTTTATTTGGATCCAGTTACACTGTATGTTTGTCCTGCCTATGTGGTTAGGAAGAGTGCAGTTATAACCCAAATCTCCATGCTTTAACCTGATATAACACATGGAGGCTGAACACTTCTTCCCCCTGTCTACTTTTGCAAGATATAGCCATGTTACAATTCAAATGAACCACAGCCCTGTTTAATCCCATCTATTTTTGTATTGTAATGCTACCCTAGCTCATACTTAGCCAATAGTTGAGGGAAAAATCTCACCAGGAAAAATACTGGAGTAGAGAAATAACCAGATGGTCAACTGTGGTTGGGAGAAAATTGGTTATTTTTTCCCCTCTGGAAGCAAGACAGTGATTCCTGGATCCGCTACATTCAAAACAGTACAAGAGCTGTCTGATTGACTGCTCCTGACGACCAGTTTCTTCACCTACTGTACTTGTGATCAATAAATGATGACCTAAAAGGAGGAAAGTAGGGCCTTCCTCATCAACTGACACAGGGAATCTAACAAAATCCCCCCCAAAATCCCAGTCAACTCTGTGGTTTACAGTAATTTTGAGAGTGAAACAAGAACTGGTAAGGAAACTCCAGCTAACTAATTCCTGGCCAAGGAATGCAGCAGCTGAACCAGAAGAACATGGTCCATTACAGTCATTTAGGGAGAAGGTGGCACACCCTGCAAAGCAGCGGTGACAGCTGCGGTGACAGCTACGGGATGCACTCAATCTCTTCCCACCGGTGCCCCCACCCCCATCGCGTTCCTCCTCTCTGTGAAACTTAATCTCCTTAGTGAATAATGAATGGAAGGGACCATCTGTAATGCAGATATTTTCATCTAATTAGACAATGCAGGAGACAGTGCTTTATCTAAAAGGATAATTAGCTCAGTGAAATCCGCTTCAGAGAGCTGCCAGCCTGCATCGTTTCTAAATTTAGAAGCCAAAACAGGTTTTTATTCAGGTTTTTCAAACAGATAAATTCCCTCTACAGAGACTGCAGAAATACGCTCAACGGCATCTGATTCCTGTAACTTGAAGAAAACCGGCAGGTCACCGCCCGGGGGAAGCAACAAGAGGTACACTCCAGCGGCTGTGCATTCATCACGTAGCAGAGCAACAGTTTATGAAGGTCAAGCCCCTTTGCCGCAGAGGAGGGCTTCATTCTCGCCCCAGCGCTGGGCTGGGAGTCTCTCTGGTAACGCTCTGTTTGACCGGCTACACAAAGCCATAAATTCACACGCAGAACGCCTCATTCCAGCAGCCTCCATGCAAACACTTGGCTCACAAAAACCAGTCATTTCTGCCTGGAAAAGTACACATGGTTATTTTTAGGTTCCTGTTCTTTTCAAAAATAACTGGAGGCATGAATCCAAACCTCCAAAATGTGGCATCATTTCAAAGCCACAGGGGACGTTTGGAGGGCTTTTCAAATACCAAAACATCAAGTTTCCCGCTGAAATAGGGCATTCAAAAATATCTGGGACAAACAGATATCTTGCCCTTTCCTCAGCTGCAGTGTACTGTTAAGCAACGGAAGTTTTTAAGTACAGGTGATGTCAGTTATCCCCACAAACCAGCAGCTGGTATCAGGCAACAAGAGACAAAGAAACTCCTACACAAATCACTCTGCTTTTGCTCAGAACAGAGATTTCCAGGAAAACAAGCCAGAGAGGGCACCCCAAACTCAATCAGAGACAAGCCTGCAAGCTTACAGATACCAGGCTTCCACTGATTTATGCACAACAAAAATCACCTCTAATCCACGGGCTGAACCACAGAGCATCTTCAGCAATTAGAAGCTACTGGGGTTTCCTCTGAGCAGCAGACAGCACATGTGTCAGAGATGTCCATCCAGCCAAAATGCCAGCCTTTAGCAACACTGACCTGTGCTTTCCTGCACTTATTTTGAAGACTTGTAGATGATTTCCACCTACTGCTAAAACAAGCTTTTATGGAGCAGGGGAAGGTATTCTGTTATAACACTGAGCAAACAAAAACAAAACAAATGCTTGTCTGCAGCAGAAGTCCAATATGCGACTGCAGCTACTGCCAACTTCTCCTGCAGAGACCTACTCTAACCTATGACTGGAAGAATCATAGAACCATTTAGGTTGGAAAAGACCTTTAAGATCACCAAGTCTAACTGGTAACCTAACCCTGCCAAGTCCACCGCTAAACCACGTCCCTAAGCGCCTCATCCACACCACTTAAATACCTCCAGGGATGGTGACTCAACCACCTCCCTGGGCAGCCTGTTCCAATGCCTGACAACCCTTTTGCTGAAGAAATTTTTCCTAATATCCAATCTAAACCTCCCCTGGAGCAACCTGAGGCCATTTGAGAAGGAGGGAAGTGATCATGCCCCTGTACTCGGCGCTGGTGAGGCCGCACCTCGAATCCTGTGTTCAGTTTTGGGCCCCTCACTGCAAGAAGGACATTGAGGGGCTGGAGCGTGTCCAGAGAAGGGCGACGAAGCTGGTGAGGGGTCTGGAACACAAGTCTGATGAGGAGCGGCTGAGGGAGCTGGGGTTGTTCAGTCTGGAGACGAGGAGGCTGAGGGGAGACCTCATCGCTCTCTACAACTACCTGAAAGGGGGTTGTGGGGAGGTGGGTGTTGGTCTCTTCTCCCAAGTGACAAGAGGAAATGGCCTCAAGTTGTGCCAGGGGAGGTTCAGGCTGGATATTAGGAAAAATTTCTTTACTGAGAGAGTGGTAACACACTGGAATAGACTGCCCAGGGAGGTGGTGGAGTCACCATCCCCGGAGGTATTCAAGGAACATGTGGACATGGCATTGTGGGAAGTGGCTTGATGGGCATGGTGGTGTGTGGTGTGTTTTTTTGTTTGTGGGGTTGTGGTTTTTTTTGGTTAATGGTTAGACTTGATGATCTTACAGGTCTTTTCCAACCTTAGTGATTCTATGAGTTCCTCTTGTCCTATCTCTTGTTACTAGGGAGAAGTGACCGACACCCACCTCACTACAACCTCTTTCCCCTAACAGAAGAGGACAACAGATAGTAGCCACTGAGGACATACTGAAAAACTTTCTTCAAGGGTACCCCAGGAAGAACACTTAAGCACTTTCTGCTACACGGCAATCTCAGCATTGTGCCCTAGATACCTGGAGATGGCTCTGATTTTGAGGCCACATGAGGATATTTACGGTTAGAAACCATGAAAACCCATCTGCCTCTTAATTGCAATACCACTTTTTAATTTGATGACTGCACATGTGCAGAAATTCCCCAAGAAAGACTCTCTAATTATCTAGGCCTAATGACCTTACAAAAGTCTCCCGTTTCCTTCAGACAACAGTTTTCTTGAAAAGAAGGGGGTAAGGCTAATCTTGGAAACTTCTCAGTTCCAAGGGAAGAGAAACGAGAAGATAAAAGGAGGTGAAACAAAGCGAGATGTGTTGGAAACCGGACATTCTAGTCCAAAAAGCTGAAGCAGCTGATGATGATGAAAAAAGCCCTAGAAGTATAATGCATTCCCTTCGAATGGAAAAGAGAAGACTAGCAAAGAATATGATTATCCATAACCGATCAGGAATTAGACATCAACCACCATACAACCATAGCACAGGGATGTAAGTATTTATAGCAAGTTGAAACATACCAGTTGTATAAAAACTAAGAAAGATTCTTATCAGAAAGTGTTACTCTCTTGGGGGTTTTTTCCCCGATTAGAATCATGAGATTAAACAGCTCGTCCTTTAAAATGAAACTCAGTTCATTTAACAGGATTATGAGATACCATTACCTACAACAGTTAGAGATCAGGAGACTTACAAGCCAAAGTATGATGAGCAACCTTTCTCCCACTCCTCTGATACCCCAAATGGATCTTCCCACTCTGAAGCTGCAGCGATGAGCCATTACTAGCAGCTGTAGCTCTGCAGAAGCCTTAGGCATCCAACACGCCTCAGGACATTTTGCCATTAGCTACTGGAGAAGTTTAACATGCAATTATCGTCTGAAAGTGACTACTCAAGGATGTTTTGTTTTACCGAAAAGATCTGCATATATGTGACTCCGCACATTTTGTATGGAACCATTTCTCAAAAAGAGACATTTTTCTATGATTGTGGACAAAATAGAATGGAAATATACCTGGATAATCAGGGTTTATTTTAAATGTTTTCACTGGACCTTGCCCATCAGAATTCATGTGTCCAAGCTCAGAACTTCCAGCAGTAACAAGAATATTCCGGCAGGGAAAGTGAGGAAGTGTATCTGATGGTTGCAGAGCTGGCAAGGGCAATCAACTGTTGCCTCACCAAAACCAGTGTTAGCTAAAAGACAAGACTTAAGACAAGCAGCAGACCACTTTTCAGTGAGAAATCATGTATTGGAAACCTGTAATTGTACTAGGCTCTTGGCTGTTAAAAACAAGAAAACCACCACAGCCCTGCAGGCCCAACTCCAGGATTTATTGCTGCCTTATATACCACAATTTTTACTTTTACAGCAAGGCAGCTGTTATGTGCATGAAGTCAAAACCACCGTCCACATTATTCAGACAAAGCTGCAGGTGGTATCTGAGACTTCTTCCCACTGAACTTCTGCCAAGCTTCCCTCCTCCAACACTTTATTCTTCTCAAAATATTTATTTTTCCTATGACTGCCTAAAACATTAGAGTGGAATTCACAAGTTAAGCTCTGCTGATGACAGACTATTTCAATTGGTGCTTATTTTGTCTCCAATATTTGGAATTTTGGGACCCCACTAAGCATTTTGCAGGGACAAAGTTGTTTTCCAGAAAGATAAAGATACCAGGCTTTTAACTCCGTGCCTTCCAGTGTCTTCTAGCTGCATTATGAGACAAGTTTGCTCTCTGTTTAACAATAGTCACCTATAGAAGATGCTGCCTAAGGAGTTACTAAAGAAAATATATTGTTTAGCAAAAAAATGCAAATGTAAGCATAGGGTTTTTGATGAAGGAATAAAAACTAAATAAAATCTGCCCTGTGTGTCTACAAGAAAAGACCAAAAATCTATCTTCAGGCATCACTATGACAAGGTGATAGGAAACCAACTTTCCTTGAGACAAGAAGTGCTGCAAGTGTTCAACTCTTCCCAGCAAAGCAGACTGCATACTCCAGAGAAATTTTACTCTAAACACTTTTCAGAAAACAGAGTTATAAAAGCCAAAGAACCTAGCAAAAAATAAGTAGCTTTGTTTCAATATAGTACCAGACTCTGTCACTTGGAATGCACAATATGGAAATGTTCACTGCCTACGGCAATCAATATGCTTTCAATATTTTAGTCCAAGTTCCTATGCTATTCTTTAAATTACACAGCTCATAAGCAGAGTATCTTCAGTAACAATTCCTTTCATGTAATGCCAGCTGGGTGACACAATGGAAAAATGCCATATGGCCACTTCATGAAAAGTAAAGCATTCACAGGGTTTCCACAGCAGGAAAGAGTTAGCAGCCTGATATCAATCCTGCTACAAACTAGTCCCACAGCAGGCCAGCATCCCTCAGAAGAAAATCACGCTATACAGTAAAGGCATTTCAGGAATAAAGTGCACAGAGGCAGGTGGCATTATCACCTTCTCCAGCCTGCTTCCCAAAGGGAGAGTTGTAGCATCCTTCGTTGCAAGATGAGCCCTCTAAAGAGCACCAGGGATCCCTGGTCAGACAGAGAAAATTGGGAAATAAAGGCTGGCCATCTACCACCCACCATTTGATCCCACACTGCTGGAACGCTGAAAGCCACATGGTTCAAACCATTCCAGTAACATAGCAATAATGGCTCTGTACAAAAGGAAAACGAAGAAGTAGTTCCCCAAACACTTGCTCGCACTTCAACTGCGGTACACATGCTAGCTGCAACTTGTGAGCAGGAAAGAGTGACCCAACTTCTCTGGGCAGTTAGGGAACAACCCTGATCCATCCAGCCTCTTCCTTGACCATAGGAAAGTGGTAGGAGAGGCATAAATACACGTATTTTCAAAACTCCCGGTGAGTTCTTACTGTACTATGATTACATACATTTCCTCACTGGAAAGTGATTAACTAGGGAGCAGATTTTCTTAATGACATTTAAGAAGGGGGAGAAAAGCAAAAGGAGAAAGAACAACACAAGACAGTGTATGACTCTGCACGTGCTTCACACTATCATTACAGAGTGGAAAACACATCCACAATGACTAACGTTTGGAGGAATGGGAAAGCTATTTCAACATGTGTCCCTAGCCCCAAGTAGAGAGATGCCCTGTGATGACCCACTTACTCCTCCTGCTCTAGCTCCACCCTCAGAGCACCTAATTCCAATCCTTTCCAAATCAGAACCACCCACCATCCTTCCTGAGCCCACAACCCACCCCTTACCTCCAACTACAAACTATCTACCCTGTTAATGGGTCCTGGAGTTTTCTGCTCTAATCTCACAGTGCTGGCATTCATCCAGAACTTGAACCCCATGTTGAAACCCCTGCCATCCCATCCCATCCCCTCCACGACTTGTCCCAGGTGACCACACCTTCACCTGCCTGCAGAACCAAAGCTTCAGCTTTTGTTTCCAGCAGGAGACTTCAGAAACCCAAGGAGGAGCTGCCATTTTCAACAGTCTACCCAGCAGAACCTCCACATCATGGAGGGGGGGGAAATAAAAAAGAAAAAGAAGATTTAATACAAACAGAAGACACATGGCAGCCCCAGTTAAAACGACAACATTTTAGAAGAATAAATCTTCCAAGAGCTTCTGAAAAGACCTGAGAGTGCTCCCAATAACACCATACCACAGGTCAAGCAAGACAAAGAGAGGGGCCTGGGAGGATGTCTTGGAGAACACCATCCTCGGGATCAAGATAAAAGCCAGGAAGCAGATAGGCCTCATATTGCTGCTTGGCTGGTGAAAGGCTGAAGAGGACTTTACAAATTCTGTACATCAGCATGGATGACAAAGTTTTTCAGCTGAATTTCACTCACTGTGTATTCTGCATGTTTTTTCCCATACCATTTCATCCACTTTCTGAACTCTCTGTCCATCGTCTAGAAAAGGGAGGAAAAACAAAACCACTTATTAGGACATCTCGTGTTACCAGTTACATCACAGTAAAAGTAGATGCAGCTCTAACAGTGTTCACTGACCCCCAAGCCTTTTTGTTTGTTTGTTTTGGGTCGGGGTTTTTTGCCATTAACACTCAAAGCATAGGCAGACAGACAACTACTGTAGTTTAGTTTCCTTAAAAAAACCCCTTTGCTTCATCATGGCCAAGTCAAAGCTGGCATCTTCTTCTCTCCCTCCTTTTCATCGTAGTTATGTGTTATTAGCAAGGCAATCTGAGTTGACACTGCTCAGCACTAAAAATGGTGCAACCTTAAGTAGCTACTGTGTTGTGGCACATAATCCCACAGCGAGTAGGAAGCACTGAATGCCGCCCAGTCTAAGCCCAGATAGCAAAGGAACAAACAGGATAAAGACAGGTCTGCTAGGGTGAATGAGAAAGCAGAAAGCAGCATACAAAGCATTGCAACAGCAAACGGAAGGAGCATCGTGCTTGCCGAAGCAACCAGGAAGAATGCTTTAAACTACATTTAAACAGACTAAGGCTGCAGAGGATGGAAGGCTGCTACTACCCAACCAGGTAGCTGGCACCGGTTTTCCATTGCCCAAATATAGGAGAAAGGAACCAAAAACCCCATACATCAAGATAGCTTGGTGCTTTACAAATGTGCATCTCCACATTTACCAAATCTTGTCCCCATCTATATAAATTGACAATATGCAGCACAGGTCATTACATTAGAGGGGCAGTGAGGGTCCAGCTACACCCATAAAACATATTTGAAAGTGAAACTCAAGTGTCTTGGAAGACTGAAAAAAACCTCCTGATCTTTAGGATTTGACTCCATATACGGGAAGGCCCAAATTTGGAGGTAGCAGGGAAAGGAGATAAGGGAGAGGAGTACAGCAGGAATTCTGGCTTTGCTGACAACTTGGAGATGGTGGAGACCTCCATCAGCAGGTCAATAAAACAGTGTGTAATGACAGATGTATTTTAAAATTCTTTACATTTCAAAAGCACTCCAAAGGTTAGTAGGATAACTCACAAAAATCTTCAGTATTTTCAAACGCTGTATGAACTTACATTTTAATTTCTTTTTTTTTTAAGACAAGTTCACTAAAACAAATTCATAGCATTCTTCTTTAGCCGAAGCTTTTCAAAGTCATCTGCATTAATTATCATAGTAACCAGAGATGTGTTGCCACAGCCAATCTTAACTAGAAACTTAATCCAATCCCTTCCACAAACGTTTGTCAGAGATGGGGAGGCAAACCAGCCCATTACACACAGCACAAGGCAGATTAGCTGTACGCAGGCAGCTTCACACATTCTGACGCTGCAGCAGCTGTTTAGTTCTTAAATCTGACAGGCCATCGTCTGTAACCAGAAGAATAATGCAGTATACTTTGTTCATCCAATAATCTTATGAAATACTGGTGTACTGCTGAAACTGAAGGTACTCCTAATATTCAATTTGTGGGTAATTTTTTTGTTTGCTAACCATTTTCACTGAAGCCTTGTGTTTGCACAACAATGTGAAGGGGTATTAGTGAAAGTGAGAATTTAACTTTCCCTCTTTAACACTGATCTTTAAGTTTAATAGCAAACACAGACAGGAGTCCAGGCCTTGCAGGTGACTCCCTAATGAAACCAAAACGCTCATGCACAGGGACTGCAAAGAGCGCTCCAGTTGGAAATTTCCACTGGGTCATGGCAGGGGAAACAAGATGGATTTTTAGATCCTTGTCTGATCCTCTTCGCCACTGTGTTTATGCATTTTTGCCTACACCACTGAAAAGGAGGATCAAGGACTTTTATTTTTTTCCCCTCCCTTCATAAGGTATAATTTTCTAGCCTGTGCAGGCTGAGTCAGCTTGTTTTAACAATACGGAGGGACAAGTTTCTGTTCAGTCTACTGCAGAAAGTAAACTTCTTACAGTAAGGCATGACTAACCTTTATTGTTTGCTTGTAGCTCATTTGCCTTCCAGGTTTGCCTTGGAACTGATTATCTTTGTGTGTCCCCATTGGCACAGAATTAGAAGAAGTGTGAAGAAAACTGCCTGCCTGACTAAACATTATGGTTTTCTTATAATAAGACTTCATTTAGGTGCCTACTATGCAGTTATTAACCAGATACCCAGCACAGGCCTCATCAATTAGCCTACAACAGTTTAATAACTAAGCTGAACTTCAGCTTTAGGGCACCAAAAAGGGGCATCACTACCATAAGCAGAAACAGAGCCTTTAAAACCTTTAAGAACTATTCGTTTGGTGAATTCATTCCTAGCTTTGCTTAATGCTGTGGTCTCTGGAAGCTCTGTATTAGAGCCACTTCAGACACAGAATGATTGCAGGTTTTTAGGTGAAGCTACACTGCACTTCTCTTGATTAGGTCCTATGCCATTAACGTTAAAAGAGCTTTATATCTCCTGGTCCTGAAATCACTTCAGAAACATGCTAATGCTCCTTCTGTGCACTCCCCAAGCACTGCTAGCAAACAACTAGACATACACTTCTTTCCCCAAGCACGCCGTGCTCCAGGTCTTACTGACCTGAGAAGCCAAGGCAACTAGGACTGAAATTCTGCTTTTCTTCCTGCACAGCACTTAACAGTAATCCTGAACCACTTAGTTAGCCTTCAAACAAGGCATATACACTCAACTCACTTAAAAAACTCACCTCAGCATATTTGGCTGGAATATCAGCTTTCTCCACACCATAGTGATGTTTGCAGTTTGTGGCTGCAGCCACTTGAAGCACCACCTGACCCACACCTGCAGGAAAGAAAAAGCAAACCTGAGAATAAGTTTCAGTAGAAAACCACTGCAAGGGGAGATGAGAGCTTCTAGAGCCAACAGGAAAAATGCAGGTAATCGGTGGAACTAGGCTTCAGGATACAATTTCAACTCCCAGTTGTGTCTGACAGTTCCCACATGAACTCTGCCTATCTCTCAACTGAAAAGCAGATTCAAGGCAACGTGCGTTACTGAAGTAAGTCCCATTTCCCTACAAGATGTGAAATACGAAGAACACGTTTTTCAGTAAAAAGGGTTTACATCCTAACTAGAAAGTAAGCAGTGCAATTTCACTTTTCTTACAGAAAACAATTTCTAGCATTGTAGTTCTGAGGTTTACATTTTTCAAAATACTGAGCACTTTTTATGATAATAGCATAAGACTACAACATTTACAGCAATGTTTGTAATGATAATTATTAATGGCTACTTTTATTAAATATTGCAGGCTCATTTTTGAAAAATTCGCACAGGTTTCAGAATAGTGGCATTTTCATTTTTTTGTCCACAGATTTTATATGCATTCCATCAAATCTACAGGTTTTACTTTGTAATTCACTATTTAATTAAGTAATCGGAAAAACAGTTAAACAAACCCTACCATATCCCAAAACAAATACTTGTTGGTCATGTACCTACGCCATTCATTTGAAGATCGGCTAAAATGTTTGTCATAGTCTAGCAGTATTTATACCGGTTTTCACCATGAAATGCAGCACAAAGTCTGAGAACATGTAAAGCTTATTTATATATGAGCTCCTTTAGAATACTACTTTAGAAAATATTGTAGGGTTCAACACTCAACATTTCAGAAGCAACCACTACACTGGCAAGACTAAGTATTACTTAAAAATGCATGAACTTCCCATCACTCCAAATTCTACTTGCATCAGATGCTACCAGCAGTAATTAGCAGCCATTTCTACACCTCGCCTAAATGCACTCCCTCTCCCCCACCCCAGTGTATGTTAAAAAAATACTCATTCGATTTCTCTCTGTATGAGTGACCCACATTTTGCACACACTAGAGCAATGTCATTCCACATTTGTTGAAGCAGTCACTTAAGATTTTCTTAAAACATCCAATATTCAGCAGTAATACATTGATGCATCACTTTTTTCCTATGACTGACACAAAATGCATTCTTGTCTCACCAGTGCACTTAATCATTCTGCACATGACCACATGGGAAACAAGAGTGAATCCAAGAGGATAGCCCATTTGCACAGAAAACATATTGCTGTTTTCCATTTCATTGGCTGCCGGCAGGAAGCGGCACTGGTAATTGAAGGGGTGGAACTCCTGCATTTAAACCATTACCACTATAATGTTGGCTGGCACAATGAGAACTGTAGTGCTGACAGGGGATTTTGTTGTTGGGTTTTTTCGGTTGTTTTTGGGGTTTTTTGCCAATTCCCATTTTGCATACACACGCATATGTTATACACATGCAAAGGTGGATGTACAAATTTCAGGGGGGGGGGAGGAGAACATGGACAATCAAAATCTGAGGCAGAACTGTTTTGTTCTTTCTTGTTTATGAAGAGCAAGGAGGACAAAGACTAAAGGGACAATCAAGAACACGCTGCGTTGTCAGATATCACATGATATGGCATAAGAAGTTACTAATCTTGTCTGTCTTTGGCTTTTCCTTTCGCAAGAACTTAACTGTATTGTAATTTCAGTTTGCCTAATGATGATGCATACCTCCATAAATTTCTCCTGCAATGAGCCACATATTCCTGGCATCACACACAAAACTAACAAGAACAGCCACAGCATCCTGGTGGGGATTTAGCCCTGCTGTTCAGCCACTGCTGTATGCATGTAGTTATTGGAACAGCATTAGATTTACTGATAGAAATAATATGCTATGACAGTGAGTCATTTACACCGCACTCAATACTGCATTGATTACAATTTACAAGAAGTTCACTCCTTCAGTACAAACTCAACAACTATGTTCTGGTTTTAATTGTTTCAGTGCTCCAAACATTAAAAGTCAAAGGCATCTGAATTTAAACCATTCCTTTCATACAGGCTTTTTAGACAGTGAATTTTTATACTGTCGGTCAATCTCCAAGATTAAAGTGGGAAGATTAGCAATAAATACCTGATCTTTTTTCCGATGATAGCAGGTAAAAGTATCTAACATTTGAGCTTGTTACATAATCAGCAGCACTACAGGACTTCAGATATGATCTTCTTTAACCTTCCTGAACAAACAATTGCGAGCACCTATGGCAATTTTTTTCTTCCAGATGGAAAATAGTTTGTCAGATCTGATGCCTTTCTAAATGTCTCATCTGAACATAAGTCACTGAAACAGGAAATTTCAGACCTAAGTCCCACCGAGGGAGGAAGCGGTGGGTTAAAAAAAAAAAAAAAAAAAAAAAAAATCACTGAAGATCCTTGACTGGAGATGCATTAAGTTTTGGGAGGGAATGGCAGTCCTGCTATATTTAAATTTAAAATATATTTGGTTTTTAACAACTGAATGTATTTTAAAATATTTTTCCCCAGAAGTCCTGTATCATACCAGCAACAAAACCAAAACATACTTCATTTAAAACTTTACAACCCATCCAGTAAAAGGGCAAATTCTTATTACTCCTTTCCTGCTCTGAACCAGATTTTAGCAACAAGAAGAACAGTATCATCTTCTTACTCAGTACATCTCTTCCACATGTGTTTGAGCCATATCTGGTTTCTTCACCAACTAGAAACGATTATTTCCTTTCAAAACTCTAACCTGTTCACAAGATGCAGTTGTAGATTTTGTGGGGTCTCACAAGGCAGCTCTTACAGCTAACTATAAAGTCTTTTTTGACACACCGATAAGTATCTCAGAGGAAAAAAGCTGCTTAATTTTCAGATTCCACACCACGTGTTTCTCACTGGCATGGGAAGGGTCAAGAAATCACATTTTCAGATATGAAGGGCATAAACTGAATCCACTGAAAATAGATGAATCCTTAGAAATGGAACTGCTATTGTTATCTTTCAAGACTTATTTTTAATATTGTTTCTTTTTTATAGGTCTATCCGCCAATTGCAACAGAAACCGAAAGTTTTCTGTAACAAGGGTTTATTGCATTTGTAGGCTGACATTTCATGAACACCACAGGGAAGAACATCTGGGATGTCTGTTTCGTCTGTTTAATCTTGGCATAAAAAGCAGGAGCATCATTGGGGATTATCTACAAAAGGTGCTTATTCTGTAACACAATTCTTAGTGCTGGTTTACTTTCCAAATATGAATTTCACTTTTTTTTTTTTAAGAAAGGAAAAAACAGCATGCAAAAAGAGAAAAAGAAAACCCACTTAAGTTATTGGTCACTTACCACTGCCCAAGTCAACAAACAAATCATCCTCCGTCATTTTAATTTCATCTATCATTTGGGCCACTAAGTCAAAGGAAGTTTCTCCGTAAACCTCTGGGGAAAAGGGCTCATAGTTGTTAAGTTTCTCTGGATCAGTCACCGAGTGGTTATACACTTGCTGCAGGATGTGCCGGAGGAGCCCGTTGGAGGGACGAGTGTTCAGTTTCATCGGTTGGGTGGTTCCCTTCCACTAAAGGTAAAGAGCAGGAAGAAGATATGAACCCCACATGAGGACAAGTAAATGTCACCAAAACAAGGCTGCATTGGCGTAACCTAGAAATGAGATAAATTCCTTCCCATCCCCTCTCTCACAAGCTGGTCTGCAGGTGCTCTGTAAAGATAAAAATGGTGAATGATACTGAAGAAATTACACAACACTGATTGCTCTATACTTTGTCTCACCTCAACTAATAGGTAATTTCAAACATGTCTGCTGGAAATAGGTGCTAAAGGGGAAATTAGAGAGATGTAAAAATCAATAGGCAATGTAAAGCTTAATACTGAATATAGTTGGCGCAGGTGTAAAAGTTTGTTCACTCTTTTTATTTACTGATCACCACTGAACTGATGATGACTGTACTGTCAACGTAAGAGCAGTTTCATTTTCTTTCAGGAACTGTAGGATGGGAGGGATCATATGTACTCAAACTGGGAGTGGCAGGAAAGAGATGGAAATCAAGCTTCCCTTCTTCAGAAAACCCCTGTCCTAACCATAAAAGTTGTTAAGTTTCAAAAATGTTTACCTCTCCCTTTGATAAATACACAAAAAAAAAGGACAACTCCAGGATCCCTCCTAAACATTCCTCTGTTTGAGATTCAGATGGCAAGAACAACATGAAACCAGTTAGATTTGCCAATTCAGACAGCAACTGCAAATGCTGAATAGCTTCAAATTTTTAGCTGTTAACCAACATACACAGGAAGACACCTGAATCCAAACAAGCACAAGTTTTAGGGAGTTGTAGGCCCACAAAGTGAAGGAAAGTCTGGCAAAAAAGTCTTGCTGCCATAATACTGCTCATGTCAAATAATTCCCACAAGCACAGCAGAGAAAAAATCCACTGTACTTCCAAAATTAAACAGAATAGTAACATTAATTCATTGCTCATGTTTTGCTTCCTCCAATTCAACCTTTTATAGGGGTAAAAAAACCAAAAAGCTTGTTAAATTGGTCTGAAAAGAGATTGCATTCTAGTTTTGCCAGAGTGATCCCGCAGAACAGAGCAGCTGAACTGAGTGGCAAGCAAGGAAATTCCTAAGCCATGGATCACTTCCACAATACACAGGAGAGTTCATATGGATTATTTAAGTACCCATAAGCCACAGATTTCCCCACGCAAAAGTAAATCTATATAATAAATCCCTGTGCAACACCTACATGCTAAATGCAGAGAAACCTTTTCTTCCCCCTAAAAGTAACTCAGCTATTTCAAAGTGCCAAAATAATGGTGCCAGAAGTGCACACTGAAGAGTAATAGCTTACAAATCTGCAGTTTGGGGGAGAAAAAATTACTTTTTTTTTCTTTTCTTCCTATAATAATATCCCTCCAATACTAACTGCTTGAATGCCCGGGTGTGATCACAAAAATAAGGTTTACTATCAGACTTATTAAGTCCCAAAAGAATGGAAGTGCTGAATAGTGGTGATGCAACTAGACTAACACATATAAGTCAGTCACCACTTTCTGGATGTTTTTCACCATATGTGAATTCAAACCAGCTAGATAAACATCATGGCGCATAACAAATGTAAATACATACCAACTGATGAATGCTATCAATGGCTCGGTTGTACTTGTCACAAAGTCTCTGCATGCTTTCAAAGCTACGTGGGGAGAAACAACGCAGGGTCAGTTAAAAACAGGGAGCTCTAAAAGGCAGGTTTGAAGGTACAAACTTGTGCTATTTTGGGTTTGTTTCTTGCAGAACATGTAATTACATACACAGCTTTAGGACTTTGTATACAGTTTCCTTTAAAAAATTCCCCAGTAGACCAGGAGTACACGACAAATAATATTAGTTTCTTTAATTAATCGAAAAAGGACTGAACTCAAAGTATGACTTATTAGAAATTTTTGTATTCTCATAGTCCATTACTTCTTTTCCATATTCTCAGCTGCACAGAAATTTAAGACATCCGTAAATTTTTCTCCTTTGTTCCACCATCTCTCCATAACCAGTCCTGAGACAAGTAGATACTTTTCTAGAAATTAACTCTGGGACTGAAAATGCAGACAGACCCTGGACACAATCTAAAATTTCACCCATCAGAAAAGCATACTGATTGCTTCATGGGTTGTTTGGGATTACAGTCAATTCAGGCAGATGCCTTAATGACAGAAGCTGAGAGGATTAAATAAATTCATCTCAGTCCAGGGAAGAAAAGATGTTACTAGGAACATCATCCGCTATGTAATCAGACCCACAAAGCAGCAGCACAAAAAACAATCCAAGGAGTTACAGGAGTAAGATAATTAAATCATGGCCATCCCCAAATCAGGACGGGGTCAGGGGGACCAGGGGACATCAGAAGGAAGTGGCTTTTCAGTCTCTTGTGATCCTCATTACCACTACACTGGCTAGGACACCTCTCCGAGGAGTACTGCTGACTTCCACTTCAAGCTTTCAACTGCCCATGTTTATTTCCACGTTAAGACAAAGCAAGAGGCTAAAATGGGGTTTTGTCTGCACAGCGCGTGCATTTCTATAATCCGCTGCTTTTCATTCACGTCCATGTGTCAGTCTATCTGCTACAAGTAATTTTTCTGACGAATTTTTTCAAAGGAAGCAAAAGACTAAAGCCATTACAAAATTACAGGTTTAGGACTTACTTGAAAAGCTGCAGAAAGGTAAGTGGGGTGTGACTTTTGGGAACAGATGGGTTTCTCTTTTATTTGGTATTGCTGCTGACCACACTGATGCTACCCAGTTAAACATGCACCATGGGGATGCCAGAACTACAAAAGTTACAGTATTACCACATACTATACATTCATTTTAAGCTGCTTGTGGAATAGGTATTCACATATAACTACAACCATCTTAAAATTACTTCTAACTGCCCAGAAGAGCGGGCTTTTCATTTAGCCCCCCCACCCAAACAGCATCCCACTTGCACTGAATCCTACCCAGAGAAGGGATGGGGAAGGTTAACCTCCCACAGTCACGGCAGGCGGAGGACACGGCACTGACAGGCAGCTCTGGCATGCCACTTTTCTAAACAGGAATTCTTAGTTACTACAAAAGTAGAAACCTCCGTGCCATTCAGATTCCTAACGCTGGACGCAGTCCAACAGCGCAGATACCAGTCATTGTTTCAGAGTGAGTAATTCCAACGTACACCAGAGCTCAACTTTCTGCTGTGTGGAGTTTCCAATTATGTCCTTAATCCAACAGCCTTTGCCAATATTTCTGTTACACATTTCCTACCAAAATAACTCTGCAGAGTCTGAAGCCAGTTCCAAAAGAAAACTTCAGTTCGTAGTGTCTAAGAATAACCAGTTACAAACTGATTCACTATAAACCGTGCTGGCCTGTCCTCCTGGTCGGGAAAAAAAAAAAAAACATTCCTCTCACCTTTTTGTATCATAGTCAATTAAAACATAGTTTTCCATAGCAAGCTTGAGATCTGGGATTTCTTCACAGACCCACCTGGAACGAGAGAAGAAATAATGAATAAAAACATCTCCAATTAAGTATAATAAGGCAGTCTGTCTCAATTCTAGAGTGGCATTGCTATATGTTAAGAACACTGCAGCAGACCTGAAAGATCACAATATGGTTAGAAGTAAGGCAGACATCACAAAATGCTAACTGGAAAGCTGCAATAGTTTGCATTTGCATTGAATAAAAAGTAAGGTGCTTGTAAACGTGGGCTGTAGTATAAAGCTCTTGAAATGGCACAATTTCAAAACGAGGCGATAAATGTATTCAATGCATCTAAAAATACTTGAAGCGGTGGCTGATGCTAATCTAACATACAATGTAATGCAGAAGTGCAATATTTCAAAAGAACTCTGATACTGTAGCAAGCTTTGACAAAGCTGAATGTGAAAAAGACATTTCCTACAGCGCCCCAAAACAATGCCACCATTCATTGCAAGGATGTTCCCCTCTGTGTAGCACTCTAAACTGCTCTTACACCTTATATGACCCCAACCAAAACAGATTTTCAAGTTATTTTGATAAAAGATTCCTTCTACATGCTGAGTTAACAAAGCCCCGTATGTTGTTGCCATTAGAAATGGAAAGTGCACACCCACTTGCAGTGGGTCTGACAATGGCATCTCATAGGAGATCATCATTCTTGGAATGTAGGAAGATTAATTTCTTTCAAAGACAACTTAACAGCCACAAAAGCTTTGCACACACTTTCCTCCAAAAGCATCAAAATGGAAAACCACTATCATCATCAAAAAGCCTCAGAGCATGTCATAGGATGAATTCCAACAGGAACGGCAGTTTCTTCTTCATGCACCTTGAAGCATGCTTCACTATTAAAATGGTGGGGAAAAAAAAATTACTAGAGCTCCAACAGTTTGGTTCCTTCTGGCTGATTCACCCTTATCAAATAAATACATGGGCAAGTAAAAATCTCCCTAAAAATGTTAGGACTCTGAACTCTGCAAATTTTTTTCTCTTAGATCAGGGAAATGGGCAGTCAACAGTTGTTTGCCACTGGCTTGAAGAGATAAATGCCTCTTTGCATTCTTTTACCCACCACTTTCATAACCGTATTGCAGTTACTTTGCACAAGGCAGGCAAAGGCAGCATGAAAGCCTTGTAACACGCTGTATTCACTTAAAACACAGTTGTGAAACATTACTTTGGCCCAGCTGCTTTCTAACAGTTTTCCCCTTGCCTTCAGCTAGTGTAGCACAGAAAGCACTAGCACCAATGACTCCAGCAATCACTTTCAGCACCACATCTGTTTAAATCCCTTCAGAAAGGGTCTTCTCAATAATCATACTGACAAACAATGCCACAAGTTCCCAAGGCACAGAATCTTATCAATATCAGTACAAGTTAACTGGACGTAGTAGTAGCAGTGCATCTTGTGCCAAGGTTTTGTAGTTAGGAAAAGAAATTTCTTTAGAAGAAAAATTCTCCGCTCTAGCCGCTAGCCCCATTACACATTCTCTCCCACCACAGACCATGGGAAAATGCTATGATTTCATGTATCTAAGGGATATTATCAACACTACCATGCAAGCACTTAGCTCTCACACTCATGCTGGGAGCAAACAAGGCTCACTACCTTTTCCTAGGCCATATGTGACTGACCAAATTTCAAGCTCAGGTGGCTATGCAGATGAAACACCATTCTTTGTACCTCACCTGTATCTGCACCATCCAACCATTAAAACCTGCTTGCAGATACAGCCCTCAGACAAGGGAAGCCTGTGTGGTAAGGATCTAAAACAGTTAAGAAGAACAGCTTTTAAACAATCTAACATGGATAACACATTAACATCCCACAGGTGTTTGGGGAATTTGTGTTAGCATTTAATAAAAGTTGTTCTACAGCAAATCACCTCCTAATCCTGCTGAAATAACAGCAAGCCATGCCATAACCACTGCCTGTGCTGGGAAATGCTCAGGCTTCCTACTCTTCCTATTTGTCTTTCACCTTTATCCTCCCATATTCCCCACATTGGTCCAACTCTATCAGCAGAACCAAGAGGAATGCTAATAGGAACATCATTCCCAAATAATGCAAATGCTAACAACGCTGCAACATCACAGCAACAAGGGGAAAGGGAGAGGATGGGGAAAAGGATATGCAAGACCAGAACTTAACACATCATGCCAGTGATGTTTTCTTAACCTTGCTTTTCTAAAGATCGAATACAGACTGCCATAAGCACCAAAGTTGCATATCACTACTCATTTTTTTAATTCTGTTCAAAACAAAATAGAATATGGCAAGTTAAAACAAAGTCTGTTTGACAGGGAGATTTGTATTGCAACAAGATCAGTTCAGCTTAGAAAATAATTTAGAGCTGCTAAATTGTAACTGCTGCCCTCCTTTACATCTTGTCTCAAGACATCCATTCACTGAGATGCAGTCAGACACAGGAAAGGGTTCTAGCCACGTCTGCACTGAACACTTACCGAATTGTCTCAATAATTTCATGAGCAGCATCATGGTGTTTGTCCTGAAATGAAAAGAAAAGAAGAGATGTTTTCAAAGAGACATCAGGTGTGCTGCTTGTCGGAAGATTACAAGAATCACAATCTTTTTAAGAATATAGGTGGCAAGCATACTAGGAAAGGAGTCTTTGATTGCCACCCAGGCCACTAAACCCATCAAAATGAGCCCTCTAAGAAAAAATAAGGCTCAAGGAAATAACATTTTTCAAGTTTCTATGGACTAGCAGAAGATTTACATGAAGGAACTGTCATTCTACTTATTTCTTTGTCATTTCCTGAAATCAGGAATTGTGTAGCTGATACCCTTGAGGATTATTGGTATGCAGTAGGTACTTGACTGCAAGTTCCACAATGAACAGCTGATTTCATCGACGCAGCATCTGGTACATGCTCACATCTCCATATGGGCAGTAAGATTCTAGCACAGTGAATGGCTTTCTAAAATAAAGCATCAAATACACAGTAGGAGTGGATACCAGTGTAGAAAAAAAAACCCTCACAGCACACACACACAAAAAAAGGAGGCCTGAATATGCAGACCTTTTCATGAACTGAAAAACAAAACACACAAGCACATTAAAACTTGTGCATTACAAGTATACACTAGACTGTGAGGCACTGTGTTTGTGGACTTTAATTTGGGCGTTTACTCAAAAGCAACAGAAGCACGAGTGAGTTTAGCAAATCATTCCAAATTCATGCTAACAAAGCCCTTGGAGCTGCATGTATATGCTATAAAAAGTTATATTTTAGGGAAGTTACAGGAGTTCCTATATATGTTTTTGTATCCATCTTGTGAAGCCTTAGTCTCCAGAGTCCATCTGCACAAAGTTGAGGTTATATTTAGACATTTGTTTCTGGAAGTGGCTTTGACCTTTTAATTAGGAGTCTAGTATCTATGGTCCTTCCAGAGTTAGAAGTGTAAAAGCTCGCTCACTCTCAAATAATTTCTCTTGTCTTCTGCTGCAGAAATGTCATTTCTATAGAGTTACCAACAGGAAATTCTATAGCAAAGGGTAGGGACAGGCAACAGAAAGCAGAGGATTGAGGGCAGGGGAAGGAAGGGAATGGAAGAAGAGAAACACTAATGGACAGATGACAGAAAACAGATGGAATTATTTCTATTTCTTCAAGACATGGAAGGACATGATGTAAGTCAAATAGAAGGTATTTCCATCAGTATCACAGCTTTCATATTTGCATGAGGAAACAGATTTCCCCTTGATAACCAGTTTAAACACTTAGGGTCAGCCAACCTTGTAGAAGTTCTCATTCAAAAAAACTTGTACATAACCCTTTATATACCTGGATAAAAATCTCATGACTGAGACGGATAGAAGGAAAGGCAAACACTTCTGAAGCCTGTTATAGTAAAGGTATGAAGCAACACTTCCTATTTCACTAGGAAAAGCTTTTATTTTCAGAATGCAAAAAGTTAACCCCGTATCTAGGAGTCACACGAGAGACTAATCAAAGAAAAACAAAACATTCCAGTTGCAATATCAAAAAGGAGAAACAGCCAACATAAAAGTAATCCGGACATTTGGGATCGAATACACAGTGGCCTAGAAGCTGAGCGTTACCTTGGTCATGTTTCATAACAACATGCCAATGCTACGCAAAGGCCCCGAACATCGCAAGCCATGCAGAACAGATCTGGGGTTGTGCTTCCTCCAGGCTGTGGCGTTCGCTCAGGGCCCGGCCCGGGACAGCCCAAATCCAACAGAAACCAACAGGACCAATAAACAGTCACCCAGTTTAAGTTCAGAAATGTCAGGTAAGTAATTCTATTGATAAATCTTGGCCTAGAAAACAGGGAAGCAACTGAACTAAAATCTGCTCCTGACTCTCAGTGCACATACAAAAGAAGAAAACGCTTACAGGAGGAGGACTTCTCTTTCTTTTCATTTCTTATCTGCAAAGTATAAGAATAACACAGGACAGTCAGCTCATCCATAAACATCCCCTATAAATTTTCACCTTTCGCTACACGCAGAATTATCGTAGTAGAAACCCCTTGGGCTGATCTAGCTCTTCCAGTAAACTGTGTTCCTGTATAGTAAGAATATGCTTTATCAACATAAGCACATTATACCGGAAAAGTGAATTCATGCTTATTCTGGCATAACCGTTTTCTCTGAAGAAGTTATATTCTTCATTGATGGTTTTGGACAGTTTCAGTGCTAGCAGAACACACGGAGAAACACCTTGTCCTACAGGTCTTCATGAAAATGCCCCTATAAATGACCAGAACTGCTTAATTAACAGAATCCTTTGTCTTGGGTTAAAAAGTGAAAAACAAATTGAAAAAAAGAAAAAAAAAAAAAAAAAAAATCACAATGCACATCTACAACTACAGATCATCCAATTTAAGCAAGTGGTTTTACTAACACAACCTCAGGTGGAAACTCCAGCCAGAAGGGGCCTTTCTGAGTTCAGTTTGTTTTCTAGTTATCTAGGAATTATGACATTGAAAACAGTTCTGCATCTGCTGCTGCTAAACTTCTCTTGTTGAAACACCAAGTTTACCATACTCTATAACTAACATACTTTGTCCGAATAGACAGGCTCCCAAGATCTCATGCAAGTCTTGCAAACAAAAATCAGAGCTGATCTAACATTTCTTCAAAGCGGACAAGGCCATGGAAAATGGACGAGGGAAGGTGGGGGGACAGATCTAAAGGAAATACAGAGTAGTTTTCCTTTCTTTTGAGAAACTTTTGGTCCCATTTCAACATTATGGTTGTGAGATTTAATAAGAATAGACATTAAACAGCACCAGTCATCGCATCTGTGTTCACGCAATTGTTTATGACACTGATAGAGAGTCTTCAGCAACCCAAAAGGCCAGTTGAATAGGAACCTCACCAAAACCACAGACTCCACTCCGACCAGCATCAGCCTCTGCCCATCACCCTTTCAAGCAGATGCACTGGTTTTGGCCAGACACGCAGCTGAGCTCGGTGCAACAGCTTTAACCCGGATCCTTTTACAGACTCCATGGATGAACACTGAAACCAGCAGGCTGGGAGGGACGGACAGCAATTCCCGATGGCTCTGCTGCAGCCACAGCAGTCTGAAAACATTACACCTGGCCCAGCCAACCCAGCACATTCAAAGACAGCCTGAAGCTTCTCCAATTCAAACACTTTTTTTTTTTTTTTTACTTTTTTCAGACTGCAGTGACCCATGACCAGCAGCAGCATGCCAGCTATGCCTCTAGTGCAGGCACATTGTACAAGCACGTTGTGTTATGCTTTGGCAAACAGTCATCTGTGAGAGCGCAGCTTTACACTGCATCTGCATCCGTACCCACAATGCTTTGTCAGTAAAATATCCTGGTAAAGAGCCTCCTACAAACGGACTGGCTCTCAATCATGAAATACACTGCGCAGAAGCCTTTTGGACGAGTCTCAAGAAGCATATCTGTTCTGTTCGCAGTCACGAGATGATGCCACGGTACTCTCCGTCACGAAGAGGAGTTCCATTCATCCTCCGACTCTGCTCCAAGCTGTTCTCCCTCCCTCTCTCCTCCCCTACACATTGATGTGAAGCATACTACGTGCTGCTCCTTGGCCTGGCTGTACTTCTGCAATGATCTTCTATTTATGTAGTTTGAGGCGCCCTTGGAATCTTCTGAGCCACATAAATGGAAGCTATTTCATGAGACAAGACCTTATCTCTTTAATGTGGTCTACGCATTAAGTATTTAAAGTAAAAAGTTGCAGTCTACAGTAATTATTGAGAATGCCCAAAGCTATTCATAACAAGTTTATTAAAAAAAAAACCTAAACACACATTAAAAGCTAGTTACTGCAGTCAATTCTCTCCAGCTGAACTTTATAATAAAGGGTTATTTTCAACCTAAACATTCAATTTAAAATTGAAACGTGAACTCAATAATTTTTGCCACAACGTTTCATTGGAAAACTAATGGAAAGAAAGCAGACACTTTTGAAAAAGTCACTTACAAGAGAACCCAATTTTCTATGGAAAACAGCGGAGAACAGTTTCAGCCAGCACGACTGAACAGCTTCGCAGTTCCGATTCTTACAACAGATTTCTCCATCCACATGTTACTACAACTCTAATCACAGGACTTAAGAGTTTGAAGCCAGAAACACACCCACTGCTATTACTTTTAGTACACCAGTGCCCAGAAGCCCTACCAGCACACACGACTCCTGCTTACACACCGTGCCAAGCAGAGTCCCACAGAAATCAACAATCTGCATTAGCAGTTTTGCCCTTTAGGACATGGAGATTCGGCCACAGAGCAATTTTTAAGAGTTTGATCTTTCCCTTCACCTCTTCTCCAGGAGCTTCCCATTCCGATTGTTCTCTGTTAGGACCTTTTCCTGCAGTTCAGGCTCAGCTCTCTGAACACGGGGGGTGGGGGGAAGGAAAAAAAAAAGAGATTATGAATGTTTCTACGTGCTGCAATGCTTGAGTCAGCCAGCCCTCTTTGTACAAAAGACATTTTGTATCTTGCAGATGACAAGCCCTATATGTGATTTTTAAAGGCCAAATAAGGCAGTGCCCAAAAGCTCTTTCCAAATATGTATTTTTGTGCAATCATTATCATTTTCTGTAATCACATACTCTTTGTTTGTTAACCCAAATTAAAAAAAAAACATCAATATGACCAGAACTTTTAAGTTCTCAGTAGTAATCACAGCTATTACTCTAACACCTACGTAAGAAAACTGAAGGAGCCTCAATCATACTATGCATCATATGAACAGTACCAGACACATTTCAGTTATCTATACATAACTTTGTTCTACGAAGCACCAAATTTCTAATAAAAACAGCTGAATTTTCACTGTTTTTGCAGAACACCCTAGAAGAGCAAGGTAAAGTGAAAATTACAATTTGTTACCTTTTTGCCACAAGCTAGCTGTTACCAAGGCTTGTCATTCATGCTGAATACAAAGCGCTACACACTCTTCTACCAGGTGTGGCTGTTTTGGTAACATTATTTTTTCAAGTTAACATCCCTTAGGATATCTTAATGACATTATTTTGATGTAATTCTGTATTCTAGTACTGTATCCTAGACTCTCGGGTGTATTTGTACAGGACTAGTTATCTCTCAATGCAATAAGTCGCACTCTAAAGTGAATCTCTAACCTAAAGCAACAAATTTAAACATTATATGTTTCTTCCTCAAACACAAAGAACACGTTCAATTGAATTGGGCAGCCGTCATTGCCCGAAGCAAGGAACAACACCCTAGTGCCCTTCCAAATTCACATCTCTCTATATTTAGGTCCTTCTTATGAAACTATGCTTATCCCCAAGGATAAGCCTAAGTTGGGTCTTATTTTTCTAAATTTCATTTCCCCACATGCAAAGTGGGATCCCTGTGAGATCTGATCAGTCTACACAGTGCTACACAGTAAAGGTAGCAAAAAGGCCAAACCTGCAAACCTGAGAGGAGAATAAATGGTTTGACAATCTGGATGAGGTCTTGAAAAAAAGACATACAGCTCATGTGCCTTCAATCAGTAGCTCTCAAAGGGCCACGCACAGAACTTTAAGACCCCTTATCTACTCTTCATAGACAGGAACATTTTTGGGCATAGCTTTGACTGCCCAAGACTAAACTGTCCCACAGCAAAAGCAATTCTTACCATTGGAGAGACAGTTAGTGTCTGACTCACTAGACCACACTTCTTCCCCCAAAAACAGGTTAGATGACCAAAGCAGCTCTTCAGAAACGTGCAAACAAGCTGTGGTCAAGCACTTGCAGAGCAGGAGGAAGAGACCTCCTACAAGCTTTTCACTGTGCACCAGATGAATCCAAACAATTCGGAGAAAACAAAACCTGAAACAAGCTGGTTACAAATAAATCAATGGCAACACTCATGTACCTTTTAATGACTGTCTTTAGATCCCGTTCTACTTCCAACACTTCAACCATGTAACACTGGCTCCCAAGTACTAAACACTGACTCCGCTCATGTATTAACAGAAGTCTTTTTGATTTGCCAAATTCTGATCAGCGTACCATCTATTTAACTCACAAAACAAAAGAGGTCAGTCTCACTAGCCCCTGGTTTTAAAGAACAGCTTGGTTGCCTGTAGTGGCAGCTCTCTCCCCAGGCAGTGGTCCATAAATCCAAAGGAGAGGATGTTACAGCTGGAGACAAGATGGTTAGCAGAGATCAAAAAGATGGATTAGGAAAAGCCAATCAATCTTGCAGAAGACTAGTGGGACAAGTGCCTCTCATGTCCCCTCCATCTGTGGGGGATGATAAGCATTTCTCTAGACACCAAGAAAGGCAAAGTGAGCTACTGCCACTGCAGCTTCCCCACAGGAACCAGGAAAGCACCCAACACTCTGCGTGGCAGATAGATGCCCTCTCAAAACCACTGCCTTCAGCCTGTCAAAGTTTGCATTCCTCCTCCCCCAGGGTCTAACTTAATTCACACCCTGTCTAGAAAGGTTCACCAGTACAACTTCTATGTCCAGAGCATGTCTATACTCGACACACCTGCAAACAGTGGTTGACAAGAGCCTATGAAAAGCCAAAACCAAAGTACATCCAGCTGCTAGAGCAGCAAAGAGCTGCCTGCAGGCCAGCCAAACAAAAGGAAATATCTCAAGCTCTGCCATGCTGCCAGCTAGTGCCTTCAATCACTTCGCATTTTAAGGTCTTTGCCTCGTGCTCAAATGACAGTTACATTTTCAGTAAGGAAAAGGGAAAGTCTGCCCCTTGCAGTATTTCATATTGTATAGCTAGACTTCATTTAGTATTATCAGATTTCATCCCAAATCAAGATTTAGCTTCCACAGCAACAATCAAAGCTTGTGTCGTCTTACCAAGCGAGACAAGGACCAAAAGTCTTCTTTGAAGCATCCAGTTACTGTTGTTCCCTTACACAAAGTATAAGGACTTTCACAAGTATACACAGATAGCAGTGTGTATAAAAAGAGATCTTCTGCAGCCAACAGCTTGTGTCCGTTCTTTTCCCCCCAGCCTCAGAGGGAGCTACCAAGACTGCGTTTTGAAACCCATCTCCCACACAGCAAGAGAGCAGACAAGTTTGATGTAGTTTCAGCAGTTAGTAAGTTCACTACCACACAAAACTAAATGGAAAACATGGAGGGCATTATGGCCTCCCTAATGGCTACTTAAGGACTTTTAAAGAAATCACGGAATCACCAAGGTCGGAAAAGACCTGTAAGATCATCAAGTCCAACCAATAAAAGAGTTTGGTCCAAGATCCAGAATATACTAAAACTACCAAGTTAACAAAGGAAATAGGCATTAGATAAGAAGATCCAAACTGCTCCAGGTAATCCTCATACAGCATGAGTATAGGTGATCCAGAATTTGTAGACAAGAGAGTTGTGGATCTGGTTGCAACAGGGACTCAGACTTTCATTGCAGCTACCTAAACCACAATAAAACCGTTCTGCCTTTCCACATAGCAACTCCAACTGTTGCTACGGTCACTGCACAAATGCAAGAGGGAAGGGTTCTCCTGATAGTGTGTAGGAGGGGCTGTAGAAATACATTAACATGCAATCATTCTGCAGGAGTGTCTAAGGCAACATCCACATGGGACAGTTACAGCAGGATGACCTACTGGCTTCAGTCTGTGTAAGCCAGACATAGCCCAGACGTAAGTAAGAATGTTCTATTATGCAAAAAGACAGACTAGTTAAAAAGAATCCAAAATAAGGGAATATATAGGGGAATGAAACTATTTTGGTAAAACAGTACCTTGCACTAGTATATCCCATTGCCCTTTCAGTTAAGTTTTAGGCAATTATAAACCGTTCCCACACTATGACAGCTGGAGGGAGCACGGGGAAGCTGTAGCAATTCCAGCAGCTGAAGAAGCACTATGTGTACATGCAAAGGAGTCCAGTGTTTGCTTATTCTGGGACAGAGCGGACTGCTGGGCTTTCACTCAAGTCAACAAGAGAGACAGCCCTACCATCATTTCACAAACAGTTTAAACCAACACAGCCACCTGGCTTGCCACTGCTCCCCTGAAAGCCACCTCTTGCTTTGGGCCAGCAGTGCCTGTGCACGCACACAGCAAAGCCAGGGAAGGTCTAAGCTAAAAGTAAAAACTTTTGATCTTTTGGCTTAGTTACATTTCAACCAGAGCAGCTCACCACACCAGCGTACAAACACACTGTTATAAGTGTAAGGGCAGCTTAGACACAACAGAAAGCGGACAGAGATGGCAAGAGTTGTTTCTACTTGCAGACGTACCTGTTTCAAACTTCCACATAACCACAGCCTGTGGTAACAAAGAAATAACCCTCCCAGGCAGCAGTGACCAGAGAGGTGGGGGGAGCAGAAAAGGAAACAGCCATATACATCTACACTGCCAGAAACTTAAACCTTTACGTGAAACCTAAGCAAAGGATTACTGCTGGTAGAAATTAATACCCGTTCCCCAAAACTGCTGTGGCCAAAAGTGGCTACCATCTTTTTCTCAAGCCCACAGTCCTCCCACATCCTTGGTGGGTGCTGGGAGGAGGCTCGTGGCACAGCCCAGCTCTTCGGTCAGCATCCCCAACTCCCGCACGGAAAACTGGCGGGCCAAAGGGAAGGCAGGCCTTCCTACAGGCCACTGGTAGGACAATACCACCTTAAACAACCATTTTACATTCTATAAAGAAACTCAATCTTGGACAGCTCAGAAATTCTGCTCCTGATTAACGTGCATAAATATTCTGCTATAACAGAAGTCAGCAATAAAACCTTGTGTTCTTTCTGAAGCCCACTGAGCTCCTAAAGAAAGACAGTTTGTGAGGTACAAAAGAAAAATATGAATGGTTATTGTTTCCCCCCCTGTACGCTTCAACTTGTGCTGCAGAGCAGTGATACAAGCTACACCCACTGCAGATTCTGAACAGCATACACGAATTTCCAAGCGCCAACCATTTTTAAAAGCTGCCATTTTAGAGACTTGTAAATGACCCTACAATATTACAATGTATTCTTCATATGTTGCAAATTGCTATTTCTTCTAATAAGCAGGGAGGAAGCCAAAGTGAGATCAAGGCAGACTCCAATCCCCAGGTTCAGAGGGTCAGAGGCCGCTGCGCCAGCACCTGATCTTGCACTACCAAAGGGCTTTGGTGCCAGCAGATAGGCAAAGAAGAGGAAATCACCTGCAACCCAATGGAAATCCAGCTGAGGAATGAAAAAGCAGTCTTAAAAACGCAAACTTTTTAGAATTTCTGAAGTATATACTGTCAAACACCAATAATATTGGTGTGCTGTAAGAAAACAAACGAATGCCAAAACCTTAGGAAATTGCCTTTCGCGCTACACAGAAAATATCAGAAAGCTTCCCAATTGCAAAACCCATTAATTTTTACTAAGAAACTTATTCAGAACTTTCTGTAGTGTTTTGGGTTTTTAAAGTTTTCAATGCTTCATTTAGCTGTCTGCAGTAGTTCCTTAGATTTTTCATCTAACACTAAAAAGTTCTTTCAGTGCAGATTTTGAGGAAACTCTCATTCACTCATGAAATGAAACAAAACAAAATACTCAGAACAGAAACTTTTCGTTATTCATAGATCTGTTCATATCTATGAAGCCATCATTTCCTGCTGTAAAATATACTCACCCTCTTCCTATGCTCTAAAAATAGTACCTACTCAATTTGATATCTATAGCAGCGTCTGGCAAATATCATCATATATTTGGTTTTATTTCTTGTTCCTCTTCAGAGTTAGTTTTGTCTTATCTTTAATTATTACTACGAAAGTAAATATATTATGTTCATGATTCCTAATATGAACTTCTCTTGCTTCTGCGGATCCTTCTGTTAGGAAGGAAAAAATATTTTAAATATGTTGAGACGCTTTATGATTATCAATCTGTGATAAATACACTGTAAGGGGGAAAAAAGCACCCCACCTCTGGTTCTTGTCTTGATCATCACAGTAAAAAGCTTTATTCAGACAGCCAAAGGTTAACTCAAAGCAGGAAGAAAAAAAGCAAGGCAGTATGAAAGGAGAAAAAGAAAGAAGGAAGAGTACAAAAGTAGACATATGGATGTCTAGGGAGAAGGGTGATTAAATTTCCCATAAATCTTGCATACCAAGAGGTAAGATATTTTGCCTAAATTCCCAGGAGAAACACAATTCAGTCACATATCTGAGACTTGAAAGGATAATCATCTCCATATATATTAAGGCTGCCATGAAGGACAAGAGTTGGCGTTGCATGTGGTGGCATGGATTTCCCTTGGCACACTAAAAGCTTTCAATACGGTGTCCAACTGTAACTGATGGGTGAATTTTAGGTAGATAAATTTGAATTGCCTAAGCTGGAACTCTGGCCAGGACAGGTACATTAATCCTCACTCATCTGCTGATAGAAGAGGGGGAAAAAAAAAAAAAAAAAAAAAAAAAAAAGAAAAGCAATCTTGAACAGCTACTCTGTCTTTCAACAGTTACCTTTCAGATAATTCAGTTATACGAAAAATAAAGAGTACTGTGGTCTTAAGATGCAATACGAGAGAACAACTTTTACTTTTCATACAGAAATACTAGGAAAAAATAATATGTTAACTGAACTCATGATTTATATCGTAACCAACGGGTCAGACCTTTGAACAAAAGCCAGTCCGAAAACTGAACAAGTACCGATTGTCACTCATGGCAACTTACACTTCAAAGGGTAAGGCCCAGAAGAAAACTGCTATTCTGTAATAACCACGTGCTGCGCAATTAAACGCGGTACGGTTACGGTCTTCCTCGCCTTGTGAGGCCACCTCACCTCCCAACAGCACATTGCTGGGTTCCCTTTGGCATTCACGAGAGCAGAAAAGTACAGAAAAATGATGCAACTGTGCCAACTCTGTCATTTGCTTCTGTTTATTTGCTGGCCAGCAGAGAAACCCAAGTACTTTTGAAATGACCAAGTCAATTATTCCCCAGTTTTACACTATGCACTCTCCCCACTCCACGTTTTTGGGGTTTTGTTTTTTTTAAGAACTGGGGAAGGCAGAGGGGTGTTGAGAAATCGGAAGTCCGCTAAACCTTTTCTTCACTAGAGAAGTTTCTGTAAGTAATTAGTCATCCCCACAAACATTTCCCAACAAGCTGCATCGACAGCATCTATTAAATCAGAGAAAATCCCCTAACCTCTGCCACCGCTGCCGAATTTCTGGGCGATTACTCAGGGCGTGAGGAGGTTTTGCCTGGCAGAGCCAGCTCAACAGTTTCCTCCGCTCGCCACCCCCTCCTTTGTACCGGCACGGCTGCCCTGGGAAGGCAGCATGAGTCAGATTACAGATCAGGGTGGAGGGGGCGCCGGCTGTGAAAACACTGGAACATTTTTTTCCAGCCCAGATATTTTCAGCGATCCAGTTCACAGAGCCGCCCCACACGCAGCTTCACAGCGGCACAACAGAGGGTCTGCCACCACGCTTAGGAACCGCAGACAGCGGCTGAAGGGGCCGCCTCAGCGTGACCCCCGGCACCCCACCTTTTCCCTCCAGTACAAATTGATCCAAGGGAAAAACCACACGCACGTGCAAAACGTGAAGCTGTTTTCCAGCAGCTCATCCTGCCAGAGTGTAATGGAGTATGTAGCAAGGAAGGGCTGGATCTGTGCAGTGGAAGCAGCAAGAACAAGTGGCTGGGGGAAAGGAGGCACAGGACCACCCCTCAGCAGCAGCCTGCAGTTCTGGCAGGTTAGGTGCAACACCGAAGGGACCAATTTAGGTCCAGTTTAGGACCTTCCTAGGTGGATCTTACCATACTGTGCTATGGCAGTCAAGCATCCGCTCCCACACCTACCTCGCTGTCCAAGAAGTCAAAGCTAGTCATCCCAAAAACTATTCCCAGTAAAGCTGAGTGACACACGCACACAAAAAAAGCATTAAATTCTTAAACAAGGTTTGTTATTCATCTCTACCATTGGTCTTTAATTTCAAAGGTGACACTCCCTGCTGGGCTGTGATTTTCATTATCACTGCCTGCCCTTGAGCTTTTCGTGCACAGCACATTCCTTTGGTGACAGAATGGTATCAGCTGTATCACTGAGTAGTGGAGGGGGGGGGGGGGGGGAAGGGAAAACCCACACCACACACACACTCTGCACCCTTCCACCTGCACAAAGTCCAGCGTTACCGCACTTGTATCCCATTAGTCCTCAGTAGCAGACACACGTACACCTCTCCAACAGCTGCAGGGTGATGCTGTGACAACACTCAATTAGCCAACAAGAGTTTTTTGCCATTACAGCCGAGTGGGAAGTCAGCAGCAAAGAGGAGGAACACAGACAAATCAATGAATTATTCAAGCCAGACTTATGGTCACAGTTGCTAATTTGGAGGCTTAAGCTTGAGCAGCTCACGGCAAAGGTACCTCACTCTGGCAAGATGTGCACAATGGCACAACCAGGACTGTCCCCTCTGGGGACACAGTCAAGGGCCTGAGATTTCCAGGTTGGAAGATGGGAACAAAATTGGTAAAAGATACCCAGAGCATAACCCTACTGGGATGCACAGTGGCTTGCCTGTCAGCGGCCTGGGCTGCAGGAGGAGGTCCCAGGCACTATCACAACACAATTGTCTAGTCCTTACAAGTCAAACAGGGAGGGGAGGGAACATGACACACAAAAACCTGACACGCCAGGAGGTTTGCAGTTATCTTTCGGGGGAATGCTATTCAGCAGGCGAACAACGGGAAGGCCTACGAGATGAAAAGAGCAAGGCAAGACAGGCAGATGTCTAATTCTGAAACTTGAAAGGACTTGCACACTATTTAACATGACAGGCAGTGAGTCATTTGCAGCCATGCAGGTGAAGGATGCAGTGCCACCACAGCATAAGCCACTCAAAGTCAACACCAGTCCCACCCTCCTCTCATCACCTGGCTGTGCCTCGCTGCCCCCCCTTTGTCAGCTCTGACACTTACTTTGATCACTCTGCAAACCCCTTCAGTGCAAGCCTAAAGGAGAGGCAAGAAATGAACCACAGTGTCCTCTTATTGATGCACATGCTACCAGAAAACAGGCTTTTCCACATTGCAATGGGGTGCAGTTTAGCAAACATTGATTTTGGTGGCAATAATCAGCTTCAGCAGCTCTGAAGCCTCCTGTTGCTCAGTTCTGTGGGCAAGCAATCCCTCACTGGTGCCAGAGATGTATCAGCAGAACTGTGCCAGGCCAGATTGTGGAACTGATCCAGATTTAAAAAAAAAAAAAAACCCAAACACCCACACACCCCAAACCACCCCACGCACCTTTTTTCCCCCCACACGCAGTAGGCTGGGACTCCTTAAGCAGGAACTGTTGTCAAGAGGAGTTCAAAGTACAACCTCAGACACCTCACAGATTACGCAGAACTTTTCACGGCATGAAAAATCTCCATGTTCAAACCCAATAAGTATTCCTATTTAACTACAGTAAAAGCCAGAGACAAGAGAATGAACCAACTGAAGGACAATTCTCTGGAATAAACCTAAACATCTGGAAGTCTTAAAACTACAAGGGAACTTCACCCCTTGGTACTTATTATGTAGATCTGATGGATAAAAATCATGCATATCAATATTTGAAGTATGACTACAAATGCCATCCCCTGTTGGCATTAGCCTATTTAAGACCATGCAGATCCATTAACTCTGCTCGCTCACCCGTTTGAGCACCCAACGTACTTCCTTTATCCAGGCCTGTATCTCACCCAATACCAAAACTAAAATTTTTAACGCAGTATCACTGGTCTCCGACAACCTAACGCAAGCAAAAATGGGGCAGGTATGTGGGAGTCAAGGAGTTAAACGGCATACAAAAGAATAAACTCACTTCAGCTCTGATTAAGCAGGGCACTCATAAAAACAGAGGTCAACATCAGAAAATATTTTGTGAGTCATGAGGAGAGATTACTCACCATGCACTATTCAACTTACTCATCACAGTGTGCTACGGACAGAACTGCTCACCATGTATTCATTAGGAAACCGTGGCCTTTCCTTTGAGAAAAGCAGAAGGCGGGGGAAAGAGTCATACTTTCAGTTTTGTATGTAAGCCAGTGGGAGGCTGTATCTGCAACACCAATGCTCTCTCCTCCCACAGCCCTAATTAGACTCGTAGCGAAATACATGTTTCACATCACCCTCCCAGGCTCTTTCAGCATCCCAACAAGCACCAGTTTGTCAGCTGAGCTATTATGCAAACTCAGCAGTCTGAAGAGACCCCACTTTTCCTATTATACATGAAATAAGCAGCAGCCTTGCAATAAATAGACATGTTATTAATCCAGGCATCCATTAATACGAGAGATTAGACCCTTAGCCTTTTACGCAGCAATACCAACGCCGCTGATTTAAGATGTAGTAAGAGCATAGAAATAGACAAATCACTCAATACAGGGTTACATCACGCAGCGGTGCTCATCAAGCAGCAGGTCTACAATACCACTCTGCCTCTGACGTTGGGAAAGATGATTCCCTGCCATTCCTGGCGCTCGCACCGAAAATAATTAGCAAGGACTGTGAGCTTCCCCTGCCCTTTCTCTCCAGCTCTCTTTCGAAAATATATATCATGCCATACAACAGGAAGCAGCAAGAATGCTGCTCAATAAAACTACTTGAAGTGTATTTATTCCCCCCCCCACCCGGTATCCCACCTTGCTTCCTAGGAACCAAGCAGCAAAAAGAGTGGTGAAACTAAGAAATGTTCTGCTTACGTCAAACAGAGCTGAGCTCTGAAACCACAACGGTACATATACCCTGCTGCCAACTCAGGGCTGAGCCAACGAGGGAAAGAAAGTCTACAGTTCAGCAGAGTACAACGTTAGCAGGCCAAACGCTGCCATGTACAGAGAGGAGGATTTATTTCCTAAGCTCCAGAGTTCATCTGCTGCCGCAAAGGCCAGAGCTGCAAGCGGCGTGCGTGTGTGTATGCATGCGTGCCCACGCACGCAAGCGCACGCTTCTGTAATACGCGGCATGATCTTTTCACCAAAACTGCAGGACAGAATATTGATTGGCTCCAGATGAACTATCCACTTCTGCATTACTGTGGAAAAATTGGCAACGCAAAGAGGCCGGTTTAACGGCAGGATGTTCGGGTTTTGCAGTATTTCTTAACACACGCAGATAGCACATGTGGATCAGCTTCCCTGCCCGTTGCATTTGTGATTAACTGGAAAAGAAAATCTACGTACTCTGCCATCTTCAGAAACGGCTGCCCAAGTTTTCCTAAATTAATTAAGTCCTTATTTCCCATGCTGCAAACAGCATTAACATGCACATTTTAAGGCAGGGGGTAGGAGGAGGAGGAGGAGGTTGGAGGTTTGTTGGTTTTGGGTTTTTTTTAAGCCTGTAGGAAGTTTTGTGAATATACATAAAAGCATTCCTTCCTTCCTTCCAGATTAATCCCTAAGCTATGTCATCTTTAACCTATACTTCACGCAACCCATTTGGAGACACAAGTTAATATTTGGCGACATGAAGAAAACTGAACCGGTCATCGTTATACTTTCAGTTTCTGTCAATTTAAGCAGAGCGCGCGCCCGCGAACACACACACACGAATGACAGAGCTGCCCAAACAGGAAAGGCTGCATTAACCAGTGTGTGCTGGAGGCTCCAGCTCTGGGAGCAGCCGATGAAAACAGCACGCCAGCATACATGGAGGATGTTTTGGAAACCACAGATAGAGCACCAAAAGGCAGGCAGCAGATACGAATACACAGCCATCTCCCCTGCCACAAACGATATATTTCTAATCATTCACAAACAAGCGCGTTGCAATTGCCAAGCGAGCAACAACATCAGCAATATCAGCTGCCCCAGCCTGTGTGTCCCAGCATGTTCTCCCCGCGAAGCAGCACACACGTACAAGAGCAAAGCCTGAAACGCAAGGAATAATCAACAGTACTGAGGCCAAGTGAAATATATATAGAGAGAGATTTTTCCCTTTACAAACTGTTCTCAGAGGTGCTACAAACGGTTAGGGTGAAAAAATGTTCAAGGATTGGTACAAAGCACACACAAAAAAAAAAAAACCCCGCTCAAGCCTTTCGTCTCTCGTGAGATTTTCACTAATTCGAACACGGACATTGTTATCAAGGTCACACATCTCTCACTCGAGGCTCGGGAGAGGCAGGGAAAAGTCAGGCAAGTCAGAAAAAAACCCGCCGCTCACGTAACTAAGCAGGGACAAGTGACATTTTATTTGAAAGCATGCGGATTACGGCTGCCATCAACTGACAAACCTGACTTGAATTCTGTTCAGACTAAATAAAAGAGAAGCTACAAGGGCACTCGTTCGAGGGAGACGGAGGCAAGAGCACCAACCCCACGACCCCGTACCGAAGGCAAAGCCCTGCTTCCCTACCCCCAATTAAGGCTTCTCCTCTGATTATTTCCACTCCCGCGACTGGTTTTGGGGAACGTCCCCGACCCCCCGAAGCCATCGATAATTTAGAGGGTATTTATCGGCCAGAAAGCCCTCTTGATTTCACCCCGCTCGAAGCCGCTCTGGTTATTAACCAGTTACACGAGCCGAGCTCAGGAAAACACGAAAAACTTTTCATTAACCAGTCCTCCTCCTCCCCGCCCTTCACTTTAGTCAACCAATTATAAAAAGAAATTGGGGATTTGACTTCCAGGCGAGCAGCGGCACCCCGGGCAGGGCAGCGCGGCAGGCTCCAGCCCGGCAGCCCCTCACCCTCCGGCCCGCCGCTTCGGGGCTGCTCCCGCACGGGCAGCGCTACCGGGTACATAACGCCAACCGCTCCCGCTGCCGGGAAGGGCACGCGTTAACAGATGGATTAACAAGTGACAGAAAGCGCTCGGGGGGAGCCGCGGCGGGCCGGGGGAGGGAAGAGGGGGCCGGGGCAGGCGGGCTGGGGGCCCGCGGGGCTGAGGCGCGGTGTGGCCGGGCCCGGGGAGCGGGCGGCGCTGACAGGGCGCGGGGCAGGTGCCGGGCCGGGGCCATACTCACGTAGACGGGCAGCGGCCAGGGGTAGACGGCGGGCTCGGCTCCCACGGGCGACTTCAGCCGGAGCTCCAGCCTCTCGCCCATGTCGGCAGCCGGAGGAGGAGGAGGCGGCGGCGGCCCCGCACCATGCTAGAGGGGCCGGCCGGGGTGGGGTGTGGCGGCCGGGCCCGGCCGGGGGCGTGTGCGAGGTGCGGCGGCGGCGACGGGGCGGGGGGGGGGAGCGGCGGGAGAGGCGGGGAGGGGAGGCCGGTGCCGGCGGGGGCGCCCGCTCCCCTCGCCTCCCTCTATTGTCGTTAGCGGCTCGCGGGGCTCTCCGGCGCCGCCGCCATCTTGGGCCGGCGTGAGGCGAAGCACAATGAGGCGCCGGGGCCGGGCCGGGCCGGGCCCGACCGACGCGCCAGACGCGGGGGGCGGAGGCGGGCGCGGCCTCACGCTCCCTCCCCCTGTCCTCAGCTGCCCTCCCCGCGCGCGCCCCCGCCCCGCGCGCGCCCCCGCGCCGCGCGCCGGCGGGGGGCGGGGGGGTGGGGGGGGTGGGGAGCGTGGGAGCGTGTGCCCGTGTGCCGGGCGGCGCGGGGCGCCCGCGCGCGGGCTCTGCTCCTCGCCCACGGGCGGCGCGCGGGGCGGGCGGGGGTGAGGAGGCTGCAGTGCCACACGCGTGTGACAGCGCGAGGCTGGCAGGCGGGGCGCGGGGGGGGCCGTGCAAGGCTGGAGCACCCGGTGTGACACTGCCAGGGTGGCAGGCAGCACCGGGGTGACCGTGCAAGGCTGGAGCACTTCACGTGACGGTGCAATGGTGGCACGCTGCAGCGTGGCCGTGCAAGGCTGGAGCACCCTGTGTGGCACCACAAGGCTGGCACGCAGCACCAGGGTGACCGTGCAAGGCTGGAGCACTTCACGTGACGGTGCAAGGCTGCATGCTGCAGCGTGGCCGTGCAAGGCTGGAGCACCCTGTGTGGCACCACAAGGCTGGCACGCAGCACCAGGGTGACCATAGAAGGCTGGAGCACTTCACGTGACAGTGCAATGGTGGCACGCTGCAGTGTGGCCGTGCAAGGCTGGAGCACCCCGTGTGACACTGCCAGGGTGGCACGCAGCACCTGGGTGACCGTGCAAGGCTGGAGCACTTCACGTGACAGTGCAAGGGTGGCACATTGCAGCATGGCCGTGCAAGGCTCGAGCACCCTGTGTGACACTGCCAGGGTGGCAGGCAGCACCGGGGTGACCATGCAAGGCTGGAGCACTTCACGTGACGGTGCAATGGTGGCACGCTGCAGCATGGCCGTGCAAGGCTGGAGCACCCCATGTGGCACCGCAAGGCTGGCACGCAGCATGTGGGGGGGCCATGCAAGGCTGGAGCACCCCGTGTGATGCCACAAGGCTGGCACGCAGCACCTGGGTGACCGTGCAAGGCTGGAGCACCCCATGTGACACCGTAAGGCTGGCACGCAGCACGTGGGGGGGCCATGCACGGCTGGAGCACTTCATGTGACGGTGCAATGGTGGCATACTGCAGTGTGGCCGTGCAAGGCTGGAGCACCCTGTGTGGCACCACAAGGCTGGCACACAGCACCAGGGTGACCGTGCAAGGCTGGAGCACTTCACGTGACGGTGCAAGGCTGCATGCTGCAGCGTGGCCGTGCAAGGCTGGAGCACCCCATGGGATGCAGCGAGGGTGGCACGCAGCACCTGGGTGGATGTGCAAGGCTGGAGCACTTCACATGATGGTGCAACGGTGGCACGCTGCAGTGTGGCCGTGCAAGGCTGGAGCACCCCGTGTGACACTGCCAGGCTGGCACACAGCACCTGGGTGACCATGCAAGGCTGGAGCACTTCACGTGACAGTGCAAGGGTGGCACGCTGCAGCATGGCCGTGCAAGGCTCGAGCACCCTGTGTGACACTGCCAGGGTGGCAGGCAGCACCGGGGTGACCGTGCAAGGCTGGAGCACTTCACGTGATGCTGCAAGGCTGCACGCTGCAGCGTGGCCGTGCAAGGCTGGAGCACCCCATGTGGCACCGCAAGGCTGGCACGCAGCATGTGGGGGGGCCATGCAAGGCTGGAGCACCCCGTGTGATGCCACAAGGCTGGCACGCAGCACCTGGGTGACCGTGCAAGGCTGGAGCACTTCACGTGACAGTGCAAGGATAGCACACTGCAGCATGGCCGTGCAAGGCTTGAGCACCCCGTGTGACACTGCCAGGGTGACACGCAGTGCGCAGGGGGGCCGTGCAAGGCTGGAGCACTTCATGTGACAGTGCAAGGGTGGCACGCTGCAGCATGGCCGTGCAAGGCTGGAGCACCCCGTGTGACGCTGCCAGGGTGACATGCAGTGCGCAGGGGGGCCGTGCAAGGCTGGAGCACTTCACATGACAGTGCAAGGCTGCACGCTGCAGTGTGGCCATGCAAGGCTGGAGCACCCCATGTGATGCCACAAGGCTGGCACGCAGCACCTGGGTGACCGTGCAAGGCTGGAGCACCCCGTGTGACACTGTAAGGCTGGCACGCAGCACGTGGGGGGGCCGTGCAAGGGTGGAGCACTTCATGTGACACCACGAGGGTGGCACACAGCACCTGGGTGACCATGCAAGGCTGGAGCACTTCACGTGACGGTGCAATGGTGGCACACTGCAGTGTGGCCGTGCAAGGCTGGAGCACCCCATGTGGCACCGCAAGGCTGGCACGCAGCATGTGGGGGGGCCATGCAAGGCTGAAGCACCCTGTGTGACACTGCGAGGGTGGCACACAGCACTTGGGTGACCGTGCAACGCTGGAGCACCCCATGTGACGCCATAACGTGTGCATGGTTCACTAAAACAATGGAATGAGCCCACGTGCCGCGTGGCTGCTGGTGCAAAGTCCGCATGCAAGTGTGAGCTTTGCATGGTGCCACGAGGTCACAGTGCAAGGCACGCGCGTCACATGTGGGTGACACAGGTGGGGGCTTCTCGTTGCACGTGGCGAGCTTGCCAGGCGGGCGCGAGGGGCTCCGCACATCTCCGAATAGGAGCTTTACTGGGATGGGGGATCAGGAGCCCCCAGTGAAGCAGAGCCGCGGCCTTGCACCGCGGCAGCACCCCTGCATCTTCCAACGGCGACGGGGGGACGGGGACAGGGACAGCAGGACGGGCTCCATCGGCTGCAAACGCTGAGCGCGGAAGAAAGTGCTGTCCTGGGTGCAGAGAAGAGCAACGGCAGGCAGGGAGCTGCCGCCTGGGCAACTACAGCCCTACAACACGGTGTAACCCGGTAGTAGGACTAAGCACACCCCAGCACGGTCCCGGCGCTGGGGCTGGTGCTCTGCACCCAGCTGCGGCTGTCTGACCACCAGCAGGGCATGGAGCCTGGAGCTGAGTGACACCATCCTGCATCTCTATAGTGTCCTGCCATGGCCGGGAGCTGCAGGACATCATTTTGCATCACTATATGTGCCCAGCGGTGGCCAGGAGCAGAGCTATACCGTCTTGCATGTCTATAGGTGCCCAGGTGGCTGGGAGCTGAGGGATAAAATCAGGCCTTTTGGGTGCTAATTACCCTTATTTGGGACCATGCGGGTGCCCTAGGCTGCAGGGACACCTGGGTGCCCTGCCACCCTGCCCTGGGGTGCGGGCACTAGCTCCCTCCTGCTTCTAGCAGAGCCCCAGAGCACCGTCCCCATGCACGGTGGGGACACCGGCCCCTGGCCCTGGCCACCGCCCGTCCCTGGAGCCCGGCCGGGGGGTGCACAGGCCAGGGCCCGATCCAGCCAGGGCTGGCTCCAGCTCCCAAAACCTGCATTTTATTCTCACCAGCCTGCCTGCCACCGCAAAAAAATTGTGCGGCCCCAGCGCCCGCGGCGTGCAAGGGGAGCCGGTACAGAGCACCCCGACAGGCAGGATCCACGCTGAACGTTGGAGCCGGACCGGGGGAGCTGCCGTCGCCGCATCGCGACAGCTTGAGCCGGTCTCAGCTGTCAGACACGGTCCTCGCTCCAGCGAAGGAGTGTTTGCAGGCGGACGGTCTCGGTGCACCCAGAGCTCTCCCAGGTGAAGCACCAGCACCCTCAGGTCGCTTCGGTGCAGGTGGGTTCAGAGCCCTGCAGCCGCTTGCTCCTCTGTCACCCTCGACAGCAGCCGGTTTCTTCCCAGCAGGTGATTTTTAAGTGGTTTTCAGCCCGGGGGACGTGGGTGCGTCACCAGACCACAACACCCAGTGCATCGGGGCTCTCCGGCCCCCAGCTCGGCAGTGAGTGACCCCGAGGGGAGAGCACCCAGCGCCACTGCAGCACCCGCACCCTCGCCACCCACCTCTGCTCAAATCCTGCTGCCAGATGGGGCTGGGGGACAGCCACGCCGCTCCGGGTGCTGGTTTCCATTTGAGGGCTGGAAGAGCAGCAGTGAGCCCGCGTCTGCTGGGGACAAGCATCCCTGCGGGGCAGGAGCATCCCGAGGAGGCGCCCGCAGCCCGGTCGGGCATCGGCAAGCTCGGGCTCTGCGGCGCAGCCTGACCTGCAGCCGGCTGCAGCGGAGCCAGACGGCTTCCGGAAGGAAAACCAGCCTTTCCCCATCGAACTGGTAGTGGAAGTTGTGCTGGGAGCTGCTGGCCTGCGATGTAGGCGTGGGGCCGGTAACACCCCCACTTGGTTTCTCGCTTTCTCAGCCAAAGATAGGTAAACACGGCTCGTGGCAGGATGCTTTTGCCATCTGTTTCTTCTGGCTGTTGTCCCCCAGCTTATTAATCTCATCTTCCTTTTATCCTGATGGAGGGAGAGGATGTGGGTCAGCCACAAACATGCTGGAGAGGTTCGGGGGTTGCCTGCCACGGAGCCGGACTTCGGCACCAGCCCGCGGTGCCCCCGCTTTGGTGCGATCGCATCCGCTCTCCTCCTGCGCTGGGCTGTGGCTCCAGGACCGAGAAAGGCCACCCGTGTTTGGCGGACGTTTGCAAAGTCCTTCGGGGTCCTGCTCCCTCCGCCGCAGCAACGCACGGAGACATCCAATATTTGGGCTGAAAACCGGCATCGCGGTTGGGGTCACAGCCTGCGGCTGTCGTGCTCCTGCTCCCATCGCCCCGATAATGCGGCATGGCAGGGCAGGGGGATGCACCGTGCCTGAAACACATCCCGGAACCGCCACGTGCCGGAGAGGGATATTTACTGGCGAGGTATTTCGTGCATTATTTAACACCTATATTTCTCGACAGGTCGCTACCTTCAGCTGAGGCTGGGTGGCGGGTGCACAGCCCTGAGACCGAGACCTCGGGCTGGGACGTGCCACTGCTCCTGTCCCCACGGCAGCTTGCTCCCTCATCCAGAAACGCCTCCGAGTCCGGGTTCAAACTCAGCCGCTCTTCTCTTTGTACCCTTTTTTTCCCCCTTAAATGTCCGTACGTGCAGAAAGCTACATAACTAGAAACGCTTTTCAGAAGAAAACACTAAAATCATCAAGTCAGCAGTGCTTAAACTGCTCTGACGGCCTCTTAAATAATCAATTCATATTTAATTAGCCTACCACAAAAATTCCATTAAATTTAAATAAATAGACATGGCAGGAGTTCTCCGAGGCACAGCAGGCTCCGTTTAAAGAATTCTCTTTGAGTTTGTTAGGTTGGTCTTTAATCAGTTCATCGTCGAAGCCCTTGTGTGGCCCAAGCAGGCTCCTGGGCGGCTAATGAAGAGTAATCGAAGCTACAAGGGTTTCCCAGCCGGACCCAGCCCGTGCCCGGCCATCTGGCTGCCAGGCACTGCTTCACGCCAGCGCTGATGTCTTCTGGCAGGTAGCGGAGAGCAGGTCGTTTTCGAAACGCCTGCCCTAACCAGGAGATCCTTTTTTCACTGATTTCTCTTGAGTTTTCCAGCCGGGCGAAGAGAGGGAAGTGAGCAAGGGCAATGGCTTGTTTTCTGCCGGTTCAGTGAGCTGAACTGGCCCCCGAAAGATGGGAGCAGCCCCCCAAGAGGTGGGAGCCGCTCTGCCCCCTTCGACAGCTCTGAAATTTCACTTTTTTGGGTCTTCTTTGCCTGCTTGCCCCCATGCTTGCCTGCAGCTCGGCTCTGCGTGGCAGCAGGGGCTCCACGAGCCGATGATTTTTCAGGGGTATCAGGCACCGATCTGCAGCGTCGCCCACCCCAGAATCCCAAGACCGGCTTCGAAATCAGCAGCTGTCGGATTTTGCTGGTGCGGAGGTTTGCGGGGGGAGAGGTGCCGGTCTCCTCCCCGGGTTTCCTGGCCCTGCTGCATTCCCCGTTGGCTGCAGCTCCCGGCTCCGTGCCGGAGCACTTTAGAGCTGAATTTGGGGTTTTTTTCTACCACCAGGTAAACCAGGTTTGACTGAGGGAGGAATGGGGAAGTGCTGCGCAGCTCCCCGCGTGCAGCCGCCTTTCTGGGGCGCTGGGGAAGGGAGGGTTCCCCGGAAGGTGCCAGGTACAGCGTGCGGCTGGCGCCCGGCGCTGCGGAGGCTCACGGGCAGCCGGCCAGGAGCCCCTCCTGCCCCACCGCTCCCGCTTCCCACCTCCGCTCCCACACAGCAACCTGGGCCCCGGCCCGGGGACCCCCGGCAGGGCAGGCAGTGAGCAGTATGGGGGTCCCGTTTCCTGCAGGCGTGGGGGGACGCAGGGAGGGCATTAATGCACAAAGGACGTCTTTGCACAAGCGATGCTCCGAGCACGCCCTGCACAAGCCACGTGCAAAGGTACCTCCAGAGCTCATTGCCACGCTGGCATTATTCCCCAGCTCAGGGCTGTGGGATCGGCTCCCCGCAGCGGCATGCCGACACACTCACGGGTGCATCAACCGGCACAACCGGCGCGGCGCTGACGGGGCAAGTGCTTGGCCGCAGGGTGGGAGCCAGGGCGGGCACGGGGGCTCGAGGTGCACATCGGCTCCCCCGGAAACTTGCCTTTTAAGCGATGTTTCATCTCGAGTATTGACCCAATTTTGTTGACAATAACAAGTTAGATCACAGGGCGGGTTAATGCGGGCAAGGCTGTTCGCATCAGATTAAATATTCCAACTGGCACCCTGTGCATTTGCCCCCGTAACAGCGGGGCAGGACACCGGTGGTCCGCAGCCCCACGGGACAGGATCAGCTCCCTGCTCTGCCAGCCCAGCCCTGCAAAAGCCTCCCCTCATTCTGGGTGCCCACATCTTTCTATTTATTTCTAATTCGGGCTCCCCTGGGATGGGGTTACTGGTGCCCTTCGTGGTACGTGGTTTTTCCTTCTCTCCCCCTGAAGCCTGGAGCGCGGCCAAGCGCTGTTCGCTGTTTCGTGGTAGGACCAATAAAACTCAGGCTCTGCAAATGGCTCCCGTCGCACAGCTCGTTTCACGGAGCAGTTAAGCTGTTTAACCCCAGCTGGAATTGCACGTCTCAGTCCACCGATACCCTTTCGACGGCCCCGTGAAGTAAGGCAGGACGTTTGACAACACGAATGCAAACCCAACCGTGCAAAGCTCCCCGTCCCCTCCTTGCAAAATAGCCCACGTGCAATTTTCCAAGCCCCTTTTTAATCTCCCAGGGTCAATCCCGCACCGCGCCAGGGAGTTCCCTTCCACATGATGGAGCAGCATCTGTCCTTTCCATCTGTCCCAGCAGTTCCCTGGGCCAAATCTCTCCAGGGATGTGCCGGCTGCAGTTGCCACAACAACAAAATGATGCAACAGTTTCCTTTCGGGATGCAGAAGCAGTGTTAACACCGGGGATCAGGGCGGTCAAGAGGCGCCGTGGCTGTGAGTGTGCCGGCAAAGGTCCAGGCGGGATAAAGCCCTTTTTGGTCATGAACGGCCCCAGTCTGGTCCTGGAAACTGGTCTGGTTGAGCCCAGTTTGGGGGCTTTTCTCCCCACTGAGAGGTGGCTGTGCCACTGCTGGAGCCACCCTCACTCCGGGATGGGAGCACTGTAAATCAGGAGCCAGAGCCCCACATTCACCGGGGAAGAAGATGGAAAAAGCCGGGGGGTCTGTCAGCCTGCTGCGGCACCAAGCACAGCCGATGTCGGCCCAGTCGCGGGCTCTGCTCAGCCCCCCCGGCCAGACCCAAACCCCAGCGAACTTAAGGGGGATGTTGCCACTCGAACAAGCCCAAACTGATCACATCTCCAGCCTGGCCGGGTGCGCAGCGCCCTGCAGAGCTGCGTTTCCCTTGCTGCAACGGCCATGCACCCCATGCGGGCTGCGGCGCCTGTCCCCAGCGTCCCCGCTGCTGGGGCCGTAGGGCACCCCATGGCTGCCGTGGCTGCCTCGGCACTTTTTGGCCCAGGGGTGTAGAGGGTTGTACGGTCCCCCATCGGGAGCCAGTATGGGCTGGGGGAAGCACTGGGACCGATGGGACACGACCCTGTCCCAGCTGTCCCCTCCACACAGTAAACGCTGGGTCCCGTGTGCACAGGGACGTCACCGAGCCTGTCCCCTCCCCGTGCACCGCCCTGGCTGCAAGCAAACCCCATGTCCCAACCGTCCCCTTGGTCCCCATCCCCTCAGCCTGCAGCGACCCCACCAAACTTTCCCCTTTCCACTGACTTAGGGCAGATCAGCACTCCCAGGATTAAGGGCTCTGCCCCGCAGCCCCGGAATTCTGCTCCCGCAGGGGATCACCGCCAGGCTGGGCTGGGCACCGGGGGGGACGGGGAGCAGGGAAACGTCCCCCGCTCCCATCAATCTCCTCCGGGCTTTGTGCCTCCGTGCTGGGCAGCCCAAAGGAAGGTGCCGCTGAACCGGAGCCGTGCCCTGGCTGCCGCCGGCCGTGTGGGCTTGCCCATGTGCCCGTGAGTCACCGCGCGGCAGCACCCAGGCCCGGCCGAGAGCCAGGCTGCGGCGGGATGTGGGGGCAAGAGTGGCCGGCCACCCTCGGGGCTGCTGCTCCGCACGGGTGGGAGATGAACCCAGGGGGTGAGCGGTGGCGGCACGGCCGGGCATCCTGGGAACGCCCAAACCTGCCTGGGGTGGAGTTAAAACCCCAAAGGGGTTTTCCTTGCTGCAGAAGGCAACGTGCCGGGACAAAATGGTGGCTCTCACCTCCACTCTGAGCCCAGGACTCTCTGGCCCATGCGGCCCCCAAAATCTGGGGACCAGGCATCTCCCGGGTGTGTGCATGCACCCGTTCATACATGCTTTCTTGGTTGTTGCTGGAAAATTCAGCTCTGCAAGAGTGCTGGCACAGCTGCTGCGGGCCAAGACCCACCGGGCATCGCGGAGCTGGACTGGGGTTTGCTCGAGGGCTGCTGAGCTGCTGAACGCCCCGGCACAGCCTGGAGCCAGGGAAACCCATCCCAGCTCCCTCCTGCCCTGCCCTGCGAGGTTTCTGTCAGAGCTCTCCTTGGCCATGGAAAAACAACCCCAATTTTGTCCTTTCAGGCTCTGCTGGAGCTTCAACCGCCCAGCACCATGGCCCTGACGTGCATCAGCAAACGCCACGCTGCCCGAGAGCTCCCGGGGCTGCGGGATCCGTGCGGGGACCCTCTGCCCTGCCCCAGCCCCTGGCACCACCGCGACCCCACACCAGGACGGCGAGGCCAAACCAGGTCCTGTGGGAGGGCTGGGGGGGAGGTCCCCGCAGCTGCCTCCCACCTCGGTCACCCTTTTTTGCCCCCAGCGCTTGGGGCTTGCAAGCTCGGAGCTGGCTCAAGTGGCTGGGCAGCTTTTGTCCCCAACGTGCCTCTTGGCCGGGGCCGGCACCCCCGGCCCTCCCTGCCCGCACCGTGGAAGGCAGCCAGGAGTGGGGGCACCCAGCACCGAGCTTTTTGCAGGGTCCGGCAGGCTCCCCCCAGCCTCCGGCTTGCCAGGCTGTGCCCACGCCAGCCTGGCATCGTTTGCAACCGATTTCAGGCGAGGAATCGGACGCGGCATTTTTGAGCACGAGCCCGCGGTATTTAATCCTTGGGCTCCATCCCCGCTCCGGGACGGCATCGTCCCCGTGGCGCCCGGCTCTGCACCCCTGTTTCAGAGGGGACTGTGGGGAGACAAAGGTGCTGGGAGGGTGGAGGGTGGCGGGGCTGTGCCGGCTGGGCGTGCAGCGCGGTGCCAGACCCCAGTCGCCCGCCGCAGGGCCCAGAGCAGCTGAAAGCAGCAGCGGCGCACGCAGCTGCCTGAATGGGTCCCTTGTCCCCGCAGCGCCGGCTGGCCGGGCACCCCGCTCCGTGCCTGGCCCATGGGGCCACCAGCTGCCCCCCCCGCACCCCACCCCACAGCTCACCCACCCCACAGCTCACCCGTCACCCAACACAGGGCACCCGTCACCCACACCCTAACACGTGTGACCGAAACATGGGGCACCCATTGACTGCCAAGACATGGGGTACCCGTCACCCCCACCCAGACATAGCTCACCCATCACCCAAACGTGAGCACCCATCACCCCCACCCAAACACGCGGCACCCATTGCCCAAACACATCACCTAAAGAGGGGGCACCCATCACCCAAACGTGAGCACCCATCACCCCCACCCAAACACGCGGCACCCATTGCCCAAACACAGGGCACCCATCACCTAAAGAGGGGGCACCCATCACCCAAACGTGAGCACCCATCACCCCCACCCAAACGCGGGGCACCCACCGCCCAAACGCGGGGCACTCCCTGACCCCCGACACGGGGCACCCCACGCGGGTCCCCCACCCCCGGGCAGGTCCCCCCATCATCGTGTCCCCCCCCCCGTCCCCGTCCCCGTCCCCGGCTCTCCCGGGCCGCCGGCGCCATCTCGCGGGGGCTGAGCGGGAGGCGGCGGAGCGCAGGGCCGGGCTGGGCCGGGAAGGGCAGGAATGGGCCGGGAAGGGCAGGAATGGGCCGGGAAGGGCAGGGCCGGGCAGGGCCGGGAAGGGCAGGAATGGGCCGGGAAGGGCAGGGCCGGGCAGGGCCGGGAAGGGCAGGAATGGGCCGGGAAGGGCAGGGCAGGGCCGGGAAGGGCAGGAATGGGCCGGGAAGGGCAGGGCCGGGCAGGGCCGGGAAGGGCAGGAATGGGCCGGGAAGGGCAGGGCCGAGCTGGGCCGGGAAGGGCAGGAATGGGCCGGGAAGGGCAGGAATGGGCCGGGAAGGGCAGGGCCGGGCAGGGCCGGGAAGGGCAGGAATGGGCCGGGAAGGGCAGGGCAGGGCCGGGAAGGGCAGGAATGGGCCGGGAAGGGCAGGGCCGGGCAGGGCCGGGAAGGGCAGGAATGGGCCGGGAAGGGCAGGGCAGGGCCGGGAAGGGCAGGAATGGGCCGGGAAGGGCAGGGCCGGGCAGGGCCGGGAAGGGCAGGAATGGGCCGGGAAGGGCAGGGCCGAGCTGGGCCGGGAAGGGCAGGAATGGGCCGGGAAGGGCAGGAATGGGCCGGGAAGGGCAGGGCCGGGCAGGGCCGGGAAGGGCGGGAATGGGCCGGGAAGGGCAGGGCCGGGCTGGGCCGGGAAGGGCAGGAATGGGCCGGGAAGGGCAGGGCCGGGCTGGGCCGGGAAGGGCAGGAATGGGCCGGGAAGGGCAGGGCCGAGCTGGGCCGGGAAGGGCAGAAATGGGCCGGGAAGGGCAGGGCAGGGCTGGGCCGGGAAGGGCACAACCGGGCCGGGAAGGGCAGGGCAGGGCCAGGAAGGGCAGGAATAGGCCGGGAAGGGCAGAACCGGGCCGGGCCGGGCCGGGAAGGGCAGGAATGGGCCGGGAAGGGCAAGGCACGGCCGGGCCGGGCCGGGCCGGGTCGGGCCGGGAAGGGCAGAACCGGGCCGGGAAGGGCAAGGCACGGCCGGGCCGGGCCGGGCAGGACTGGGCCGGGAAGGGCAGGACTGGGCCGGGCAGGGCAACGCAGGGCCGGGAAGGGCCGGGCCAGGCCGGGCTGGGCCGGGCAGGGTGGGTCGGGAGCTGCTGGCCAGGGGAGGCAGTGGAGCGGGGACACAGGTGGGGGCTGTGCTGGGGCAACACATGCACCCCGACACGGGCACCCCAACACGAGGCACCTTGAGACGGGCACCCCAAAACGGACACCCCAAGACAGGGCAACCGGGTATGGGGCACCCCACCACAGGCATCCCGGCACAGGAGACTTTGAGATCGGCACCCCAATATGGGCACCCCGACATGGGCACCCCAACACGGGCACCCCAACACGGGCATCTTGAGACAGGCACCCCAAAACAGATACCCCAAGACAGGGCAACCAGGTATGGGGCACCCCAGCACGGGCACCCCACCACAGGCACCTGGCACAGGGCACTTTGAGATGGGCACCCTGACACGGGCACCCCAACACGGGCACCCCAACACGGGCACCTTGAGATGGGCACCCCAAAACGGACACCCCAAGACAGGGCAACCGGGTATGGGGCACCCCAGCATGGGCACCCCACCACAGGCACCCTGGCACAGGGCACTTTGAGATGGGCACCCCAATATGGGCACCCCAATATGGGCACCCCGACACAAGGCACCTTGAGATGGGCACCCCAAAACGGACACCCCAAGACAGGACAACCGGGTATGGGGCACCCCAGCACGGGCACCCCACCACAGGCACCTGGCACAGGGCACTTTGAGATGGGCACCCCAATATGGGCACCCCAATATGGGCACCCCGACACAGCCACCCCAACACAAGGCACCTTGAGATGGGCACCCCAAAACGGACACCCCAAGACAGGGCAACCGGGTATGGGGCACCCCAGCACGGGCACCCCAGCACAGGCACCCCAGCACAGGGCACTTTGAGATGGGCACCCCAATATGGGCACCCCGACACAGGCACCCCAACACAAGGCACCTTGAGATGGGCACCCGAAAACGGACACCCCAAGACAGGGCAACCGGGTATGGGGCACCCCACCACAGGCACCCCGGCACAGGGCACTTTGAGATGGGCACCCCAATATGGGCACCCCAATATGGGCACCCCAGCATGGGCATCCCAAATGTGCACCCCACTACAGGCATCCTGTCACAGGCACCTCAGCATGGGGACCGCAACATGGGGCACCCCAATATGGGCACCCCTGCACAGGCACTCTGACATGGGCACCCCAATACGGTCACCTGGGGACAGGGCACCCTGACGCAGGCACCCTGGCACAGTCACGCCATCATGGGCATCCCATCAAGGACACCCCAACATGGGCCACGCTGGCATGGGGGACCCCCAGCAAAGTCACCTGAACATGGGCACAGCATCACAGCCATCCCGTCATGAGCATCTCATCATGGGCACCCCAACATGAGACACCTCGATATGGGTACCCCAGCACAGTCACCGTAAGACAGGCACACTAGCATGGGCACCCCAACATGGGCACCCATCACCCTGCTTGTGCCTGGGCCAGTAGCAAGGGGCAGGGACGTGCCGCAGGGCAGCGGCACCGTGAGACCCAGCACCCAACAGTGCCGGCTGCGCTCAGGCTGCCGCAGCCCCTGGCCTTGGCCAGGCCCTGGGCGAACCCTGCCCGCATCTGCCCCTCATTTGGGGACGGGACGGTGGAGGTACGTGGCCCTGGGACCGGTGACACCGAGCCTGGCCAGTGCAACATCGCAGTCCTGAGGTCACTCCCGTGCTGCAGCGGTTGCTGGAGCCCACTCTGAGTCCAACTTTTACAGAAAATCCTATTTTTACCCTTGGAGGCTGAATAGCACCAATTTCATGTTTCTTTCCCCCACATCAGTTTAGATGAAAATAGCAATTAACGTAACGCAAGCCAAACCTCGTTAAACCTTGTTGGGATGGAGTCTGGGCAGCAAAATCACAGAGCGCTCCAAATGCCGGCACAGGGGAGCCCCGCAAGACGGCGAGAAATCTCACGGAAGTGCTGCCTTTGGGGAAAAAGCAGGATCGGGCCCTGAACTGAGTAGCTCAGGTCCAGCTCCATCAGGGATGCGATGGCCAGGCTTGTGTTTTCCCACCGACAGACACCGGGACTCGGTAGCCCATAGCTAGAGCTCTCCCATGGCACAGCATCCCTCCGGGACGCTTGCTGCCAGCGGCGGCAGGAGGAGACGCAGCTGCGAGTGGGAAAGTTCCTTCCCTGAGAAAGCCGCCTGTGAAATTACAACAGCAAAAACAGGAGGTGGCGTTATTTATTTAAAAAATATATATATCCGAGCTGCAAAAGCCATAAGAGACAAGAAGCCGGGAATTTTAAGGGCTTTAGGTATTACCTATGGCAACGATTAGGGTTAGAGCCATGCTCTTAAGTAAGGGTGATCACAAGGGAATTTCAAACCCTCCAGGGTTTGGAGGAAGAAGACTGAAAAAGTCATTACTGCCCCAAATTTTTAAGGCTGAACCAAGTCAGGTCACCCCAGAAGGAGAAATCCTTGGAAACTCAGTCTGCGGGGATCAAGTCCTGGGTCCAAATTCGTCTGTAGGAGACTTTTCCCATGCACTCGGTCCCTGGCACCCTGCTCCGGGGTGCTGCTGCAGCTCCCCTGCCCAGCTCCCACTCTGCAGCACGGGGTGCAGTAGTGGTGGTGATGGTTCGTCGCGGTGTTGCATCTCCCAGCCTGGGCTTCCATGCCTGGCCCTGTCCTGCAGGTATGATGATGTGACAGTGTGACGATGTGACAGTGTGACGATGTGGCGGTGTGACGATGTGAAGGTGTGTGGGCCGGGGCTCCAGCTGAGCCACTGGAACGGTCTGGGTTAAAATCAGGGTTTTTCGCAAAGTTTTTGGTGGAGCCCCTCGCAGAACGGCACTGGCACACCGGCAGAGGCAGGGGGACGGCTGCAGGGGACGGTGGCAGCGCGGGTGGGCACGGCCGCCCCTTCTCAAGCCATCGCCTTGTCCTGGATGTTACCATACCACGAGGACTCCTACGAACATAACTCTTACCCTTTGACTTTTTCCCTTAAAAAGGGAAACCCAGTGCGTAGGGGCTGATGTCTGTAGCTATTTCTGAATAAAACAAAAACAAACCCATGGGCTCCATTCTTCTGCCGGGGTCCAACAAAAACAAGCTGTAACTCAGAATCTGAAGACAGAGAACAAAGGGGAAAAACACTGGAAGCCAGCAGAAATCCTTTTCCTTCCCCCTGTTGTAAAGCAGCTCAAAAGCCCAAGCAGATCTTGGCGAGGTTACGTCTCCTTTTCGTCTGCAAGCTCCTTTCCGTTTAGTCCTTTCCTTTCCCAGATGCTGGAATCCCGCTCTGGAGATGAAGGTGGAGTGGGAAAGCAGCTCCTCGACATTTTCTTTTTTCTCTCCTTTTCCACGGCACCACCCACCCGCCATGGGACACGTCACCCCCCGGGGAAGACACACGTATAGGGATGATGCGGGTGCTCAGCGCGTGGGTAGAAGATGAGCTGCGGCCATAGGAAAGCTGAACTGCTGCCCGCTCTGTGCCCGCATACGAGGTGCTACCCGTGACGCTCCGTGTCCGCCTGGCCGTCACCCACCACCCGCCACCATCACCCGTCACCCGTCACCCGGAGCAGTTCTCCCACGCTGGCACTTGTCAGGTGGGGAAATGGGTGACCGTATTCATGAGGCTGCCTAAGTCTCCACGAGTGTTGGGGAGTGCGAGCAGCCGCGGAGGTTGGCGCTCGCTCCCCGTGGGGTGGCGGCAACCGGTGTCCGGGCTGCGGCAGCCCGTGGAGCTGCGTCCCCACCGGGGACACGGCCAAAATTTGGCTTTATCGGTTGTCCCGCCACTAACGACACCCACGGGCAGGGGGGAAAGGCCGGAGCTCCGCCAACCGCCTCCCCGAGCCCGGCCGCGGGGGTCCCGCGGCAGTCACCCACGGAGGAAGCCGCGGCCCCACGCGTGTGCCCGCCGCCCGGGCGCGCTCCCCCCCCGCCACGTGGGACCTACGGGAGCGCCCCTCGGGGGCGGGGCCAGGAGGTGGGCGGGGCGTGGGGGGGGGCGGGGTTAGCTGTAACAGTGACGCGACTGTCGCTGCCGGGCTCGGGGAGGGCGGGGATGGGCGTGGCCTAACGCAGAATGGGCGGGGCTGGAGAGCGGAGAGGCGGGCGGGAGCGGCTGGGGCGGGCTCGGGGGCGTGGTTAGGCGGGCGGGGGCGGGGCCGAGCCCTCAGCTGACCGGCCGCCATTTTGTCAGGCGCTGGGAGGCCGAGCGGAGCCCGGAGTTGGGGCTTGCGGCCGCCGGGGCCGCCCCTGCCTGCCGCCCGCCCTGTGCCGCGCCGCGCCGGGGGCGAGCACGGTCCGCGCCCCCCGCCTCCCCGCCCGGGATGTGAGCGGCCCGGGCCCGCTGGTCTCACCCGGCTTTAGCGGTAGCAGCAGTCCGCGGCGGCCCCCCCGGCTGGGCCCGGCCCCTCAGCCCCGAGCGCAGGCCCCGCGGCCCGGCCCGGCCCCGCCGCCATGGCGCTGAAGATGGTGAAGGGCAGCATCGACCGCATGTTTGACAAGAACCTGCAGGACCTGGTGCGCGGAATCCGCAACCACAAGGAGGACGAGGTGAGCGGTCCCGGCCCCCGCCGCGGAGGGGCTGCCGGCTCCCCTCGGCGGGTCCCGGCGTGGCTGGTTCCCCTTCGTGCCGGCCTGGGCCGGCTCGCCTCGCCCCTCCGCGCTGGCTGTCACCCGCTTCCCCGGCAGGTCCCGCTCCTCCGGGGCGTCAGGGAGGGTGGGAGCCTGCCTCCACCCCGCTGCCCGCAGCGGAGGCTGCGTTAGGCCCGGAAGCAGCCGGGTGTCTTGGCCACCCTGGAAAGGGGATGTTGTTTTGGGGAAGGTGGAAGCAGGAATCAAAACGAGGAAGATGACGCTGGGGTGTAGGCCGAAAGGGAGAGACCGTGGGAGAACAAGAAGGCGTTAGGGGAGCAGTGAGTTGAAAAGGAGGATAAGGGAGGGTCACGCTTGGTACTCGCTTTCCCATTTAGCGTGTTATTGTGGTGTTGAGATCCCTGATATATGTATATAAAAGAGAGGAATTCCTTCCTGTTGCACTACAGTCAACTACTGTAGTCAACTATATATTCTTCATCGTGAAGCTGATATACGGGAAAGCTGAATTCAGTCATAATTCAGCTTTCAGATTATTCATGCTGCATACCTTCTGATTAAAATGTATTTTCCTTGTTTCAAAGCTATTGTAGGTAGAAAGCAATTGGATGTGTCGGCCTGTTACTCTCTCTTGTATTACAGGCACATGATCAGGAAATTAGTATAGGTGAAATAATTAGTCATCAAGAACATGTTATGTGAGATTTTCCACATTGAAGTGTCACATGTTAATTGGGAAGTAACGGACACTAAGGATATTATTTATGTTCATCTTCAAATAAGTAGTTAATGGCCTTAGAAGCTTTCTTATGAATGGTCTAACAGGCTGTTAGTGATGGGCTAAAAATATTTGTAGACTGCAGTGTCTCTTCCTATGAGTACAATAGCCAAATGGTATCAGCTATGGAAAGTATCTGGAAAAGTTGTAAACATGTAACTGAATGAAATACTTAATTTGGAAAACTATGATCTTCATTACCGGTGCTGTTGGACTGAAACACAAAATACAACTTCCAAAACCACTTGAATGTTCAAATGGCCTTTCAGCCTCTTGTGCATAGGACAAGGTGTTACTGATGATACCTAGGAAACTTACGTTTTTATTTTAGTATATGTTAAATTTATGGGTATTGATTTGGTGACAGGAAGATGGTGCTACTATGCAGTGTGCAGTGCCTTGCAAAATGTGGGAAACTACATGGAGAAGTGGAAACAGCACGTTTATGTGGACAGTTACTATGTTATACTCAAAGCTGGAACAGCTGAACGGTATTTCTATGGAGCACTTCCCCATAGCATGCTTAGGCCCAGTTTCTGTGTTATGCTGCTTTTAGTGAATATGCTTTATTCTTCTGTGCATAGGACAGAAAATATTTCATCAACTGTCAAACCTCTGAGGATCCCCCGATGAAGCTCCAGACTGGTCCAGGCCTTTGTGGCACCAGTCCTCTTTGAGGAGGATTGAACGTACTGTTCTCATTTCTAAAACAATTTTGTGACAAATGGCTCCTTTTCCAGGACTTCATAAAGAGCACAAGTGCTGTCACAGTCAGGATTAACAAGTTCCTGTGCATCATAAGCCATACCGAGTTTGTTCTTGGTCTGTGACAAGAAATATTTAAAATGCATTAGCTTTGATCTCCTCCTTTGGAGTTAGGGAAAAATACTCCTCAGAATTTTGTAGGGCTCTGAATGTTTGAAGGAAGTTGTTATACAGGTATGCACACTCTCTAGGAATCAGTGAGGTCAAAGCAAGTGTGTTATATCTTACTGTGAGTAAGAGGCTGATGTCAACTACAATAGTTCGACTGTAGCATGATAGTTTTTTAAACAATGGTAGCTCTTTAGTTTGAAATACAAGTTGGGAGATTTTAAAATACATAACTGTAGGGATAGTTCCTTTTTATATCCTCATGTTCACAGCAAAAATGCAAAACTGAACTTCAGGATGTGTTCAGCTGATCAGTAGACATTGTACTGATGAAATGTGTGTCTTCTCTAGCATAGGCTGTTTTTGGAATCCTTCAAAAATTTTACTTAATTACATAGAGTGGCGGCAAACAGCACAGGACTGTTCCTTTTTCTAGATCAGCTAGCTGAAGAGTGCTGTAAACCTTCTGCTGTTAAGATGCTGGGCGTTGGTTCAGTGCTTCCCAGGCAGTGGTCATGGATGTTTTCTGGTTTTCAGGTGATGTTACAAAATCAGAATAGTATTTTAGAGGAAGTAGCTGCAAAAATTCTTCCTCTTCTTCCTACAGTGCTTCCATTGTTCATTCTATCTACTAAGTGTTGCTCCAATACTGGATGTAGTTGTTAAACCGACATTTGTGTGTCTCAGGTTAAGTGTCTAAGCTTAAGACACGCATTTTTGCCCTATTCAGAAGAGCTATTTTTTTTAAAACAGCAGCATGCTTTGGTGGCAAGGATATTAGCTGTTGATCTCAGCTCAGCAAGAACTGCTCTGTGAAAGAGATCGCACAGAATCACACAGAATCATTAAGGTTGGAAAAGACCTGTAAGTCCATCAAGTCCAACCACCAACCCAACCCCACCATGCCCACTAAACCACATCCTGAAGTGCCATGTCTACACATTCCTTGAACACCTCCAGTGACGGTGACTCCACCACCTCCCTGGGCAGCCTGTTCCAATGTTTGACCACTCTCTCAGTAAAGAAGTTTTTCCTAATATCCAGTCTAAACCTCCCCTGGCGCAACTTGAGGCCATTTCCTCTCGTTCTATCACTTGTCACTTGGGAGAAGAGACCAACACCCACCTCTGTGAAACCCCCTTTCAGGTAATTGTAGAGAGCAATGTCTCTGGAAAGGAGGTACTGTGGTTGTTAAATAAAAATTACATGAAAAGAATTGAAGGTATGATTATTGCTTTGACTTCTGATTTGGTTATGCTTTTTGCAGAAAGTTGATTTCTGTTGTGTGTGTTGGTTCTTGTCTTTTGGAATTTAATCATATGGAAATTCTGCCATCGTTTCTTCCTCTCACCTTTTTGGGCAGTCTCTCCTGGTAATAAGATATAGTAAGGTTTAGTCCTTTCCAAGTCCTCTGCAGGTACCATCACAAGTGAGTGTATCTGGTATTTCACCGACGCATCGAGGATGTGTTTGTAGTGCAGGATGTGCTAAATGGTTGTCACCTCGGTTCAGACATGGGTTTCTCAATGCAGCTTTTCAACAGATCTGCTGCATTCTTGCTTGATGGTTATATGCTCATCCTGTATTGCTGGGACTCTTGAGCACATACCCCAAGGCTTGCTGTGGAGTAAATGGAGCACCACGAGCTCTTTAACAGTACATTTTAAGTGTCCTCCTCAGCTCACTAGAGGAACTCAGAGGGTACTGGAGGCTGCCTGACACTTCAGCTCACATCCTTGCTGCAGAATGCTTAATTACCTGTCAGAGGCCATTTTCATTTTAGTTTCTGGTCTGTATCTAAAGCTGACCCATTTATTTTGAGTTTAAAATACTGAAACTGAAGTGATGGTCTTCTATAAGTATGAGAGGTAAGGGATAGGAATTAGTTAACACAGTCACTTTTCCACGTAGACATACTCTGTCCATTTTCCAGTCTTCCGGGGAAAATTGGAGCTGCATCATCGTTCTGCGAAGTAAATGCTAGTGTGGAAGGAATGAGGAGGCATAACAGCATTAGATCTTTTCCTGGTTTGACATGTTGTGTTTCCTTTTCAACACTCCGTACAGATGCTTTACTCCCTGTGGTGTTTCCCAGTGCCAGGTCAAAGTTTGAGGGAAAGCCAAACCTGCAAGGAAGGCTTGATCCTATTCCCTTCTCCCCTGACCTTCACTTCTAATATCTCATCCTCTCTCTCTCATTTGGAAAATGAATCCTTTTGATAGTGAAAGCAGTGAGTCTTTCATCTGCTATTAGGTGGTTTTGTACCCTATGAAGTAACTTCTCCCACTTCGTGCCTACTTTTTATGGATGGTGCTACACACCACGCTCAAGAGGAGAATGGCTTGTACCGTAGGCTGTTAAAAGTATAATGGATTTTTTTTCCAAGATACTCCAAACTGAGAAATTATTCCTGTTCAGGGATGTTCTCCTGAATGTGAAATAAAGGAAGGGATAATCCTTTGATGCTATTTGGCTCTTGCACAGAGTTTTGCATTTGCAGTTAAGAAGTTTGTTATTTGCAACAAGGAAGCTACTGTCAGATGCTATGGTGAGAGGTTCTTTTATAAAACTGAAATGGTAAAGTAACAGAAACAGAGATGTTAAATGAGTGGTGCTTTGTCCTGTTCAGACCATAGCCCTCTGTTTCAAGTGTCTTTGATTTACTGGAGGATGCTTGAGGAGGGAGAAGGGGTTAAAAAAAGTCCTGCATGAAATGTCTGCGCAATTCTCTCATAACTTGAGAAAATTGCATCCCTCTTCTATAAGAAAATCTGCTGCTTGTGTGCCAGGATTAACACTTCGTGGTTTTGGTAATCGATACTTTCAGGAAAAATTGTATTAAAAAATCCACGTTTTCTTATGTGTCGTGTTCCGTGATAAGTATCTCGTTGCTGGTTTACATTTAAGAAGTTGTTTTGTACAGAAGCAAGTTGGAGGAGCAAAAAGAACAGTCAGTGTTTCTGGTTGGAAAAAAACAAAAAATAATTTCAGTTGATAATATAATGCTAAACAAGAGGTGTGTTGAGTGTCCATGCTGTGAAACATGTGTTTCACTGCTCAGAAGGACTGGGCCTACCAAACTGGCAGCGTGTTCTCACTTCTTAGTGACTGTTAGCTAAGGATGGTGAACTTGTGTTGTTAAAAAAACGTTTTCCCCTAAATATAGGGCTGCTGCGCTCAACTGCGCGCTTCCAGCTGCTTCTCTGTCATGTCTTCAGATGAAACGATGGCGTAAGGAGTTTTGAGGAATCTTTTAACATCACAGAAGTCTTTTGGGTGCAGCCTGTCATCAACGAGGCTGAAGACCTTCTAATGCTGTGGTCTTCTGACGGCTTGCCCTCTAGCCACTATTGCAGTGTTAGTATCTAATGGTAAAGGGTATGGGATGGAACATGATAGGGGAATTTTGAGGAATGCTAAAAAGCTTGTTGGTGCCCAAGATGGAAAAAACAGCCCAACTGATAGGCAATGTGCAGTTCATTGATGACAGACAGCTCTTTCAGTCACTGATGCTCGATCAGTTACTGCTTGTCATATGTGTGTTAATATCTTTGAAGGGAGCTCATTATTCCACCCCCTTTCAAGTGGATCTAGAGTTGCTATTGTTAATTCTTAGAGCGTGTGAATCACTGGAAAAGACAAAGTCGGAAATAGAAACAATACACAAAAGAGGATAAGGACCTCACACCAATTGGTAAAAAAGTAGACTGGTAGTGGCCTCCAAGTTAGCAAGGCCCAGCGTAACAGTGTCCCTGCCTTACCTGCTCTGTCACGGAAAGTAAAGGGCCTGGAGCTATGGAACACGAGCCAGGACGTGGGCTTTTTTTTCTTGTGTGATTACAAGCAGAGAGCAGCTGAGGCTTTGCATTAGTGCTGCCTTTCATTAGCTTCTTGCTTTCTCCTGTGTTAAATATTACTTAATTGACTGTGGCATAAGTGGGGCTAATAGCTTTGTTCCTAGGCCAGATCCTTTTGTAGCTGTCTCTTCTGAGGGTTTGAAAGACTCCAGACAGATCACTTTCTCACACGTGTAAGTAAAAATTCTGCCTAGGTAGGTCCAGGGGAGAGGAAGAGCCTTCAGGTACCTCGTCCTAAGAAATGGAGCGGCCCATACGCTGCACCTTTTGTGAGGCCAGTGGAAGAACAGCCTGAAAAATCAAAGTAGAATAAAGATACCAACTACATTTCTGTACTGTGGTCATCTTCAGAGAGTTGTTTATTTGATGCTTTTTGACGCAGTTCTCTTTGTCACAGTGCTGAGTGCAGAAAATGGGGCCTTTAGTGATTTCCTTTAATGTCATCAGTGTCCACAAAAGTGACTTAAAAACCTCTTCCTCTACGATGTGGGTTAGTGAATATATTTGGTGTACAAAGAATACCTTTAGGTTTTTCACTTAGTAGCATTCTTTGGTAGCGTGTCCCGTTTCGGGTGCTATGTGAAGAGCGGTAAGGGAAGCATTAAACGACATGCATCAGAAAGACTGAGTCATGGGACCAGTTACAAAGAAGCACTTGTGTTCCTTGGGTTATTAAAAAAACCTGATCGTTCATGCTGAAAAATAGAAATGCTTCATAATCGAAAGGGGATTCTGCTTAAATCCAGGTGGCAGGAGGTATAAAGATATTTGAGTAAGGTAAAAGGTGCAGAAAATAACATGGTTTGTGGTAGCGTTAGTAGCTCATAAGGCAGTTGAGTGCTTTTTTAAATAAGAAGCATATGTTCAAAATAACTAACAATACTTACGAGTCCTGTTGAATACCGAAGTGTAACTGGGCATGAAAAAATGTTTGGTTCATACCAGCTTACCTCCTCGGTCACTGGCCAATCGGCTGATCAAACGGAGTTTGTAGACCATGCAGCTGAGTGCTGTTTTTTGCGTTAGCTGTTTCCTTTTTATTGTTGTTTATTTTCATGACCTGGATGTTCAAACCTGTTAGCTTTCATTGAGAGATTCATATGTTAAAAGGTGTATAAAGGGAAGTAGGCACCAATGTAGGTGTGTTGAAACTTTCTTCTGGTGGGCTCAATCTTCACAGCAAATTCAGCCTGCATAAAATATATCACTACTAGCTATCGCGGTGTGACTAAGCTTCAGCCTTGAAGAATGTAAGTTTGTTTAGAGCGAGTGGTATGATTGTACAGCAGGGAGTAGGTGAACAAATTTACTTACACAAATATTTGTACTGAATTTAAGAAGTCAGCAATGGCCACGAACCATCTTTTTCTTCATTGTCCTTCTTACCTTTCCATAACTGAGAAGTACTCATAGCTTTGTGTAAATCAGTGTTACATCTTTGTAATATTTTCAGTGTTACATGTTTATATAGTATTAATACATCATCAAGCATCTTTTTTTGTGATGTTTCCCTCTGAACTAATTCCAGTCAGCTGAGTCTTGGAAACAATAGCTACTTTAATTCCTTAGAAGGAGGGGACTATTTCCTTTATGTACAAGGAAACGTGCGCTTGTAACGAAGCCTACCTTTATCAAAGCCTGAAATTATGCACAGAAATATGTCTGGAACTAGCAAATTGAAAAATCTATTGTAAAAGTACTTGCGCAGCTTTTTGCATAGTAGTGTAAAAGTGAAAGTTGGAGTACATCTTGTGTTTGCAGGGATAAGCACTTTTATCTGATGCATCTCTCTGGTTTTAAAAGTTGTCTGCTGAGGTATGATTTAGACAGCACAGGCCCCTGAGGATTGTTTAATTGCCATGCAATTAAATTAACAAATACCATGATCAGACTGGAGACATATTTATATTAAGGGACTGATCAGACTGGAGATACATTAAGGGACATCTCTAGAGCCTTGCTGACGATACCTGCTTACTGATTTATGTGTGACTGGTTTGGGTTTTGCATTCTAACACCCACTTAATTGTTGGCATCTCGGCCTTGCCCGCCTGGGGAGGTGGTCCAGGATGGCTTGCGTAGCTGCGCTCCAGCTTCCTGCATAGGTGCTCTTCTGTGTGAAATACTTTTATCGTCTTTGGGTAAACCGCCGAAAAGGCGCTCTCCCTGGGAGACTGCTGGAACACCCCGGTGCTCGAGAGATGCTGCAGTGCTAAGCGTGTCTGGGGCAGCGTCCTCCTCTGGGCCCATGGGTTGGCCTCGGTCTCCCTTAGAGTCATTTTGCATGAGCAGCTGCAACTATTTATCTGTTTCTCTTCTGAAGTGCAGTCCTTCTGTGTTACGTACCTGTTCGGAAGATCGTATGTAGTTTTCTGCAGTGCCTTATGGCGTGGCGGTGGTTTGTTTGGGGTTGTTTAGTGTCTGCTCTGAAACGGGTAGGTGTATGCTACTTGCTTAGCATCTCTCTGAATTTTTAAAATAAGGTTCAAACGGTTTTATAGGTTTATGAATCAGTTTAGGATAAATGGATGCATCATGCCAAATTTCAGTTGGTATATGTAATTTCAGTAAACATTAAGAAAAGAAAAAAGTGTAAACTGACTTTTCGCATTCCTCTGTCAGTGTTGTTTGGCCAAAGAGTCTTGCTATCTCGTTTTGGTTGTTATAGGCAAGGGGGTAGTGGATAATGCATCATGTTTCTAATAAATAATATAGGAGAAGACCGCCGCAAATGAAATGGCAAAGGTTCATCTTCATGCCTCCGGTGTTTATCACTGATGGGAACAGTACATTGGTCTAGGATCTTAAGGCTACCTACAAGGTGAGTGAAGAAATCCCTGGAAAGCTAGGTAGCAAAGGCAAACTAAGGTGTGTTAAAACATGTACAGCAATACTGTTTGTCAACAGCTGAGCAAAAGATAAGCTTGGCTTTTTCAAAAATGCCTTTCAAGTTGTAACATGTTTTCTGAGCTCTTTATTGCATCTGACTACCCTCGGCACCATTTTATTTTGGCTGCTGCAAACCTGCTTAAATGAACGGGGTGCAATTTCTCAGTTATTGCTTATATTCTGTTACATGCTTATCTTACTTGCTTGGTTTATGGTTTTAGTGAAGTTTGTTGTGAGATAGCGTGTGCCTTGGAATTGTCTTTCTATCCAGCCATGGAGTAGTCTTAACAAAGGATCCTGTTACTTATCTCACAGCTTATTCTACAGTATTTAAATAATATGATATTTTAATTATGTATGAGAGAAGTTAACATCCAATATGCTTATCTCTAGCACTGTGTGGAAAGCAGCACATTTCACTTTTTTATGCTCTTGGCTGTTACTTCTGTTGATTTATTCTGTGCTGTCACGGTACGATGCTTGTGTTTCAGGTACTGTAGTAAATTTTAGGTGTATAAATTCTATTTGACTAGTTCACTGGTGTTTGTTGATGTGAAGTACCGCTTTTGGGGGTTTTGATAGAAGCCCGGCAAATGATACGTATTTCTTTCCAGCCTTCCTCCTAAGTTAGGAGGTGGCAGCTGATCTGCGCTGTGCTTGTAATAGGATCTTCTGCTTGAAGCACAAACAAATTCAAAAGTTGCTTCTCCTCCAAGGTGTCTGTGGTGTAACTGCCTATTGTGTTAAGCATCGTGGTTACGTCATGCGGCGTGCATCCCACAGGTAGTATTTCTTAAGATTATAAAAAAAAAAGGAAGGGCAGTTGTTGCTGGTTTTCTGGAAGTTGGAGCAGTGGGCATCTTCCTCTCATGTGAGATCGTCATGTGCTTGTGCTCAATGTGATTTTGTGGAGTTAATGCCAAGCATACGTCTCCAAGTGCTACAAAAAAAGATAAATCTCACAGAGCTTGAAACAAAAGTGTCATATTTTATGCTTATTTCAGTTACTTATTTTTATGTTCTACTTATTGCAAACTTTTTCTGTTTTAGAATGGTGTAGTTACGCATTTATATCAGATCATATCTTGCTCCTCTTAATTATCTGTTCTTTAAAACACTGTATTTAACCCTGAAAGTGCAAAAGAAAGAGGGACTAATGTTCACTGACATTTTGCTGTTTCGTGTGGGTGGAAAGCACTTTGCTGTTGCACTAAGTGACAGGTTTGAATCTCAAATCAGCTGCAGCAGATCCAGCGGATTGAGGCTGGATCCTGACAAGGACTTTGGTGGAGGATTCTGCTGCCTTTGGTTTGCTGGACTGTAACCTGAAGTGGTAAGAATATGAGTTTGCTATCTCTTGGTTTCGGAAGATGGCATATGGTTGAGATAAGAGTACAGCTTCTTTAAGACTATTGGAAATGAATAGCTTTCATGATTAAATTTAATGTAAAGGTTCTGCAGTGATATCTATTCTAATAGTTAGTATCTTCTCATCAGTCGACGGAAGTACAGCATAGAGAGTCACAATTCCTAGAAATGTAATTGTTCCTCAGTTAGATTAGTGATTTTTCAACTTCATTCACATATTGCTTGAAAAAAAACTTAGTGTTTTGTGAACCTCTCAGAAATTGTCAGCAAACCCCAAGTTCTGTCTTTGCCAGAGCTTGGAATAAAGTTTTAGTGTTTTTCAAAGTTAATTCAAAAAACATAGTTTGGGAAATGAAAAATCCTATAAACTGACATTTTGGCTTCTTACCATGACCCATTTTTCCTTTCCTCCCTCTGTTTCAAAGGGATTGTGCCTTTGATTCGCAATACCTTCATTCTTATTTTAGTCACTCGCAGTAGTTTAAATGCATGTATTTTCTGGGTGAGGTCTTGGAATTCTTGAGGAATTTGGGCTTATTTTAAAAATGAGCTTGTGTATTTTGTCAATGGATATAAAATGCTTACTGCAGCTGTTTGGAATACATTAAGAAATGGGAGTTACGACTTTGTGCTGTATTCACAGCTTTGTTGAGTAATTACTGCTAACATCTGCATGCTTTACTTGGGCTTTAGCTGCGCTGCTCTGAGTGTGTGTCTGTAATCTTCCTCCTTCTGAGGGATATGCGAGGAAAACCCTCACCCGAGTGGTTGCTATAGCATTTCGTTAAGGAGCCTTTTCCACTGAGTTGGGAAAGGCTCCGTTCCCACTTGGCAGCCTAGCGCGAGTAACAGAGCTCCTCTCGGGTCTTTTTCCTGTGTTATCATACGCCCTTTAGCTTTTGACTGCAGACTTGCAGCTTTGCCTGGATTGCCATCATTCTGAGGGTGTTCTTTCGCCTAATGGCTCTGCTTGTTCTCGACTACAGTGGGAGTGAAAGGCTTCCTTATAATTGCCTTGCTTGCTCAAAGCAGTCTGGCTGCGAATGTCCAAAGGTCTATAAATATTGTGACTTAGAAGTGCTCCTCAGTTGACTGCCCAAAATCTGTGAGCACTTGAGTAGCATCCCAGGAAGACTTCAAATAAGACTGTCACAGAATTAGTAAGGGATTAATAGTTAAGAAATATATTGATATTATAATCAGTACTGTGAGCATAAATGAACTCTGAAGTATTTTCCTTTTGCATTCCTTTCTTCATGGGATCTCAAAAGCATTTTAGGAAAAACTGAGACAGTTACATCCTGGGAAGCACTTATTTTTAATTACCACACTAGGAAATTGCTATATTAGAAGGATTTATGCAAAAAACTGTCAGTGAATCAATGCTGGGGAAAGTATCCAGATTTTGTCCTGTTTCAGTATGTCAATGTTTTTTTTTGTCCTGCAAACATTTAGGCCTTGCTGAGTGACTAGCATTTTTTCTTCGTTGCATCAAGTGGTTGTTCTCCCTTTCACTGTCAAGCTTGGCTGTCTGACCTGAACAGCGAGCAGGCTGCAGTGTGGGGCCTGAGAGTATCGGTCAGCATGAAAACGCTTTGGTGCAGCCTCCTGTCCCATGCTTCGCAGGGGTCAGCGATTCCGCTAGCCAGAGACCGGGGAAGAGCTTCGCTAAAGATCCGCGCATGCGTACTTGTTTCCTTCCTATTTATGTAGATGTTAAATGTGGTAGCGAATCTGGCTGGGGTGTGGTGGTCGGGGTTCAGATTTAAGTGGGAGACTAAATGGATCAGTTTTCTTCATATTGCTCATTCATGACAGTGCTACTCCACAGAGATGAACAAAAAGTTAATGCCTGCTGATCCTTTAAAGCTTTCTATATATAGGGTCTTCCATTCCATGTAGTCTTTTAGGATTTGAAGTACAGCTGTTTTGGAAGGACTTCTTTCTGGTCTTCAAAATCCCCTATTTTAGTTTCAGATCTGATTCTGAGTTCTGTAATATGCTTTTCCACCCTCTTTAAAGGGAGCCACTTGTTACCGTAGGCTGGCTGGTAGACAGGGCTTTGCCTGCAGGCTGCTGGGGCCATGGAGTGACTCGGGAGCCTGTGTTCAGCTGTGCCAGGCTGTACATTATTGAACTTTTCCATACTCTTATTTTGCTCCCCTCCTGGTCACACAGTGGTTCACGTTCAACTGCCAAGAGGTTTTCAGGAACCGTAAGCTAATGTTTAAATAGTTTTGGGATAGATGCTATGGGAAATGACAATAATGCTTTCTGGTTACAGACATAGACTGAGAACCCGCATGTTAGTATTCTGCACTGAGAACCAGTTCTGACCTTGCTGACCAAGATGTGGCAATGAGATACACACGTGAAGGATTCTGTGAGGCTGCTCCAGCATGCTCTATGTGTGCATAAAATATTCAAGGCTAGGTACAATGTATTTGTAGATCAGTTGCACATTGTAGAAGTCATTCTTTCAGCATCTCTGACCAAGTGTATATTTTCTACTATCAGAAGTTTTTTTAGCTTAAACTCAAAAGTTTAAACTTTCCATGGGAGTTGTCTGGACCTGGATCACTCTCAGGCAGCATCCCAAATCTTCTGCTTTCTGGGAGAAGTCACCTGGACTGTACATTGTTAAGCATTTGGGGGCAATGCCATCTCCAGTTTTGGCAGATGTGATCCACTCGCCCATAGCCAGGAGGATGGATGGGTATCTCTGTCAAGGAAAGGGTTGTTTGGTGTATAGCATGTCCTCCCTTAACATGAAAATTCCCATTGCAAAGCTAGTATTTCCCCCCCAAATACAGGCATTTAGGAGTATCTTAAGTTTCTTCAAGTAAATTCATTTGCCAGCTTTCTTCCATCAGACCTTCTGAGTTACGTTGTGCTGGAGAGCGGGGCTGCTGTTTGAGGGACCTCAATAGGCTTCAGGAATGGGTCAGCAGGAACTCCGTGAAGGTCAACAAAGACTTTTACTAAAAGTTTCAAAATAACAACTGTGGTTCCACCTGAGCTTAGCAGTGCCATGGAGGAGCTGGCTTTTATCCCTCTGTAAGTGCAAGGTTTGAGAGAAAAGCCAGATAAATTTTTCTGCTTCTATAGAAGCTGTTAAACCAGTGAAGCTGCTGCCTCTCTGAATTACGTATATTCACCATGAGTCCTGATGGTGGATTCTAATTCTGGTATCGGTAGACACTAAACGATAGCAGTGTAAGCTGTTGTTACGTGGCTGCTGCTTGGAGTATGAAGTCCCTGCATTAAAATTCAGTTGCTGCCTTTCCTCACCTGGATCATTGCCGTGTCTCTTTGCACTACAGACATTGTACAACTTCTTTTTATTGTCACCTGCTATTTATTAAAAATATTTATTTAAAAATTATATTAAAAATATATTAAAAACATTCTCTGCTTTTAGCAGCAAACTTTTATGACTTGAAGCACGAGTATCACTCTAGGATGCTGTAAAAGACCAACGAATGGTTGGGACAATACACAAAATTTAGTGTAAAGGGGAGAACTGTTAATTAAAGGCAGGTCAATAGACTATGTTGAAAATATCTATTTGGTGTAAGGTGATGGTGTTCAGGCAGGATTTTACTTTGAAACTTAAGTAATCTGTTTCTGACCTGGTTCCTCTGGCAATTGATTTATTTATATTGAATGTGAAATGCCCTGGTGCATGTGTGGCTTTCTAAAGAGAGATTTTCTCTGCTTTTAAATTTTCATTATTTCTGTAGCAGATACCTTCAGTACTTAAATCATAATTAATTGTGAACTGGAAGAATCTCTGACTGAGCTAAGCCTAATTCTAAAGTAAAATATCCGTACAGATATTTTTAAATCATGCATTTGCCACATCCCTCCTGCAAACACAAACATGATTGTTTGGAAAGAAATGAAGGACCGATATTTAAATGTAAACATTGTGACAACTGGCTTTCTGAATTACTGAGAAATTCATACAAATAACTGTTGCTTATCAAAATGTGTAAATGGCAAAATCGCTCATCTAAGTCGTGAACCAGGGAGGGGGTGTCCTTGCCATGGTTGGGGTGGATGACAAGGGTTACAGGCAGAAGTACCTGTACCCCGCACGAGACTTGTGCTGTGTCCCTTCAGGCATGAGGACTGTTGTGGGTGCACAACTGCAGTGCCGTATACAGCGTGCCCAAAAGTAGAGTAATGCATAGTATTTTTATCAGTCACCTTAAATTTGTGGGCTATTAATAGCATTTGACATAGGTTTTTTTCTAGACACGTAATGAATGGGTGATCTCTGACTTCCCATTGAGGTAAGAGACTGATGGATGTTCTAGGAATGATGGAACTCAGGTTTTGTTCAGAACCCTAGGTACACAATCTCCACTGAACAACTTTTTTTCACAAATCTTTGAAACTAGAGCTCTGGACTGAACAGTGTAATTGCGAGGGAGATGGGGGAGAAGGGAAACCACTGAAGAAACATCTCGCTGTACTTTTGGTTTTGTAACAGAGTTGTGATGTTTCTTGTTAATGAGTAATTTCATCCAAATTAAGTGCTTACCTAAATTGTGTGTGTGTGTGTGAGACTTGGTGCTTGCAAATGATGAGTTCTACTGCTTCTCCCCCCAACATGCTCGAAATCCACAAAACTGCTAAACGAACACAAATTTTTGTTTGTTTTCCTCAGGCAAAATACATCTCCCAGTGCATCGATGAGATCAAGCAGGAGCTGAAGCAGGATAATATTGCAGTGAAAGCAAATGCAGTCTGCAAACTTACATATGTAAGTGCCTTGCTGGGTTACGATGTAATCACATCTTTATTTTTTTCTTTCTTGTTGACTAGGAGCTAGTCTTAGACTGCAGTTTCTTAGGCTGTTGTAAGTGCAGGCTGCGGGTGAAAATTCTCTCACATGTGTCTGACATCAGCGACTGCATATTCTCATTCTGTTCATTGTGCTGGCACTAGTATTGCTACAGTTTTATTGAGATAGGTCAGGAAGCTAAGCTGATTTAAAACTACTCCAATTTTAAAAGTTGTTTTCAACTGGATTGTTTCTTACCACACAGTTGGCATGAGCACTTGAAACTGGTGTTTGTTTCTCTTTGCGCAGTCCTTTGTTGAGAAGGAGAGGAGGGAAATACTGTTAAAGAATTACTTTTGTGGTTCTGTTCTGGTTTTTATTAAAAAAATCCAGGAAAAAAGCGTCATTGTGAGGGATTATAGAACTGCATATGTAGTACCTGGAATTAAGGCAAACTATTCAAAACCTGCTTCTGGTGGAACTTAGAGACTTCTTTCACTTACTGTGAGTGGGGTAGAATGTAACATTACTCATAAACCTGATGTCATACAGTATTCTTTTTGGACTCTTGTTCCATCTTCAATTTGCTGAGGTATCTTGACCTATTTTCTTGAGTCTCCTATTTCAGAAGTTTGTTACCTTGGCTTCTCTGCTCACAGTTACAGATGCTGGGCTACGACATCAGTTGGGCTGCTTTCAATATTATTGAAGTCATGAGTGCATCAAAGTTTACATTCAAAGTGAGTCCTCTGTGTAACTACAACTGTACCAGCCAAGCTGTTTCATGACTGTATTTAATGACTGCATTGGTGCATCGTCTTTTCATTTGCCTTCTTCAATACACAAAGAAAGTAGATTGTATTTGTTTCTAGTATATGGATAATACTTGGCCTGCTAGTATAGGCTTTTTCTACCAGATATTTGACAATAGCTGTCAAATATCTTCCATGAGAAAACAGGGTATTTTTATGTGAAGACCACCTAAGATTCCTAGTAGCAGGCATATTTTATTTTGTAATAGCTTTATAATTTTTCTTGAAAGGTTTTGTTCATGCTCTATGTCGTGAAGCTTTTTCACCACGTGGAGCAGAATGTAACCTTGTAAGGAATCGTTTCCAAATTGGGCTTTAGTACCTGAAAGTCAGGAGTCAAGGAGCATTATTCTTGCTTTGTACTAAATGCAACACTGAGAAAATAAATGTAATATTCTCCGTTTCTCCTACTGACAATCCTACTTTACTTCTGCATCTTCGTGGTAATTAAACCTGTATGGTCTAACAAAGTAGAGGAGGTGAAGCTAGTTTTAATATCCTTAAGATAGATGTATTATCACTGGAGATGTTACCTGTCTGAGATTAGAAAAGGAGTTTATATCAGGAAAGAATAGAGAACCCTGTCATGCCTTTTCTGTTATGCAAACCTCCTGCCTAATTGTTCGTATTTTTAATATTGCTCACGAAGCTACCGGTTGTTGTTCATCTAAATATTGTCTAAACTTTTAATATTTTTTCCTCCTTGCCTTTTTACAGAGAATTGGTTACCTAGCTGCCTCTCAGTGCTTTCATGAAGGGACTGATGTAATTATGTTGACTACTAATCAGATCCGAAAGGTAAGCTTTTGACTTCCGTTCTTAATATTTCCTTGCCCTGTCTCCCTACTTGTATTTTCAAGTCTGTATGGATTATTTTTCTTCTAGGAATATAAAGGTAATTAAGTAGAATTCTATTTACTTGGTTTACCGTCTACTCTTATTCCACAAACTGAAGGATTAATGAAATACTTAGGAGCCGTCCATAGGCTTCCCTTGTGCTGTCTTATACCAGCTCTCTGTGTTTATTCATCACAGTGAATGGTGACAACAATAAACTTTGTTCATATTACTAGCCTCTTAGGCAGCCCTTGTAAGAATGTAATGGGTAAGAAGAATGTCCTCATTCCTGAAGTAAAATGAGCAGTCACCTGGCTCCACAAAAATTTCTATTTGTGAGGGCCTGTTTTCTTCTGGTAATAACAGATGAGGCTTTTGACTTGTATGGTATAATGGTGTGTAAAATGGTGAGGAGTGTGTGTAAAGTTGTTTTCTGTATTACTGTACCGAAGTGTGTTGTATTCATTTTCATAGAGCTTTATGACGTGAATTTTTTCCAAGTTACTGGGTTGCAGCATTGTTTTTCTATTCTTCAGATTATAGATATATTTTTAAAGCTCTTAAGTTTAAGTTTTTAAAGTATCACTGCTTTAAAACTTGACTGATCCGGTACAAGATGTGCCCTCGTTTCTACCACCTCAGTAGCTAAAATGTCTTTTACTTGCTTAAAAAAGATCAGCGGGATGTTATCCAGTATGATTCCTAAAGAACTAGTGCTTTGCCTTTTCGTTATCTCTTAAACTCTTCTGCTCTGACAAGTGCATATTTTTAATAAAGTCTGTCCATTTTCTTTATTATGGAGATTTTATTATACTGACTTTCAGACACTTACAAGGCTATTTCTTCCTTTTTGTGCCTGAGTTTTTACTTAAAAGCATTTTTATGCCTTTTCAGGTTTCATTGATCTGGCATCTTTGTATTTTAAGGGGTTACCAGTTCTTAAAATACATTAAAGCCAGAATGAATTGCAAAGTTTTGTTGCTCCTGAAGAAGTAGATTTCATTATTCTTAAAGTAGAATCTAATTTCCTGCCACCTGCAAAAGGTTTTAAAATGAGATGCAAATGGCACAGAACCCTGAAGGCCTGACTATGTTTAGCTCTCCTGAAGCAGCCTCCGTGTACGCGTGAACCTGGACGGTTAATTCCGGTAGTTCATGTGGGAATGCTCTGTGCGGTTCACTTCATATTCTTGTTTCCTAATAACTGCAGTTAAGGATTGATCCTATGATGCTCTGTATTCAATGCAGTTTGGTTTTATGATCTATACTTGAACATACTCAGATATGAATATTAATATTGTTAAGAGTCTGAAGCTTAGAAATACCTGAAAGCCTATGTAGGATACTGACTACAAATAAGTCCAAAGAAACTTGACTAATAAAATGTATGTTTTTATGGACTGAAAGTTGTGGTCCTGCCAGTGGCTTGGAAGGAAAGTAATCTCATTTCTCTAATAAAGAGGTTAAGCTAGGACTCAACAAGAGTGCCTGTTCCCAGTGAAGTTGATGACAACTGGGCTTTGCCTTAACAGGGTTAGTATTTAATACCAGTTTGTAGGATTTTAAACATGTTTGTGATCATGTAATGAATTTTTAAAAATTATTTGCTGTTCCTAAAATACCACCAAGGTACGATATCTCTAATTGCTTTTATGTTGCAGTCATCCACTATTGTTTAATTATGATTCCTCACGCCTGTTATTAAACCTCAGGCTAGCTGTATTTTAGGAGATGTTGGAGGACATCCCCGTTAATAGTTGGTATAAATATTCCGTGAAGTAGAAGCTCTGCTTCGTATCTGAGCGAATAAAATTGCTCTGAGAAAATTGTTTCTCAACATCCTGTGTGATCTTAAGTTTTTGAGTGTGTTTTTCCTTTTTTAGGATCTGAGTAGCCCTAACCAATATGATACTGGAGTTGCACTGACTGGCTTGTCCTGTTTTGTTACTCCAGATCTTGCCAGGGACTTGGCAAATGACATCATGACACTGGTGAGCTGATAAGATTGAAATAACTTTTTCCTGTAATTACAGAATTTTAAATTGTTCAAATCTGGTAAATATCTGTTAAATTTAGAACTATCGGATGTGAACTGATGCTTTGTTCTTGTGGGGTTTTTGGGGAGCCTTTACAGACCCTAGTTAGCTCAAGAGGGTTAGCTTGAATATTTCTGTTAGGTTTGGTGATAAATGACAGTATTTTGCTCTCCCCTCAAAGCTGAGTTTTCTAAAAGTAGTTGAGTCTCCCTGGAAGAAATTTTGAGACCGTGGTGTGGACATATGGACCTTGAGAAGAGCTCTGGAAACACAGATTTGTAAGGAGTCTGATTGCAATTGTTTTATTAACAGATGTCTCATACAAAGCCTTATATCAGGAAGAAGGCAGTGTTAATCATGTACAAAGTTTTTTTGAAATACCCAGAGTCCCTCCGTCCTGCATTTCCTCGCCTTAAAGAGAAACTTGAAGATCCAGATCCTGGTGAGTGCATTTCAGTAAACTACTTCTGCTCCAAAACATCTAGGTATAAATGTTTTTAGAGCTGTGCAGAGAAGAATACACGAAAAATGCTGTAGTCATCTTTTGGGTACTGATTTGCCTGTTTAATAGGTAGATGAGCGTATGAGAGTTTTGACAGACGTTGCCATATTAAAAATACATTCTTTAAAATGTCTAATTCTTACTTCAAACCCAAAGCTATTGAAACTATATCAGTGGATTAAACCTTAACGGGACAAAGCTACTTAATGATTCCTGGTTTGTTGCTTACTTAACTTGACTATTGAAAATGTTTCAGTTCATTTCAGGGTTTGGGGTTTTGTTGTTGTTTCCTGTGCTCTTTTATAAAGCTGCAGCTATTGGCTTGCAATGGATGTACTTAAAATAATTTCACATCACTTAAAAAATGGGGAAAAAAATTATATTAAATTTAAACTTTGAGTCCAGACTGCTGTTTGGGCCCTTCAGTACTGTCTCAGTGCAATTCAGCTGCAGCACAGGAAATTTGCAATTGCTCTGTATCATATTCACACTTCTGCTCAGTCTTCCCGGAAGGTGCTGGTCTCCCCTCACTGCACCAAAACGCCGTACGCTTGTTTCAAGAATGCTGTGTGTGGTGCAGTGCTGTGATCTCCAGTTGATTTGCATGCGTGTTTAGACAGAGAAATTTAATTGCATGTACTGGACTAATTTGGTGTGGGCATGTAAGATGCATCTTCCAGGGACAAGCCGACTTTCTGTTTTTAAAGAAAGCAAAACATACACACCCTTCACCTGCAAACAGAGGAAGAAAATACCTATTATGCTTTATGGAGAAAAGGACTTCTGTTTACGAGAAAACCCAAACTATCTAGACTAAAGGATTCCAAATTGAGAACAATCAATTTAGAGGCTGAGCAATTAGAAGGGAATGAACTTGTCCAGTCAGATTGTTTAAGGCTTCATTATTTTTGTGTTGTATTTAAACATGTCAAAGTAATACATTTTAAAGAAGCAAGAGTGTTTGGAAACTTTATGGATTATTGGTTATTACGTTGCCCATGTCCCATAAACAGGCTATCCACAGTAAAGGGGGAAGGAGGCTGGCAGTGTCCTGTTCTTTCTAATACTGGACCCAAAGCAGATACCCAGCTTGCTGATATATTTGAACATTGCCAAAATTAAATAAAATCCTTTTTCAGCTTGTTTTTGCATTCTTGTGTTTAGTTCACTTACCTCATGGTTGGTAATGAGGCTGAACCATTCCTCTTGGACACACAAGTCTGAATCTTTAGCTGCTTTTGTTCTGGGGGTTCTGCACCAGAAACTTCAATTACAATTAACTTGTTGATGAGATTTCTGCTTTTCCCACTTTTTCCCAGGTGTGCAGTCTGCTGCAGTAAATGTTATTTGTGAGCTGGCTCGACGCAATCCCAAAAACTACCTTTCCCTTGCTCCACTCTTTTTCAAGTTGATGACATCGTCAACCAATAATTGGGTTCTCATTAAAATTATAAAACTGGCAAGTATTCTGGATCTTTGTTTACAGGTTCTCATTAGATTATGTTGGGTGCAAAAATAGATTTCTTGCTTGGAGGTATAGTTACCATTAAATCTGAATAAAAAGAAACCAGGAATATCTTCTAATGTTTGTGAACATGACCAAAGAGAGAAAAATATTTTAATATAGCTTGGTTTAAATATAATGAGCTGCAGTTTAAATCATGTTTTTATGCTGTTTAAAAGCAGCTATTAAATCACTTCCTTGTCTACGCTTCTTTTTTAATAGTTTGGTGCTCTTACTCCATTAGAACCTAGGCTGGGAAAGAAATTGATTGAGCCTCTGACCAACCTCATCCATAGGTATGTATGACAAATGTTACTTCGTTCAGTCAGGATTGGTGAGGTGCCTGTTAGGTAGGTCAGTAGCGAGGTCTGTGGATGCATTTCTGAATTTTTCTTGAGTCTCGATATATTGACTTCAGGTATCAAAAGATAATCACATCAGGACTATTTCTGGAAGACCTAAGTGAGATAAAATACCTTAAAGGAAAGTCTTCGGGTGTCTGACTGTCAGCATGAATTTCTCCAAAGCGTGCATGAAAATTGGAGCAATTCGCCTTCCTTTCACTTCATTTTAAGCCAGAGATGACTGTGAACAATATAAAAACTAGCTTAAAGATTCAGCTGTATATTTGCCTCTGCTGTTCACCTACACACATTTGGTTCTAGACTTTTTTGGAAGTGCCTTACCGACGAAAGCAGCGTGACAAGGAGTATATTAAAGTTCTTTCTCATGCCTTTGTGAGCCCAGACATGTTTTGGAAGAGGTTCCTTTAGTATATGTCCTAAATATAGATTAGATAAATATGAAGAAATTCCCTCGTCCCTTGTTAGAGCTGGTGTGTAGTGTTGTTTTGGACCTAATTCTGAACTGAATTCAGAAAGTAGATGTCTTGGAGGGTGTACATGTATTTTCCCAGTTATGAAGAGGAAGTGTGGTCTTATGCATGAGTGGTCACATTAAAAGGTTTGTTTCTCTTCATGTGGCAGAGCAAGAAGATAGATGAGAATGAGCAAATTTTAAATGGATATCCATGTAGCCGTGAGAGCAGCTCTAGACAAACAAATTCTGTCCATCCTTCTAGTATACCTTTAAGGCTGGTTCAAAGCAGACCAGCCAGCAGCTTTGCATCCAAATGCCTAAAGAGGGTTTTTGTGACAAATACATGCAAATTCACCAAAAATAGTATTTTGCCAGAAAAAGCAGGAAGATGGACAGTATGTCTTCAATCCTGCCTCTATTTCCTCTCCCCAGCTCCCACATTAGTCATTCATTTTATTATTTGTGAGGACTTAATCCTGCTTGGTTTGGTCTCCACTCTCCACTCAGTCATTTTGGATCTCACATCACTTACGCATAAAGCAAACCACCCTGCCATCCACCACGAAGTCCATAGGGAGCAAAAAGGGTTGTCTTGGTTCTGAGCATACTAGAGTCACGTATATGGTGTGATGAGTGACCTTCACGGTATCGCTTCTGACTGCTGCCTCCAGAGTTGTTTGCTCATCACCTTTGCAGACCTTGCTTCTGGAGTCTGCTCCTTTGTTACTTGTGAGGTTCACTGTGTTTCCCTCTTGTATAGATCAGGATTTGTAAGTACCTTTGAGATCCTCAGAATTGCATTGTGTATGTGTTCAACTGGCAAAAGTTGTTCTGAATTTAAGTTTTGGGGAAATCAGACCTTGAAAATGGAATGAGCAAGTATGCACCTGCATGTCAGAAGAGTCTGCTGTTTGTGCATGACTCATTCGCTTTGGAGAGGGAGACTTGAGATTGTCAATCTGCCTGCCTTATCGTGAATTTCTGACCTTGGGCAGAGGATTTGATTTGATCCTTGCTTCAGTGCTCTGTAACTGGTGCTGAGGTTTTGAGTAACCGCTTCCTTCCCCATTCCTTGTGTTACAGTGCTGTTACTTCTTCTCAGATAAGATTTTTTTTTTTACACATTCAGTAACTCTTCCTCCCCCCAACAGTTTTTAAGTGAGAATCATTTCATCTAGTTTGAAGGTATATGGAACAGAATACTCACAATTTCTTGTGTAATTAAAGGTGTTAACTAGCTCCAGGATAGTGCTGACAACTCTTAAAAATGTGCTGGTTTTATTCCTTATTTAAAATACTTGATTTCTGTTTCAGCACCTCAGCCATGTCTCTCCTATATGAATGTGTGAACACAGTAATAGCAGGTAAGAACTGAAATTTGTAACCTAGAAAAAACCATGAACTCCGTCATCAGTTAACACCATCTGTAAACCTTTTTTTTAACTTAATGTATCTTATATCTGAAAAGTCGCCTGGCAAACTTTGATTTGTGTTACTGTGTAACTGTAGCTGAAATCCTTTGTTGTCAGTTGATGAGGCTAAGTTACTACAGCTATGTCGTATTTGCTAAAGGCTGAAATGAAGTACGAACAATGAGTGATTATTTATATGCAAGCTCCGAAATGTTACTAGAACTATGAAATATGCCAGCAGCAACAGAATTTAAAAAAGACTGATGTCTCATGGAAACTTTTAACAAAGTTTTCTTACATGATGAAGGAGCAGACTTACTTTTTTAGTTCTACAATTTAACAGCTTAAAAACTTCATGTAATTCCTTAAAGGAGGTCATTGTAATCATTGATTTACAGTTTCAATTTTTGAGCAAGGGATGTGAACTCCATAATGGGGATGGACAGAGAAAGGCGAAAAGGGGTAACAGTATTCCAGCTCAGACTTGGCACTTTTCCTATCACAATGTGGAAGTAGAGCATTATTGACGTCCACAGCTTGGCCATAAGCCTGTCTCTTGCGGGTAGTTTGGATAATGATGCAGGAACTTGCTGTACTGGGTCAGCTCAAAGAGGAAAGGGTGATCTGTCACTCACTTTGTGTTCGTTCATTCCTTCAGGGAAAAGTGAGATGCCATTATGATGGGGGGGAAAAAATAACACGGAGGTTAATTCCGTTGTGGATGATTGTGCTTCCCTGAGATATAATAGGATAATTCTGGGGGGTCAAAGGGAAATTCATGCACCCAGGACACCTCAAGGGCTGTAATGTAAAACTCAAATTCAGAAAATGAGACGTGAAGCTGGTGTCTGCATTAGAGCAGCACCTTGCATGTGCCAGCTCTTTGCATGACCCGAAATGATAGCATCCAACATGCCTTCTCTGAAAGGTAGCTCTGCAGGATTATGGAGAGCAAAATGCCACTATACTGACTAGTCAGTAAGGTCAGCATGTGTGACTTGCTCAGTAAGACTTGGTGTAGGCATGGACATGCTATATGACAGCAGCAGTTAACAAGGTAATGCCACCTTTTCTGCTGTGGGGTTGCATGCTGCCCAAGCTTTACAAATGTCCAGTACAATCAGCAATGGGACCTGATTTTTGCCTTGAGTCTCAAAGCTAGCTTGATTATAGCTCCAATCTAATTACATTAAACTCTAGGATCCGTTGCTGCATCATGTTACATTAGGGAAGTGCACGCTTAAAAATTCAACTATATGGTAGCTGATGACGTATTTACAGTCTTGACTGCTATGCGATATCAGCAAAGGAAACCTTAATGAGAGCAAAGCATAATGAAAAGCAGCTTTGGCCTGGCTGTTCCAGCAGTTCCTACCTTTACACTTTTTTCTGCCCTGCTATTATTATTCTTAAGGTATATGAAACTACAGTTTGTGTAACAACCTTCCCTCCTTCCCTCAGACTCCCCAAAAGTCCGAGCAAACAGACAAACGACAAAATAAACTGCCCTCTTTCCTTGTGAGCTGAGCTAGCTGTTGACCTTTAGGTGTTGTGTTATTGCATTCATTCAGAACCCAGAAATACTAACTGAAATTTGTGCTTGTGCGTTTCAGTTTTGATCTCCCTGTCCTCTGGGATGCCTAATCACAGCGCTAGCATCCAGGTACAATGCTGGGTTTTGGTGGGGGTTATTTGTTCTGCTCTACTGTGTAATACCAAGTGCCATGGAGAAATTGGATTGTGTTCCACTGCCAAAAGTTAAAGCAATTGCTCCCTGAAGCGCTCTCACTTAGGTGGAATGCTACAGACTGAAGCATTTCCTATGTAAATTATCTTATTTCCTTTGCTCTAAAATGCAGACTCTTCTCATTTAGAGTTTTCCTAACTCTCTTATTCAGCTGCTGCTATCAATACAATCATACAGAGGTCCCTTTTGTTCTGAAATCTGTTAATGCAACAAGACCCTCTTACCTAGAGGCCCTGGGTCTTGGTCAGAATGCTTCCTTATGTATTGAGGAAACTTTATGAAGAGTTATTTTAATTAAGACTTTGAAGGCTTGTAATAAGCATGATGTGGTCTTTTTTCCAGCTTTGTGTTCAGAAGTTAAGGATATTGATAGAAGATTCTGACCAGAACTGTAAGTATGTTACTTGTCTTCATGGAAGCTTTTAGCAACCAACCACTGGGGAGAAATTGCAGCAGTCTTAAAGCAATGATCTGTTTCTCCAAACAGCTTGTTCAGTGTTGTAGTGCCTGGTACGTTGTAAACAATTGCTGAGTTTTTAAATGTGGAGATAATTTTTGATAGTGAGCACTTCTTATAATGAGCTTTTTTTAAAACAAATGAGATAAATTATTACTGCTGTTTGTGGACTTGTAAATCTAAAACAGTTCTCTTTCTATGTTCTGGGTTTTCCCTTTTTATAAACTTGCTGCTTGGAAAGTAGTGAGGGGTATTCGGCAGTGTAAGCATAGTAGTAAAATGCAAGAATGCTTACTTATTTTAGTGACTACAAAGAACACTGGGAAATCTTTTTGTGCGCAAACCTTTTCCCTGCTGTCTGAATTTTTCCCATTGAGAACAGGGCTCCTACTTAATACACTAATCTTCAGTGCTTTTAAAGCTGTGTTCATCCTAGCATGCATGTTCTCAAACCCCATAGTTTCTATATATTAAATACATATTTTTAAATCAATGATAAAACTTGAGGTGCAAGAAGACTGTGATGAAGATTATGTATGTAATTATGTGCCTGTGTATGGGATTATGAAATTAAAGACCGTAATCTGTGATGCACTGTTTCTCAAAAATGCTTTTCCTTGTCATAGATTTTTATTTAAATGTATTAAAGTTGGTTTAAGTAGAAGCATTTCATATTAAGATTTCATGCTCAACACAAAACAGTGTTTCTATATTTGGAAAGAAGTTTTATTTTGTCTTTCACAGTGAAATACCTGGGACTGTTAGCTATGTCCAAAATCCTGAAAACGCATCCTAAATCAGTTCAGTCTCACAAGGATCTCATTCTCCAATGTTTGGATGACAAAGATGAGTCTATCCGACTCAGAGCTTTAGATCTCCTGTATGGCATGGTATGTTTCTATGTGTATTTCCTTTCCTCTCCAGCCTGTGTGACCCTTCAGGAGGCTGATGCTTAAGAAAAACATGCAACTTTCTCTTCCCCTCTCCCCAGTAGTCTTGTGATAATAACTCCCATATCTTTTCTGGTGGTTATAACAAGTCAAAGATCTGGCACAGCATGAGAGGGCTTTAAAAACTTTGATTCAGATTGGAAGGAGTTTCTGAGTTCAGGTGCTGTGGAAGTCACCCAGGAGGCTGCTTCTCTAATGCCTGAGCCTCAGCTGTTCCTTCTGTCCTTCGACTAGGTATAAAGTGGGCCGTAGGCATATTGGGGTTGGTCCGTGCTGTTCTAGCATTGCTGTTTGCAGCACATCATAGCTCAGGTTGACATAAGTTACACAGTCTGGGAAACAGTCCGGAGCACTCTGAAACAACAGGAGAAGGCAGCTTTAAGCTGCTTTATCATCAAATTTGCCCTTCATTGTAAATTTTGTTATGCCTTTTAATGACACGTACAGAATCTCATTCTGTTTGTTCTCCTGTGTGGCACCAGTTTTGTGCATGCATTCTGCAGCTGCGCAGGGCAGTTTATAAAATGTGCATAGGCTACAGGGCCAATCTTGTAGTGACAATATTTGATCTCCAAAAAGGTTGTGGTTATGATTTATATAGTTAAGTGCCTTTCACTCACGAGTCTGTGCCCTTCCGCCCCACATGCATAAAAGGATCATGATAGATATGTCTCATAGTTTCCTATTTTAGAGGAGGCAGTGAAAAGTAAGGAGGACACCTTTTGTCTGGTACTCCTCATGAGATGAGAGTAACAGGACAGTGGTTTTAATGTTGTTGCAAAGAGAAATGGCGTGCGTGCGTTCGTTCGTAGTTCTGGAGGTTAAATCCTGCTTGTTATGTCTTTAGTCAAAAGATAGCCTAGGAGAAAGAGTCTACCATCTTGCTCAACTGGTGATACTTACTTAATATTTTGGTGACTTTATTTAGACAAATAAGTTTCCAGAGCAAGTTAATACAGGTATGTTTTGAAATGCTAGATTTCTTCTGGTTGTTAATGACTCTTAAATTTGTTTAATTTAGAAGCAAAACTGTTTTAAACTACTAAATTTGCTACTTGGCAGAAGTAGAAGATTCCTTTTCTCCTGTATTGCTGCTAGTAATTCGTATTCTCAGCTCTCCCACAGCATGGTCTTGTATACTTGTGCTGGCTCTGCTTTAATAACAACACTGAAAAGAAATAAACAGGTCCCTTTTTCGATTGTGACTGAAACTGGGTCCTAGAGAGGTGGTTCTGATTTCTTGTTAACACGTGACACAGGTCTGTCAAAGAGCCAGCAGCTGCTTTAGTGGAATTAGAAGGACTTGACAGTATGGGAAATGGCTTAGTTTTGGTTCAACCCTTTAATAACTCTTTAACAGGTTTCGAAGAAGAACTTGATGGAGATAGTGAAGAAACTGATGATTCACGTGGATAAAGCAGAAGGGACGACATACCGGGATGAGCTGCTGACCAAAATCATAGATATTTGTAGTCAGTCCAATTATCAATATATAACAAACTTTGAATGGTCAGTGTTTTTATGTGTCAGCTTTGAGATCATAAGCAATGGTAATGCACGATTGTCTGCTGATAAAATTGCATCCCTCTCACTTTTTGTAGGTACATAAGCATCTTGGTGGAGTTGACCCGGTTGGAAGGCACACGACATGGGCATCTTATAGCAGCTCAGATGTTAGATGTAGCTATCAGAGTTAAAGCTATTCGTAAATTTGCGGTTTCTCAAATGGCCATGCTTCTGGACAATGCTCATCTCATAGCCAGCAACACCCAGAGAAATGGGATCTGTGAGGTGCTTTATGCTGCTGCTTGGATATGTGGGGAGTTCTCTGAGTAAGTGCAAACAGAAAGCCTGATGTGCTTTGAGCAGCTACTTTCGGGCAAAGATTCAGGTCACTGAAAAGTATTTTTGAGAGAAGGATAGTTCAGAATATGCACCGTAAAGCTAATAAAATGATTGCTTCTTTCCCGCTCCCTCACCCCGTAAGGCTTCTCAGCTGTTTCTAGCCTAGCCAAGACGGATACTTCATTTTGAGTATCTGGTCTTTTTTCTTATCTCTTTAGTCCTGCCCACTCATGCAGGAAGGCATAATTGTGGGTGTAAGCAGTAAGATCTTAAGACATTGATGGAACTCCTTAACCATTAAGGTCTAATCCCACTTATAGCATAGGGAAAATGTCCAGTCACCATGTTTGACTGAGTTGGTTTTTGCTCTCCTCCCTGTTTTGCCTTTGTTGAAAGGTTTTTGCAGAACCTAATCTTTCTGAGGATTAAAAGTAATCTTTTTTTTTTTTTGCTCAAAACTTATCTGTACCCACAGTAGCACAATTTTCAATGTTCTTGTGCTAACAGTGTCTTTTAGCTTAAAGAGATGTTTTTGTCTCTTGGTTGTGTGTGCATATACACATGCTTACCTAGCTTTCATTTTGGTAAGCTGGACAGACCATGATGCTGTAGTCTCCTTTTATCATCTGGTTTGGTGTTCCTTCTTGTAATTGCCACTCTGAACACTGGTTCCCATTTAAATTCACATAGTAGGTGTGATATTTTTAGGGAACGCTAATATGGCTCAGTTCTTCATTGAATTAAAAAAGTTCTGCAAAGAAAACTGTAGATTAAGAAGCAAGAGAACATACTCTCCTTTTTTCAGTTTGATCACATTTTTACTTAGAAAACTTTAGCTTTCCATTTGTAATGGACCAGTAACTTTTTTGTGCATTTTCCATTTAGTCGTGAGCAGACAGTTTTGAATAAGAGCATGAGATTTTTTTAAAACAAGTGTTATGATCTGCATTCTTTTTTGTGTATTAAGTGTTGCCTACTAGCTTTTAGTTTTCTTCAGTAAATGGTTGGAAATACAACCTCATTGATCCGAGTGGTGAAGTACAGAATGGCAGGAAGGTAGTTGGGCTGCTAGATCCAGACTGTCAATGGAGTTGGCACTTAAGTGCAATGCTTAGTTAAAGGAGAGAATACTGAACTTGTAACGGTGGAAAATGAGGTGTCCCTCCCCTTCTGGAAAAGGATAAAGCTGTAAATTCTTCTGTGCCATTTTATTACTGTAATTTAGAAGGGGAAAATAGGCAGAGGCAAATGATTATGTATTTGTAGTCTGTCCTGTCTTTCTGTAGCACTTTGTAGTGCAACTGAGGTTTATGAAAAATTCTTCTCCATGAAGACTGAAATGTTGAAATTTCTCAATTGCTGTCTTCCATCTGTCCACGCTGTCTTTATAGACACCTCGAGGAAGCAAACCAAACTTTAGAAGCAATGTTGAGGCCTAAAGTTACAACTCTACCAGGCCACATCCAGGCAGTTTATGTCCAGAACATGGTGAAGCTCTATGCATCCATCCTACAGCAGAAAGAGCAATCTGGGGAAAAGGAAGCAGCTCAGGAAATTACACAGCTGATGATTGAGCGTTTGCCTCAGTTTGTACAGAGTGCAGATCTAGAAGTTCAGGAGAGGGTAAGAGAACAAAATTACTTTGGAATTTATGATACAAAGTCTCTCATTTGTATTGGAGCATATATGTAATTTACTGTGGACATGCACATTTTATATAAGCTGTTGTTACCAATGGAGTGGTGCGTTGATTCTGTGCTTTGTGTAACTCTGTGAAAGAGAAGCTGTAGAACTAGACTGGGAAGAGTGGTGACATTTCATGTCAGAGCCCGGATCTTATTCCAGTTCAATACCACCTCTGAAGACTGCTTGCAAGAATTTCACTCAAAACAATTTAATTTTAAAATTATGTGAGCATGTAAGGACACAGAAAGGACACAGCCAAAAGAGAGGGTTAACGTGTATTTTTTTTACATTTGCTCTAAACCTGCAGTTATGCTGCTTCTCTTAATTCCCTTGATGGAGTAGAACAGTTATCTTCTGCTAACTTTCATTGCAGTTGATTTTTTGGTTCAGCTTGTTAATATTAATTCTGAAATCACTTCTGTATTTGTTTCTAGGCTTCTTGCATCTTGCAGCTAATAAAATATATTCAGAAGCTACAAGTAAAGGAAGTACCTGTTGCTGAGGAAGTCATAGCCCTGTTTGCTGGTGAGCTGAATCCTGTGGCTCCTAAAGCACAGAAGAAAGTACCAGTTCCGGAGGGGTAAGGTTCCTTCTCTCTCCCAAAGTCTTATTTAAATTTTTAAACTCTTAAATAGTAAAGCTAAATATATGATGAGAAACACTGAAATACTCAGGGGTACTGAGTCAAGCTATTTGTTTGTTTACTGCAATTCTTACCAGCTTGGACCTTGATGCCTGGATCAATGAACCTCCATCAGACAGTGAGTCTGAAGATGAAAAGCCCAAAACAATTTTTCATGATGAGGAACAAAGGCATTCCAGACATAGACAGCCAGAAATAGATGAAGAGGAGCTGGCCAGAGTGAGTGAATGTTAAAATGCTTTTCCCTACATAATTCAGTAGTAATGTTTTCGGTACTACTAAGGTAGTTGGAGCTGTTGTGGATTCTCCGTGTAGCCAGGGAGCCGTTCTAATCTCTACAGCTTAGGAAATCTGATGATTTGATGTGAATAAAATATATGTATTTTTTTAGGCATGGTGGAATACATCGATAAAAAGTTCTCTTGGAAGTCCAACTTGCCTGTCTTTTTCCAAATGGAAGCAAGATATTATAAAAACTTGGCCCTTGTTAGGAGTTTTGAGCTCTTGTAAAAATCTGACCTGTGAACTGTGGTGTCTAGTGCAGTTCACTTGGAAGTACAGGGTCTTGAGGATGGACACTTGTGCTGGGCTCCGCAACTATTTGGTTTTGTACACACCTTCTCCATTGGTGTACTTCTGTTATTCTGTGTGCTCTGTATCAGCAGAAAAAGGAGCAGCATCTTTGCTCATGGACTTCAGCAGCTTCTATGAATTACTGTAATGTGACTGTTCTCAGTAGTGATACCACCTTCCCTGCTTCTGACCTTTTTGTTTTCATAGAGAAAACTTTTTGTTGATGAGAATCTTCACTTCTTCCTCTCTTTGCAAAAATGAAAACAGAAACATTTGAATTGCCATCAGAATCTGGTCTTCGGGAAGTTACCATCTCTAGTCTACAATTAAAAAGCAAAGAAAGGCTGTTCTAAGGAATATTAGTTACAGTAGTAACAGTGCTTGTTGTTATATCCTAGTATGTCTTGTAACTCAGAACTGGTATATCATACTCAAGCTACTATGCTGTAGTCCTTTTGCAAGTAGTTATGTATTGTTCGAAAAATTCAGGGAGGTTGCATTTTGCACTTTGATGCCTTTTATCTCTCTTTGCTTATAAACAAACAATCTAACTACAAATACTCTTTTGCTTTTAGCGTCGAGAAGCCCGGAAACAAGAACAGGCAAACAACCCATTTTATATTAAAAGCTCTCCTTCCCCACAGAAGGTGAGTCTGAATTAAAATATCTTGCTGGCCTCATAATTGTGTGAAGGCTCGCTGAATGTCAGAGCTACAGCTTCCCCCGGGACTTTCTGATTATTTCCACTGCAGTTCTGATCACTTAATAGTGTGCCAACTGGAGTGCCTTCCTACAACTATTTTTGTAAGTCTTGTTTGTGTTGAGAAACTCACAAGTGATATAATATCACAAGAGCAGCCAGCTTTCTGTGAATCTCTGGTGGACCTCCCATTTAGAAATAAGGAAATGGTAATTGTCACAACTCCCATTACTCAGTAGTTAGGAACAGTCTGGATTAACTTGCCATGGAAAGCGCAGTGTTTATGTTTCAACAAGGTTTATTTAAAAGCTGCAGGGAAACACTACTTCTCTGTGCCCTTGTGTCACAAATTCCTGTGCAGGTAGTTTGTCCCAGCTCTGGGTGATGGAAGGGTTCAGATTGCCAGGCACTTCATTAAGAGCAATGAAGACAGAGTGAACCTTGACCGTGCTCCTCTTGAACATGCAGTGTGTTTCATGGATCAAAAGGTTGTTGTAGTCTCTTCCTAACACCTTTTTCAGGGGAAGAACCTGCTTTATTCCCTGTGTATCCTAAGGACTACCCCATTTTCCTTAACTCAAATCTCAAAAATTTATCTTTTGAAGTGGCAAATTATTAGCAATAAAACACAAACCAAAAATTCTTCAGAGAGTTGCAACAAGCCTTCTTCAGAGCAGTAGCAGGGTTAAAAAACTGTAACTAAAAGTAGGGTCTTTTAGAATAGTTATCATCTGGCTTTAAAATACACTCCACTACCACACAGGATTTAGTACTGAGCTCTTCCATTCCTATACTTTAAAATGTTCACTTAAAGGATTAAACTGCTTGGTGTTTTGACTTGTGTCTATTTGTATAAATTTGTATCTGGCAGTGCTCAGAATGTAACAAATTTTCATTTTCCCAGCGATACCAAGACACTCCAGGTGTGGAACATATACCTGTGGTCCAGATCGACCTTTCTGTCCCCTTAAAAGTTCCAGGTAAGTGCAGTTAATCTTTAAAATTAATTACAGAAGTTCAGTTAAGCAAAAGTAATGATACCTTCTTAGAAATTCCTCCTTAGGTTTTTAAGGGCAAGGAGCATACGTTCATAGACTCTTAAATGTATCTCCTTAACTTACATGTGTTTGAAAATAGTACTTTGCAGTCTGAGCGTGGTTACTCTCAGGACAGTATTAGAAGTAACTTTGTGATTAAGCGTATTGTGCAGCCAAGTCTGTAACTTGTAAACGAGCCACTGTTCTGTGTAGGTAGCAGTCAGCTTTGGAATGTCTTAAAGGGCTGATGAAGGTGATCAGGAGACGTTGAGTGGAGTCTAATGGTAGTCATACTATTTTAATATCTTGTTTCAAAAATCAAAAGGTAGTTGTGTATCTAATGAGGGGTTTGATATAGCACTCAAAAGCTTTTGATAAAGTGCAGTACATTGTAAGTGATGAGTTCTAAGCGCAAATATTTAAGGCTTACATAACGAAGTTTTTTCCAATGTGTGGAAAGTTGTCGGTACAGCAATAGCACCAATTCTACTTAAAATATTTGTAATCCAGTTAGCATGGACAAGAATCAGGGAGCAGGGTAGAGCGCTCTCCTATTTCTAGAGAGCTGGAGTGTGATAGTAAAGCTGGTGCTGGAGGGGCTGTATGTGAGATGATAAGGAAGCATAGAGAGGTGTTGAACCTTCTAATTCTGAGAAGCTAGAAGCAAGGTTCACTCCTAACATATGTTTCAGTGATCAATGTCCATGTGGACTGTAGCCTGAAAGCAGTTTGGCTTCCTCTGCAGGAATGCCCATGTCTGACCAGTATGTGAAACTGGAAGAAGAGCGAAGACATAAACAGAAACTGGAGAAAGACAAGAAAAAGAAAAAACAGAAAAAGGAGAAGAGAGGTAAACATCATCGCCATAACTCTCTGCACACAGAGAGTGAGGAGGATATTGCTCCAGCTCACCATGTTGATATTATAACAGAGGAGATGCCAGAGGTCAGTTGCGTTGGTTGGTGGTCTGAGTTGTGGGGTTTTTTTGTGTGCTGCTCTTGGGAGATTTTTCCCCAAGAATTGCCAGCCAGTCTGTATTGTTGCAATTCAAGAGCTCTTATTTCTTGCAAAGCTGTTTAAGAAATGACTGATTGAGATGGTCCTAGGCTGTTCTTTGCAGGGGGAGAAATTGTCTTTTTGTGCATGAAAAGACAAAAATTGCCACTGAAGCTATTAAAAAAAACCAAACCAAAACCAAACCAACGAACAAAACAAACAATATGCAGCTCTGCTATAAAAGTAACACTGTCCAAATAGTCACTTCATTTATTATGTTCTGCTGCTTCACTTTGACGTTAACTTGCTGTCTAGTCAGCAGGTTTGCAGCTGATTATAATTAATTGCGCATGCTAATGATGTAATCTGTATTTGTTCCTAAAATTTCCTTTAATCAAAACCGAACAGCAGCAATTCAAATCCTGCAGTTCATGAAGAATGGGTTTCTGTTCTAAATTAATCTTGTAACTAAATGCTGCATTGAAGTGCATTGTTCCTGTAACTTACTGTGCCTGACTGCAAGCTGGCCTGTTCCAGGGTTAACAATCTTAAACTGCTTCAGGAGATGTAGATCTTTAGTTTTGAAATTGCCTGTGGTTCACTTCCTCAGTGGATGGTCTCTCTATCTCTCCTGCAGAATGCTTTGCCCAGTGATGAAGATGACAAAGATCCCAATGATCCGTATAAGGCACTTGATATAGATCTGGATAAGTAAGTGGCAGTTTTGTATGCGAATTTACTTAATTGCGAACCAGAATGCATGAGGGCAGGTCTCTGGGGCTAAACAGGCAAAGGTACTAGCTGCAGTTCACTAGGTGAAAAGATTAAGTCTCTCGCCATGTCTTGGATGTAACCTTAGACGATCATCCATGCTTGGGTTCCCACTGCAGCGTAGAGGATAAAAGCTAACCTGCTGAAGTAGCGGGGGTTTTGGGAGGGGCAGGGGAATCGTTTTGTGTGACTGAATGGAGTCTGAAAGCACAGGCAGTGTAGCTGGGATCAGATGTGAGAGAGTTAGCCTGAGCTTTTGGGTGTACCAGTATCTCTCTGATCTAACCTGCGTTGGCACTGAGTGTGACCTGCATTCATCTGTGTTCATCTCGGAACCCCTGTACACATGGCAAGCCTGTATGCTCTGTGTTGTGATCATTTGACGCTACGAACTGGCTGTTATTGTTCCCCATTGCCCTGTGGACATTCAGTGTGGTGCCACTGTTGAAAAATGTTCTTCTAACATGATTGAGTGAACTGCATATCATAACTTTGACCAGAGTCTGGTCCCCATTCAGCTACTGGAGGAGTTTAGAGTACTAGCACCCCAGGCTGCAGTGCAGGAGACCCCAAATCCCTGCATGCCATGTGATAATTAGAAGTGGGCTGCTAAGTATTGCACATTGAGATTTTTTTTTTTTAGTTGCTGTTTTAGAAAAATGCCACGCTAAAAATAATTGCTGATTTACGGTCCCTGGATGCCTCCTGTAAAGTTTTGAAGACTGTGCAGGCACATGTGTGCACATGTAATCTCTCTCTCTCTCTCTCTCTCCCTCTCTCTGATACTAAACTTTAAAGGCTGTGTTGTTCTCTGCAATTCCCAAACCTGTAGGGGTTTGGCCCCTTGGCACCTTGCAAAAAAAGTGATATAGCATTTTTAAAAAGTGAAAGAACAGTTTCTGAAAAACTTCCTTTTTTCATGAGCTGGTCACATTACTCTGAGTCTGCAGGGAACAGACATATACAAGGAAATTAATTTCTGACTATAAACCTCGTATTTGCATGACAAGCCTCAACAGCATAGAAAACACTGAGCAGAGCAGTTTCTGAATGCTGTGCTCCAGGTGGCATCTTTGGACTCTTGTATTGTTTCCATCCATTCTCTTTCCACTTCATATGAGTCAGTGTGCTCTCCTGTCATGTTTTCTCATGTCTGTGTCCTCTCTCTTTCTTTCTGTGCTTGCACTGCTATGTCTGTGTCACGCTCACATGCAGTCTGGTTTCAGGGAAGCCTTCCAGGTAAGAATATATTGCTAAGTGGTTGACGTTCTTTGCCAGGTTGGTTGATTTCAGTGGATGGCATAAATACTTGAAGGGTGGTGAAACTATTGAAATCATTGACCTTCAAATTTATGTGAGTCTGTTTCATCATTGACTTTCAGCACCGATCCCTGTTCCTGTCCAGGTATATGTGAAATAGCTTAAAGATGAGATCTGTTTACTGTTCAAACAGATGGGGTTCATCTTGCCCTTTCAGTGTCTGTTTCAAAGTAAAAAATTAATTGGGTCTGGTTTTTCATGCAAAGTTAAGCAAAAAAAAATTAAGGCAGGTGAGACGATTAGAAATCTTCCTGAACTGGTGTTTGCTGCTCAAACATGAAAATTAATGCTAAGTAAAAAGCTGTAGAAATAGAAAAAGAGGCAATTGGTGAACTTCTCACTGATTTCTGGGCAGTGTTTGACAAGAATGGAGACATTTCTGCAGTGTTTTTTTCCCAAGTAATGGATTTGGGATACATTATAAATCTGAACTACTACTCATGCTTTTTTGGAAACAGGTATCTGAAATTAAACACAACTTTTTAAATGTAATGGTAGCGTATAGATTCCAAACTTCCAAAATGAAACAGTTTATTGCTTAAAATAATTTCCGATTGGAGTGACCTATTCATCAATAACAACAAAAAACAGGCCCTTCGAGGGCTGTTTGAGCCATGCTGTCGTTCCACTGCTTGAATTTCCACACTGTTGCAAATGCTTCCTACTGTTTCACATCTTTGCTCTTCCTTTGAGAGTGGTTCCACAGAAATGCAGCATAATGCGATGTGTATGTATGTGTCCTTCTGTAGGTGTTACTCAGCCTGCAAGTCTGTAATCACTTTTAAGAGTGATCAGGTGTCAGCAAGAGCTTGGCTCTCGGTCACCTTCAGGTTGTTTCTATTAACCTCTAATCCCTGGGTGCAGTGTCTGCAGCTACATAAATAACCTTCAGGTACAGAAGTATGTGCTGATTTAAGATTTTGGGGCCCAGCTCTTTAAAAACAAAGCATACCTTGTCTTGCACATCCAGTAGATAATCTGAGCTAAGGGAAACTGTTTGCAGAAGGGTAATGGTCTCTTTATTTTTAAGACCCTTAGCAGACAGTGAGAAGCTGCCAGTGCAGAGACACAGAAATGTTGAGACCCTGAAGTCACCGGACTCAGAAGCTCCCCTAGTAGAGAAGAAGAGCAAGAAACCCAAAAAGAAGGAAAAGAAACACAAAGAAAAAGAGAGAGACAAAGGAAAGAAGAAAGAGAAAGAGAAAAAGGTAGTAGAGGAGGAAGAAGAAAAAAAGGTAATTCTCCAAGACTTGCATTATTTTAGAAATGGCTGTTATGGGCCATATTTATTGCTGTGTTTTGTTTGTTGCTTAGGAACAGTCACATTTGACAATTCAAACAGCTGAATGTTTTCAACCTTTATTTCCTTAAGTTTTTACAACCATAGAAGCAGGTATTTAAAGATTTCTGTTAATGAAAATAACATTTACTTAGCCTCGTAGGTTAGCAGACTTCAGCTTACTGCAGCCTACACAGTAGATCTTCTAGATCTAATTTGGAAGCTGAGTTTACTGATATTTTGTCTGTTCTTAAAATGGGGAACTCTTTAGCAGAATATCTGGAACTCGCTTTTGTTCTACATCCTGTCACCCGTATACTTCAGAATCTTTCCGTTATAAAACCTGATGTTAGTTGTCAGTTACTCTGAAGACTTGAAGTATCCTTCTTCTTAACCACTCTGCAGAGATGCAGGTTTCTTCTAAGATGCAGCAATGCATTTCCATGGGAACTTAAGGTTTTAATTTAATTGATGATTGGGTTTTTGGGGTGGTTTTTTGGGTTTTTTTCAAAGAATGGTATCAAAACAACCACAATGGTTTTGTTTTGTCTTGAAATTCAGGGGGAAGACTTGGATTTCTGGCTGTCCACTGCTCCACCGCCTGCTTCCACTACCCAGCCACAGGTAGACATCTTACCCCACATCACAGGAAACTTTTTCTTATGATTGCATCTTAGCTGTGATACGAGTGCTTTGTCATGCTGCAGGAGAGAAGAGAAAGATAGGCTTCATCTCCTCAACCTATTGCTATGAAGCTATGACACTTTATCTCCCCAGTTTACAGACACTGTAATGGGAGGTTTCAAGCTCATTCTGCTGTGCAGATCAATGGATAGAAATACAGATGCAGCTACAGGCTTGGTGGATTTTAATATTATTGGTGGGTTTTAATATTATTAATGTATGGTTTTATTTCCTAGTATGATCTAGACACTAGCAATATTAATAGACATGAGAGACACAGTCTGAAAGAAAGTCTCACGGATTTTGATGGGAGATTTTAGAGGAAGAGACAGGGAATATAAAGGGATGGATTCCTTGGAGGAAATCTTTTATATCTTGTCCTCAGGTGATCCTGTTTGCTGGGTTTTAGAGGCATAACATGAAAGCCTTGATACCACATTAGTCTAATGTAATTTTTGAAATAACAGTTGATGGCGGGGGGGACTGTCACTGTTAAGTTTTCTTTTGGTGTGGGATTCAGGTGTTTCAGCTGCATTCTGTTAGTGTCATAATCCTTCTGCTAATCTACTCAGAGTGAGCCTGAAGTGGGTGCTGCTGTTGTGGCTGAACCTCAAGAGGTAAAGGAAGAAAGGGAAGAGCGAGAAGAGGAGGATGATGAAGGAAAGGTAAGTGATTTAAGGTGCTGTCACCCTTAGTCATATTCTCCTAGTGTCTCATATTCCTTAAAAAGACGCACACAGAAATTACCAGCAGCATCCTGTTCAGTGTAGTGACCACCTGCAAACAGGCAGCAGTGGAACGTTACATCCTTGAGGTGCTCTGAACGCTTCATGGTAAGAGGTTTGGTTGTTCCTTGAGCCAAGGGTCAGGTAACAGTTTTAAAGCCGGACTTCCGAACAGTTGAAGAGATTTGGCCTTCTGCTGATCCGAGGCTGCTTTGGGTTAAGGTATTGTCATGTGAGTGGGGAGCAAGGGTTTACTGGGACTCAACACAGAATGACTATTGGGGTTTAAGGAATGGGAGCTCTGTTTTGGGTTTCTGCAGTAGTAGAAAACTTTGTTCAGTCATGCAGAAGGCTGCATAGAGTGAGAGTCTAGAGTTGAAAGATTGGTAGAGGGGTCAGGATGTAATGGGTGGAAATACAGGGTTTCTTTAAGGGTTTGTTGTAGCTTCTTGTTCTTCTTGATAGAAATCCTCCAAGCATAAGAAGAAAAAGCACAAGAAAGAGAAAGAAGAGAAATCAAAGGATAAAAAGAAATCCAAAAAGAAGAGTCATCACAGTGAGGAGGAGACAACAGAGTCGGTGCAGAATGGAACACTAGATGATGAACCACTACCAGTGAGTAGCTGTGCACTGGCAGTGCTTGCCTTGGGGAAAACGCAGGAGCTAAACTGTTTTGGGAGGAAAGAGAATGACAGCTCTCTTCACAGAAATTAGTTATATTGCGACTGTGATTTCTTTCTTGTTTTTCAGCCTATGTCCAGTTACCGCCTTCTTGCTGAAAATCCATACATTAAAATGGTGAGTTTTTTGGCATGCAAATCCAGATGTCTTCATTTTTTGTGTTGTCTAAGAAAGGAGGGGATACCCTGGGGATACTATAGCAACTTTATGTAGACACTGAAGAACTGTTTAAATCCCAGGAGGCAGAAACATAACAGAACTCCATTTCCATTCCTTTAGTTGTCCCACTTAACAAGTTTGTAAGTTGGTATTTTCCCGCTACTTAGCAGTACTGTGGAACTGATCACCAGTGTGCTTTAGCTGTCCTATAGCTGTACCGAATTGCCTTCTTTTTGAAGCTTGCTTTATTCTGATGCTGTGTTCTGTTCTGGTGCTCTGCTGTTGGAAGTTTCTGAATCTTTCCTGTGATTTTTTTTTTTTTTTTTTCTTCATTTGCAGACATACGATATTCAAGGAAACCTCCAGAACGATAGTCAAGTTACTGTCTCTGTTATCTTTGAGAACAAAAGCACTAGCTTCCTTAAGAGCATGGAACTAAATGTCCTGGACTCTCTCAACACTAAAATGCTCCGACCAGAAGGATCATCAGTACATGATGGGATACCTGTGCCCTTCCAGCTACCCCCTGGTATGCGCAGCTTTGCACGTGGTTCTTGGAGTATGTCTAGTCCTGCACTGCCCTCCTGTGGAAAGAATTGTTTGAACTTCTTGCTACTCGCTGTTTTCCAGAAAGGCATGTCCCTCTGCCTAGGTGTTCACTGCACTTTCACACAATTCACTGGAGAGGATAAGCCTTCTTACAGTATGGCTATAAATGCAGGTAGATCTGTACAGCAAAAGCAAAGCCTATAATGTAGGACTGGAAGTCTGAATGTCTGAGTCCCTTTTTCAGGTGACTGCAGGCTGGCACACCTTTGAAGGTGCCAGCATCACCAACTACAGGAATTCCAAATTCATGAGGAGTTTGCTATGAGATTTAAAATTAAACGAAGCGATAGGTTCTTAAACCATTAGAATCCGCTCTGAATTTATTCTCGAGCTATTGTCCCACTGTTTTAATGGCAAAGGCTATATGCAGTGGAAGTTTGCGATAACATGTGCTTATTCGGATGGGGAACATACATAGCACAGTACTACAGTTGAATCACTGAACTTCTTTGAATTTCACTTCCTTTGCCAAAGAGTTAATTTGAATACTGAAACAGTTCACAGAAGTTGTCTGGGATTTAGTGGCTTCAGGGTGCATTTTGATCCCCCATGGAAAGCAGCGGGGTATTTTTTTATTCTATATAAGACAGTTCTTGACACAGACTTGTATATTAAAAGAAAAACATAGAAATGTTAGAATGCAAATTAGTTCTGAAAACTACTTGGAAAGATGTGTATTTTCCAGTTATACAAACAGTTTAAATATATTGCCACTGTGACGTACTTTGCCCAGGCCCTCGCTCAATAACCTCTACCAGATGCCAGCTATCACTGCTGCTTTTCAGAGACCCCGGAGCTAAGTGCTGTAATGCTGTTAATTCACAACAGGTATTATGCATATAACTCTCTTCCACCTACATGGAAAACTTCAAACTTGGTTCAAAAAGAGTCAGTACATAAAGCTTAGCTGCTACTGATCAGTTTATTCTAACTGTTACTCAGATACAGAAACCATTTTCTGACCTGACTTCTCCCTCTCCTCTCTTCATGCTAGGAATCTCTAATGAAGCTCAGTTTGTGTTTACACTTCAGAGTATTGTTATGGCTCAGAAGTTAAAAGGAACACTGTCCTTTATAGTCAAAGTAAGTGCAGCTTTACACTCTGTGCTTCTGCTTCCTTTGGAACTGCATAAGGGAGCTTGACTTGGGTGGAAAGCACTGCTTTAGAGCTTTTCTTAGGCATCATTTCATCTCTGCTGCACCAACCCATTCTGTGACGTGAGAAGTATTTTTACATGACATCTTGTGCAAAGAGTGTCCCGAATACTGCGTAAGCATGTCCTAAATTGTCATTCCTGGCAGCGTGTGAGCAATGCAGCCTGAAACATACGCCACATTGTCAGCTAGAAAATCACTGCAGTGGTGCATCTGCTGGGGAGAGGAGGTCAGCCAACTAGCGAGAGATGCAACCCAGAGTCTGTTTCTTCTGCGCTCAGTTACCCAAGGATCAGTTGGACGCTGCTACCTGGTAGAAGGCTGGAAAAATAGCAATAAGAATTAGATACAGTTAATAAGGGTGGAAACCCAGAACAAGAGTGAGGTTAGCTGAAGGCATTGTTATTAATAAGTATTGACCTATATAAGACTAGTGGGTTTCTAATCTTAGTCCAGTAAAATTATTAATGAAGGAGCTGTGTGAACAGCTCGAAGGAAGTGAATGGAGACAGTTGTGGCTACTTCTGAGCCAGCCATTATCTCGATTTTAAGGGTTTCTTAAAAATAATATACTAGTCCTACTTTCAGTACCTAAGAATCTGGGAGATATTAATCTATTATTTTGCTTGGGAAATGGTGAACTGTAAAACCACATCTCCATGTGTTAGTTTAAATTCAGTCTGCTCAATATATTTCAGCAGAGTGCAATCAAAAATGCAGCCAGATCCCTCCAGTTGTGTCCCTTATCTGCTCTAGGTGTATGTGTCAACCTGGCTGCCCAAATCTGGTCTCTAAGTGGCCTGATGTTGTAGCGTGATGGTCGTCCTCAGACTGATCCTTCAGGCCCAGCCGGGGTATATCAAAGGGAATTGAGCCCTAAAGTCTTCCTCGGTGCCTGTTTGGTAGGTGGGGGTGGTGCCTCCTCTTGCTGCCTCGGGGCTCCCATTCATCTCCTTTCCTTTGACCTGTTGCAGAATGATGAAGGTTCAACCCATGAAAAACTAGATTTCAAATTGCACTTCAGTTGCGCTTCATACTTGATCACGACGCCTTGCTATAGGTAAGTGCAATTTAGGGAGCACAACATTGGTGCTTTTGCCGCCCATGTGAAGCTGAGCTTTGGCTGCAGGCCATCTCTGCAAGATACGCAGCATGCTTTTGACTTTGGCTGCTTGTGATTGCTTTGGTTACAGTTCGGTTATCTTGTGTAATGTTTGACTGTTAAAATGTCCAGCAACTTACTTCAAGTGTTTCTGAAGAAGGAGCTATATGCCCTCTAGGTTGGCAGAGGTCAAGTGGAAGTAGCTCTGGTTGAGGTCATAGGGTACTCCAGTGGAGTCTGGTTCACATATTTGCTGTAAACCCATTTTCCTAGAGCTTGGTAGTACTTAGACTTCTGCATCCTGAGATGTTTCAAGGTCTGCATGGGGCTAATGTGGCAGATTACACTTGAGTTTCTAGTACAAGTGTTTACTTTCCTTCCTGTTTTGCAGTGATGCTTTTGCCAAGCTCCTAGAGTCTGGAGATCTGCACATGAGTTCTATTAAAGTAGATGGAATTAGCATTTCTTTCCAACATCTACTGGCAAAGATCTGTTTTCATCATCATTTTTCAGGTGAGTCTTCCCTGATGCAGAACCTTCTGCAAAATTCCATATTCCAAAATTTCTGCCGTGCTTGGCAAGTGCAACACTCCGTGGCCTCAACAATGACAGAAGCAGGCGATGTCCAAATTAAATAAATTTGGGAGAGGAGTTTTTTCCAGTTTTGTAACACATTGGTATCCTCAAGCATGCAATAGTCTTCAAAATGAACTCTCCTTCTGTCCCTGTGGCTTTCCTCCAGCCCAGCGAGGCACGTGGCAGGTATCATGGGAGCAGCTTGCTTATAGTTCAGGCTGTAACTGTTCTCTGGAGGTTGTGTTTGATCTTCAGTGCTTCAGCCTATCTCTTTCCCCAATGCTTCGTTTCAGTAAGGGAGAGCACGAGCTCTTCAAGTTTGGAGTTATTAATTAAAACACAAGTACTGGATGAAGAAAACAAATGGCTGTTTCATCATGCTCTGGTGTATGCATTAGATGTTGCCTCACTGAAAGTATTTCTGGGAAAGAGATCTTCCATCCTGATCAGTGTTTTTGCCACTAAACATTTGCAGCTTGCTTAAAAGACAAATGACTAACCTCATTATTGTGAAATATCCCAGATAGGAGCCAGGAGGAGCCAGGCATGTCCATCATCTTAACCCTGACTTCTTCCTCCCCTCACTCAGTAGAAGCTTCTATTCCTTGAGGCCAGGCAAAGCAGTAGTTCCTCTTCATGGGAAGCAAACCTTATATTAAAAGTTGTCCCACTAAATGAAAACTCCTGCTTTCTTTATAGTTGTGGAACGCGTTGATTCGTGTGCATCAATGTACAGTCGTTCTATCCAAGGCCATCACGTCTGCCTACTGGTAAAAAAGGTGAGAGCATTGTAACACTCTGAACCAAGACCTGAGAGAAGCTAAATCTGCAGCCTTTCCCATCTTAACAGAAAGAGGGAAATACTCCTGTCTAAATCATCCGGGGACACCATGGGCGATTTAATTCATCTGGCCCATCTAGCAGTTTTCGCTGTGCTACTGCCAAGCTTGTACCTCCCCGTGGGTTTTCTGTTGCCCAGCACATACCTGGTGGGCAGTAGCAGCACTGATGGCTTCCCCGAACTGACCTCTCAGCTAAGCCTGCTTCGTTCCTGTGCGGGCTCCACCGGCTGCTTCCAGTCCCTGAGCTTGGCTGGGAATAAAATTGTTCCCGCTTAGAAGAGGAGCTAATGGATTTTTTTTTTTCTTTTTCTTTCCAAGGGAGAGAACTCTGTATCCATAGATGGGAAATGTAATGATTCCACCCTGCTTAGCAACTTGTTGGATGAGATGAAAGAGACATTGTCCAAGTGCTGAATATTCCTTATAAAATACTCCATCTACAAGAAACACACCTAATGTGTAAAGACGAGCAGACCCATGTGTTAAGTTTCTCCCTCGTACGCATGTACTATCCTGGGGCACGTGCTTTTCAGTTAACTCCACCATTGTTTGCAGTTTCAACATTTTAAGGCTGTATGTTACCTTTTTATTTCAAAACTTTTTACAAACTGTGGTGTTAACCCTTTCTAGCCCAAAGAGATCCTGGTGACATGACTGGAGGAGGGAGGGAGGGGAGCTATTTATTCAGCAGCTCATGATGATCCCATAAACCTTGCCATCTGCGTGGGACGGTGGACTAAGCGGAATTTTATCAACAGTAGCACCGAGTCTGTTGCTTGTGCTTATTGCGAGGGAAGGTTGACGTGACCCTTAGCTATGGAACATGTCTTCAGGGCTGCTGTAGTTGATGTATATTTCTAGCAGAGGCTGGTGCTGGACCTGAAGGCCTCTTTTTTTTTTTTTTAAATATGATTTATTATTATTATTATCTCAAGATCTATCGTGATCAGCATATAAACATCCTCCATCTCCTTGAGCTAATCCAAATGAGCCCTGTGAGAACTGGGATGTTTGAGTTTCTGTTTATAGTAGTTGCCTTGAGCCTTAACCTTCTTTTAGTGACAGCTGAAAGAGTAGAGAGTGAACGCATGAAGCAGGCTGGAAGTGTTGCTGTTTGGTTCTCTGCTCCTGTTGACCACCCCCGCAAATGGAGTCTATCATGCTTCTCCCTTTTGAGCAGTCTCTGCTGATGTGTTTTATGAGTCCACTTCAATTTCACATTCCTGAAAAGTTAAGGGTGTAGCAAGAAACTGGAAATCCAAAGGGTCTGTTCCTGCTTTTTTTTTTTTTATAATTTTGCTCACCAGCTGAGGTTGACCACTACCAGGTTAAATGCCCGCGCGTGTAATCCCTTGTACTCTGAACAGTTTGCAGACAGGGCCCTGTTCCCTCTGTGCTGTGAAGTCAGAGATGTCGTGCCGTCTCAGTTGTCCCTGTAGCGTCCCATGGCCCTGCCCTCGCAGCAGTGGATGCAGATTTAGCAGCGCAAGTGTAACGGTGTCCCTGCAGCAGAACTCTCCCTGCCTGGGTGGCAGAAGGAAGGGGTTGTTGAGGAGCTGCAGACTTCTCTCTGTAGCAGGTGACTTGAGAGGGAAGAAGGGGAGAGTCTACAAAGTGAAGCCCATTCTGCACTGTTGAAACCTTGTGGAATCACTGACTGGAAAGGGACATCACTGTGTCCTTTACAGAGATCCTTAATTGATGTCCTTCTCCAAAATCTCTTGCTTTTGATTATTTTTTTTTCCCCCCCAGTTCTTTTACTTGCTGTTCCATACCCAGCAAACTGAGAACACACTCGAACGGTCTTGCTTTGAGGCGTGGGTTGGGAGCTGTTGGTTGCTGTTCCCAGAAGGGTCCGCGGGGAGGGGTTGGGTTGGTCTGCGCTTCCCCAGCACCACCGGTGTCAGCACGGCCCAGTGGAGTTGAACTAAAACCCTACGCGGGGAACGGGATAAAGTGTTGGTCTTACCCTTTGGGTGAACGTCATGTTCTTTAAGCGTGTCTTGTGCTCTTTACACTCTTCCAATATTGGGGTATTTTCTGCTCTGGTTTTATTGCTAGGACCAGCTTCGTATTCTGACCGCACTTGTGCGCTGCAGGAATTTCTTTGCAGCAGGCTTCACTGCTGGGGAAGTGGTAGTTTTTGGTATCGGTCAACCTCCCTTGGTTAGCCAGTTTGTGTATTAGAAACTGAACATATTAAAATTGTCTTAAAGGATAATGTTCCTCAATTAGTGGGTTTTTTTAATTCATGGATGAAAACTGTCACTTTAGCATGTAGAGTCTTCTCTTACAGAATCCTGTGCAGTGATTCTAGAATTTTGAAACTGTATGATGTGTTACATTCACAAATTTATTTGCTATCAACATTCCCTTAAAAAAAGAAAAAGAAAACAACATACCACAAGCTGCTGTAATGATTTTTGTGTCAAGATGATCCAATAAACTTTCAAAACAAAGTTAAATTTTTGGCTTTGTAAATAGTCCTTTTATAAGACCCTTCCAGTTTGTATGGACCCAAAAACATGACGCGGATGTACCCCAGCTCTGAATGCTTGTGTCTTTGGGGGACGTAAGAGGAATCTCATTCCAAAAGCTCTGGAGGAGGTAAGAAGTCATTTCTAACGCAACGCCACTGGGGTGGGAGGGTTTTACCACCTGGGGACTGGTGTGCATCAGCGAGGGGAGTCTTCTGTCCCTAACGTGCGTGTCATGTACCCGCTCTGTCAGTGGCAACAGCTTGAAAGCATGAAGTACGTGAGCAAAAAGGAGTCCATAGTGAGGGAGGCTGGAATGATGCTGTTCTTCATCTCTTGGTTTTTAAACTGACCTGGTTTTTATCGGCACCAGAATTGATTCCTACATACTTTGAATAACTAACTGGTCAGGCGGTCGGGTTTTATCACTCTTTTGGAAGGCAGCATTGCAAGCAATAGTTGTCACAAACATAAAAATTACAGGGGAAAAACAATAATTCAGACCACCTCAGTTAAAGCTGCATTTTTATTTTTTTGACCGCAATTGCAGCTAAAATCTAAGCACTTGTGAAACTCAGTGCTCTGGTCTTATCTAGAAACTGAAGGACAGAAATCAGCCCCTTCTGTCTCTTCCTCTCGGCCTGGCATCCAGTAAAATTTGTGATGGAAACATGGTAGCGTTAATATGAGGATTAAGTTCTGGTGCTGCCGCAATAGGAACTGAGGGATTTGGTTTTGCTGATACTCCCAGTGGCTGCCAGTAGTAAGACCAGAACCTGTGAAAATCATCTCTTAGAACAGAAAATATTGGGGCTGCGTAGTCAGGGGCTACCAGCTCTGCACTGAGAAAAACCCATGGCTCGCACTGACTTGTCGGCCCCGTTATGGGTAGATGAGCTCCTGCTGCGGAGAAAGGCCCAGGTCCTCTGTTTTGTGCACGCAGCGCGAGCCCCGTGTTGCACTGCCGTGTTGGCCCGCAGGGAGCTGCCTGCTTGCTCTGCTACCTTGTGGGACTGCACAAATCTGATGAAACGGGATGAAAACAACAACAACAACCCCCATCTCTTTGCAAAGGCATGAAGAAAAACCCCAAACGCAGGAAGCACTTGGAGTGAACATCGAGTATTTAATGAGCTGCAGGACCTTGACTGGGCAGTGCAGGAGTTTACAGTGAACCTGGCACCGTGCGCTTCGGGCTTCCAACAGTAAGACAGGCTCTTGCCCTGCTCTCTACGTCATGCCAAAATTCACTGAGCAACCGCACAAACAAAATCAGCCCTTATCTAAGTGTATTTTTGCACACAGTATGTTATGAGCAAGCACGTAAGAGGTACAAACTTGGTCATAGGAAGTTCCATCTAAACATGAGGAGGAACTTCTTTACTTTGAGGGTGGCAGAGCACTGGAACAGGCTGCCCAGAGAGGTTGTGGAGTCTGGAGATATTCAAAACTCGCCTGGACACATTCCTGTGCGATCTGCTCTGGGTGACCCTGCTCTGGTGGGGGGGTTGCATGAGATGATCTCCAGAGGCCCCTTCCAACCCCTGTCACCCTGTGAAGGAGAGTGCCACCCCGCAGGTTTGTGGTTGCAGCTGTTTCATGCCAAGTCTTGGGCAGAGCAGCATCTTTGAGGTACCCAACCTGTCGCAACTGCGCTCTCCGGGGAGGCGCTGACGCTGCTGGAGCCACTGCCCCAGCTCTTCCCCCGGGCAGCAGCCCTCCCCTGTACCAGGGCTGTGGCCGCAGACTGCCCTTGGGAGCACAGAGTGGGATCAGCTGCTCTGCAGGAACATCCCAGCTGCTGGGAAGAGGCAGCGGGAGGTCTGGATCACGGAGCCGAAGCCTTCACCCATGGGTGCTGCCACGCATCTCCCAGGCTGGGTCTGGGCTGTGAGCACGACAGGAGGAGATGAGCTGAGCTGTGGGTCCGGGGCTGCCAATTTGAGGTGGTCGTGGGAGCACTGGGAATTGAGAGCACTGACTGAACATGAGCCAGCAGTGTGCCCAGGTGGCCAGGAAGGCCAACAGCATCCTGGCCTGTATCAGAAGCAGTGTGGCCAGCGGGAATAGGGAGGTGATCGTGCCCCTGTACTCGGCGCGGGTGAGGCCGCACCTCGAATACTGTGTTCAGTTTTGGGCCCCTCACTCCAAGAAGGACATTGAGGTGCTGGAGCGTGTCCAGAGAAGGGCAACGGAGCTGGTGAGGGGTCTGGAGCACAAGTCTGATGAGGAGCGGCTGAGGGAGCTGGGGGTGTTCAGTCTGGAGAAGAGGGGGCTGAGGGGAGACCTCATCGCTCTCTACAACTGCCTGAAAGGGGGTTGTGGTGAGGTGGGTGTTGGTCTCTTCTCCCAAGTGACAAGTGATAGGACAAGAGGAAATGGCCTCAAGTCGCGCCAGGGGAGGTTTAGACTGGATATTGGGAAAAATTTCTTTCCTGAGAGAGTGGTGAAGCACTGGAAGAGGCTGCCCAGGGAGGTGGTGGAGTCACCATCACTGGAAGTGTTCAAGGAACGTGTGGACGTGGCACTGCGGGACATGGTTTAGTGGGCATGGGGGGGTTGGGTTGGTGGTTGGACTTGATGATCTGACAGGTCTTTTCCAACTGTAGTGATTCTGTGACATCCCCTGTTGTGTTACCAAAACAGCCGGAGTGTAGGAGAAACACTCCGAGTGCAGGACGGGAGGGAGCTCTGCGGGGCGTGGGGAAGGGTTGTGCTTTCAGCAGGGTTTGGTTTTGGGCTTCCCAGGGAATTACCACCTGCGCGTGACGTCCCTCGTTCTGATGTTTGTGAAAATTTCCCTTTGAACCAGCAGCTGCGTTTTCCTCTACTTCTCCTTTTTATGACTTTAAACTTCAAGTATGTGCAGGTTCCTTCAGCTGCTCCTGTTCCACCAACTGCCCCCCAGCTCAAACCGCTCCGAATCCCCGGCCGTGGTCAGAGCTGGAGCCGGGGGCGAGGCTGGCCTGACTCTGCCCAGCTTCACCCTCTCCCAGGGCAGGACCGTGGCTGCATTTGGCTCCTGATGGTGCCAAAACCACGCTCCAGCTCCCCCCCCGGCTCCACCAGACTCAAATCGAGCGCTGCTGGGCTGGAAATCAGGAAAAATAAGAAAGTTATTGGAGTGGAGGAGGTGCTGGCGGTGAGCTGGGCTTCGCGGAGGTTGGGCTGGAGGCAGCTGGGGGTGGAAGGATGCTCAAAGGAGGGCTGAGGACTGTCCCTCGCCCGCGTCTCATGGGCGGGCGGGAGGAGAGAGGCCTTTTTTAACAGCGCTGCTGGGGACCGGTTCCTCAAAACGGGGACTGACGGGGCCCACAGCCCTGGGGGGGCTGAGCAGCCCCTGCCCCGTCCTTACGCCGCTGCTCCGTGCAACCCAGCCGGACCCGGGAGGCTTCCTGACCTTAATTTAATTTTTGCTTCTGATTTCTGAGCCTTTCTGCCCTTTCCAGGGCTCCTCCGTTTCTAATGGATAATTTCATGCCACCGAGGTGGTGAGGAGGAGGCCCGGGGGGGGCTGCAGCCCCGCGGCATCCCTGGGCTGGGGTACGGCCACGCGCTGTGGGCTGCCCCTCCTCCCCAGCACCAGAGAAATACAAATAGTAGATAAATAAAGTAGAATAAAAGAAAATAAATAAATTACATAAAATAGAATATTTTTTCCTTTTATTCTACTTATTTATTTTAAAGTAGAATAAAGGAAAAGAGAGGAAAAGAAAACAGGGGAAGGAAATAGAGGAGAAGAGGAGGAGGAAATAGAGGAGAAGAGGAGGAGGAAATAGAGGAAAAGAAAATAGAGGAAAAGAGGAAAAGAAAATAGAGGAAAAGAGGAAAAGAAAATAGAGGAAAAGAGGAGAAAAAATAGAGGAAAAGAAAATAGAGGAAAAGAGGAAAAGAGGAGAAAAAATAGAGGAAAAGAGGAAAAGAGGAGAAAAAATAGAGGAAAAGAAAATAGAGGAAAAGAGGAGAAAAAATAGAGGAAAAGAAAATAGAGGAAAAGAGGAGAAAAAATAGAGGAAAAGAAAATAGAGGAAAAGAGGAGAAAAAATAGAGGAAAAGAGGAAAAGAGGAGAAAAAATAGAGGAAAAGAGGAAAAGAGGAGAAAAAATGGAGGAAAAGAAAATAGAGGAAAAGAAAAGAGGGGAAGAGGAAAAGAGGAGAAGAAAAGAATGGAGAAGAAAAGAGAGGAAAAGAAAACAATGACCGAGAATAAAATAAAATAGAATGAAAAAATAAAATAAACAACCGACTCCGCAACGCCGCCCGCAGCGCCCGCCCCCACCCGCCGGCCTGGGCCCCGCCGGTGCGGCCCGCCCCGCGCTCCCCGCCCGCCCCCGGCCCCGCCCCGGCCCCGCCCCGGCCCCGCCCCGGCCCCGCCCCGGCCCCGCCCCGGCCCCGCCCGCGGGAGGAGCCGCCGGCGCGGGCGGGCGGGCGGGCGCGCTGCCCCTTTAAGAGGAAGTAGGGCCGGCTGCCGGCGGGCGCGCGCGGAGAGGGGCCGCGCGGGCGATCGCCGCCTTGTGCGGAGCGGGCGGGGGGCGGAGCGCTGCGGCCGCGCGAGGAGCCGCTTCCGCGCCGGTAGGGGTGAGCGGCGGGCGGCCGGGAGCGGGGCGGGGGGGGAGGAGAGGGCCTGGAGCCAGGCCGGGGGGGTCCCCGGGCCGGGGGGGCCTCGGGAGGCGGCCGGGGCGGGCCCGCAGCCCTGCCCGGGGGCCGCCGTCGCCGCCAGCCCCCCCCAGGGTGGCGGTGCCCGGGGCTGCCCGCGCCCCGCTGGAGCGGCGGGGCCTCCGCGGGGCCTCCGCGGGCCGGCCCAGCCCTGACGAGCAGCCTGTTGAAGCGGGACCTCTACAGCCGCGCTCTCTTCTTCACTTCTTCCTATTTTTCCCTTGGGCGGAAGGCGTTTGCGAGCGCGTTTCTCGTGGCCGGGGGCTCGCGGGGCTGCGGGCCGCACGGCAACCCCCGCTCGGGCCGCGGGAGGAGGCCCCTGACGCCCCCCGGAGCCCCCCGGAGCCCCCCGGGGGGTTGGGGCCGGCGGTGCGAGCAGAGCGCGCTCCTGGAGGAGAGCCCTCTTCGACGGGACGGGCGCTGCGGAGCGACTTTCCCGAGCAGAGACCTCACTGATGGTGTCACCGCCCCTCGAAGGGGCTCCCCTGCAGGTGTCCGGGGGGAGGTACCGGACTCTGTCTTTACCAGCGAACTAAAAATCTCCTAATGAGGCAAAAAACCAGCGCAGAGAGTGAGGGGTTTGCCGGCATAACCGTGAAGCCTTGGATACTCCTGTATTTTATTCCACCTCTTTCCCTCCTGTCTTTCTCTACCTCCGCTAATAAATGTTTCTATTGCAGCTAAAGGCACAGTCCTGAAGTTCAAGCTCCTCGATCTCTTAAGTGCTTGGGGAGAATGGGGCATTCTCCAGGTTTTTTTCTGATCGTGGTGAGCTGCAGCTCAGCTGTCATGAGGGAGAACTTGTGACGCCTCAAAGCCAACTCCCGCTCTGCTTCCGTCTCTCGCTACAAGCCCAGGAACGCTCGTCTTAACAGTGGCTGTCTCTGCTGCGATCTGCAGTACAGTAATCTCAGCTCCTTCAAAGAAAACCATTCCTGTGTGTGAGAAGGACAGACAAAAAGGAAAGGGTAGGAAATCCTCTGGCGACAGACGAAAGAGGGATTTGAAGTTGTCCACTGGCACAGATGTTTGGAAAAAGCATCTCTGTCATGGACTCTGGTGCTAGAAAAGGCAAGATCGCCTTGTCCTAGTGCTTGGAGGCAAAGAGTGGCCACACTTTCTGGATTTCCATCCCTTCTTTGTTTAAAACCCCTTTCCGGTCTGGAAGTCCTCTCCCAAGTTGCAGGGCAGAGGGGGATTTTTGCTAGATGTGAAATTTCCCCAGGCACCTGTTTATCACAGTCCCCCGGGCTTCGTCCTTGCACTTTGCTTCCAAACTTTAGGCTCGCATCCAGCTCTGTGTTTATCTATTGTCATTTCTTGGACTGCATATTCCGTATCTTAGATTCACTTTCTGTCTTAGTCACGTACTTGTGAAGTTAACTTGGGCGGGAGGCTGAGCTTGTAACCTTTTAAATTCCCAGAAAGGGAGGAGTGCTGGGAGTTCATGCCGGCTTGGTGGTGTGGTAGCAAAAGCTGGTGCTCTCGGTTTACACCGAGGAGCCGAGTCCAGGTGCTGGGCAGGGAGCTGGTTCCCTGCGCCTGGCTCGCCTTTCAGGATCTGGGATGCTCTTTTGGACCCGTTACTTGGGGTTGCGCAGTCACCTGTGCCATTGTCAGAAATGGAAACGGGCTCTCCTGTCCGCTTGGCTGAGGCTTAGGGAGCTTGAAGTGTACTCAGCATCTTGAGCAAAGTCCTCCTTCGTGACTTCAGCTGTCCTCCGGTGCGGGAGCTGTTTGCCAGATGTGTCCTTGTCCGCATTTGGCTCTAAGGTGGCTCTTTCATTGATGTGATGTGAAGTACCACCCGAACTGAAACAGTGCGATTTAGTCCCGTTTGTGGCGGTTGGACTGTACTGACGCCTGCCGTGTTTTGTAACTCGTGCTTCTCGGCAAATGAGCCAGGGATCTCTATGGCCACAGTACGCAAAGTAAAAGTGTTTCCCTTGTCAGCAGCGGAAGTGTGTGGGGTCAGAGAAGAGAGACTGCAAAACCTAACCAGTCCTGCGCACAGCGTTCGGAGCTGGGAAAAGAACTGCCTCCGACTTCTGAGTTTTAATTTCTTGTGTGACAGGAGAGTATTTTGTGATACTTGAGCCATAAATGCTGTTGTAAGTGGATCCATAACCAGCTTTGCTGGAGGTTTAGGAGCTTATCTTTAGAAATATGTTATACCCAGCTAATGCTCTCAATAAAGAGCGCACCTTAGGCTGCGTCTTTATCCTCCCTTTTCCAGGTGCCCCTGGGAGGCAGAGTTATCTGTGACTCCTGCTTCGCTCTGCTGCTTGCTTCCCTCTGGAGCTGGTGGTGTGCTAAAAGTGCTGTTCTGCTCCTGACGAGATCATAGAGGGCTCTTGGGCGAATTGTTGCTCCCAGTACGTGAAGGGCCGGGGAGCAGAGGGGAGGAACGGAGGCAGCGAAGGCCAGGAAAAAAACCACTTTGCAGGTGAGCAAAGCCAGCGCAAAAAAAATCCATCGCACTGCAGCAGCTTTGACTTCTTCCGGAAGAGTCTGGGTGAAGGAACTTGGTGCTTGGCTTCGTTGTTGTTGAGTGAATTTGAGACGAGGCAAAGGTGGTGGTGATGCTGCCGGACGTTCCCGTGTGCTGCCGGGGTAGGGCCGTGCCACGGTGGAAGCGTCCTGCTGCGGCCGCGCTCGGTGCTCGCCCGCGCCTGCTTGGGGACCGCAGTGCTGTATTTCCCGGGTACAGGGTGGGTTTGGGTGAATCGCGACTGTGGCTGCGAGCCTCTGCGCTGGCTCCGAGGGAGCCCGTGGAACAGAAAACGAGCTAGAGCCATCCAAAACCTGTTTCAGTTTGAAGCAGGCGCTGAGTCAGGCCCATGGTTTTTTTTTTTCTTCTTTTTCCTCTTGCTGTGTGGCGCGAGGTCTTATGATGTGGTTAGTCTTGAGGTGATCTCTAGCTCCACATCAGTGGGCTTATTCCTTGCCTGGAGACATGCGAACGTATTGGGTTACTGCCATATCTCCTCGTGGAGGGGAAGAGCAAGCCTCGTGGGCATCTGCTTTCGGCGAGAAACAATACCGCTTTTCTTCCGAAAGCGTAATATTAATGTGGGGAGCAGAGGTATTTGTCGGTGGGATTAGCTCTGCCATGGGAAAGGTTGGCCCTGTGGCTGCGGCTCAGTCCCTGGGTGAAGGAGCTCATAGCTCTGGCATCTCCCGTGATCTCGAACCCGTAGCCACGCTGTTACAATACGTGCTGTAGTCATTTTATCAGCCTAAGGCAAAATTCGTGCTCCAGACCGGTGTTAATCTTTTACTTGGGTGGAGGCAGATCCCAAAGTTAGAGTAGATGAAACTGCTGTTGCTTCAAAAATAGCCCTGCCCAGCGAGGACAACAACGTGGAACCTGCAAAAGCGGGAAGAAACATGTAGCTTGCAGCTTGGACTTGATAAATATCACACTGCCCCTTACGAGTCCTGCGGTGGGGGACAAAGCCAGGCTGGAGGACAGCGAAAGGTCTTCCCGAAGGAGCAGGCTGCAAAATACGGCCCCTCAGACTTCAAAAAAAAAAAAAAGCGAACTGCTCTTAGCATGCCGTCAGCCGCCCACTGCCTGTGGTTTATCCTAGAAATATTCGTCTGTGCAGTTAACCTGTCTCCCGGAGTCGTGACCCAGCTTGTCAGCTTAACGCAGCGTCTGCAAAGCCCGCAGCGGATTAGCTCTGCCTCCACACGCAGCCGTCATCCCGGCGTGGACGTGTGAGCGCAACCTGTGGAAACCTTCCAAAATAGCTGCGGCTCTGACGTTGCAATAGATGCAGGTGTCGTGTAAGAGGCAAGGAAATCGGCCCTAAATCGGTAAGGCTCAGGGCTCCGATAGCTGTTCCTGCGACGCTGCCGTCGTTTCTAGGCTTTCAAAGGACGATTTTTAAACTGCAGCATCTGCTGCCTGACCTTCCCCTTTTGGGGAAGGGAAAGTAGGAGGGGTGACCTATTACAAAAGTTACTTTCTCGTGCGGCTTTTCCACCCGCTGTGGCTGTGGGGAGGATGCCTGGAAGGCTGGAGGGGACAACCCACGGTGGAAATTCAGTCGTCTTGTGTGCAGAGTTTGAAGGCAATTCAGCCTTCCCTCTCCCCTGCCAGACAGGGTCATCCAGCCCCGTGGTCGCTCCTTCCCGTACCTGCCTCCCCTCAGCACCCGCTTGCGACGCGAGCTCCCGTCGCACAAAACCCATGACCTCCCTCCTGTCGTCGCCGCGTGGTCCGGATCGAAATCCTGAGCTCAGAGCTGAGCAATAAACCCTCCTGCTCCTCCGTCCTGCTGGAGGTGGTTGGGAAGTGCCTCTTGCTGCTCCGTGACCTGGGCTTTCCGCTCCGCGCAGCAGCGTTTCCATCTGGCGCCGGCTCTGCCAGAGCTGCTGCTGCTCGTGTCCTTGGGTCTTCTCCTAACTCAACTATGGCTTAATTTAACAGGGCTTTTCCCTTTATTATATCAACTAACTTGACTTTAAAATTGGTCTGAACGCATAGCCTTTCAGGGTAAAAAGAATATATCAATTAAAGCCCAGTAGAACTATTTTTGGGTCTTCTATTATGCTCTTTCCTTTTCTTATGGATGTGGCGATGCAGATGGGCTCTGGGTTTGCACGGCTTAGAGGCATGTCAAGAGGCTGCCTGCTCCTCAGCTGAGCGTCGGGGCGATACGGATACCGGGGAGATACGGATACCGTGCCAGTATAGTTTCTTCCTTGGGAATTTCCCAATTGCGCAGCAGATTTAAATTGCGGGGGGGTGGCTGGCGACCAGCAGGACTTTTTCAAACTGACTTTGTGGTGAAATATAAAGGGCTCTTTGTTTGCCTATACCTTGGGAGTTTGACATTGGGAATGTGCGTTTCTGAACGGCTGTTAAGTCGGTTGTGAAGGCTGCTAGTGAAGCAGTTTCCAAAAGAAAAACGTGGATATTGTCCTGCAGAGCGACAGAACGAACTCGCTGCTCGTGTCTCGCCCAGCCTGGGGCTGTAGGTGCTGCTGGACCGGACCCGCTCTCTGCTCCCTCTCCTGTAGCTCCAGAGCGGCGGCTGCTGCCAGGAGCGAAGCGTGGAGGACAAACGAGACAAGGCGACGCTGAGGGTAAGGCAGGGCCGCCGGGCAGCTGCTTGGCTCTCCTCCTGCAGCGGCGTGGCGCGGTCTTGCAGGGGAAAAGACAGAAACACCGCAGTGGAGCTTGTAGAGGGGAATGATTAGTTTTTTGGGAAAACACTGGCAGCTCCCCGGGCCGGGAGGCCGGAGTCGCTGCCAGACAGGAAGCCGGCTGACGTGGAAGTGCCGTCTCGCCGGGATTATGAATGGCCAGGCGTGCCTGCCGCGGCCGCGCTCGGCCCTCCTCCTCTGCCCCGCACTCTCCTCGCCGTGCCCTGCCCTGGCTGAGGTAAGCACGGGGACAGACCTTCGGTTCTCATAATCGTAAAACAATTCAGAAGGGCAGCCAAAAACCTCGTCCCGTGAAGGCGAGGTGTCTTGTTTGTGGCCAGGCTGGCTCCAGAGGCACACAAACTGGCTGCCATTAGTGCCAGTCCAGCCCTGCTCGCCATAATTGGTCTGATCCCCACTCTCCGTGTTAAGATCTCTCCTTTGATCGTAGAAAACCGGGATCATCTCGTACTGAGAAATTGAGCTAGTGCAGAATGGCTGTGGGAAGGTATTTGTGAAGGGGGGGGGGTAATGGAAAAAATGTGCGTATGCGTCTGTCTTTGCTGTTTTGTTGAAGCCACTTTGCCTCTCGGGCGTGCTCTGTAAATTCAGTTTTTACTTGAAGCGCTCGATGCATCTGATATATTGTGGCTGCTTTATCAAACTGGCACGGGTGGGTTTGTGTCCTGTGTTGGAAACTCTGGCCCGGGCAGCAGCATTAGCGGTGAGTAAGGGCGCTGAAAACGGCTCGGGGGGGAAGGCGAGGGTTCGTTGCTCCCCTCTCCCTTCCGGGGAGCCGTGGGGACGAGGTGACTGGCATGGGCTCGTCACCGAAGGGCTGTAATTATAAGCAGCCGCAGAAGGAGCTTTCGGCTGGACTCGATGTGAACGCTGAGCAGCAATACCATATTGGTGTCATCTCGCAGGACAGCAGCGTGGCTTCCCTAAAAGGAAACTAGAGAAATCAATTCTTTTGAGAAATGCATTGCTCACTGGGGTTTGCTTAAAGGCTTTCTTAGCAGCGAGGCAGCAGGATGTGAGCCGCCCCGGCGCTGGGGTCACTGGGAGGGAAGTGGCCGCTTGTCTGACCCCTCCCCAGCCTGCGGGAGCCTTCGGATCGCAGCCGCGCATGAAACGGGACTTTTTTTTTTTTCTCCCCCCCCTTTTGAAAAAGGAAGCTCTTTGCCTCAGTGCCTACGAGTGCTCGTAGAAGTTGTGGAGGCAGTTGCGGAGACGGGCTGAGCAATTGCAAGAGTAATGTGCCGAGGCTAGAAACGCAGGTAGGAGCTTGCCGGCGTGCTGGCTTGCTTGGGTTTTTTTGTTTTCCTGTTGTTAAACCCCTGCACGGTGTTAGCGGTGGAGGGGAGCGCTGCGTGTTGCTTCGGGCAGGCGCTGACGGAGCAGTCATGGGACTCCTGGAAGAGGGTTTGGGGCCGTTCTGCCTCTGTGGGCAGGGCAGGATCCGTCGGGAACGCTGCTCGCACCTGGAAGGCTGCGGAACGGTGGCGGCAGGCTTGCAATGGGAGGCGGTTTCCAGGTGTTTCAGAGGAGGCGACTGTCTTTCCTTTTGTCGTACCCTCTCTGAGCTGCGTGTAAAAGTCACCAAGAGCCGGGGAAGCGACCGCCTGGGCTTCCGCTACCCGCAGCCTGGTTTTGAAGTAAGGCAGCACCGCGTGATCTGCTGTTCCCGGTGGGAGAAGAGGAACGGCAGAGCCATACGCACAGCCCTGCCCTGGATTGCCATCGGCAGAAATCGGCGTTAGGGCTGGAGCTGTGAGAGCAGGGAGCAAGGGGAGAAAACGAGCTTTTGGGAAGGGAAGGGAAGGGAAGGGAGGGCCTCGACACCCCTCGCTGGGCAGGCAAGTCGCCTCCTTAACCAGCGTAATACCGAGCCGCTCCTCGTGTCCTTGGGAGTAGCGGAGAAGCTGGAGGTTTGTTTGTGCTCCGGCCAGCACGCCACGGCTTTCTGCGGCGGTTGTGTGATCTCGGAGGGGTGGCCAAGGTCCCCTCGGAGCACCGGTGACGTGTGCTGTAATCTTGGCTGGCTGCAAAGGAGGCGTAAACAAAATGTACCGCAGGTTTGTTTGTGGGGGATTTTTGTTCCTCATCTTTGAAGCTTGCAAATACCATTCAGGTGCTTTGCATGTCCCATATCCTCATTGTTCCTAAACTTGCCTTTCTCTTCGGTGCGAAGGCAGTGCCTTAGTGCTGCCCGAGCTGTGACTCCGGCCTGTGGAAGTAGGTGTTGTACGTGTGATATCATCTTCAAGCAATGTCAGGGATGCTTTTGGTCTCTGCCTTTTTTTTCTTTTTTTTTTTTCCTAGAGCTAAATGTTTCTTTTAGCTTAGTTGCAGTCAAAGACCATAATTAAATAGGCTGCATCTGCTTGAAGTCTTAGCTACTCATTTTGCTAATGCCTTCAGACAGATGCTGAATCGTCTCAGACACGGTTGCTGCTGTGTCGAGCTCCCCAGTTCTCATGAATGATGTCTCTGTAGGAAGAGGAAGCTGTTTGTAGGACAGGTACTGCCTCAATACCAAATAAGCCATACTAAAAGCCTCTTCACCCTGCTCAGATGACAGTATCTTCTGGAAAATGCTCAGTGTTTGCTTCTTGATGTGCATGGCCAAGCCCAGGGGATGTTTGATTCTTCCCCTGTGGTTTTGCCATTCAGTTTTACCCCATCCTCTTCTCTGTGCCGGGCCCTGCGGCCGCAGCCTGACCCCTGCTCGAGGAACACAACCTTGTCCGGCAGAAGAGACGGTGCCTGGCTGCAGTCTCGGGCCGGCATGGATGCGAGCGCAGTCACTGCAATCAGACAGATCTTCCAGAAAATAAGTAGGAATGGAGTCGTACCGCGCTGAGGATGCTGCCCTTCCGCCGGGGAGCTGTGTGGATGGTGATGCTCGTGCTTCTTTACGGCTTGTTTGTTTTAAAGGACGTTTCTGTTTCTTTCTCCACCTCCAGCGTGAGGAAACGATTGCGTGCAAGTACTTCTCTGGGACTGATTTCCTGCTGGAAATAGCTGCAGACTCAGCACCCGCTGTCCACATTGTTGGTTACTGGGAGGCCGGTCCTGCCTTCGCTCCGGACGTGGCACCGCGGCGGGGTGGGCGCAGTCCCCCGGTGCTTCCGCCCCACCGGGTCGCCTCGGCGTTTTGCCGCAGGATGTGGCGAGGCTGTGACACAGCTCTCGGTAACCAAAGCTGCTGCCTCGTGCTCAGATGTCCCTCCGCGCCGTTCACGACTTCCTCTAACCATGTTTGTGGTGTGATCAAACACCTCGGAAGGACACATTTTCTGGGGGTTTTCTTCTTTTCCTTTTTTTTGACTCTCACACGGTAGCTTACGGCGTCGCAGCAGCTGTTTTAGCAGCGGTCTGCACAGCAAAAGCATGCGTGCCGTGAACTCGCCTTGCAGCCCAGGGCGAACCTCGCCAAACCGCTTTAAAATGCTTTTTTGGTTTCTCCCACCGCGTGTCGCGGCCCGTGTTGCAACAGGAGTTCGGATCCCTCTGCTCCTGCACAGAAGAGGTTACTGAGCCCGTTCCCTCAGGAAAAGCAGCGTTAGGAAACGTTGAGCCTGTTCTTAGTGGGACGAACTGAAGCGGTTTGGGTTTTCTTCCTTGCTGTAATTAAATAAGAAAGCATGAGGCCTTGGTTTAAATCTTTTTAATCTTTCTCCAGAGAAGAAATGCTGATTAGCACTATGCAGCATCTGTTAGAGATGGGCTGAATTGCAGCAAAGGTAGTCTTGACCTTGAATTTGGGATTTTCTTGCCAACGTTTGAGGATACTATTTAGCTATTTAAACAACACTATGGCTTAATATAAACCTAAGTAGATTTCTGCTTGGTGAAAGGGATTTGTTTGCTTGCTTTCTTACAAAATTATGGAAACTCTTATTTTGCCAGATTCAGTAAGGCATCAGCTTTAGTTAATTTCTGTTACTTTATTTATTTCTCTGTCCAGCACATGTAAAATAATATTTTTGGTACACACAGCTTTCTGCCTTGAGCTGCCATCAAAGAGCAGCTTCACACAAATTATACGAGGGGATGGATGTGGGAACAAAGGAGGTATAATTAGCTACAGATAAACAGAGCTGTGTTTCTCATCAGCATCCTTTCAGATCTTAACTTGTGTCTCACCCTCTTGGAGCTAATTCTTTTCCACAGACTGGAACAGGAAGGTGAGCTTTCCCTGCTCTTCCAGCTTTCAACCAGCCTTCAACTTGAAGTGAACTAAACTGAAGTGAAAAATATGTTTATGGTCCGTCTGCACCTGCAGAAGAGGCTGTGGCTGCTCTTAGAGCTGGTGTTATTTCAGGATATTCTCTTTCCGGGTGCCCGAGCTGCGACTTCTTCTTCTTCTTGTTCCCCTCTGCCCTTTCGTGTCCTGTCTTTAGCACAACGACAGTGCACGCAGCTCCTGCTCAAACGGCGGTTTTGTTGGAGTACGCCTGGCAGCAGATCTGAACTTTATCGTAGGTTGTCATAACCTTACCTTTTAGGTAGGCTTGTTTCCAAAAGAGGGGGGGAAGCGTAGCTGAAAAATCCGATCCTGGTAAAACTCACCTCGTTTTACCCTTCTTAATGACTTGGTGTATTGGAGCTGAGTGGGTGGTGGAGTTCTCCTTGTTTCTGTGGGGTTTGGGTCTCTCGGTGCGGTGATGTCGGGGGGAATGGCGGCCGTCTCCTGCAGAGGCTGTGCCTCTTCCCTGTGGGGCTGGTTCCCTCAGCCCCACGTCGAGCGTGTAGGGAGACCTCGCAGGGGTGGCTCTTCGTTCAGCCCAGGTCACCGCTGACAGCCGAGCCGCCGCTCTGGGCTCTAAAGAGACAGGGGAGGAAAGAAAGCTGGCGTTGGCTTCCCCCCCCTTCTCAGATCTGGGGCGAGGGCCCAGATGGTATCCCAGATCTCTTCCTATGGGATTTAGACAAGGTTTCCTGTTGAGAGAGCTGCTCCTAATCGCTGCCCTTCTGTGCTGCCTTGCAGATCAGGACCAGATGAGCAGAGGGAGGTTTCTGTGAAGATCAGAGTCGCCCCAGCCCTGCCCCGGGAAGTGGCCCAGCAGCGCTGCATCTCTGGCTGTCATCGCTACAGATCTGGAAAAGAAAGAAGAAGAGAAGAAAAATGTCCCATGCTTTAAAGCAAGTGTTCAATAAAGACAAAACCTTCCGGCCCAAGCGCAAGTTTGAGCCAGGGACTCAGCGGTTTGAGCTGCACAAGAAGGCTCAAGCCTCGCTCAACGCTGGCCTGGACTTGAAAGTCGCCGTCCAGCTGCCGCCGGGAGAGGAGCAGAACGACTGGGTGGCCGTGCACGTGGTGGACTTCTTCAACCGCATCAACCTGATCTACGGCACCATCAGTGACTATTGCACAGAGCAGTCCTGTCCCGTCATGTCGGGGGGACCCAAGTATGAGTACCGATGGCAGGATGAGCACAAGTACCGAAAACCCACGGCCCTGTCTGCTCCCCAGTACATGAACCTCCTGATGGACTGGATTGAGGTACAGATCAACAATGAGGACATCTTTCCCACTAATGTTGGTGAGTTTGGTTCCGGTTGCGGCTGCGGGGAGGGAGGCTGGTGCAATGCCTTCTCCTTCGAGCCCTTGGCTCCCATTTCTGTTCCAGGAGATGCAGTTGCACAGGTCATTCTTGTAGCAGAGCTATTTCCTTTTGTGCTGCTCAAAGGCTGGCAGTGTAGTAAGGTCTTCCGAGCACCTGAGAAACTTCAGAGCTCTTCTGGAGTTGTAAAATACCTGGAGCTGTACCAGATCCCATTTGGAGTCATGGATACCTTGAGAAAAGCCAAGCTGAGCCTAGGCAGCGAAAACAAGAGGCTGCTCTTAGAAAAGTCAGTCTCTGACATGACTCTTCAGTAGTTCATGCTGGATGTGGTCTCCTGAAGGACAGCTCTTTCGGAGCTGATTGCTAGCTTGGGTTCAACGTGCGTGCTCTGCGTCGGCCTGGCGATGGTGGCCACGTTTCCACAATTAGCGTCTTTGTGATTACAGGCTGGCGTTAGCTGACTCTGCCCTTTCCAGCTCAGTGCCTCCTGGCATGCACTCGGTTGGTTGTTGCAGCTGGGTGGGATGCTGACATGTGCACGGAGGGAGGGGCGGTGTTTTATCTATTGCCAGGGTGATGGAAATGAGAATTTGGCCTAAGACACCTCAATCTGCATATCCAAACGCAGCTTCATATACTGGCTTTGGGACAAAGATGTTGGGTTTTTTGTTTATTTTGTGCTGGATAAGATGTGAGAATTCAGTATCTAAAGCATGAGGTAAATAGGATTGATCCCATTCAGAGCTCTCGTCTTCTGGGACGCGAAAGACAAGATGCAGCAGAGATCCCTCCCTCCTGCCCTGGAGTTTATCCCGTCGAAGCTCTGATGGGACACAGTTGGCCCCTGTTTGGGACACGTCTGCCACCTCTGCCATATGAACATCCACGGGGCTCCTCCACCCGTGCCAAAACGCTGCTTAAACCCGGTGTGAGCAGGCGGAGGGGGGGAGCAGGGCCATAAACAGCCCGTTCTTCAGGCAGCTGCAACGCTGAAACCCTCCCCACCCGTTCCTCCCGTCGCCCAAACGCCTGCTGCGTCGCCTTTAGTTAGGACTTTTCTGCAAGACTCCCTGGGGACTGTGAGCAGGGAGTTTGTTCTGTTCGGGGAGGCACGACAAGTTTCCGACAGCAGGAGGGTTGTGGGGGTTTTTTGAATTGTTATTGTTGTTTTCAGCTTGGCTTTTACCAAGTTCCTCGCCCTTACCGTTGACTGAAACGCTGCAGTTCTTGCAGAGACTGAAAGGGTTTAACTAATCCTCGTTCCTCCAGAAACGACCTGTGTGAACTTTAAACTGTAATATTCTACTGAGATGGCTGGTTGGCCAGAGCGCTCTGCTGCAGGGCCCTGGCTAAACAAATCCTGAAGACCTGATGCCTTTAAAGGGGACCTTAACGTCTTTAATTTTTAACCAAAGAGCTAAAGACGTATCAAAATAAGAGATAACTGTGGGGAGTTAACAGCACCAACTCTTTTTGCTCGGTCGTATCTAGAGTTTTGCACTGTTTATATAAACATGCCAAATAGGAGTAGAAGAAAACTCTATCAGACTGAAACAGCTGCTGGGAATCTCCGAGGCTGGTCTCTTGTTTTCCGTCGTTAGCAGCGATCGATGGCATGCAGCACTCTGTCACTTAAGAAATCTGTGCTTTGAAAAATCTGATCCAAATGGAAAGGAAAGAGGAGAGGGAAACTGGAAATTACCAGGGACAAAAGCCCTTTTGTCTCAATCTATCCGTTTTATCAATTTATTTTAGCCCCGAGGAACCAGTTTTAACTTCGTGGAAAGTTTCTCATGGTTGTGTCTTCCCTCCCAGGTACTCCCTTCCCCAAGAACTTCCTCCCGGTGGTGAAGAAGATTCTCTCCAGGCTTTTCCGGGTCTTTGTCCACGTCTACATCCACCATTTCGACAGGATCACCCAGATGGGGTCGGAAGCCCACGTGAACACCTGCTACAAGCACTTTTACTACTTTGTGAAAGAGTTCAATCTCATAGACACCAAGGAGCTGGAACCACTGGTGAGTGTCTGGGTGGGCTCAGGGTCCCCGTCGGTCTGTCGGGGTCTGCGGCCAGCGCAGAACGGGGGGTGGAGGAGTCACAGAGGTGTCTGGTACCTTCTCAAAACTGGTTGCCCAAATTCAGGACATCGGTTGCCCTTGCAGTTTGACCGTCAGGAAATGGGGAGTCGGGACGCATGAGCACGGCTGAGCCAAGGTCATTTGGGCATCGCTTGGGGGAAGTTGACTTGCTCTCCAGCAACCTCCTTACATTTCTAGCAGCTGGCTTGCCCGGTTGGCGTGAGCCCCGCACCGTTAGCTGTCCAGGACGTGGATGGCTAAAAACCCCCTCCCTGTGCTTACTTCCCATGCTGAAAAGGAAGGACAACACCACTGCTTTCACAAGGAGTCTGGAGGATGGAGAATGTGACCAGTTAGACCTAGGAGGGTGGTGATGGCGTTTCTAAAGCCATAAGCAACAGAGCAGACCTGTGGAGCCGTCGGGCAGTGGAAAGGTGTCCTCGTGCCGGTGCTTGGGAATGGGAGTGGTGGGGGGGAACAGGGACCTGCCCAAACCGGACCTCATAGTAACAGCATCACCGCATGCTTGAGAAGGGTATTTCCGACTAAACGAAGGTGAGGTTTTTGTCATCCGCACCCTCACCTGGCAATCTGGATCTTCATTCATGGTCCCTTGTCTTTTCTGTCCCTTTGACAGAAGGAAATGACCTCCCGGATGTGCCACTGAGATCAGACCTTCCTGCTCCCACCTCGGCGTCTCTTCCGAGGACTCCGAGTCCCACTCCTGCATTGGAGACATGATTCAAGGGGAGAACAGAGACGTTTTGTTAAAGAAATCTATATATTTTTAATGAGTTTCAATGTAAAACTGTGATATTGCAGGAATATTTTTTTAAAGATGCTCTAGATAAACTAGTTTTTTATAGTAATTTCTATAAAAAAAAGAAAATATTTTGGGCTACTTGGTGGAAATGCTCGCGCTTTGAGGAGGGAAGAGCCACCCTGTACGGTCTCTTCCCTGTCCCCTCACTGCAGCGGCACCAAACGAGCTGAGCCAGACGCTTCAGATAGAGCCATGTCGTGTAGCTGGTGCTGCCATGGAAGCGGTACTTCCCTCGGAACACCCATTTCCCACCCGTGAAGGGAGGTTAGGTGGGGATTGGGCAAGAAATGCTGGTGTACGTGGATCCCCTGGGGTGCTGTTTGGTTCCAGCACCTCTTCCACTGGCTGCGAGTCCAGTTTTTGGACAGAGCTGCTTTTGTGCTCACCTTCTACTTGGCACCCTGTCCCCAAGGCTTGGCCCTCCTTGCTTCCCCTCCAAAAAAAGTTGGACTTGGGTGTTTTTCATGGCTAGACCAGTGCTGCCGCTGCTGATGGAGTCTGTGCTGGAGCGCTGCTGTTGTGAATCTGCTCTTGCGTCTTACGCCAGCTCTCAGCTGAGCTTCTCCCCGTGCACAGCCCAGCTGCAGCTCTGGGTGCGCTGTGGATGGGGATCCGCCCCGGCAGCATTAGGCCAAGCAGACCTGTGCCTCGTGGGAATGAGCAGAGGGAAGGCGCTGGGGAAGGCGTGGGGAAGTCTTTAACACCTGCACTTCCCCATCTCCCTGTGGTACGCTGACCCGGCTGAGAAGGAACTGGGCTGTTTGCCCTCCGGCCTCACTTACTGGCTGTGCGTGGACCATTTTCTGCTTCCCATTAGGGTACGGAGCCTTCTCCCTCTCCCCGAGCAGCACGTCCCCGCTCAGCTGCACACATCTCATAACCAAAGTCTCTGGCATGCAGCCAGAGACTGCTAGCCTTGCCTGCCGCTTGCACAAGCAACTCCGCTGCGTGACGAGAGCTTTGCAGTGCCCCCAAGGTAGGTAGAAAGGTCTACCTAGGATTTGGGGGGAGTGGGCGAGCAGGGTTTACAGTAAGAGAAAAGGTTTTTATGAACAGTGACCAAACTGTACCGCTAACCACTTCTTCCTTACAAAGTTTTTCTGTGTCCTGGAATCTCTGTGCATACGTGACTCTCGTTTCTTGTACTATCGTTAGGACACTCGTACAAATACCACTATAGTTTTCTGAAATGGAACCAATAAATTATGTTGTATTTACATACCACGCTCTGATTGCTAAATGTCTTGTGATTACACGTTCGTCAGAGGCGTTCTATCAGCAAAACAAACATGGTGTGTTTGGACTCCTCGGGAAGCGCGCTAGAGAGATGTTTCCTACAGTTGCTAAAAGCTCTTGGGTGCGTGCTCCTGCCTCTGCAGCCCTAAGGTTTGATTCCTCCTGCTCTCCAGGTGCTGGGGCCAGGCTGCTCCGAGCCCCACGCTTGTTCCCAGGGCTGTGGGGCAGAGCGGGTGGGTGCTGGAGCTCAACCAGCAGGCAGGGGTTGTCCTGACTTGTCCCTGCCTTGTTCCTGTGCCCAAAGGCTGATTCTCCCAGCTCTAAAACTTGGGTGGATGTGGGCAGGGGAGGTGAATTCGAGCTTACGAGCTTGCTGCCGGGCTCTTTGCTGCCACTGAAAGGAGCCGTGGGCATAGCCATCGAGGCTGACGGACTAGCTCGGCCAAGGCTCTGCGTTCGGGGGCCGCAAGTTATTTTCCTGGCCCGGAGCGGAGTAGCAGGCTCCGCAGCCGTAGCTGTGCCAGACCTGCCCGTGCCCTGCCTGCGGCGCCAGGTCCTGCCCCCTCCTCGTGTATGGTGGAGGTGCTGGGCCCTCCCAAGCACCCTCTGGCCCCTCTCCCAGTGTTCTGTGGGTGCAGCTCAGCTGGAGCCATGGCCTCCCCGACCAGGTGCTGTTAGAGGGTGCAGCGTGGCTGCCCGGTGCTGTGGCCAGAGCCCCCCATGTTGCTGAGACCCACTGCTGCCTGGGAGAGGGTGCAGCACCCCCCCAGCCCCTGACGCACTCCAGGAGCGAGGCCAGATCCTGCGCACAAGTAGGGAAGGGCACAAACCCCGTGGGGACCCGGGTGCCTGGTTGTGGTGGGGCTGCAAGCGGGTGCTGAGCGGTGCTGGGTCAGCTCATGTCGCTTTTCATCCGCTTTCCCTTTCACGCCGACCTCTGATGCCGTGAGCGCCGTGTCCGGGGGTGTGCGGCACCCATCCGGCTGTCACCCACGGGGCTGCAGGGCGCTGCCTTCCTCTGCCCTCCCTTTTTGGGGGGGAAAGATCTGGCTGCTTCCATGCAAGACTGGCTCAGCCAAGGGAGGAGGAGGAGGAAAAGCACCTTTAGGGGAGAAGAGCTGCTGCTGCTGCAGCCAAGCCCATCCTCCGCGGCGTGCGGCGGTGCAGGATGTTGCCCAGACAGGTTTGCAGAGCCACCGCAGCCGGTGCTCGGCCTTTCTCTGCTTCTGCCTCCGCCTTTTCCCCTCCGCCGCCCAGGCAGCACCCTGCTTTCATCTCCCCGTGCGGGGGCCTTGTGTTTACTCGCCCGTGAGCCGCAGCTGCCTCGTTGCAAGCGAGTCGAAGTCTGCGGGCCAGCGGGCTGCAGCGAGTGCCTAGAGCTGAGCCCAGGCCGGCGGAGCGGGTTTAGCTGTCACCTAGAGCTGTTGGTAATTTTATCGCTCGTCTCCCTGGATGCCGGTGGGGTATATGCAGACTGAGGTGTCACGAGGGCTTTGGTGAGAGCCCGAAGGAGAACGCATTTGCAGAGCTCCTGCGTTGCAGGACCAGGCTGCCTGGGTCGAGCGGGGTAACGTGCTCAGGGCTCCGGCAGCCCCCGCTCTGTGGGGCTGACCCCTTCCCAAAAAACACAGATGGCGTCTGCCCCGGAGCTGGAGCGGGCACGGGCTCACGGGGAGCTCTGCCATGGCCGTATGTTTGACGGGAAATACTTCTCTTTGGCTCAGTGTGGTGTCGCCCACTGCTCCCAAGAAAACAATCGCTCACCCTGCGCCGTCGCCCTGCTGAGTCCCCGAACGTCGAGGAGCTCAGGAGCTTTAGGACCTCAGTTCTCATTAGGCTTTGCTTAAAATTGGCCACTGGTTTCTGAAGCTGGGGAGTAGATGCAGCGATTGCGTGGGCCCTCGGAAACCAGCCACAGGAGAGCAGCGTCGGGGGGGTCTCCTGCAGCATCTGCAGCTGCGTGGCTTCAGCCAGGAAACGTCCGTGGTGTCTGTGCAGGAGCCATGTCCCCGCTGGGTGAGGATGGGGATGTCCCCGGCCGACACTGCCTCCTCGAGCAGCAGATCCCGCTCAGGGCATTGCTGGGGCTTTGCTGTAACATAAGCACGTCCTTCCCCCTGCCCTGACCCTCCAGCCGGAGCGGCTCAGCGGAGATGCTGCTCACCCTCACCGGTGCTCCGGGCACTGTCCCGTGGCTGCACCAGCACTGGAGAGTCGTGGCATGGACCACCCCTCCCGTGGGGCCATGGGCTGCGTTTCCCATCCCCAGGAGGTGCTGCCTCATCCCCTGCTTGTCCCCCCTTGCACCTTCGGGGCTGGGGAAACAGGGGCATGGGGTGGCACAGGACGCGTCCCCGAGCAACTCTGCCGTCACACTCAGCTCCCCCAGACCTCGGCAGCTCCGTGGCCGCCTGCTCCTTCGTCCCACAGCGGGCAGCCGGCAGCTTTCCAAGCTTTCCGAAATGCGCTTCCCCCCCACGCCCCAGACAGCTGATACCTCCGGGGCCAGATTCCCCCCCTGGACCCTGAAGGGCCCTGGCAGCCCCCCAGCCCTGCTCCGCCACCCGCCTCCTCCCGGGCAGGGGGAATGGGGCTGTGGGTTTGCCCCGCTCTGGTTTGGGGCTCTGGGGCTCCATGGAGGAGGTGACAGCCATTCCTGGGACGAGGGAACGGTCACTGGCGCGGCACATGTTCTCCTCTCCCCTGTACTGGCACGGCACATGTTCTCTCCCCTGTACGACGCAGCCAGGCCGGCGGTCAGCAGCTCCCCGGCCCCGTGCCGAGAGCACGGGCAGGACCCCGCAGCCCTTCTGGGAAAGCACCCAAGCGGGGAGCACGTGTCCCCTCCCGCATCTCGCAGGCGATACCGGGGGGCATCTGCTGCTCTGTGCCCCTCCTGTCCCCACCAGAGGGGACAGTCCCTCGCTGCCACAGCTTACCCAGTGCTTTGCCAGCGCTGGCTTAAAAAAAGGGGCCTCGGGTTCATTTTTGCTCCTGGTGAACAACCCCCCCTGCAAACCCGAGAGGCTTCTGGGATGTGGCCACCGGCACCCGGTGTCTTCCAGCACGGGGGTGCACGGGCCCCCGCTGCGGCTTCAATGCCCTTTTCAAACAGGGAGGGAGCAGGGGTAATTTTTTTAGTGGTTTGGGACTTTTTCTGCTCCTTCTAGGAAACCATGCAATGTGTCAGCCCACACCTCCCCTCCCACCGCCTCCCCCGGCTGCCGCGGGTCGGGGCTGCTCCTGCGGGTTTCACCCCTTCCCGGAGGATTTGAGGATGGAGAGGGGCAAAAAGAGCCCGCGGTGTTTAAAAGCCATCTGAAAACGCTTCTGCCATCTGCCACTGGCAACCAAGGCGGAACCCCCACTGCAGCACAGCGTGAGCCCCTTCCTGCCCTTCTCCCCAAACACCCCAAAAACACAGCCCCTTTTTTAGGGGGCTGCTGGGGTTTCCCTCCCCGTGGTGACTCGGCCCATCTTCCCTGCGGATGCCTGTGCATTGTCTCCATCTCCTCGTCCCCCGGGTTTAGGCCAGCGCGGGGTGGCGGAGCCGGGACTGGCCGTGTCCCTGCGGGCTGCTGGGGAACGGGGCACATTCCCCACCGAGCTGGCGTCTCCCCTCAAAGGCTTTTTTGGGTGAAACCACCCTGGCACGTGTTTGTGCCCTCCCTCGGGGCCGCATGGCCCGGCTCCTTCCGCTGTGGGTTAGGGCTGCTCCTTAACTCCACGGCACATCCTCCGGCTGGGGAAACTGAGGCACGGCACCACCTTCCCCACTCTGCGTGGCCACCCCTCCTCGGTCTGTGGCTGTGTCCGACTGCTGTCCCTAAGACAGGCTGGGCCGGGCAGCTCTTCCGTGGGGGTCCCTGGTGGGGGGCAGCCCCAAAATGTGGGTGTAAAGCAGGAGCTGGGAAACCCAAGTGGGGTTCTCCCCGACCCCTTCCCCGCAGCAGAGGGGGAGCGAGGGACTGAGGCCACGTCCCTGGGGAAAACCCCACAATGGTGGTTGGGGGCAAGCGCTGGGACTTGGGGGTGCACTGCAGCCCCAGCGTCCTGCCCCCGCAGCGGGGAGCTGGGCTGGAGGGTCGGGTCGGACCTGCCCGGGCGCCGCGGGAGCTGCCCAAATTCCCCCAGCTGCGTTGGCGCAAGGAGGGAGGCTGGGAGACCCGCCGGCGTGTGAGCCAGCACAGCCGTACCCCCGTGCCTTGGACGTGCGTGTGTGCGTGTCCCCCGTCCCTCCCGTCCCTCCCGTCCCTCCTGTCCCACCCCGGCAGCAGAACCAGCGCCCGGAGAGTCAAACCTCCGGGTTTCTGCCTGGCAGGAAATTCCAGGTTTTTTGCAAGATTTTTCATGTGAAACGGAGCCAAGGCTCCGAATCCTCCCACTTCCAGGGGAGGCAAGCTGGGCCCTCCTTGTGCCGGGGAAATAACACACGGAAAAAGGATTTCTTTTATTTTTTCCCTTCCAAACCGGAGCAGCGGAGCAGAGGAGGAAGCCCTGCGTGTGCCACGAGCATGTTCCGCCTTCCCGCTGCTCCTGCCCATGCCGGGGCCGACCCACATCCCGCAGGGAACAGGGCAGCCGTGCGTGGCGTCGGGGCAGGCTGTGCCACCCGCCGGAGGGGCGGCAGGCGGGCAGGGTGGCCGCGATGGCCTCCGGCCTGACCCGCGCTCCCTCCGCTCCCCACACCAACAATAGCCGCCTTCCGGCACGGCCCCGCTCGTTTTCCTGTTTTCCCTCCGCCGGTCTCGGCGCGTGGGGCTCCGCCGACTCGTGGGGACCCCCTGTCCCGGTGACACTGAGGGGTGCGGGGACAGGCGATGCCGCGGGGGCACGGCCACCCCGGGGGGGTTTCGCCGCTCGTGGATGCCAGTGAAAAACGGGGCACAGTGGGTTTGCTGCCGCCAGCCCCGGCTTCGCGGCCCCCGGGATGCTGGATGTGATCACAAGGAGGAGGGAGGAGGGCTGGGGGGTGCTCAGCACCCACCGAGCAGACGGGTGGCATCAAATACCTCAAAATTCGTGTTTCCCTGAAAAAAAATCAGATGGCCTGTGCTGCCAGCCCAGGCCGTGAGCTGCCAAAGCCTCCTCTCGCCGGGCGCTGTCACCGTCCTTTCCACCGCCCGTGGGTTTGCTGGGGCGCGTGTGCCCCCCGGCCCGAGCCGGCCGGAGCGGGGACCTGCTGCAGCCCCAGATTTGTGAGGGGGTGTGCAGCACGGGACCCCCCGCCTCGTCCCCCGAAACACACATGCAGAGGTAAGGCCTGGAGGAAAGCAGCCGGAGTTGGGCTCCGGGGGGGGATTTTGGCCGGACCCTGCATCCACTGGGCTCTGCGGGAGAGGCGGAGAGCCCCCAGCCCCGGCCGGGAAACACCGGGATAAACACATGTGCAGGCAAAAAAACAACACATGGGACGGCGCTGGCATGATCATGTGTGCACATGTGTGTACGGGGGCGTGCGTGCGCATGCGCGTGTGCATGTACGTGTGTGTGTGCCTGGGCGAGCTGGCCTCGGGTGACTGCACAGCTCCGCAGCGATGCAGCTGCAGGGGCTGCACCTGCGTGTGTGCGTGCACGCGTGTGCCGGCCACACACGTGTGTGTGTGTGTGCGTGCAAAGGCCACATGTGGCGACGCTCTGCAGCCTCCTGCTTCGCCCTCGCACACACGTGCATGGGCTTCTGTGCACGCCCGGCTGCCGCGAAGTGTCCAGCCCCACGTGGGTGTTGGTGGCCGACGCTGCGCGGGAGCACGGGGACGGAGAGCGTGTCCCAGTGCCCTGCGCCAGTGGGACCCTGCAGCCAAACAGCGCCGGGCGCTCCCTCCCTGCCCCTGGCAGCCTGAGACCCGACGTTCTCGCTACGCCTGGCTGCAAACCTCACCCACGGCCCCGCAGCTGGAGGAAGCGTTCCTCGCACGCCGCTGCCTCTTGCCACCACCGGCTCCGGTCTGAGTGGCACCGGCATCGCCCCGACACCTCCTGGGTTGGGGCCTTTGGCAGATGGGATACGGTGTGGGAGGCAGCGCATGGAGAGCGTGCAGCAAGCGTGGTGCGAGTGTGCAGGGCCAGGAGCGTGCAGGGAGTGAATAGTGAGCGTGGAGCGTGAGCAGTGAGCATGGAGGGCACGTGCAGTGAGCATGCAGTGAGCGTGCAGATGTGCAGTGAGCGTACAGACATGCAGTGAGCGTGCAGAGAGCGCACGGCAAGCCGTGTGCCCGGTGTGAACCAAACATGCGGAGGTCATGCAAGGGCCACATGGCAAGCACACACCAGGCAGCGAGCATGCACCGGACACAGTGACCGTGTGGAGAACATGCAGATGACATGCAGCCAACACACGGAGAGCATGCATCGCACATGCAGGGAGCACGCAGGGAACCAGCAGCACACATGCAGCGAGCACGCGGCCAGCAAGCACGGCTGCTCCACTGGGGACTCCCACGGGCTGGGCGAGCTCCCGGCCAGCCCTGGGTGTCCCCGCCACGCCGGGCACCCCTGGGTGGCTCCCCCGGGGCTGTGGGTGCCGGCGCTGCCACCCTGTCATTACTGGCTCGGTGACCTACATGGCGGCGTGCGCAATTTTGGAGGCATGTGGCTCCTCCACCTGCGCCGGAGCCGCCCAACGGGTGCCAGCGGCCAGTGCGCCCCACGGCACTGTCCCCGTCCCCCATCCCCTGTTCTTCCTCTAACCCTGGGACCCAGAACCCTGCAAATCCCCCCCATCCCGCAGCTCCATGTCTGTGTCCCCCCCCCACTAATTGGGGACCCCTCGTTAGCTGCGCTAATGAAGAAAGGTCCTGGTTTTCCCTGGCTGCTCTGCTTGTGAGCGGGATGGGGGAGCAGCCGTCAGGGCCTGGAAAAAGCAGGAATTTTGGTGGATTTGGAGGGGCCTGGGGGGCAGCCGGGACCCCACCACGGTGGCCCCACGCCAGGATGGCACCGGTGGCTTTGGGGGGCTGCAAATCCTGCAGCAAAACGCCCCCAAACAGCGGGGGGAGGAGGAAAAAGTGGGGGGGGGGGCAGAGCATGACGGTGGGGCCGGGGGGCTGCATCGTGAGAGGGGGCCTGACGTGGGGCGCCCCAGGGGAGGCAGCTGCGGTGAAACGGGGGGCCCGCTGGCTGCGCAATGGCGGCGGCGGGGTGAGCAGCCAATGCGCGGCGCGGCCGGTGAAGTCATGCACCGCGGTGCTGCAGCCATTGGCCCCGGCACAGCCGCTCGGCGCAACGAGCGCGTCTGTTCTCAGCCCAGGCTGGCGTCACGCGAGACGGGGGGGGGGGACACCCACACGGTGACGGCCTCCCACAATGCCACCGAGCCTGGAGTGGGGGTCCCAATCCCGAGACACCCCCCCCCGGCCACTGGCCGCATTCAGCACGACCTCGGTGGCCTGTGGGGACGGAGGGCCGTGACCCCAGGCCCTGCTTCCCCCCTCGGCGCAGGCCCGGCTGTGGGGCTGAGCACTGCCCCGCTCGTGGCATGTGTGGGCTGGGGGAGGGTCAGGGCCAGCCCCCACCCCCCAGCCCTGAGCCTCAGGACCACAGAAAACCAACACGGAGCCGGAGTGTCCCTGTCCCCGGGTGCAGGGGGGGACACCCCTGGGTGCAGCCCAGGGTGCCAGGGGGGTGTCCCTGTCCCTGTGCCCAGGTGTGAGGTGGGGGGTGGTTGGGGTGCCCGGGGGGGTGTCCTCGTCCCCTGGTGCGGTGCAGGGGGGGTTTAAGGGGTGCCCCTGTTTCTGGGTGCAGTGTGTGGGGGGGGTGCCCATGTCTCTGCGTTCAGTGCGGGGGGGGGGGACGACACTGGGGGTATCCCCGTCCCTGGGCGCAGCGCCAGGGGGTGGCCGGGGGGGTCTCCCTGTCCCTGACTGCAGCAGAGGGGGGTGCCCGGGGGGGGGGGGGTGCAGGGAGCCCCCCGCGAGGGTTCCCCGGGCCCCGCTGCAGCGCGGAGAGCCCCCGGGGGCGGGGGGGGGCGGGGGGGGGCTGTCTGGACCCCCGGAGCAGCACGGGGGGTGCCCGGGGGGTGGGGGGGGTGTCGCCGGGGGGTGCCCGGGGGGGTGTTTGAGTCCCCGGGGGGGTGTTTGTGTCCCCGGGGGGGGTGTCCCCGTCCTGGGGTGCAGCGCGGGGGGTGCTCGGGGCGGTGGCGCGCGGCGGGGGCGGTGCGGGGCGGTGCGGGGCGGTGCGGGGCGGTGCGGAACCGCCGCTATAAAGCCGTCGGGGGCGGCGGCGGCGCGTCCCCTCCCGGCGGCGGCGCGGAGCGGAGCGGAGCGGGCGGCGGTGCGGGCTGCGGTACCACCAGCAGCGGCGGCTCTGCGGGGCCGCGCCGGTGAGCGCCGCCGGGGCGGGGGGGGCCGGGGGGCTCCGGGCGGGGCCGCAGCCGTCTGACACCCCCCCCCCCCCCCGCCGCCTCCTCTCCCCGCAGGTCTCGGCCACCCCCCGGACTCCCCTCCGGCTCTGCCCGTCCCTCCGCCTCCCCCCCCCACCCCGTTTATTTTTTTTCGCCCCCCCCCCCCCCCCCAATTTCTCCCAGCAACGCCGCCCCCCGCCGCTCCCCCCCGCAGCAAGATGGTGCAGAAGAAATCAGAGATCCCGGGTTTCCACCGCTCCTTCAAGGTACGGAGCTGCTCCCCCTCCCCGGGGGGGCTCGGGGGGGGCTCCGGGGTCGCGCCGGGGGGGGCTCCGGGGATGCTCCGGGACTGGCGTGCGGGCAGGGCCGGTGCGGGCCCGCGGCGGCCGGATCCTGCTCTCTGCTCCGCATCCCCTGCCTGGGGGGGGGGAGCCGCCTCCTGCCCCCGGCACCCCCCGGAGGAGAGAAGCGCCGGGGGTGCTGGCACCCAAAGCCGGCAGCGGGACCCCCCCCGTCCCCCCGCCTCGGGGTGCTCCCAGAGGGAGGGTCTGCACCCCCACCCTGCACCCCCTCCCGGGTGGGTGCTGGGATGCTGCAGAAAGGCTTTGCTCACCCTGCTGCAGCTCCCACGAGGGTCCCCCGTGGGGGGTGGGGTGGGGGGCTGCAGCTCCCACGAGGGTCCCCTATGGGGGGTGGGATGGGGGGCTGCAGCTCCCACGAGGGTCCCCCGTGGGGGGTGGGGTGGGGGGCTGCAGCTCCCACGAGGGTCCCCCGTGGGGGGGTCGTGTGGGGGGGCTGCAGCTCCCACGAGGGTCCCCCGTGGGGTGGGGGGGTGGGGGGGCTGCAGCTCCCACGAGGGTCCCCCGTGGGGTGGGGGGGTGTGGGGGGGCTGCAGCTCCCACAAGGGTCCCCCGTGGGGTGGGGGGGTGTGGGGGGGCTGCAGCTCCCACGAGGGTCCCCCGTGAGGGGGTGGGGGGGGGGCTGCAGCTCCCACGAGGGTCCCCCGTGGGGTGATGGTGGGGGGGCTGCAGCTCCCACGAGGGTCCCCCGTGGGTTGGGAAGGTGGGGGGGCTGCAGCTCCCACGAGAGTCCCCCGTGGGGTGGTGGTGGGGGGCTGCAGCTCCCACGAGGGTCCCCCGTGGGGTGTGGGGGGGCTGCAGCTCCCACGAAGGTCCCCCATGGGGGGGTGGTGTACGGGGGCTGCAGCTCCCACAAGGGTCCCCCGTGGGGTGTGGGGGGGCTGCAGCTCCCACGAGGGTCCCCCGTGGGGTGGGGTGGGGGGGCTGCACCGTCCCCCCAACCTATTGCACCCACTCACCCCTAACTGCAAGCGGGGTGCCGCGCCGCAGCAGAGGGGTGGGCTGCCCGCGGGGCGGGGGGCTGCGGGGGCTCTCGCCAGGCCCAGCCCCGGACCTGTTGTGCAAACGTCTTGCGCGAGGGCCGGATCTCGGCAGCGCAGCAGCCGCGTCCTCCGGCCCAGGGCTGCGGCTGCACCCAGGGGTGCCGGGGGTACCGTCAGCCCCGTGCCCCCTCACACCGCATCCGTCCCAGCCGCTGTCACGGGTTGGGGTGTGCGGGAGGGGGCTGGATCCTGGCGGGTCCCGCTTCCCTCAATGCTCGCTCTTGTCCCGGCCTGCGGCGAGCGGCTCCGTGGGATCTTTGTTTAGTTTGGCTCCCGGCACCCCGGGGGATGCTGGGAGCTCACCCGAAACCTGCCCGGCTTATTTTAGCTGACACCTAATCCTGCTTTTAAGGCTTTTGGCTGGGGTTTGGCTCCCTCCCCGCCACCCCCCTGGGGTGACTGGGGAGGGATGGGGGGGACAGTGCCGGGGTGGGGGGACGACACCTCAGATGTGCTGATGGAGCCGGTGCGCAGCGTCCGCCCCGCGTCTCCCATCCCCCAAACCCTTTGTGTGTCGGTGCTGCGGCAGCTGGCAGGGCCCCGTGCCCCCCGCGTGCCCCCCCGGGAGGCCTCATCCTGCCCGCGGTGCAGGGGCTTGGGCCCGAGCCGCTCATCCTGGGGCGAGCAGCTGCCCTGGCGCAGGGGCCGTGGCCCATGGCTGGGGGGGGGCTGGCAGCCGAAGGGCAATGCTGCAAATTCTGATTTTTATTTTTTTTTTTGGGGGGGGGGAAAGCTGGCAAAACGCTGGGCAGGAGCGTTTTAGCCCCGGGGATCTGGACTGGTGCTTGGTGGGGGCATGCTCCTGCTGTGACACCCCGCCACCCCACCCCGCACCGCGGTGGGGACCTCCCCAGCCCCCCGAGAGCTGCCCCGGCAGTAAACAGGCACTTTCTGGCTGTTTCTGGCAGCGGTGGCCGGGGTTCGCTGTTCCTGCGACGCGCTGGGGCTGGCAGCCGGCCCGGGCACCGGGGCACCGGGGCGGGTTTGGGAACGCTGCCGGGAGCCGCCAACTCCACCCAAACAGATTTCGTAACCCCACAGAGGACGGGGGCTCTTTCGCCTCCCCGGCCGGGCGCCCCCGGCAATGCCCCCGTCCTGCAGTGGGGTGGCTCAGGGGGCTGGGGGGTCCTGGTATCCCCTTTGGGGTGCTGGGACTGGAGCCACCGGGGTTTGGGGTGGGGGAGGCAGCGGTTCCCACGCCCTTTGCCGATCTGGGGTGCTGGGAGGGTTTGGGGTGGGGCCTGATCCTGCCAGGTCCCAGGTTTCTCGCAGCCCGGCAAGCACAATGTTCACCGGAGCGGGGCTGAGTGGGCTCTGGCTCACGGTGACCTTGTGGGGAGCCGGCAGGACGCGGTGCAGTGGCTCTGGAGCCTGTCCTGCCCCATGGCGCTTTTTTTTTCCTCCCCCCTCACTGTAGTTCAGGTCTGGGTGGAGATTTGGGGTTGGGTTGGGGTGGGCGGCTTCAACCCCTCTCATCGTCCCCCATGTGCTGGCCTGGGGCTCCTGGCATAGAGGCATGACCCCGCAGCATCATCCCTATCAGGAGATGTGGTCAGACCCTTCCTCCTCCTCCTCCTCCTCTGGCTCTGCCTGGGGCTCTGGCAGCAGCACCGTGAGCCGGTGTCCTGCACCGGCGCGGTGGGTGAGCAGAGTGTATGCCAAGACCGGGACCGTGCCAAGCTCCGCGTCCGTACCGGGCAGCCGGTGGCAGCTGATCCGGTGGCTGCCGTCTCAATCCTGTTCTTGGCCCCCGCAGGGACAAAACCCCTTCGACCTGGAGTTTGACCAGTCCAACCACCTTGAGTCCGTCTTCAACTTCGAGTGCCCACCCCGTCCCGGTGAGTTGCGGGTGCTGTGGGTGCCCTCTCGCGGGGCTGCGTCCCAGGGCGGCTCCTCCCATCCTTGCCCCAAGGATGTCAGGCCTTTGCGCTCCCCCGAAGACTTTGGGGGGGCTGCCCCGGGGCGGCGATGCTGGGGGAGCGTGGGGCAGATGGGGGTGACTCACGCCGGTGGCTTTGCTCTGGCGCAGACATGCCTTCAAGTCAACCCATCGATATTCCCGACGCCAAGAAAAGGAACAAGAAGAAGAAGCGCTGCAGAGCCACCGACAGCTTCTCTGGCAGGTTCGAAGGTGAGCGGGGCTGCCCAGGGACCCTGGGGGTCCCCCCCAGCCTGGGGCAGGGCTGGGGCCCTCCTGGTGTCCGCAGGCTTGGGGACAGCCCGGGCAGAAAGGACAACCGTGGTGTCCCATGCTGCGGTGGGGCCGGCAGCTCAGGTGACCTCTCCCCTGCCAGATGTTTACCAGCTGCAGGAGGAGGTGCTGGGAGAAGGGGCCCATGCCAGAGTCCAGTCCTGCGTTAACCTCATCACCAACAAGGAGTACGCGGTGAAGGTAAAGCTCTGCCGCTTGGGACTGCAGACCTGGCTCCCTCCCACACCCTGCCTCAGTTTCCCTTTCCACCCTCCGCATCTTGGGCTCTCCCAGCTCCCACGACCATCCGGTGCTGGCACAGGATGACGGTTTCATGGGCTGGAGAGGGAGGAAAGGGGCAGGAGCGTGGCGGGGCCGGGCTGCACAGGTGGCACACCGTCCTCTGCCACTGCCCAGCTCCGGGACCTTGGTCAACCCCCTCAGCCACGCTCCTCTCCCTGTAAATTAGGGCAGATGGGACATTAAATTAACGCTTGCGACGCGTCTGAGGACTCGGGGCAAGCAGGGGTGTGTGGTGCTGGCAGGGTGGCCAGCTCCTGCTTGCCCCGGGGAGGACACCATGCCCCTGCGAGCACGTGGGCTCTGGAGGGGGTCGGGGTGAGGCAGCTGCTTTTGGGGTCAGGGATGGTGGTCCCGTGGCCCCACACCCCGCAGGCTGCCAGCCATGATTGCGAGGGGGCTGAGACAGGCCCCATGTCAAAATGCAGCCAAATGCAAGGGGAACTTGGCTTCCCCCGTTGCCCCAGGGGGCCCTTTGGGTGCCCCAGTGGGGAAACTGAGGCAGCGGGGATGGCTGAGTGGCAGTGGGGGGCTCTGTGTGCCCCAAAGGGCTGGGGCCAGTGGGAGCACCCAGCTCTCCCCCCCCCATGACCGGGTCCCCACCCCGTGGCACATCCACTGGGCACCCGCTGTGCCAGCACCCGGCAGGGCGAAGGGCCTTTCGCTGCCGCCGGGGCTCGGTGGTGTCACATGGACCTCGCCTTGGCCCCGGCCCCGGGAGGGAGCGGCTTGGCACCGCCGCAGGGAACAGCCTGTTCTGCTGCCTTAACCCCTTTGGGCGCCCCCCGCCTGCCTCCACCCGGCCCTGGGGGTCCCCAGCACCACCTGGATGGGGGTGCGGCAGTTGCCAGCCTTGGCACCCCCCCCCCGACAGCGGTGCCTCTCCCTGAGCCTCCCCCCTTTGCATTTCAGATCATCGAGAAGCGCCTGGGACACATCCGCAGCAGGGTCTTCCGGGAGGTGGAGATGCTGTATCAGTGCCAGGGACACAGGTAGCGCAGGGCAGCCACTGTCCCCTCCTCCCTGCTGTGGGCATGGGGAGTAGGCTGAGACCGGGCTGACACTCGGGACACCCACGGGCTGCAGCCAGGCCGCCCTCCTGCACGCCGTTCCCTCCCCTTGGCCTTGCTGGGAGCATCTCGAGGCGACGTTAAGCAGTTTGCCATGACAACGGGGGCCGTGGCGGCCAAGTTGGAGCCGTGCCGAGGGGCGAGCCGAGCCGCCACCGCAGCGTTTGCCGTCCCGCCACGGAAAGCTGCTGAGAGGGGCTGTTTCTGGAGAGGGGCGAGCGAGCCAGGAGGGTCTGCGAGCAATTAGGGAGTGGAGCCGGGCGCCGAAAGTCCCTCTCCCCCCCCTGGAATGTGGCCGGGGGGCCTCGGCCGTGTGGTTTCAATCACTGGAAACCCAGTTCTCCTGTCCCGTGCCCCCCGTCCCGGGGACCCGTGCTGGCTGGGGGTGTGGGGGGCTGCCAGGAGGGGGGACCCCAGGAGGTTTTTGGGGGGACGCTGGGCTGATGCCGCTGTCCCGGCAGGAACGTCCTGGAGCTGATTGAGTTCTTTGAGGAGGAGGAGAGGTTTTACCTGGTGTTCGAGAAGATGAGGGGAGGTGAGTGTGGTGCAGGGGCAGGGGGGGCTGGGTGCCGCAGGTCCCCCCATGAGCCCCCGCTCTGCTCTCGCCCGGCCGCAGGCTCTATCCTGACCCACATCCACCGGAGACGCCACTTCAATGAGCTGGAGGCCAGCGTGGTGGTGCAGGATATTGCCAGCGCCCTGCACTTTTTGCACAACAAAGGTGAGCTGGGGCACCCTGGGGTGCTGCTGTGCCCTCCCCGGGGGGAACCTGCCTCCCCGCATCCTCGGTGCCGGCCTGGGGCACGCAGGGTCAGGCCCGGCTGCATCATGAGGCTTTTCGTGGCGTGGAGCCTGTTCCTCCGGTTTGGCCAGGACGCGGGGCCAGCAGCAATTTTTGCCCTTTGCCGTGACACGGGTGGTGATTTGGGGTGGGGAGGGAGGGGGTCCCTGTGCCACCCCCAGATCTTTCACTACAGAGGTCTCGTGGCGGGGGGGGTTGCCTTCATCATCTCTTTTCCCCCCAGGAATAGCGCACAGGGATCTAAAACCAGAAAATATTCTGTGTGAGAGCCCGGACCAGGTGAGTGGGGTGCTGCTGGGGGGGTGGGTGCAGTGGGGTGCTGCCTAGGGGGGTGGGTGGGTCCCCGTGGTGGGTGCTGCTTCCGCAACACACAGGGTGGTGGGAAGCATGATCAGGCATTAACGAGCAGCTGGGGTGTGAAAGTGGGGCTGTGGTCCCCGGGGGGGGTCACCAACAACTCCTCCCCCCCCCCCGCAGGTCTCCCCAGTGAAGATCTGCGACTTTGACCTGGGAAGCGGCATCAAACTCAACGGCGATTGCTCCCCCATTTCCACCCCGGAGCTGCTCACCCCGGTAAGCATGTGAGCCCTGGGGGTGGGGGGGCTCTCCCTGGGCCCCCCCCAGCTACCCTGCAGGCTTTGGGGACGGGGCTGCATGCGGACAACCCCCTGCTTGTCGCTCTTGTTGCTGATGCTGCGTGTGTGTCGTGTTCCCCCCCCGCGGCAGCGGGTGAGATGTGGTTACATAATGCGGGGGGGGCCAGGCAGCACGGGGGGGGGACTGGCACACAGCCCGGGCTGCCGCGAGCCTTAGCAACAGCCAGACCCGGTGGAGGCGGCCGCATGGAGGCTGGCCCTCGTGGGGAGAAGTGGGTCAGGCAAGAGGCTGGGGGGGGCACTGTGATCCCCCCAGTTGTGGGTCAGAGGGGGCTGCCCCCCCCCTCCCGCTGCAGGATGCTGCTTGCATGAGATGCAGACCTTTTGCAGCGTGGACTCCCCAAAAGCTTCCTGGGTGACCCCCATGTTGCAAGGAGCTGTCCCACCCTCCAGGGGGGACGCCGAGCCTGCCCCCCCCCCCAAAAGCCCCGCTCCCCTTATCACCAGCAGGGTGTCACCCCATGCAGGGTGTTGCCCGGCACCCCAGTATTTTTGGGGTGCTCACGTGCCAGGGAAGGCAGAGCCCGGCCGATGCGGGGTACACAACAGCAGAGGTAGGGGGCAAAACACCCCGTCCCCCTTGTTCCTCTGCATTTACCCTCCTCCTGGAGCAGGGGCTGAATTCCTGAGGTGTCCCGAGTTTTCCCCGTTCTCAGCAATGGGAGCGGAGGGGGCGGCTGCAGGGTTAAAGCCCTGCTGCAGGGTGCTGGTGGTTGGAGTTAAGTTGTTTTTTTTTTTTTTTCTGCAGTGGCATCAGCTGCTGGGGCTGGCGAGGCCTCTCGTTAGGAGGCCTCTCGTTAAGGGGTGATTATCTGCTGGCTGCAGCTTTTTTCTCCCCTGGTCACGAGGCCCAGTGTGGGCTGTGGGTCACGTGCGCTGGAAAGCCCCAGAGTCCCAGGAGCGACAGGGGAACAGGCCGCTGGCTCTCGCCTCTCCTTGCATCAGTATTAACTCCTCTGGCACCGGATCCCCTGCCCGCTCCGGCGGCCCTGCCTGCGTCAGGCAGGGGAACAGGCAGAGCAGGCTCGTCCCCGCCGCCTGCCCGCGGTGTTTTGCGGCCGCTCCCAGGCGATGGGGCGGACGCTGCCCCGCTGAGCCGGTTGGGTGGTGGCGGTGGTGCTGCGGGGTGTGGGTCCGGCCTCCCCAGCGCTGCCCCACAGGGGTGCATGGGAGAGGGTTGCACCCCTTTAGGGTTTTTTTTGGGGTGGTGACCCCCGGAGAGGCTTGGCATCCCCTGCGTGGCAGTTCTGCCTTTGAGCAGCTCTCCATCCATCCCGCTCCAGGTTTCAGCCTTTTCTTCTGCGCCAGCAGCCCTTTCCCTGCCGAGAGCGAGGAGTCCTGCACCTCCTTGGTGGGAAATTAAATGGCTGAGATGGTTTGGGGGGCGATGTGCCCTGCCAGGAGCAAACCCAAGCAGCAGTCATGTCTGCACCCTCATTTCAGGGGGGACCCCCCCCAGTCTCCCCGACCAGCACGGCTCTGTCCCATCGATCTCCCACCCTTCGGGGGGCCCCTGTGCTGGGGCTCACCCCCACCTCTCCCCACAGTGCGGCTCCGCCGAGTACATGGCCCCGGAGGTGGTGGAAGCCTTCAACGAGGAGGCATCCATCTACGACAAGCGCTGCGACCTGTGGAGCCTGGGCGTCATCCTGTACATCATGCTGAGCGGGTACCCCCCCTTCGTGGGCCACTGCGGCTCTGACTGCGGCTGGGACCGGGGCGAGGCGTGCCATACCTGCCAGGTGCGCGGGGGACCCCGGCATTGCCGAAACCCGCCGCCGGTTTGGCAGCACTGCTCCTGACTCAGCCCCTTTTATTTCTCTTCCCCCCTCCCCACCCCAGAACATGCTTTTTGAGAGCATCCAGGAGGGGAAGTATGAGTTTCCTGACAAGGACTGGGCACACATCTCCTTTGGAGCCAAAGACCTCATTTCCAAGCTGCTGGTGAGAGATGCCAAGAAGCGGCTCAGCGCAGCCCAGGTCCTGGAGCACCCCTGGGTGCAGGGGGTGAGTGCCGCTGACCCCCCTCCCCACCCTCTGCTCCCAAAAGCTGGGGCAGGGGACACCCACCCTGCGAGGTGCCTGGCTCTGACCTGCTGCTTTTCGTTGCAGTGCGCCCCGGATAACACCCTGCCGACCCCCATCATCCTGCAGAGGTGAGCACGGGTGGCCCTGGGCTGGGGGGGACACATCCCAGCCCCCCAAATCTTGGCTCCTCTCCCCAGTGGTCTGCCATCTGCTCTTGCTGCTTTTTGGGGGCTCTGCCGTGGCTCTCACTGTCCGGGCAGCAGTTGCAGCACGTGATTTGGGTTTGGGTCGTATTTTTGGTTGCCTGACCAGTTTGTTGTGGCATGCGTGCGAGGGGGGACATCCTGATACTTGACCCCAACCTCCCTCCACCCCCCCACATCCCACTCTGAGCCCCTGCCTCCCCCGCAGGAACAGCAGTGCCAAAGAGCTCACCTCCTTCGCCGCCGAGGCCATCGCCGTCAACCGCCAGCTGACGCAGCGCGACGAGGACGAGGAGGAGGAGGCGGAGGAGGAAGCACGACCCATCATCATCAAAGCTACCTCACGGGCCATGCAGCTCTCTCCCCCCTCCGAGTCCAAGCTGGCCAAGCGGCGGCAGAAGAGCAGCCTTGCCAAGGCGGTGGCCGCCGGGCAGCACCTGGTGGCCCCGCTGGTCCTGGTGGCCGACCAAGCCTGAGCCGTGCCCCTCAGACCTGCTGTACCCATGTCTCCCCTCCTCCTTTCTTTCTTTCTTTCTTCCCCCCCACCCCTAAAAACCCCACCGTTTCTGGCTAGTGACAAGATCAGGACTCGTCCCTGTGGCTGGTTTCCAAGGTTTTGCTGATCTTGTAGGTCTGGGGGTGGGAGGGTTTGTTTAAGATCTTTTTTTTTAAGGTATTAAATCAAGCGTGAGGTTGCTTCACCCAGGGCACACTCAAGGACATCTGACAGACACACGGACTTTTGTTTCCTGACTCTTGGTTTCTCTTCTGACATTTTTCCCCCTCCCCGACACCAAAGGACTCTTTGTATCCGCGGCTGCTTTGACGATTTCAGCTCATTTCATACTGTGAACAAAAGACCCTTGGTCGCGTTTTCAACAACAGGAGTCGCGTTTTAACCTTGTCCCTCCCCTCGGAGCTGCAGGTCTTTCTCCGATGTTGGGGTAGATCCCACAAAAACCCCTCCCGGGGGGTCCGGGAGGCACCTCCAGGGCGCGGGGAGCCCCTCCGTCCCGTGCTTGGGGGCGTCCCCAGCCGTGCTTTGGGGGGACGCGGTGGGCGTTGCACAGGGAACCGCTTGGGTCAGGGAGAGATGGTGCCAGCGAGGGAGCAGTGCCCCATCCCACTGAGCTGCCCTCTCTCCTTGGCAGCCTGCTTCCAGAATAAGCTATTTGCCCCCTTTTTTTCTTTTTTTTTTTTAATTATTGGTTTTAAACTGCTAGCTGTGCTTCTCTACAGGGCACGGAGAAATGTCTTCCTTTCTTCCCGCGCTCCAGCCGGCAGCTCCCCGGGGGTAAGGTCAGAGCTCGGGGGACGCACAGGCATCCGGGGCTGTGCTCTTGCGTCGGGTTGGGTGTTGCACCCCTGTTTTCGTAGGGGGGGCTCGCCGGTGGCTCTGCCCTCATGGAGGTGCAAGGAGGGGGATGAGCTCTCGGTGGCTGGAGCAGGCAAACCATCCCCCTCTGGAAATAGCGGGGTGCTCTGTGGAAAGCAAAGGACCCCCCTTATAGAGCATTGGGACCTGCTGCAGGGCGGTGTGACCTGGTGTGGCTTCGGGCTGGCCCCGAGGCTGCTGTGGCGGGAGGGTCTAGGGGTGCGGAGGGTGCCGAGTGCCCAGGGGATGCCGGTGGGTGAGTGGCCGGCTGGCGGCAGCACCCAAGGGCCACGGCACGGGGGAGCAGCCTGGGGAGGGCTTGGGATGTGAGGCCGGAGGGTTTGGGGTCAGGGCAGCAGCACTTGGGCAGTGCAGGGTCTGACAGGCGGCTGGGGAGAGCTGGGCATGCATGTTCACGCGTGTCATGTGCCTCTGTTCATGTGTGTTCATGCATGTGTATGCACGGAGTTGCCCTTTCCTTAGAACTTGCTTTGGGGAAGGGAGGGAATGCATGCGGGGGGGAAGGACTCGGGATGCTGAATCGGGATGAGGCCCTTGGCTGGTTTCTGCCACGCGGGGCTGGATCCGTCCAGGCGAGCGAGCGGCGCCTGTGCTTGGAGCCGGGCTGGCCTCCGGCTCCTCCAAACACCCCCTGCACCGAGCCCGAGCAGCAAACCTCTGCTCCCAGCCACGGGTCGTGCCACCGAGCTGCGCCCGCTGCCGTCCCCACGACCCACCGGGAGGGAGGGTGCCCCCTTTGTTAGCAATCTCCTCTCCCTTCCAACTCAATGCTTTGAGCTTTATATTTTGAAAAAGCAGCCTCGGCCCATCGTGTGCACAGGTGAAGGCTTTGGGAGCTTGCTTTGAGCCGGGGAAGAGACTTCCCCGGGTCTTCAGCTGAAGACAGTCACTGTCTCTGAAAAAAGAAAAAAGTTCTCCTTTTTATTTTAAGACTGCTGACAGCAATACTATGCAATATATGTTGTTTTTTGTTTCAGGGAGGTGTGTGTGAGTTATCTTGGGAGATGATGATCGGGTGTTGATGGAGTTTGGGGCAGGGACCATCTTTTCTCGCCCTTCCCGGCCCTTCTGCTGAGCGGCATCAGTGGGTCGGGGAGGGCGGCTCCCCCCCTCAAAACGCCCTTGCACTTGCGATCTGCCCTCTCCCCCGGGTGCCCCCGGTCCCACCGCACAGGGTGGGGAGGAGCAGGGCGGTGGCGAGGGGAGACCCCCCCACGCAGGCACCGGGACACCCCGGAGGGGCCTCCTTTAAAGGAAAAAAAATCCATCTTGATTGTACATTGTTACTTTTTATAGCTTATTTTGTTTTATCAGTTGTAGATAATTTCTTGTTGTCTTATATTAAGAAATACTTGAATGATGTACAGTACGCGATGCCTTGAGCTGGTATTGTGAAAGCTATTGTTAATGCTGCACGCCGCAGCCTTTTTTTAAGGAAAAAAAAAAAAATCGTGGGAAGGGGATGGCAGGGGGACGTCTCCTGAGATTTTTTTTGTCCCCCGTGCTTTTCTTGGCAAACTGAGTTTCCCCCTTGTCCCACATGCAAGATCTAACTCTTTTATATATATGTACACACTCTTCTGACGGCTGGTGCGTGACCTGTGCTGTGCGGGAGCTCGTCCCCGTGGGCGCTGTGCCGGTGCGTGGGCAGCCTCGGCCGGGGATGCCTGCAGCCGCCGGATGCTGCGGGTGTTTGCATCGAGGGGATGGACGTGCTGGAGAGCATCCGAGCAATTTGCTGGTTGCTTGGCCCAGGCTTGGCTTTGCGTTTTGGCTCGGGGGGTTTGGTTTGACCGTGGACCCGGCGCTCCTGGCATGGAAGTCTTGGGGGGACCTGTGCTGTTGCGGTGGCGAGCTCCCAGCACCTCTGGTGTGCGGCGTGTGTGGCAGGGTCTGTGCGCTTACAGAGGATCCTTAAATGCCGCTAGAGCTGGGGGATCGACTCTGAAACAACCTCTAGCCCTGACTCACGGCGGTGTTGGGGATCCATGGGTGCCTCGGCAGTGCAGGGCTTGGCACCGCACCGGGCTGGCTGGGGAGATGTGCGTGCCAGGGCCGGACATCCCCTCCCCGCTGCCAGCGCCTCTCCTGGGGTGGTTTCCAGACATATGCTCCCCAACCCGCGGTCCAGCACTGGCTAACCCCTCTTGCCAACGCCCTTCTTCCTCCTCTTCCTCTTTCAAAGCCTTTCCCCCCCATAGAGCATCTGTCTTGGAAACGAACTTCAAAAAGATTTTGTTTTTTTAAGCTGGAAATTGTAAGTGTTTTGGCTTCCTCTCCTTCCCCCCCGCCCTTCCTTCAGCCAACTAACTCGACTTAGAACTGGTTAGAAACATTTACTGTGAAGCTAACTTTTTTTTGTTATCAAAACAGGAGAAACTTTCTCCACTTTACAATTGATGAAGACTGCCAAAGCTGGTTCGACAAGAGTCATGTTAACGCACTGTTGGTTTGTACAACAGCAGCCTCTGCTTGGGGGCTGGCTGGAAAAGAAAAATGAAAACAAAACAAAAAAAAAAAACAAAAAAGGAAAAAAAAAAACCCACAAAAACAAGCACTTTACTGTATGTACCAGGTGAACTGATACAGCTGAATTGAAGTTTCCTTTATAACAATTGTTGATGCCAGAATTTTGTATTCTGTTTTGTAAGAATTTAATAAAAACGCATTGAGACCTATGTGGTCGGCATGTGGCTGGGGGCAGGCTGGGCAGCATGGGGCCATCGCCAGCTGCTGGGGGGGATTGGGGCAGGCGGCGGGGAGGGAAGCGAGCTCCCCCAGCACTCCATCCAAGGACTCTTCCCACAGCCATCCTTCCCACAGCCATCCTTCCCAGTCTCCACTGGCTCCTTCCCAGTTCAGTGCTAGTCCCAAGGGGGCTGGGGGGGCTGGAGCTGTAGGTTGGTGGGTTTGGATGACAGGAATATGGGATGGCAGCGGCTTGGGTCACGACTCACTTTTCCCAGCAGGGTGGTGTGATCTGCTGAATCCCCAAACAGGGGTTGGAGGGTCACAGTGCAGCGCTGTGCCCTCTGCCAGCTGCAAACAGCGGCACGGAGGCTGCCTGCTGCCCTGCCGCCCCTTGGAGACACCCCTGGTCTGTTTTCCACTCCCCCCCCTTGTCTGTCAGGTTGTGGTGGGGAAACTGAGGCAAGAGGAAAGTGTGTGGTGGGATGCTGGGGATATGGGCATCAGCAGGGACTGCAGGCTGGTGATCAGGATGGGGGAGAAGGGCTGCAGGAGCCCTGCTGTGCTTTCTTCTGTGGGCAGGGAAGACTTTGTTGAATTTTTTTCTTAATGTATTTTAATTCTTAAGGTATTTTCTGGCCTGGTATAAATATGTTTTCCAGCCCTACTGTCATGCAGGGGGATGGAGCTGTGAGCCCTCCGGGTGCCATTGCCATGGCTGGTGGGGACACCCTGCCTGGCGCTGCTGTCCCAGCAGACCCCTGGTTTTGAGGATGGGGCTGCGAGTTCTGCGGTGGACCAGTAGCTGCTGCTCCCGGCTCTGCACGCTGGTGAGGGCCGCTCTGAGCGGAGAAAGCCCCGCAGCAACTCGCTGCTGAGAAGTCCCTGCTTGCTGCTTGAAAAATGATGCAGCTGCTTCCTGCAGCATCCGGCTCTGGACAGGACGGCTCCAGGAGTCTTCCCTCGCAGGCTGCTCTGGGATGGCCTGTGGTGGGACCAGAGCGGAGGTCCCCTGGATGCACAGGACCAGAAGGACCGCATCCCATCCTGCTGTGCTGTTCCTGCCTCTGTTGAACAAAGCTATTGCTCCCTCCTGTGCCTGGGGGCACCAAATTGTGACCCTGGACATTTTATGAGCGCTCAGCTCTCCTTTTCTTCCCCCCCTTGTGTATCCTGCTCTCCTTCCCCTCTTGCATGTTGTCTCAACCATCCTTGGGTGCTCAGCTAGCTGCTCCAGAAACCCTTCCTCTCCTGCCCTTTGCTCGTGGCCTATCCTGCAGACGATCTCCTTTCCAAAATGCTCGGTGGATCCCAGGCAGGTGGTGTCAAAGGGAGCTTTGCTATGGAGGCTGGTTTAGGTTTTGGTCTTTAAAATTTCTTTGCATGGTCCCTCTCTCGCGCCCCTGTCCCTGGCTTCATGGGTGCCCGGTAGTTGGAAACCGTTTCAGAGCACACGTAGAGAAGGGCAGCTCCGAAAATAAACCCACGTTGGGTTAAAATAACCTGCGCCGCTCTGGTACTTGAGCATCAGCCCAAAATAGGCTCTCCCGCTGGGATAAGGGTGCTATAAATAAGTCTGCGTTGATTTGCATTGGAGAAAAGCCCCGCAGCAGGAGCAGCAGCAATGTGGCCCATGCTGGCCCGGTGGCACTGCGAGAGCGAAGGGGCCACTGCAGAGCCGCTGGGGGTGGCCTGGGTGACATAGTAGGTCAGTTGGGCTTTGGGTGACGTGGTGGCTTGTGTTAGTTCTCAGGATTTAACTAAGGCATCAGGTCACGATCAGATGCGAGCAGCCATGGCACTTGGGTGGCCGGTGGAGTCACGCCTGGCTTCGGCACAGGGCACTGAGGAGGGTGGATGAGTGGGCAGACGAAGAGTCTTCAGTATTTTGGGTCGAAGCCTGGCTATACTGGTGACAGGAGACAATCTGGATGATTAACCAACATTTTGATTCACTATCTGCACCAAAAAACCCTGAAGTGAGGAAATGTGTGGTCTCCTAAACTGTCAGTGAGCCCCAAAATCATGCTAGGCATGCAGAGAGGAAGGCGTGAAGGGCTGTTGTGGATCAAAAAAACTTTTGTTTTCATTTTTGTGCTTTTAAAATGTGTTTTATGGGATAGAGCAGAGAAGGAAAGAACCACTGTGTATTTTGCAGTGAATCACCACTCCTGTCCAGGCAACCAAAACAAACCAATTCAGGGTGGGGTGGTTTTTTTTTGGTAGAGTGTGCCATTTTGGTGTCGTTTTGTGGCTGGTGTGTAGGTGTGCAGGTTCCCCCTCTGTAGCCATCTCAGGGAGCAACGTGCACCCTGGCAGACCCCAGCGCGCAGGTCTGGCCCTGCCTGCGCTGCCTGCGGGCAGCTGCTGCACCTGAACCCCCTGCAGCAGGCTGGTCCCTCCGCACCAGGAAGAGCCTTGGCGGCAGGGCACGGCACGGCATGGCCGTCTCCGCTGCCGACTGGAAAAGGCCTCGGTCAGTCTTGCGTTTGTGGGCTTGGATGGTGAAGCGTGGCTTTTGGAAAGCCACGGGGTGCAGGTTTGCCTTTCCCACAGGATTTCAGCTCCGGGTGGAATTGCACAGGCCTTGGGAGCTGCGGTCGGTCAGTGGGAGCAGAGCAGCGTCAGGTTTTCCCAAAGCCCGGGAGAACATCTCTGGCTGTGCCCCTCAGAGACTCCGCTGCTGCCCGTGGCTGGAGTGGGTCACGGGGCTCGTAATTCATCTTCTCACCTGGTTGAAGGTTTAAATAGAGGCTTGTTGCTAAAGCATGGAGTTTGGCAAGTCCCACTTTAGCCCTCCTCTGGCTAACACCCAAGGTGTCTGTGTCTTTGCCCCACAGTCCTCCTTGGAGCTTCATTTCGTCTTAACATAACTCCTTTGAGATGAGCTACTCAGCCAGGTAAGAGCTACCTCCGCATTCCTGTCTTTTGCTTAGAATACATATTCCAAATGTATTTCTTTTTTTTGCCTCTACAGGGTAAAAAAAGGCCAGGTGTCCTCCGCCATCAAACGCTGAGCACTCTGGTCACACCAGTTTCAGTCCAGCTGCTACTAGCTTGCCCTTGTGCAACTAAGACCCTTTCTTTCCAGACCTCTCTTTGGTCAGCCTTCATCTAACACCAACCGAATCATACCAATTCCTCCACTCAGAGTTATTACTGTGGTTAGGCTTTTTATCATCTTGCGATTACCCCACCTAAAATAATGCTGCCTTTTGCTGAATGCCTAATTTGTGAAGAAATCTGTTGGCTATCAGATCCAGAAATAACGGCGCTGTGCCATTTTTAGGAGCGTTTGTTCTCAGGTTTATTTTTGGGATGTTAAAGTCTCCCACATGCCAGTATTCTTTGACTGTATTTCTTTGTCTAATACGCTGCTGATCACTGCTGCTTTGGTCCGGGGATGCTGTAGCAAACACCTTGCCCCATCCCACAGAGGCGACAGTGTTGCATGCAGATTCCTGTGCTATCCGTATTATTATCCCTTTTTATTTCTGTAGCTGTTTCTTTACACTGGTCCTGAGTTGAGCCTTTGGCTACTGCCACAATACGAAGCATCCTTGTTTATTTTATCACATGCCGAATAAATAGGATCTGTCTAACGAGCTGCGGCAGGGCCGGCACGGTGAGTAAGGCACAGAGAAGGGTGGTGGTGCTGGGGAGATGGGCGTCGAATGGGGAGGGATCACTGGTGCTGTACCGCTCCGGTGGGCATCGAATCCCCTCCCTGCGTGATGCAGAAGGACACGTCCTCCCTGGCCGGCACACCAACCCCTCAGAGACACCACTGTTTCTCGAGGACGGCCCAGCTGTGGATTTGCTGGGACTTTGGAGCAGGGAACGCTACGGCCTAGAGGCTTCAGCCTCCACCACCTCCATCCCCGCCAGCATGGGCTGGGCTGGACATTCACGCACCCCCGGGCAGGACAGGGGCCTCTCGGTGACCCTCCCGGTTGCACTCCTGGAGCTGAAGGGCTGCGGGACCACCCAGTCGGTGCCCACCTGCCCTGGGCGGAGGCTCCAGGCCATCCCTGCCAGAAATCAGAAGTGTCCAACCGTCCAGCCGCCCAGTTGGGCGCACGCAGCAGTCTTTAGCTCCCTCTAATGTTTATGGCCCGAATGAAGCATCTGAAAGCCGAACGGGACTGAGCACGGACCGGGCAGGTGTCCAGATACCACGTTTGTCAGTAAAAAATGTGACGCTGAAATGCACGGAAGCAGCTTGGCCAGCAAGGCAGCAAGGGGGTGTGAGTGTGTGTGATGTGCTAAGCAAACGGCGTGAAAGACAAAAGGATGCAGTGTATTTAAAAGAGAATACATCTGTATTTAATGCTCAGTTATTATTAATATAAGAAAGATTTCACAGGAAAAAGAACTCCTCCTCTAAAGGCTTCTACTCATTCCTGCATGCACAGACCAGATGCCAGAAGGGACTATTAGGACGGCCAGCTCTGAACTCCACATAGCTGTGGCGAGAGGAGCTTCCCAAATTTGTCCACGTGAAGTCTAACACAGCTTTAAAAAATGCAGCAGAAACCTGCCGGCACGTAAGGCAGCAGAAACAGGTATTTGATAACATGATACAAAACCCGGTCGGAAGCTCTCAATCAAAATTAGTGGTGTAACAACACCGCTGCAATGTGCCACAGCAGCGTCTGGCCGTAGTGGTGAATCGGTAAGATCCTTGAGCTATACAAGGGTCTGGAAGCTTTGAATCAATATAAATAGCACATCTTTGTGTATTACAGAAACTGTAACGCGAAGGCACAGAAAATAGAAGGGGCAGATAGGACATCTCCTCGCTGAACATGCCGAATCAAGGACCACACGTTTGCTCCCAAATGCATGTGCGGGCACTTCCAAGAGCTGAACACAGATCAGGGGACGGATAACAGAGAAAGGGGGAATATAATTACCCCATGAAGAATAAATCACTTTAATGGTTCAGTTACTGAGATCAGAGCAAGGCAGTGGCACAGCCTCTTAATTAATCTTCTGCTTTTCAGACTGCTCCTGCCCCCCCGCGCCATTTTCCACCTCACACTGGCTGGCAAGGAGGTGGCCAGCGCGCCTTTCTGCCGAGCAGATCTCACAGGATCTCAGTGGCAGCAGGGCATGACCAGGTGAGGGATCAGGCTGCTGCGGATCAGCCTGTCCCCAAGGAGAGCCGTGGCTCCCTGGTACGTGCAGGGTAATACCCACAGTGCTCCTGGAAACATGGTGTTCCAGGCCCGGTGTCAGCAGTGGTGGCCCCTAACTCCGAGCTAATTATTCTGAGGAATTGCTGGGCACAAAGCAGCGTGTCTCGGGGATGGCGGAGGCTTGGGTCTCTGCTTTAGAGAAAAGGCTGGTTTGTGAGAGCGGGCAGGGAGCAACCCTTGCTCCTTCCACATTCCCCCCTCCACCCGCCTCTCCGAGCAGGGCTGCCCCTGCTTCACCTCCACCCCCCTGACTGCCCCTCTCCATGGCCCAAACCTCCCTCGCTCCTCACCCCCCAGCACTGACCCCCCTTCAGCCCCATAACCCCCAAACTCCCCTCCGTGAATCGCTCCCCCATTCCTTATCCGTCCCCAAACTGCCACCTGCGCCCCCCTGCCCCTCATCCCCACCTAGCCTCTTAATCGGCTGCCCTCCTCATCCCCCCAAACTGCTCCTCAGGGATCGCCCCCCAAAACTGCCTCTCAGGGATTGCTCCCCGCCCCCCCCCCCAACTGCTCCTCAGGGGACTGCCCCCCACAACTGCCTCTCAGGGATTGCTCCCCAGCCCCCCCAAACTGCTCCTCAGGGGATTGCCCCCCAAAACTGCCTCAGGGATTGCTCCCCGGCCCCCCCAAACTCAGGGATCGCCCCCCAAAACTGCCTCTCAGGGATTGCTCCCCGGCCCCCCCAAACTGCTCCCTCAGGGGATTGCCCCCCAAAACTGCCTCAGGGATTGCTCCCCGGCCCCCCCAAACTGCTCCTCAGGGATTGCTCCCCGCCCCCCCCCCCAACTGCTCCTCAGGGGATTGCCCCCCACAACTGCCTCTCAGGGATTGCTCCCCGGCCCCCCCAAACTCAGGGATCGCCCCCCAAAACTGCCCCTCAGGGATTGCTCCCCGGCCTCCCCAAACTGCTCCTCAGGGATTGCTCCCCGCCCCCCCCCAAACTGCTCCTCAGGGGATTGCCCCCCAAAACTGCCTCAGGGATTGCTCCCCGGCCCCCCCAAACTCAGGGATCGCCCCCCAAAACTGCCTCAGGGATTGCTCCCCGGCCCCCCCAAACTCAGGGATCGCCCCCCAAAACTGCCCCTCAGGGATTGCTCCCCGGCCCCCCCAAACTGCTCCTCAGGGATTGCTCCCCGCCCCCCCCCAAACTGCTCCTCAGGGGATTGCCCCCCAAAACTGCCTCAGGGATTGCTCCCCGGCCCCCCCAAACTCAGGGATCGCCCCCCAAAACTGCCTCAGGGATTGCTCCCCGGCCCCCCCAAACTGCTCCTCAGGGGATTGCCCCCCACAACTGCCTCTCAGGGATTGCTCCCCGGCCCCCCCAAACTCAGGGATCGCCCCCCAAAACTGCCCCTCAGGGATTGCTCCCCGGGCCCCCCCAAACTGCTCCTCAGGGGATTGCCCCCCAAAACTGCCTCAGGGATTGCTCCCCGGCCCCCCCAAACTCAGGGATCGCCCCCCAAAACTGCCTCAGGGATTGCTCCCCGGTCCCCCCAAACTCAGGGATCGCCCCCCAAAACTGCCCCTCAGGGATTGCTCCCCGGGCCCCCCCCAACTGCTCCTCAGGGGATTGCCCCCTTATCCCCCGAAGTGCACCTCAGGGACCGCCCCTCATCCTCCTCAGGGATCGCCCCCTCACCGCCCAAACTGCCCTTCGGGGATCGCCCCTTCACGCTGCTCAGAAACGCCCCCTCTTTCCTCTCAGGGACCGTCCCCTCATCCCCGCAGGGGATCGCCCCGCTCCCCTCACGGCCCCGCACCCCGGGCCTGCCCGGTCAGGCGCGGCCCCGCCCGCCCGCCGCCCCACGCCCTCTCCCCGCCCCGCCGCCGCTCCCCCCTGGCCCGGCCGGCGGCGGCGCCGCGCCGTGCCCCATGCGCCGCTGCTGCCCGGCTCTCTGCATCAGCAGCACCAGCACCCGCCGCGGCGCCGCCCGCCCCGCCGCCGCCATCGCCATCGCCGCCCCCCTCCCGCCCGCCGCCGCCGTGTCCCGCCCGCCGCTCCTGGTGCTGGTGCTGCTGCAGCGCCGCCCCGCGCCGCCCGCTCCTGCGCCTCCGCCGCACAAGATGGCGGCCGGTGGGAGCGGCGGGGGCCCTGGGGGCCTCTCCTCCTCCTGCCCGCAGCCGCCGCCGCCGCCGCCGGGCAACGGCGCCGCCGCCGCAGCCGCCGCCTGCACCAACGGCGCCCCCCCGTCGCCTCCCGGCCTCACCTACAACCAGTGCGGCGCTGCCAACCCGGCGGCGAGCGGCGGCGGCGCGGGGGGCCCGGCGGCGGCGGCGGGGGCGGCGGGGGCCGCCGGGGGGGCGGGCGGCCCCGGCGGGGCGCTGCAGCGGGAGCCGGTCTATAACTGGCAGGCGACGAAGCCGACGGTGCAGGAGCGCTTCGCCTTCCTCTTCAACAACGAGGTGCTCAGCGACGTGCACTTCCTGGTGGGGAAGGGCCGCGGCTCGCAGCGCATCCCGGCGCACAGGTGGGCCCCGCGCGGGAGGGGGCGCGGGGGGTTCCCCACGCACGGAGACCGGGGCGGCAGAGGTGGGCCGTGCGGGTGCCCCGGCCCGGGGGCGGCCTGGCCAGGCCCGGGGGGGGGTGGCCCGGAGGCCCTGCGAGGTGGTCGCGGGTCCCGGGCCTCGGGCCAGGCCGTGGGCTGGGTGCGGGGTTTGCTGTGGGCCCGGCACCCTCTGGGGGGGTGATGCGCCAGCGGAGGGGGGGGCAGGTACAGGGTTTGGCCTTCTGGGTCTCCCTGGTGAAAGGAGAAAGGGGGGTCGGGTAACTTCACCCCGCGTTTTATCCGCCGTCGGGAGCTGCCGGGCTCGGGGGGATGCGCTGGCCTCGGCGAGGCCCGGCTCGGACGCCCCGGCGGGAGGGGGGGAGGGAGGGAGGGAGCCGGGCAGCACCCGAGCGCGGGTCCCCCCGGTTTGGCCTCGTTGGGAGGCGGCTCTGCCCCTCGGCGTGGTCAGTCGCTGCCGCCTCAAATCTCTGCCAGCCCTCGGGTCAATGTCACGTTTCTTCTTACGGTTACCAGCCCAGGTGACGGGGTCCAGCTTTCGCTTGGGAGTATTTTCCATGGAGGGTAGGTGCGACTGGGGCAAGCGCAGCAGGGAAAACCCCCAAATCCCTGGATCTGGCTCACAGGCAATCCTTGGTTTTGTGGGCAGTGGGGGAGAGGAGTCTCCAAGAGTGCCTGATCTCTGCTGACAGATACAGGGATCACTGAGAGCGTTGGGGATGGAAAGAAAAGAGCGATGATTTGAGAAATCACAACATTTTCTTTTTAAAATAACCTTTATTGAATCTTTTCTGAAGCCCTATATTTTGGGGAGTAATCCACCACTATAAAACAAACCCCATGATTCTGGAAGAGCTGTATTAAGAATGACATCTGGGCGTGAGGAAACCAGTCGAGGTTAACGTTTAAGGCCGAGCTGCCATGTAAGAGTTTGCAGCTCTGAGCTGCCCGCTCGCTGAGAAGCTGGGAATTGCCTCCACCTGGATAACACAAAACTGATGTGGCTGATTGACATTCAGCTGCTTCTTGGGGCAGCTCCGGTGAATCGATGTGTGCCACTCGCAACCCACCGCTCCAGGAAGCGCCTCCTGCGCTGCTCGGCTGTGCCAACAGCAAACGCAAGAGCTTTCCGCTCAAAGATGGGACCTGCTTTAATTGGGGTAGGAGAAGGTGTATTGGCGTACTTAGAAGTGGTGCTTGGCAAAGGGAGCCTTGCTCCAAACTATTTCAAAATATCGCTTTTCTCATATGTGTTTGCACTCCTGGAAGTTTCCCCTTCAGATTTCCCTTTTTCCTCTCGCTTTCCGAATGAAACACGCTTGTTCTAGACTGGTTTGAGCGTTTAGGGTGTCAGTTCTGTTCTTTTATAATTTGAAGCTTAATTAGTATTTGAGTAGGCTTGCTCCTGTCCTGAGAACTAGGCTTGCTAGGTGGGGAGGCGCAATGTTCAGCCCACAAATAAATGGAAAATAAATGAAGCTTTAAAAAAAAATAGCCCCAAAGTGAAATGCTGCTTAATTGCTCTAAAATCCATCTGGTGCTCTGGGTGGTAAAGATAGAATAGAGTGTGGCATGCCATGACATCCCACTTATGGATTATATAGATTTTAGTAAAACTTGCCTGTGTGATATTACGGTTGGGATATCCTTATGATTCATGAAGTACCGTGGTTATTTCAGAAACAGCTTAAAATAAAACCACCCAGACCCCTTCTGTGCTCAGTTCTCCCACAGCAGCCTGACAGCAGAAGATGTTTTGCGCTGGAATTGAGTCACAAAGCAACCATGAATTTAATTTGAGAGGCACTGTATTGCTTCAGCGACCAAGGGCAGATGTTTGTACTTTGATGCTAGGTGTCTGAAATAGTGCACAGTTAACAGGTAAGTATTTCTACAGTCTGGTTTTATTGTGTTAATTTTCAGAATGGGCCAGGTGTAAAGCATGGCTGCAGTAGGAGCGTATCCTAAATTGGGTTCTTGGATGGCAGCTAGTGGTGCCTTGAGGAGTGGTCTACAATACCTTACTTGTCATCTTTGCTATGGCTGCATGGTGCGTTAGAAATTGCCGGCTTTGGTGGCAAACGAAAATCCCTTTGGGGCTCAGCAGTTTGAAAAAACGAAAGCACGAATAATCTGAGAGTCGCAGTCCTGCAGGAGCTGGAGGTGATAGCGCAGCTGCTCCCTGGTCGGGCTCCTCCAGGAAGGAGCAGAGCGGAGGTGGCGTATTTGTAGGTTGAGGTAGTTAAATGGCATATACGCCAAGCGATTGCAGGTGATGTCGTCCACGTGTGATGGTGCAGGCAGGAGGTTTCTGAGGGTGACATAGCTGTAGGTTCAGGCGCGTTTCTAAGAGAGTCTGGCAAGTTCAGCGGTTCCTATAAAGCCGTAGAAGCAGACAATAGATATCTCACATAGCAACTAAGAGCAAACATTCATTTTGTGTGTGAAAGCCCTGCTTGTAGATAAATGGCGTAAGGTGGCTGTTGCTGGGTTTGACTGAAGGTTCTATCCAAGCATCTGTCCTGTGACACATCTGCAGCCCTGAGAAGGTCAGATGTTTTCCATCTTCAGGAGGCTCCAGACCCTGTGCAGGTTGCTTGCATACCCTGGAGCAAGCTCGAGCTCATTGCCTCTTGCTGCTGAATCAGCCATGAAGAAGGTAGAACGGCCTTAAGTTTTGGGTTTGGTTTTTTTTTTGATGTCAAGGCTAACAAAAGCCAGACCGAGCAGGCTGCCTCGAAGCTTCGTGATGCTCATGTGGCCAAGGTCAACACATTGATTAGGCCCAGCAGTAAGAGTGAAGGGGGTTTTTTTTGACTTTTTCCAGATCTGCTTCATCAAGCACAACATCAATGAGATTAGAAACACGTAAACCTCATCAGCCAGGAGCTGCACGGGTGTGATAATTAAGCTTGTTAATTGGCTGGAAAACATGTCCCAAAAGGGAATGGGGCAAGCGTGTGGCGATGCACCCCTGTGTGTACTCCAGCCTGGGGACAGTCTGAGTAGGTTTTTGGCTGCTGTTTCCAGGTGTCTCTCTTCTAAGCTCATCTTGTCCTTTCTTGGATGCCTGTTAACTTGCAGTACCTGCAGTGTTGTGTGCTGAGGTGTCCCGGTGCTCGACTTCTGGGGTTGCATGTGAAGAGCTTCTCCCTGGGGGTTTTTGAACCTGCCTCCTTGTTTCACCTGGAGGCTTTAGGCCTTGCGCTGGAAGGATGCAGCAAGAAAATGATCATCATTCATTAGCTTCTTGTCACCTACCGTTTCACTGAGCTCCGGCACATCACGTGTGGCTCTGTTCCTGTGCCAGCTCTTCTGGAAGCGACATTTTAAGATTTCTCCGCAGTGGAGCGGACGGAGGAGGGAGGTGGTATGCAGCGGTGGGATAGTCGTGGTTCTCGAGTGGTTTATTTTATTATTGGTATTACTGTAGTGCCTAGAAAGGGAGCAGGACTGTTGGGTATACATATTAAATGAAGTGACGGGCGGAGATGCCAAGGTGAACGAGGAAGCAGTGAGAATTGGTGGGTAGGAAGCTATAAGTAGTGAATTGAAAGACGTTTTCTTGCAGGCCTTCAAAAGCCTTCGGAGTCAACTTCAGATCCGCGTAAAGACAAATCAAATTGTTAACCTCATGGAAGTTCCTGTGACTCTTACTGCTGAAAGTCAGTTTGATTCTTACACAAGCAGAGGGAATGATAAGAAAACAAGTGTGGCTTGCTTAGTTCTTCTCTGCTTCTGATCATTTCTCTGCATCCTTTCAGTAGCCCGCTTTGTTTTGGCCACAACGTTGTTGTTTAAAAATAACCCTCTGTTTGAATTCTTCCTCTGACAGAGGTGGATCACTACGCTGAGCTTAGGGTACCTGCATTTCCCTTTTGAGAGTTGTATGTTTGCATCAGGCGGTGCTCCTTGGGGTTGGGAGAGGCTTGCTGTGCGCTGGTTGCTACAGCGCTTTGGAAAATAGGAGGGGAAAACAAAAGAAAGCCCTATTACTCTGCCAGTTTGGCTTGGTAGTTGTGTTTCTCCCATCTGAAACAAACCCCATCTCTTCCTTTTGCAGACCTGAGCGGTTGGGGAAAACTGTCGGACTGTGTGGGAGAAACAGTGCACACCCCTGCTTTTCCTGGAGTGTCTTTAGAATAGCTTTAAGTGTTCAAGAGTGAGAAGACACCGTGAAGAGAGAGGGATTTTCTTATGTTAATTGTGTTCCCTTAATATTTTAAGGGAACTTAAAATTCGGAGCCCTCTGTATCTCTCTGGCACATACTGGGATCCCTTTAGCAGTTTAAAAAAATCAGACTGACTTGTCCCTGAGTAAAATGGAAGCAAAAATTTGAGAGTTTTTTTTAATTAATGCCTTTTTCGAATTGCTTCTGAAGGCTGTCTGCTTGTTGAAGATGTATACTGTGCTGGCTGTGAGAATGCAAATTTTAGAGTGCAATTAATTTATGTTAATTTTTAGTAGCAAATAACGCCTGCGATTGTCTTGCCACCCTCACTGCTTTTGTAGGAACAAGGATTTTTGTTTCATCTGGCGATTCTAATATTGTGAACAAGTTTTTTTATTTGTTCTTGACATTTTTCTTCAGAATTGTTTGATTAAAAATATGCATGTGTATACTTTTTTTTTAACCGCTGTGGTTTGTCCCTAGCTCTCTTAACTGATCAGAAACAATACAACCCGGCTTGTCAGCCAAACAGTCCGTCATGGCAAACAAGCCTGGCACGTCCACAGCGCTTTGCTCTATTGTGTCCGTGGAAGGCCTCTTCGGGATGGGAGGGGAGTGAAAAGCGAGAAAATGAAAAATTTTGTTTAAAAGGAAAAGAAAAAAGGCTTCTGTGTCGTTTCCTACTGCAGCAAAATGTAGCTGAAATTCCTCTTTAGTGACGGGCTTTCCTTGGGGTCCAAGTACTGAGGTTTCTGTCTCGTGCCTTCTGTTCTGTACGGTTTTCTGCCTGCAGTTCTTGATGCTTCTCTGCCGAAGTGTGCGTCAAACTGCTGCAGCGACAGCCCCTGAATTTTCCAGCTTCTTCCTTTTTGTAGTTGGTTGGAGAAGTGGTTGCAGTAATTGCCTCTGTAGCCTGGTCTTCTCTGCTTCCCCACGCTGCTGAGCTGTGACCTTCGTGGCCTGTGCCGTATTTAACTTCAGGGAGCTGCTTGATTGCAGGCACCAGGAACACGATTGCTTTACTGGGAAGAAACTCGTCTCTGCATTTTCAATCAATGAAAGTTCTCAAAATGGCTTTTCTAAGTCACAAGGCAGGTACAGCAGCCTAAATATACGCAGGCCTCTCAGCAGCCCAGGTCTGTGCCTCCTCCTAAAAGAGGAGTTGGTGTTTATCAGTGAGGGAAATCATCTTGTTTACATGGGAGGGCTGGAATATTATTTTCGGACTCAAACCTGGTTTGTGGGAATTCTTGCTTCCTGTTTCTTTAGGGCCGATAACATGCCTCTTGTCGTTAATTACCACGTAAACTCGCAGCAGTGCAAAAAGGGTTTGTGTGCACCTAACAGTGCTGGTTTGCTTCGAGTGAGGTTTTCTCAGCCTTCTAGGCTGAGCCTGAAGCAGGTTTTGCGTGGAAGGACACAGCAGTGTGCCCGGGGAAGGCAGCTCCCGTGCTGGGTGCTGCAGGACATGGTGGTGTCACAGCTGGTGGTGCTGCCAGTGCAATTTGCATGTTTTGAGAACTTGCTCTGCTGTCACCAAGGATATCTTCCTGGTGTCTGGGGAGGACGGAGGAGGGTGGGTAGTGTGTAGTGACACATTTTCCCTAAGTGTTTTCAGTACGTGACTGTGGGGAATTGCACCAAGACTTGGGCCTTGTTCACTGGAAGAACTTGAATTCCTTAACTTTGTTGTTTCTTAGCTTCTCAACCTCGTGAACGGTGCATAGGCTCCTACGAGGACTTTGCAATGCAGCCACGTGTATTCTGTTCCATGATGCACAAAATCTTGTCTTTGGGGAACAGTTACTATGTTGTATGCTGGGACAGGGCTCAAAATGAAGTTGCTTGCAACTTTGGTGTTTTTGGAGTGAACAAACAGAAAACCTGACACTCCCTTCTGTTGCAAAACACTTTTGCTTTAACGCTAGGAACGATTTGCTTTCCCTGGGGCTGGCCTTGGGGAATAGCAACTAGCCTGGGATTATTTTTTTTAAAAAGAATATGATTTAACATCAGGTTTTTTTGCTTGTTTGTTTTTTAATGTTAGGTTTGTGCTGGCGGTGGGCAGCGCAGTCTTCGATGCAATGTTTAATGGTGGAATGGCCACAACTTCTACAGAGATCGAGCTGCCTGATGTGGAGCCTGCTGCCTTCCTAGCTCTGCTGAAGTAAGCGTCTTCTAATGTACGGTGTAACTGGAATGAACAGATTTATTGTAGAAAAGGATATTTTTAATGAAAGCAGTGAACCATTTTGTAGAGCGGAGATCGTTAAGTTTCTAAATAAAATGCCTCTTTGTTGATCTGTTCAAGGGCGTTTAAATGCTGGTGTTAAATCCTTCTTTTCCTGGGTAAAAGTCTAGTGTAGCTACTGCACAAAAATATCTGATTTGCTCCATGTTTTGGTTTAGCAATAGTTAAATGAGTATGCCCTCCTGCTGCTGATCTGCAGTATGGGCAAAACTAAACTGGATGGATTATAATTTTGTAAATATGTAGTTATATCTAGTTACACCATGCAAATGCAGCAGTAGGGAGGTGTTCTGGTTAGCAGTTGGAATAAGTGCACGTGCTGGCCCTTGCAGTTAAGTTGAGAGTTACTAGTTCAGACATTGTCTCAAAAAGTCTCGTTCATGAGTTGGTTTGATTTGATCCAAATGCTATTTGAGAGAAGTGGGGAAAACTATTCACCCTAAAGCTCTGTAAGTTACAAATACTTGGAGCTCATTTAGGTTACGGGCAAACGAGCAAGTTATAACAGGTAAGCAAGGGTATGAAATCCGTGTCAGCCATTCTGTATGGTATCTCCCCTTGTGCGTGTTTTATTCCTCTTTTGGAGAGCTGGTTTTGAATTTACATTTACAGCATGCGTTGTAAGTCTGCATGCTGGGGGAAGGAGGAGGGAAGGGGCTGTAACATCCTATTCACCGATTTCTTTAAGCTCGGCTGGTGCTGTATAACATCCAGCAGCAATCCTGAATGTATGCTGAAAAGTCATTGTCCCGTTTCTATAGGATTTCTGTAACCTACTTCCAGGGGTTTCCAGTCCTGTGCTCTTGACATGTTCCCTGCTTGCTTCCTATTGGGAACAATGACTATATATAGCTTTGGCACACTTTTTGCTTTACCTTCAAAAAGTGCTTTGGTCATGACTGTGCTATCTTAGAAGATTTTAAAATTGATCTTTGCTAGAATGAAAGGCTAGAGATAACAGGGAGCCCCTAGCCCCCTCTCCTTTGGCTCATTTTAAACCAGACACCAGCACATGGGGAATCCCTCTAATTGGCGTATGGCTCTCCATCAGCCCGGTAGATCTCTCTGGAGTGCAGAGTTAGTATCTATCTTTAAAACTCAGTGAGGCTAAAATATCGAGTGAATTAGAGGCAAAGTCCTGTTGTTTCCCTGTCAGTGCTGAGATTTCAGTACTTGTATAAACAGTGTGGTCTTGGAAGAAAACCATCATATGTAAAGACTGAAGTGATGAGTTTACCTGGATTTCAACAGAAATGTTTTTATTTTGTATAGGAGAAATGGTGTGTGGATTATCACAGCGCCTCTAAGGCTTGCAGTTATGCTACAGTAGCTGTGCACGTGGTCCAGTGATATCTTAGATGCTTAAATCTAGAATTAAACTTTAAAATAGCTTTTAAAATGCTCAGAGCTTAAATGTGCCAAAGGAAGTTTGGGTGCTGCGTTCCAGTAGGAAGCTTACCAAGTACGTGGTATGAACCTTGCTAGAGTAAAACCAGTCCCTCCAAACACTGATCTGAAATGGCAGTTGATCCTTACATATGTCTCTGGACTTGGTCCAAGCCATGACCTAATGCCGTAGGATCAGGAGCTTATCAAGGGACAAAGTGCCCATCCTGAATGTTCAGCAGAAGGTCCCTTCTGGACACTAGATTGTGATTGTGTTTGTGGGTTAGTGGCCTTTAACAGGTCTGCTGTAATTGTGTAAGAGATCCTTTTTTATTATTATTTTCATGGTAAACCAAAGAACATTTTTGATTGTCTGGGGTTATAATCTAAATCATCTTCTAAATTGATACTACACTTTCTCACAGTTTGAGCCTCTCGTTATCCCTCTTAGTGCACACTGTTTGGACTAAATAAATACTAACATAGTCATTGCAGTAAATAGAACTAGTTGTTTTTAAAGCAACTATTCTTTTAATCTTGTAATGAAAAGGATTAGTAAGTGAAAATAGGACTGGTGAAGGGATGTGTGCAAAATACATTCATGAGCCTGTGGCTTGATGCTGTTATTAACAGATGCTCTAGAGCAGCACAAAAGCCTGCTTTGAACAGCAATGAGAGTGCTTCCCTTCCTCTGAATCCCCCTGTTTATGCTTCCCTGAATTGCATCCTGGCCCTCTAGCTAGAGGACCAGGAGCTCTACTGCTGCTCTGCAGCAACTCCCTCCAGGCGGGACACTGCCTGGCATCCCCCTGGAAGAGGCCTGCTGCTGCAGGAAGCCTCCAGGGATAGTGGCCACGCGATGTGTTGCTGTGCCCCCTTCAGAGAAGTGCAGGAGAAAAAATTGCTGGAGTTTCCAAAATATCCCATGGAATAGGAATGCCAAGCCCGGTTAACACATTTAATATTACGCCTCTGTGCCTTTGAGATCCTGATTGGCAAATGCTTGACTGATTAAAGGAAAAACAGTAAACAAAACCCCTGCATGGGATTAGGACTAACATCAAGTGTGTAACTGGTTTTACTGAACTCAGCCTGTCAGTTCCTGTTGTCTCTAATCAGCATGCTTGGGGATGAGGAGGCTCCGTCAGGCTTCCTATGAAGACCTTTGTTTTCCCATGTGGTATGAATGTACTTCCTTGTTTTGGCCTAACAGTGAAGGCTGATGCTTTGCTAGCAGCGTGGCAGTCCTTGTTTTTCATTGCAATTAACTCTTGCTTTCTGCTGCAGTTATATTGTATGCTGTACTTCAACATCTGTATAATGAAATGGAACAGTTTGTGTTTTAACAAAGAGTTCAGTATATAAAGTGAAGAGATGAGGGGGAAGTGAGGTATGGATAAAACACCTCATCTGCAGTGGATGTATGTGTTCGAGTGCTTCTGATCACTTTTGAAATAATGTGTAAAATAGAGCTTTTCTTCTGAAGTAGGCCGGCAGGATTGAATTTTTGTCCTTGTTTAGTTTAATTGAACAGCCAAAAATTTTAAGGGTACGCTTGGCTAGAGACTGTTGTAGCCTAGCGTAAGGGGCAGGCTAAACAGCTCGCTGATCGTGGGATGCTAGGCAGTTTGTGGTGCTTCAGCAGATCTCCCAGCTATTTCATTCTTTAAAAGTTATACTGTAAAGAGGGCTTCTTGGTAAACCAGAGTCAGTGGAAAGGATGTGAAAACCCTTCCATCTCTCAAGTATAGGAATTGGGACCAGGATGATGGGCGGAAGCACAAACATGTTTTATATGAATTGCAAGGGTTTTTACTCTGTTATCTTACTGGCTTCACCTGAGCAATGTTTGTTTGCATGTTTTCAGATTTCTTTATTCAGACGAAGTTCAGATTGGACCAGAGACTGTTATGACAACGCTTTACACAGCTAAAAAATATGCAGTTCCAGCCCTTGAAGCTCATTGTGTGGAGTTTCTTAAAAAAAACCTCCGAGCAGACAACGCATTCATGCTGTTAACACAGGTGAGTTTGCAATCATTTGCATTAAGTCCCTTGAGCAAGGTCCGTCACAGTAGGGAAACACAAGTTTTCTGAGTGTTATGGAGTTGATCATCCAAAATGGAGCAGTTCTGTGTCATTTTGAATTCTTCCTTACAGGACTCTAGTGCTGATGAGCAGGTTCTTATAAAGAACAATAAAATACAGCAAATGTTGCTGCCATTTCAGATCTGTTTTCTGTTGTGGTGTGGCAGGTGATTCCTTCCAGAGTGTGACCTGGGGAAGAAATTAACAGGGTGGAAAAATTTTATCTGCCAAGAAGAAAAGTGAAATGAGAGGATTTTCATGCGTTCAGATTGGGGACTGGTGTAATAAGCTTTCTCTTTGCAAAGCTTGCTGCATCTAGCTGGTCAGACATTCTTTGAAGGGTTTTTTTGCTATAGTTTTGCTGAAATGGGGGTGAAAGACAGAAAATGCAACTTTTTTGTGAGTGCTTCAGTTTATTTTCCTAGGAGAGGAACAAAGTGATCTCTTCCTCAGCCTGTTACAGCTCACCCTGCCGCTGTACTGAAGGCACGCAAACCTGGAGTTTCAGTGCAGCTGTGTTTCTTGACTCTTTGTGAGGCCGGTTGCGCATCCTTCTGCCCCTCTGATCCGATCTGTGAAGGTTGGACTCCTCCATCTCCCATTTGACTCTTCTAAGCAGCAAACTAGAAGGCAGTGTTTACAGCTTCTGCTTATTTTGGAGAAGATCAGACTTTGCATGCAGGTTGATTAAATTAGCATCACTATCCTTCCCATTTCCTAGCCCCATCTTTTCTTTCTGGTCCCTGCCACCCTCTGTGCTGACATATCAGTGACTTCCACAGTGCTGTCACCTGTGTGTTGCAGTGCCTGTAGCATTGCCAGGGACACCCTACACCCTGTTCTGGATGGTATAGGAACAAGGAACAAATAGGCATTGTGTGTGCGAGTTTCTTTCCTTTAGGGAACGGGCATACTTTTGACTAGCTCTGGAGGAATATTTCTGATCAGCCAGCTCAGGAAAGCTGCCGTGATTTCTGATGTTAAACCTTGCAGAGGAGTTTTCACAGCTGCCCTGACGTGGGAACCAGCGCACTAAGGTGGTCTGGCTCTGAGGGGTTGTCCTGTCTTGCCCAGTGTATCTGGCTGCTGGCTTTTTTCCTCCTTCTTAGTACAAGCGTCTTTCAGGCTCTGACTGTAGTTATTGCATCGGTGGCAGCGTCTACACCAGCAGTTTTTGCAGAAATTGAAGCAGCATTGCGCTAAAATAGTGTTGGCCTGAAGCAGTTGCTGCTGAGCTCTTTGCTGCGATTAGGCTGGGATTTTATATGAGTTTAAATACTTGGATCAAGTTCTCAAAGAGATTCCATGTTACATTGCTGTTGTAGACACTCTTCACTGGTAGGATTGAGCTATTGCTGCAAAATACCATGTCCCTCTACACATCCTCTTTTTAACTTGGCCCTTTTCCACAAGCCATAAATGGGTGAGGCAGCCTCTGAGACATGGGGGGAACCACGCTGCACTTCCCTGGGGAAGATGCAGGATGTAAAGATTCTTGCTTGGGTGATGGTAAGGAAATCTGCGCTCCCATCTGATGTGTGGTAGGACAATTGTAACTCTTTGGCTGCAGCTCTCCTGTTCTTTGGGTTCAGCAGCCTGCAGTCTGAAAGATCAGGAGCTGTTATCCAAGAGCTGAGAAGACATCCTTCCTGTAGGCTGCAGTTTGGAAGAGGTATCTTACGCTAGCCATCACCTCATGAGGATTAGCGGTGTCAGCTTTTTGGTGGCATTCTTTATGCAGGGATTTTTGCGGCATGCTAAGTCTCTGCAACCTGACTTTGCAGCTTTGGCAAAGTGACATGTAGGTTCATGGTGACTTCCTTACAAGTCACAAAGGTCCTTCTTTAGCAAAAGAGGAAGGTGTCCTAGTTTTTCAGATATCAAAAACAAGATACTGACTGGCACTCTGTCAGCTGCACTGGGGCAGCTGAAATGCCAGATGGAGACAGGCTTTCCTGGTTCCTTTTGTTTGTGGCTTATCCATTATGATTAGTGATCAGTGGTGATTCATATCTAGTTTCAGGTATCTACTCTCTAAAATGTTTGAGGCTGGTGTTCTTTGAGAAACGTATCTGTATCTCAATGACTGGCTGCACGAGGCACCTTGCTTAATGGATCTGTTCTCAAAATGCTCCCCGTTCTGGTCCTTCAGTGTGAAAATCAGCCTCTGTTTTCTGCTTTCACTGCAACAAATTGACAATTTGTACAGTCAGTTACACACCTGAGATACATCTTGTATAAAACATTTCCCAACAGGCTTAAGATTGTGGACCTAAGATGGTAGAGCCCCAAACCTCCTTTGCGTGTATCATTGCTCAATCCTGCTGGTCCAGCAGCTATGTCATTGACAGTGTTCCAAGCAAATGCTAATCTCTGGCGGAAATATCAGTGGCAAATAGCTCTCCTAATTGATTGTGCCTCACAGTGAACTGTGATCCTCTTTCATGCCAGACGTACATGCAAATGTCACTTTGATCAACAAGGAAATAATAGCTTCCCTAAAGCTGCTCTGGGAGAGAACTCTGCGAGTGTAACGCAAGTCCTTCACGTGTCAAAAGAGAGCCGCTACTGTAGTAAAGCCTGAGTCAGTCACAACTCTTGGATGCTGAGGGTGCAAGGCGCTGGCGGTCCTCCAGCCCCAGGAGCAGGTGACGACTGCTGAAGCTTCCCCGGTCCCTGAGAAAATGGAGAGTTGTTTCAGCTCTCTGCACTTGAGGTCTCAGTGACAAAGGTTGGCCTTGCCGAGCTCTACAGCCCGTGAGCAAGGGTGAAGCAGAAGACGCTCGATAGTGCTAACCTCCGTGAGTGACTGAGTTCCCAGCCCAAAACACAATTTTTAAACCTTACCTGTGGCAGTGAGTTCAAGTCCCAGTCTACTCTTGCACTGATGTTAGGTGTGATGTTAAGGCCCTTCCTTCCTAAATAGCAAAACCAAAGCATTGGAAATAAGAGGTCACCTTAGTGACTTTTGTGCATTCCCACCTCGTTTCTGCTTATGCTAGCCACAGGGTTGGTAACGTGTCTTGGTGGTCCAGGGGGATCTGAAGTGGTAGTGAAATTGTTACGAGACTGCACTTAAGTTGGGCAGAGAGATTCTGAGCAACTCACCAAGCTGTGTGCAGGCTTTGCTTGGAACAGTAACCTATTTTGGGGGGAATTCTTTAAGGTAACTAAATTAGAGTAGCTGTTCCTGTGCAAAACATGCAAATGCACTAAGCAAGCTGCATATCCTGCAGGGTTTTGCACATTTCTCTGGGACGAAAGCAGTGTGCCTGCTAAGGCGGTTTTGCCCATACATGAGATCAGTGTGACTGTGTTCTTACAGAATAAGCTGTCTCTGCATATTCCTAGAGTTAGCAGGCCTGAGTCAATGGGCAAAGCTTTCTTCTAAATATAAAAATGATGTAGTGAAAATTACCCATGCTTAGCTGACGTGGTCAGTATGGCGCTAGAAAGCACTATAGCCGTGTTAACTGATGTGATGATAAAACAAAGACGTGCCTGAAGACATGCACAGCTAAAACAGAGCTGATGCCAAATGCAGATTTTTCTAGTCTTTGCCTTGTCATGCTTAACTGCTTGTGAAAGACTGCTGCAGCCCAGTGAATCCATGATGCAGTCAGGCAAAGTATTGCTAATGAAGATGGGCTCTGGGAGAGAAGGGGGGTCCTTACTTAGTGTAAACTTTAAAATACCTTTTGTGTTAATGTCTGCTTTTTCATTACTAGGCGAGACTTTTTGATGAGCCTCAGCTGGCCAGCCTTTGCCTAGAGAATATAGACAAGAACACATCAGATGCCATCAATGCGGAGGGGTTTACAGACATTGATCTGGGTAAGCTTTTTTCCCCTCCTCTCTCTACATGCTTTCATAACAAGCTAGTCTCTATAAAGTTATTACAGGTTAATACTTGGCACTTCTCTTTTGTGGCTTTGCTGCTCTGGAGCAATCTGTTGAACGAAGAGTCTCTGGTACTAAGCGGCTAGAGACAAGGCATTTGCAAAAGAGCATGCTTGCTTGCAGAAATATCCTGGAATCTGCTTACTTTGGTGCAACTTGAGCTTTCTGGGCATGATACAAGGCCCGTTTCCTCTGTTGATGTTGGCAGGTTTTGGGTGGGTGTAACTTGCCTTCTTTTGTGAAGTTGGCATTGTTCCCTGAGTCTTTGTCAGGTTTTGGAGTTAAAAAGGTGTTGCGTTTTTGGAAGCAAGAACTGGCTATTTTAATTATCATATGCAGTTTCCAAACTTGCTGGGCACAGTTAATAAACATTAAAATTCAGACTTTAACCTTCTTCTAATGAGATGGACTATGGAGGTAAGGCACGGGTAACCTTCTGGCTTTCATGTTGCTTGCTTCATCCAAATTTGACGTCAAGTAAGTTGCAATTCATTCTACTGCACTTCCATTAACATGCCAATTAAATGGGCACTGTTTGCTGCTCCAGTGAGTTACTTGCTTATGGAATATGCAGATATATCTTCTTCAGAGGTTTCCGGCAGCACTTTTGGGAGATGCTGTTTTTTCAACTGCTTCTCTTTTACTTACCTTGGTTGTATGTAGGGTACTTCTGGCTAGGTTAAATCGGGTGATTTGGGTTAGTGCCTAAAGTTGTCACTATCTGTCCTGCCTTGCAGACACCCTGGTTGCGGTGCTGGAGAGGGATACCCTGGGGATCCGGGAGGTTCGTTTGTTTAATGCAGTGGTTCGCTGGTCGGAGGCTGAGTGTCAACGGCAGCAACTTCAGGTGATTCCAGAGAACAAGCGGAAAGTACTGGGCAAAGCGCTTTCTCTTATCCGCTTCCCATTGATGACTATTGAGGAGTTTGCAGCAGGTAACTGAACAAAGGCGTTTCTGGCAACCCTGGTCTTTGCTTTCTCTGAACTACAGAGGATCAAGTACATGAAAATAGATTTTCTCTGTATATCCTGTAGTAATTTAAATTTGAGATTATCCCCCATTCCCACTGATCTACAGAATCTACTGTGTAAATGCTATTTTCATCCATGATCATTCACTCTTGTTTTAAAGACTACGGTGCTCCGTCGGGTCGGAGCGAGTCGGATCATAGCTGACTGTTTGTACTCACAGTATGTTTAGATGGTTACTTTCTCATTCAGCTGAGAGCAGAGATCCAAACAGGGGTTCACATGCTTTCCTTTCTAACCATTCCAAGCGTTTAAACTACACAAAGCTAATGGAGTTGCAAATAATTGTTGATTGTAGCCTGCTCCCAAAGAGAAATGAGGATGTTTCTCCCCATCGTCTATTTGCTGCTGCCTATAATCCCATGGTGGTGTTGGCCGTGTCTTGCTGATGCTGTTCAGAGCAGAGCCCTGTAACAGAAAAAACTTTCAAAATGTTCTTTGAACTGAAGGGTTGGCGTTGTTTAGTCTGTGTCTTAGAGAATTTTTCAAGTTTACATTAAGACCTTGATCTACAAAGATGTCCAAATCATTTAACAGTTTTGACTAAAGATTTTGTTTTGTTTTCATTGCCTGTTGTCTTTGACTTCATACTCTGGTGATTCTCCAGGGATTGAAAACCGGCAATTGGCTTAAATAGTTTGCATGCTAAAAGACACTGTGGAGCCATTTTCAAAAGTGAAACTTGTTTTAGGCTGCAGTTATGTGTACAAAGAAGCAAAAAGGGTCACTGACACCACTTCCTTTGCAGATCACTTCTCAAGGCAGAGATGGCATCAGCTTATCGACAGTTAATGTACATATTTCAAGATGAAGAGGGATATTAGTATGAAGTAAATCTGTGCTTAAAACTTGGTACCCACTTTCTATTTTGCCTGTCACAGCTGCGATGTGGTCTTAGGGACGTGAGTCTCTTCAGAAACAGCTTGGTCAGGGAGGCAGAGATCCCTTCATCCGAACTGGTTACCTGTCCTTTGTGTTGGCACCGGGTGAAAACACAGCACGCTGTTCCTTGGTGTGCATCGTGCCGAACAGCAGCTTTGCAGCAGATCGCAGGCTTATGATCCACCTTGATGGGAGAGAGCATCTTCCTTCTGGGTAGCGTTACAGCTGTCAGAGTAGTGCGTGTATACCAAACTTTGCATTTTTCTGTAGATCCTGTTTCTTTCAACCCTTCCTTCAGATCTTGTCTCATTCTATCTCACTGACAGGAATGCGTTAATTTTGGCCTATTTGGGTTGAAGCCTTTGAGCTGGGAATGTCAATGCCCCTCCCCATACTGTCTGTCACAACTGCCTGTTCGACTTGGATTTTGGTTAGTCTTCTTGCTTTGAGAGAAACTCATAAGTTTTCTCCATCCACTTTAACCTAAAAGGTGAACAAAAGAACCCCCAAACCTGAGAGGCTGCGCTGGTCAGCTGTTCCTTAAACAAGGGACTACCTTGGAATTGCTTCAGCTTTGTCCTTTTTCTGAGTTTCTCAGTGACTCTGATTTCTTTGGTGATCGCAGCAGAGGTAGGAGAGGGAAAACACTCCCCTCCACCCCCCTCTACCAAAAGCAGAAAAAAAAGGATTTTTACAGGCAGTGGTTTCACCAGTTTATTGTATAATCTGGTACCGAACATGGAGTTTTGCATGAAGATGTTTTAACTGGCAAATGTGTCACTCCCTTCCCTTCGAGCAAGTAATTTGAAACATTTGAGAATTGAATTACAGCAACACAGGATAAGTTCAGACATGATCAATGACGGCTAATTTTTGCTGAGCAAAGTATCCATAAGCTCATTTATCTGTTAACAGTCAACTTCCTTAAATTCTTTCATCTCTACCTATTGCAGCCTTGGACCATGTTATGTCTGCGTAACATCGTGCTGAATTTAACCACCCACGAGTCATTTTGGACCAACAAGTAGCTAGGCGTTTGCTTACCACTTTAAAATGTAATGCTATTGTTTCTGCAGTATGCAGTAGTCTTGTTTCTGTTAAAAGGCTCTTGCAAATAGAGGTGCAGAGCAGCTTTTAACTCTTATGCTAAAAGACTAATTTTTACCTGGTTCCACTTCTGAAAGTATTCAGAGTAGTGTCCACAGCTTGAGTTTAGCATCACTTTGGAAAAAAACATCTGGTTACTGGAGAAAAGATGACAACGTGTTTCAAGTCTTGCTAAAATCGCTAGCGTTTTTCCCTAGGTTCTACAATAAAGGTATTAAAAATCCCAAACAAACCCAAAGCAGGGATTTAAATGCCCAAGGGAGGGAGGGAGTCAAAGGAGGCATGAGCTGAACTACCTTTGTCTTGACTGAAAAATACTCCTGTATTTTCTAAGCTGATGGTAATCAGGTGACATTTCTTCCCACTACCCCTCATGGGCTTTCATGATGTCTTAACAGTAATGTTATAAAATACCAGTGTAGATGTATGAAAATCCCTGTCTCTTATCAGTATTATCGTCTCCTGAGGGAGTGGGGGAAGGATTAACTGCATGTTTTAGGTTTTTAAACCAGTCCTGTTAGCCAAATGCATTTCGGCTCTGCAGAGCTGCGTGCTTAATCGCTGTTCCATGTACGTGCTCCGTACAGAGGCTCTGCAGTCCGCGACTGGTGTGCAAATAAAAGGCAGGCAGCACATTTCTGTCTGGGGTTTAACTTCCTGACACACCAGCGAGATCCCACGTGTGATGGGGGTTTGGCCCACTCTTAGCTGCAAGTCAAGTTTGCTTCCCTGTGTAAATCCCAAAAGGATCCCTTCTGGTTTCTGGAGGCTGACGGCATCGCTGCTTTCGTGCTCCTCTGCAGGGCCTGCCCAGTCGGGAATCCTCACGGACCGGGAAGTGGTGAGCCTGTTCCTCCACTTCACAGTGAACCCCAAGCCGCGGGTGGAATTCATCGACAGACCGCGCTGCTGCCTGCGGGGGAAGGAGTGCAGCATCAGCCGTTTCCAGCAGGTGGAGAGCCGCTGGGGGTACAGTGGGACTAGTGACAGGATAAGGTCAGCTTCTCTGCTAATTCTGCTGCTGATAGATACATGTTTACTGAGCTTTGGGCCTACTCTAGACCTAAACCTGCAAGGTTATGTGCTAGACCCTGTAAACCTAGTGCAAACTCTGAAGGGAAAGCGTTTTGCTGGGCTAAAGCATCGCCTGATGCATTAACCTGCATGTGCAGCTGCAGGCTGCCACTTTGCTTCTGTATTGGCAGAGGTTTCCAGCAAATGTGGCCCTCCAGCACAGGCCTCTTGAGGGATTATTTCTCTCCTTTTCAAGCGGCTTCCTGCAGCTGTACGGGCACGTAGCAGTTGGAGTCACCAGGCAGCTTGTGGCTTCCTCCTGTGCCTGGGTATGTCAGCTAACCAGTGCTCGGTCAGGTCAGTTCCCTGCTCTATTATAAGTGTAAATGTGGCTTGTTGAAGCCCCTTAATCTTGCCTATTTGAGGGAGGGATTAGGATAAAATGCTTGCTGCGCCTGCTTTTCCGCTAATATCTAGTTTGTTTAGACCTAAGCTTGCAGAGAAACAGCGAAGCCCAGTCATGGTGGCAGAGGCGTGGAGGCGTGGCATGGCAAGTGGTGGTGGTGGTTTGCCAACTTTGTGTGGCCAAGTCGTTAGAGCAAGACAGGAGGTAACCAGAAAGCCTTGGTTACTTCCCGGTTCGCCTTTGCGTTGGGTGGAAGGGGGACTCGCATTAATACGGTTCGTTTAAAATTCTCAAGATTGTTCATCAGTGGTTCTCTTGCATGTCAGTAGAGCTGTGGGTTAGATCCCCTTACAGGAGATCGTAATTGGAAGAGCTGCTAGCTCCAAACGTTTATTGCTCTCAGATCTAATGTTCAGAGACCTTTTGGAGCTTGACGCTGCAGGCAGCATCAGGGTCAGTCCTCAGCAAGGCTTGCATGCAGTTTCAACGCTGAATATTTTATGCTTGTTGCAGAGCAGTGGCTTCTAGCCTGCCGCAGATGTTTGTTCTTGAAACATGCGGGGCTGAAAGAGCTGGTGGATGGGTGAAGAAATTACGTTGGCAGTTTGGCAGGCACTGAGGCTTTCTGCTACCTGAGAAGATGGAGCTGTAGGTGGGGCAGTGGGGTGAATATCCTTCCCTTTGCTGCCTTAGGCAGCAGGGATTCCTGTGTTCAGGAGCTATTGAATCTTATTTTTTACTCTTGGGTAAATCTTGAGTGCAGCCACCCTGCAGCTATATTCAGCACATACTCAGAAGCACATTAACAATTCTCCTCCAGTGCTCAGCAGTGAAATATCTAATGACACTTTAAGTGGTCTTTGCTGTTACCTTGCTGGAAAGACTGCTGCCGCCGTGAGGGTGGGCACTCCACGCTCTGCAGGCTACCCTGCCTTTGCCTGGCTGGCATTTTTGGATGCTGACGTTGTACCGCAACCTCGAAACGCTTTCTGAGCCTGGACTCTGAGGTTCGGTGATGGGATTGTGCAGCTTTGTATTTTACATGAGCAAACAAAATTATTGCTGGCCCGTTAGGGCAGTCAAAGGTGTAAGCTTACAAATTATCCTTTCTGTAAAGGATTTCAGTTATTAATGAGTTGCACTTAAAATTGTAGTATGTTTGATTAAATCATAGGTATAAAATTAAAGTGGATGAAGATACTTGTGTATCATCCTTGTACTAAAACAATAACAGGAGTGGCAAGTTGGTCTGACTTCCCTGATCTGTTCCTGCAGGTTCTCAGTAAACAAAAGGATATTTGTAGTTGGGTTTGGATTATACGGATCCATACATGGGCCAACGGATTACCAAGTAAATATACAGGTAATTCTTTCTGCTATGTTAAAAATATTTGCTGCTGTAGGGACTAACTTACACATTTTAGTGGAATATGCAACAAAATCTTAAGTTTAGAAGGGACTGTATTTGTTTTCTAGATAGGGTGGCTGGCAGATGTAGTGAGGGCCAGATGGGGCACTGGGGATAAGAGGGATTATTGCTCTCGATTTTATGCAACCTCCCGTTGCATGCGTCACTGCAGTATCTCCCCAAGTCCGCTTGCAGCCTTTGAAAAATACATCTCGGAGAGTTGTGGTGCAGTTTGGGAAGAAGCTGTGCATGTTTTCCTGCACCGAGCAGGCCAGGCCAAATCTGCCCCGCAGGTGCTGCAGCAACAGTTGGGTGCTGCAATACTACTTGGACCGTCTTTTGCTTCGAGCTGTACAAATTCAGTGGAGTAGCCACGATTCAACAAGGGAAGAGAAGAAAGCAATTGCTGTGTCTGTGCTGGGCCTGTGCAGTGCTGATGTGCGGCCTCAGGTCGTCAGTGTCCTGTTGGAGATGACAAGTAGGACTGAGGGAGACTCGGTTGTCTGAAGCCCATTGTGATCTTGTTCAAAGACTGAGGTGGCTTACGGAAATCTTGTGTGCCTCGTTCTGGATGCGCGTACGTAACCCCGGTCCGGATCACTTGAGAAGAGCCGTCCCCAGGGAAGTTGCTCCAGCACAGCGCAGCTAATGTGACGAGCACTGTCCGTCAGCACTTCTTCCTTAATTGTCAGGGTCTCCTTCTGGTGCCCCTGAGCTCTCGGAGGAGAAAGGCAACTGAAGATCTAAGCGCAGAACGTCTGCCTGCAGTCCTCTGCCAGGCTTCAGGGTAAGGAGGGATTGTCTGGGGCTGTCTGGGACCCAAGCCCACAGTTGTTCGGTGTGATCACAGCACTGAAGACGGACATAAGCAATGGGATAGTGCAGTCGCAATGGGGCTGGTCAAACTGTTGAGTCCCTCAGATTCAGTCCAGTTCAGGGGACGCACACCTGCGCTGGTGCAGGGCAGCGTTCAACTAACTCTGTGGATTAAAAGGTAACACGTGTCTTACAGATCATCCACACAGACAGTAACACGGTCCTGGGGCAGAACGACACGGGGTTCAGCTGTGACGGATCATCAAACACTTTCCGGGTCATGTTCAAGGAACCTGTTGAGATTTTACCCAACGTCAACTATACAGCATGTGCTACTCTAAAGGTACCGTCCTGGGGCGGCATGGGTAGAAGAGAGGCTTATGAAGATAGGTGAAAGCAGGCTTCTGTAGCCCCTTCAGTGCACCATGGTTCTTGCTTTGCATTTTTCAAGGCTTGTAGTATCATCTCGAAGGTCTGCTCTGTAGTCCTTCGCCTGGTGGTGCAGTGTGTGCGTTCACCACCAGCATTCAGAGTTGGTTTTTAACTTGTCTTGCAATGTACGCTAATTAACAGGCTACATTAGTGATGAAGTGATGGGATTATTTTTTTTGGGTGTATACAGATAAACTGTCAGTTCTGCAGGTGTGTAATCCAGAGCCTGCCTGCAGTGGCTTAAAAAAGTTGATATTTAACTGTTGAGATCTGGTTAAATGTAGTGTTAAGTTCTGACAGAGATGAGAACTTTGCTCAAAATACCTGAGGTGCAAGAACCAGAAAGAAAAGGGAGGTGCTGAGATCTCCAAAGCTCATTGCTTCGGGCCAGGCTGTGAGGCCAAACTTCCCAGAGCAGCAGGGTCCTGCGGGGCTGCGATCCCTGTCTTGACCTGTTCTTGTCTTCTGTGACCGTTGCAGGGTCCAGATTCCCACTATGGAACCAAAGGACTGCGCAAAGTGATCCACGAATCACCGACAACGGGAGCCAAAACCTGCTTTACCTTCTGTTACGCGGCTGGGAATAACAACGGCACTTCTGTGGAGGATGGACAAATCCCAGAGATCATCTTCTACACATAGTGCAGCTGCGGAGCTGGCTCTAGACTCTTCTGTTCTCTTCCCCATGACCTTCCAAACTAAATTTCTGGCTGAGTTTGACCACACCAATTGGAGCCACACTAGCCAAAGGTCTCAGTAAAATCATTTCAAAGCTCATGTTTTGCCTTGTGCTAGTGATTCTGCTGCTATCACGTACCAGACTAACTGGTATACCAGTATCATTTGTAGGTTGTCTGTGGCTAGTCATTTTTCACTTTACTGATTAATCCTATCTAACAACATGCATTTTTTTTTTGACTGTAATGAATGTAGATGCTTTTCCACCAGTCAGGAGCATGGAAACGAGTGGCTCTGGTTGTGGTTATACTTGCTGTGAGGAGATAATCCTGCAAAAAGACACAGTCAAGGGCTGTGTGGCCCACCCTCTTCTGCTCTAGCTCAGCAGTCGAGGCGAGACAGTTTGCCACGCCTGCCCGGCAGCGCCGCTGCAACGGCGGGGTTTGGCCAGCCCGTGCCTGGCGCCTTCCCTTCCGCCAGCCACGGCGTATGCGGCCGCCTTCAAAAAGTTACGGAAAGTGGCCTTTTCCCTGAGGCTTTGCTGTTTCAGCACTACACGGTCTTGAGGGAGACCTCAAAACTAGACCGCCTCTGGAGAGACTGCGGCGTTTTCATGCTGTTTTCACTAATTTGTGACAATCCTTTACCTTGGGCAGTTGGTGACGGCGAACTGCCCTCCCCTGCGGACGGCCCGTGGCCCTGCGGACTCGGGAAGGGGCAGCGGCTCTGGTCGGGCAGGCTTTTTCCTCCCCTGTGTGCAGGCTGCCACGCTGGGGCCTGGTGGTGCTTCTTTCAAACTCCGTAGCGCGTTTCAAACGATGGGCGATCTCAGATAACCCCCGTGCAGCCTTCAGCAGCAGGGTACCCGTACTAGTCGTTACTGTGCTAATCAAATCCTTTGCGGATAGTGCCGGGGTTTGTCAGTTGAAGCCAGCAAGGGAACTTGCCTCACCTGGCCCCCCTGTTCCTGTGTGTTGCTGCTGTTCTCATGCACGTTTCAATGCATTTTCTCTTTCTTTGTTTCTGTGCATTGCTAACCCACCCCGGGCCGTTTCAGAGCATGCTGCCCTGATGCGAAATAGGAAGGGAGGCTTGATGTGCAACTGCCTGTTACCTAACAACGCAGCAGATGGACGAGGATTTATGAAACAGTTTAGGAAAACATTAAAGATTTTCTGTTTGCCTGTGTATGTTTGCACCGTCTGCCTGTTCGGAGAGGAGGAAGATGCGGTATTTACAAATACCACCTGGCTTTGGGCCGTTGAGCTCAGTAATCTTGAAGATGCCCCTTCTTACCTGTTGAGGGCCAGTTCCTTTTCCCCATAAGCGGGGACTGTAGCTGAGCAGGGAAGGCGTTGTCCTGCCGGGGAGGAGGTGGGTGGCTTGTCCTTGTGGCTGCCTGACCAGCCACACAGTCGCTGCCCGCGGGTGAAGACTACGAGACTGTTTCCTCTCCCCCTCCTCTGCAGAGGAAGCTGTAGTTAAAGGAAGGACCGTGTGGCAGCGGGGCCAGAGCCTTCCCAAGTCTGCGTGGGACTTGCTGGCAGGGGTGGTGCTGCCTCAAAGCTGAGGTTCCCCTTTGCAAACCTCCCGCTCTGCTCCAGGCACACGAAGCCGTCGTAACTCTCCGCGTGGCAGTTGCCACCTTATTTAGCTGCTAGAAGCTAAAAGCTGGTTGTCCCTTGCTGGTGTGGGCGGCTCCGTGCCTGCTGACTCCCTGGGGAAATGGCATCTCCTCCTCTTCCTCCCTCCGGTCGGGTCTGGGGCTGGCCGGGTTTCTTCTCATCAGCTGCACAGCAGTAATACTGTCGGGAACACCCTGCGCCTCCTAACCAGTAGCTATTAGAGATGTCAATAGTGTGTTACCTTCTCTAGGAAGACGTTGTAAGATGTGTATATTGTAAGCCTGCTTCAAGGTAGGATGTTTTTAACATGGCCAGTACAAAAAAAAAAAAAAGAAAAAAAAAAAAGGTGGGTCCATGACTTAGTTACTGAACCTGACCCTGTGCAATGCGAACAGTGTTGTGAGACGGATTAACGGGCCGGGCAGGCTCCTTCCTGCGAGGGAGGCGGCCCCTTGGGATGTACGTAGCTGCGCCCGCTCTCGCTCCCGCCTCTGCCCCTCTTCTCAAAGGTTGTGGGAACTTCACTACGAGCGCCCGAGAACCGCGTTGGCGCCTGCGCCTTCCCCGGGGCAGGCTGTCTGCTGTGGATACAGCACCTCGGGGCGTTTCTGTATATAGGTGGCAATAGTGGGAATCATTGGAATTTGAATGAAGCAAAGCTGCGCATTTGGCTACGGAAAGAGCAGGACTCGACGGCAGGCCTGGCTCAGCTGAGGCGGGCGCCTCCGTGTTGGCTCTTCCCTGGAAGCATCTGTTTTTACTACGATTTTGTTACGCGGATCCTCTTCCCAAATCCACCCTTCCTGCCGTCGCCCCACAAGGTAGGTCTGGCAGCTTGTCCTGGCGGGGAGGGAGAGGAGTCGAACTCTGAACTACACCCGAGCAACCTCTGTTCTTACAGCTTTCATGCAGTTTGATGCAATTCTGGCTTTTGTAGATAGATGAATGTAATTCATTGTTGGACATGCCTGTTCCCAAAAGTATGAGACGTTCTGTTGTACCACGTCACCTTCCGAGCAGAGCTGGGACTGTCTCGACTCCAGTGCTGTATTGATGAATGTATCCGATGCTCTCGTTCAGTGTTCACACTCTGCTTTTGGCCAGCTTTGTGATTTGTAAATAGGAAATCAATAAAGACATTCAGGTTGTCTTTACAAAAGTTTCTTCATGATTGAAGAGAGCCGATAGCCGCCGGTGTGTCCGAGGGAAGGCAGAGGGGTGACCTGGGCTGAGCTGCTTCCCAGCCCTTCTCCCCCTGCCAAGGGCGTGAGGTCCTCGGCCTCCCCCTCTGCGGTGCGTGGCACGAGTCGGGCTCCCCGGGAGTCCCCAGGGAAAGGCACGTCGCTGCTTCGGAAGCCCAAACCCTCTGGGGAACGAGGTCCCGGGGGAGCCCGTGTCCCTCTGGGGGAGGAGAGCCGGAGGGCGCTGAGTGGGTGTTACCCCCGGCGTGTGTGTGGTAGATTCAGCTTGTTTTGCGACTGAATTTCTTTAACCTCGATTGAAGGTTTCTGACACCGAAAGGCACTAAAAGCTGCCCTGGCCACTGCAGGGGTCAGTCCAGCTCTTTGAAAGCAGGGACCTCGCTGTGAGCGAGGTGTGAAGGGCTGTTCCCCTGCCCTGTCTGAGCAGCCAGGACTGTTCCCGGCGTGGAGAGGCTGTAAGTGGCGGGTGATGGAGCGGGGATGAGGGATGGGCCCTGCCTGCCCTTCTGCCCCGAGATCAGCAGCTGTGCCCCAACAAAGCACCTTTCAGCAGCTGCCAGGCGCGTTGGTCGGTGAGGAGCCAGGGCTCTGCTCGTATCGGCTGCCCGGAGGGAGCAGGGGTGCGGACGTGACCCCCTGGGGCTGCTGAGGAAGCTGCCCTGGGCCGGGCTGCGGGAGCTTCCAGCCCTCGGCTCGTCTGTGCCAGAGCACTTCATCAGGGGCAGCAGCGTGCCAGGAGCAGCGGGGACCTCAGCCTTCTGCCCCTCTGCTCTCCCCCTGCACCAGCGCTGCCCTTCGAGGAGGCTCAAGGTCCTGAGGCCGTGGCTGGATCTCGCCTGTCCTGTCCTTACTGCTCCTCAGCCGTGAGGCCGAGGGCTCCCCGCTGCCATCAGGGCTGTGGTCCTTCAGACTGGAGCCCCCATTCGGAGTCCTGCCTGCGTCGGAGCCCTGGGAACTGCCCTCCTGTGCTTCCCAACTTTTTACAGGAACATCCCCCGGGAGCCCTGGGGAGAGTCAGGCTGGGCAGGGAGATGCCCGGAGCCATTAGCCTCACTGCTGTTCCCCTGACCTCCCCCAGCCTTTCCTCCTGCCACTTCACATGAAAAAGAAATGTGGGGATGTATTTTTAGCTCTGTACTATTTAGCAGCAGGAAAGGCCCCTGCGCAGCGCGCGGGCAGGGAACCGGCCCTCTGCTAGGGACGGCCATGGAGGGGCCGAGGCAGCTCCCACCCGGGGACAGGGAACCCGCTGCTGGCTGAGCCTCAGAGGAAAAGGAGGTGCTGGTCAGTGTCCCCACCCTCAGAGCCATGCAATCAAGGGCAGAAGAAAGCATAGGGTTTTGAAGATTTTTTTATTTTATTTTTAATTGTTTTTATTAAAAAAAAAAAAGCCCCTAAATTCTATGGCTTCCAGGAAGCATCAGAGAAATTTAAATGCCATTTCTGTACACTTTGTTTTAAAGCAGTAACTAAACTCGCAATGGAACAAACGCCCTCACGTACAATCTCAGTATTTGGACTCCTCGCTGGAAGGACAGTAAGTCCCGGGGGCTGCGCCACCGTCCTCGGCTGCCCCCGCGCCCCCCTCGCAGCTGCCGGCGGCACAGGGTGCACAGACAGAGCCCGCAGCCGCGTCCCTTCCCCTCCGCAGCTCCTCTTCGGCCTCTGCTTGGGTTGGTCTGAGCCGATGCTCTGAGAAGGGTCCACTTCCAGTGAAAATTTAAGGCGATTTTAAAAATTTGTTTGTTTGCCTCGTTGGGGAAACAAGGTCAAACGTTGCATGTCCCCCCCCGCCGTGGCCGGGGGACGCGGCAGCAGCTGGGGCTGCCACGGCCCCTCCTGTCCCGCTGCAGCCCAGGAGAAGCCAAAGCCGGGGTCAAGCCTGAATTTAGAAGAGGGGCCACGGCGCAGTGCCCTCCCCAGGGCCCCCATGTGCAGCCATGGCCCATGGGTGCCCAGGCAGGACAGGGTGACCCCCGCTGTCCCCTCCCAGGCCGGCGCAGCCCCTCCCATGAGTTGGGGCCACCAGCCTCCCCCCAGAGATGGTCAGTTCGGACAAATGTTTTGAAGCAGCCACAGATGGTCCCGTTCCCTCCCCCCGCCCCCTCCCCCCCAAAGCCTCAGCACAGCCTCTGCCCTCTCGGGGCAGAACAACAGGGGTTTGGTAAAGATAAGTGTGCCCCCCCTTAAATGTGTCATGATCAATACACACAACAGCGCACGGGTTCAGTCACATGGGAAATCTGCAGTGCCCTGGGGGTGGTGAGGAACGGGGGGGTGTGTGTGTATGTGTGTGTGTGTGGGGGGGTGTCGCGCTCTCTGTGTCCGTGTGTTTGTATTTGTGTCTAAGTTGCAAAAAATCCAGTTTCCCCCGTCCCAGGATGGGGCGGGAGGATGCCACGCCAGCCGCTCCGGCAGCGCCAGCCCACCCTGACGCCCTTCGCCGGCTGGCCACGCTGACCATGTGCCTCCGTGCCTGCCCACGGTGCTGCCCGCCCTCTCCCACCCTGTGCCCGCTGCCGCCCCAGGGCCCTCAGGGGGCTCAGGCACGTGGCAAACGGTCAGTAAAGCCAAAGAGGCCGATAAAGCGCTGCCCGGCGGCCGCAGCGCTGCCCCTGTGCGGCTGCAAAAACCTAAAGCTGTGGTGGAAACACGTCCAGCTCTAAGCCATCGCAGCGCCAGAGATGAGGCTGCTTTGCTTTTCCACCGTGCTCTGCCACCTCCCGTCGCGGGTCCCTCTGGCCTCGGCCAGGCGGCCCTGGCAGTGGCTGGGGCAGTCCGGTGCTCGGCCGTACCCGTCCCCGCGTCCCCCAGCCCCGGGGAGTCACCGACCTGTCCCTGGCAGAACCAAACAGCGCCTGTATTGCTAGCAAAAGTGCATCATAAAATGAACTGTAAACGCATCGCCCCCTCCGCGCCCCGCCCCAGGACGCACCCCAGCACTTCTCACCGTACTGGAGGCCGCACCGCTCGTCACCAACGGGGTTAACGAAGCGGGGGGGACCCAAGGGGGACACGGGGCCTAAAGGAAGAGCAGAATTCAGTAACACTGAAGATGACGGTCAAAGACTGACGACTCAGCACTCTGCACCGAGACTCACTTTAAATTAACTTAAGAGACAAAGAAGCAACAGAAAAAAAAAAAAAAATATTCCTCCTTAGCCCACTGCTCTTGAAATTGTCTTCTGCTTCTTCTGACAGCGACGGTTCAGAGTCTGTAGAGTTGATCCCCATTTTCAAACTAGTTATAGACTCAAAAGCAAGTGACGCTGTGGATTTGTTTCGGTTTCTTTTTTTTTCTTTTTGACAGACGCAGGAACTTCAGCGAAGTCGGGCTTGGTTTGAGTAAACGGCCACGCACTGGGCGAGTGGCGGAGGAAAGGACAAGCAGTTTGGGGAGGCCCCGCTCCCCGCCTGCGCGTGGGGCGCTGGGGGAGGCCGTCTGGCTCGGCCCCCCCCGTCCCCGTCCAAACCGAGGGGCCGCCGGTGGCAGCTCCGCAGGTCAAGATCCAGCCACGGCCAGAGGGAGAGGAGCCATCGCGCACGCCGCTCCACCCGGCCCCGGCAGCTCACTTGCGACGCTTGGTGGTTTTCCTCTTCCTTCTCTTGAAGAAACAGCAGCACCTGGGGACGGAGGGGACCCTGTCAGTGCCCGGGCCTGGACACGGACGGGCTCAGCAGCCTCGTGGTCAGGGCAGAGCCAGTGGCGGGGCGGGGAAGGAAACCCCTCAGGGTCTTGGTGAGCCCCACATGGACAGAGCTGCTCTGGGAAGTGCCCCCGGTACATGGCAGGGGCTGGACCGGGAGCACCGCGATTGCCACAGCAAGTGACACCGACCAGGGTGAGTGGCACTGGCCACGGCACGCAATACCAGCCATGGCAAACGCCAGTGGCTGGAGCCGGGGCCAGGCAGGGGCTCCTGGAGAAGGAATGGCCCCGGATCCGTACATGCCCCTCTGCGCTGGCTTTGGGGAGGAGGCGTGAGCCTCGGTGCCAGGCAAGGGCAGTATTTACTCGCTCTAGAGCGAAGCTATTCCTCCCCAGAGGGAACCAGACAAGGCATCGCAGGGTAGCTGCCGAAACCCATATCAATCCCGGCCCCGGTGAGAGGGAAGCAGTGGGGCTGTGTCCTTACTTTGTATCGTCTGTCACCTCCACCTCGGTGGGGGCTGTGATGGGGGCGTTCGAATGTCCTGCCGTCGGGTCGTCCGTGTTCAGCTCTCCGTTGGTGGAGCTCATCACCTGGGGAGAGGCGAGCGTCAGCACGGGGCAGCCCGCGGGGCACAGGCTGGTCCTTAGCCTCGTCCCCTGCCCTGTGGCAGCTGCGTCCCAGAGAGGTGCAGCCCCAGGAGGCGGCACAGCCTCCCCCCCGGGCCCTGCGCGAGCCAGGAGCACCGAGGTCCCCATGCAGGGCAGCAGGATGGTGCCCTCGCCCAGACAGCAGTGCTCAGCCTCGGTGCTGAGCACTCCCAAGAAGCCCCATCGCACAGAGGGGTTTGATCCCCTCAGCATCTCTGGGAGGATCCCGGCTCCTGGGAACCCCTGCCTACCCCACCGGGAGAGGGGCTTGCTGGCGGCCAGCTCCAACATGCCTGGGAGACCCCCGTGAAGCCGTTGTTATTTCCAAAGAGACCTTGCCGTGGCCAAGCGACTGGACGCAGCTCTTGCTCCCCAGCCCCAGTGCCGCTGGGCCCTGCGGGACTCAGCCCAGCGCCCACCCTGCGGGCTCCTGCCGGCCTCGAGGTGCCCCTTAGCTCCTGCCCGCTCACCGGGGCAGCGGGACTGTGCACCAGGGCTGGGTGGAGATCCAAGTCGCCAAAGCAAGGACGGGGTTGGCACAGGCAACTGGAATTTGCCTGAAGCCCCCCTCCTGCTCCCACTGCCCCCAGGCAAAATCAGGAGCTCCCTGGGGATGCGCAGGCCAAAGGGTTGCCAAGCTGCTCGTCCCCAGTGAGGAGGCTCGGCCTTACCCAGACATGCGAAGGAGCTGCCATCCGACAGCCACAGTGCCCAGCCGGCAGGGCTACATCAAGCTACAGCCCCCCGAAAGAAGCCCGGAGACCCCTGTGCGTCACCAACACCCCCCCTGCAGTGCCGGGTGCAGGCGGAGGATGGGGGGCAGGTTTGCAGAGCGAGAGCAGGGTGCAGCCGCTGTGGCAGGGAGGGGACATGGTATGGGAGAAGCGTGGCAGAGCGCGAGCTGGCCCCACGGTCTGCTCCAGCCCTGCGACGGCAGTGGCAGGAGCCGGGCCCAAGCGTGGGACCGAGCACCAGCAAAGATTCACCGCAGAGCACCAGGAACGAGCAGGCGGGGACGGAAGCAGAGACGGAGGAAGGAACGCAGGCCCAGCCGAGGGGGACCCACCTTGGATGCCCCACCATCCTGCGGGCTGGACCCCACCAGCCCGAGGGGGGCCCAGCAGCGGAGGGCAGAAGGCTGCAAGGGCGGCGAGCACGCAGCTGACGGCGCGAGTGCAGGACCGAGGCGGGGAGACGAGGCCAAGGACTGCCCAGGGAAAGGGAGGAGAAGCAGGGCTTGAAGCCATCGCTCCAGTCAAGGAGGCACAGGGAAGTCCCCATGTCGGATAAGGCCGCATTGTCCGGCACTGCTGGGACGAGCGGCACTGGGGACAGAGCCTGATGCCCACCCGGCTCCTCATGCTGCTCTGTGGCACAGAGCCAGCTCTTCATCCATCTCAAACCGCCCTCCAAGTGCCACCGGCAGCACCAAGGGAGCCCGGCAGCCCCCGGGAAGCAGCACCAGCCTTGTCCAAGCTGTGAGCATCACACACCACGGGGACAGGGCAGCACAGCCCCCGGGTCCACGTGCTGCAGTCTAGGCAAGACCCTGGGCATGTGCGGCCCCGATGCCGCCCTGGGGCAGGGAAGTGGGGCTGATCCCCTGGCACGGCTGGCAGATACACGTCTGCCTGCGTCCGGCTGTGCGGGCAGGTCGCGTGGTGCAGGTTGGCTCTGCTCCCTCCCGCGCCCGCCCCTGCCCTCGGCGCGTGGTTGCATGTACCTGGACGGACCCCCCGAGCCTGCCGGCTGCCAGGTGAGCTCCCAAAGGCTCCTCGGCAGGCTGCCCACCGGCCTGAGGATCCCACAACTCCGTCCCCTCGGGCGGCTGCTCACAACAGGCAGGAGGAACAGAATGAAAAGAAACAAAAGAAAAGAAAAGAGGAAGAATGGGGAAGAGAAGGGAGAGGTGGAGGGAAGGGGCAGGGAGAAGAGTGGCAAAAGGAGTCGAGAAAATAAGACATGCAAAAGCAAAAACATGACCGGAGCAGCTCAAGTTTGTGATTGCAGAGGGCACTCGCGCAGCACTGTCCCGGCGGCTCCCCAGTACAGTCCCTATGGTGACACCGTGGGTCTGCATCCTCCCTGCCACCTACACGCACACACGCAACCCCAGCAATGGAGCTGGGCTCTTCCCCTGCACCGGGCACGTCCTCTCGGTACAGCTGAGGACACACTGCCCTGCAGAGCATGGCCAGCCCCATGCAGGGCCAGCGGCTGCATTTCAGAGCATGCTGGGACAGCAGTGCTGCTCGCTGTGTGGGGAGATGCAGCCGGGCCGAGGCAATGTCGCCGGCTGCTCTCCTGCGAGCGCAATGTTCCGAGGCCAACGCGGATCTCTGCGGGGTGACTGCGAGGAAGCGAGCTGTGCTGCTCCTTGAGGGCACCGGGCTCCTCAGCTGTCCCACAGCGGGGGTGCACCCCACTGCCAAACCACTGCATGGCACAGCCCCACAGCTGCTGAGGGCCCCTGCATCCCTGGGCTGAAAACTGCTCCCATGCTGTGGGAGTTCTGTGCTTTGCTTTTCCCACTGCCCTCGAGAAGGGATGTCGAACACAGCGCTTCTTGGGTGCTGGAGGCAGAGAGCAGATCTTACTGGGAGCAAGTTCCCAGGAACGAGCCAGAGGCACTTTGAAGACGACTCTCTCCCTAAGGAAGTGCTGCCCATCCACTGGCCAGCGAAAGCCAGGGCTGTCCCAGGCTCCCCGTGCTCGGCCCACAGCAGCGAGAGGCACCGCTGGGCCGATACATGGGTGAGGGAGGACAGGGTGCCGCACCCTTGGCTCCAGCCTGTTTGCAGGCACTCCGCTCGCTGTGGAGGTTTGAGGCAAGAGGACGAGGGTCTGTACGGGACCACTGGGGAAACGCGTGAGCTTTGCTCTTGATGGCAGCAGTCCCAAAACTGTGTTTCCTGCACCAGGGTAGGACAGGCTGTGGCACCGGAGGAGGGCTGGGCAGCCCAGCCCCTTTTCCACAACGACCCAGGCAGGGAGCTGCCTGCACAGCTCTGCCCAGCTCCCTGCCCCGGGCTGCTCCCAGCTCGGCCCCACGTGCTCTGCCAGTTCCTAGGGCAAAGCCAGCCCCTCTCTCCAGCACGGGGCCACACGCTGCCAAGCTGCCCCACAAATGTCCCCTGAGACCTATGCGACCCCCTCCTTTGTCCCATGTCCCCATCCCATTGATGAAAGTAGCACCACGAACAGAGCAGCAAGTTAATCCCATGGGGACACGGCAGTGGGGACATCATCCTTAGCGCAAGGTGGCTCAGCCTGTAATGTGCCCGCACCCACTGGCCAGCGCTAAACCCTGCAGCTTGCCGGCTGAAGCCCAGGCCTAGCACCTCCCCGCCATGCTACAGCCTTCCATGGCTGCTTCCTCCCACTTCTGCCAGGCCACCTGGCCCCAGGGACACTGCCCTGGTCCCCCTGCTAGCCACAGACCCAGACCTGCAGGGGGGGAAGCCCTCCTACAGACAGCCAGCACTGGGGAAAAAAGGATGCCCCAGTCCCTGCCTCCATCCAGAGGCCCTGCTGGGCTCTGCGCGTCTGTGGAGCAGAAGCCCGAGCTGCACACGACCGCAGTCCCGTGCCCCGGCCAGGGCAGCGCCGCCGCTCACCTGGTGTTTGGTGTGTGGCTGTGCTTTGTCTCTGTTCGGGGGCTGCACCTGCACCTCGCTGTGCATCGTGCCGATGGGGGTGGGCTGGGGACAGGACAAGGACAACATCAGCCGCGGCACAGCAGCCCTCCCTCCGCCCCGCACCTCCTGATCCAACCTCTGATCAAACGTGCAAAACACTCTAGAATCGGGGCCTGATCCCAGCCCCTACCCCCACCCCAGCAGCACCACACTTGGTGTTTGGCTGCAGCAAGACCACGGAGGGTGCCCATGGCAGAAAATGAGGTGCCAACTCGACTACTGGGTTCCCCTTAGCTCCAGGAGCCTCAAATTTCTGTGCCACACCTTTAACTCATTGGCACAACAGCCCCAGCTTGGAGCTGGCTGCTGGTGTCAGATGAGGACTGGTGGAGCTGATCTCTCATGGTGTGCGTGGCAGGGACAACTGCCGAGCTGCATCCTCCCTTGGCTGCTGCCACAGACCCCACCACGCTGCCCACCGCCCCCCGGGTGCCCTGGGGCCCAGCACCCTCTGCCCACCCCAACTCCCTTGCCACTCACCAGCGGTTTCCCTGCCCAGTCGTATTCATAGTCAAACACGTAACCGTTCCTCTCGAACAAGTCTGTGAAGAGCTTCCGCAGGTAGTCGTAGTCAGGCTTCTCGAAGAAATCCAGCCGCCGCACGTAGCGCAAGTACGTGGCCATCTCCTCTGCAGGGACAGAGCGGGCTCAGTTTGGGCAGGGGGACAACGTGCCAGGCCAGCAGGCTCTGGGGCCAGGCTGGGGACAGGGACAGGCCATGCAGAGTGACCTCACCTGGGAAGTTCTCACAGAGCACCTCCACTGGAGTGGCTCTTTTGGTGTCGCCGATCTTCTGATACCTCTCCTTTAGTGTGTCAGCCTGGCAGAGACAAGGAGCAGGTCAGTATGAGGGCCAGGCACATCCCCAGGAGAGGGGAAGGCACCGGGTGCCGTCAGACCACGAACGGTTTCTTGGTCCCCCTTTTCCAGGTAACAGCAAGAGCTCATTCCCAGGGAATCCCCTCACCCAGGGCAGGTCTGGAATACAAACACTGGGGAATGCGGTTCCAGGACAGCCACTGTGAGAACTGGAATACCCGCAAAGCAGGAGGGACACAGAGAGGGGGACACCTACAGCTGCTCAGCACAGCAAGAGCCTGACACAGAGCTCAGAGCAACAGACCCTGCATCTGGTGGGGTGCCAACCCTCCAACACCCGGGGGGCCAAAGCTTTCCCCTCTCCACATCCTGATACTGCCCATGCCAGGGCAGAGCCAGACCCATGGGGCAGCCGTGCCTACAGACAGTGGGAGCTGGCAGTTACCTTGAGGCCTTGCCAAGGGAGGCTCCCACGGAGGAAGTACATAAACATGTGCCCTAATGCTTCCAGGTCGTCCCTGCGGCTTTGTTCTGCATAGAGAAAAAAAGAGACATGGGCACGTTCCCACTACAGCCACCTTCTCTGTCCCTGCCAGACCCTGCAGCACCCCAAGTCCCCTGCCGACATCCCAGGCTGAAGAGCAGGAGAGGCGGTTTGTCCCCAGCCCCACCTCTGGCAGGGGGGAGCTTGCACCCTGCAGTCCCCTTCCCTCTCCCTTTCGGCCAAGAGGCAGAGCTGGCCGCACAGTGCGCACACACCTTTCCCGAGGTGGGTGTTGATGCTCATGTAGCGTGCTGTCCCTGTCAGGCTCTTGTGCTCTCGGTAGGGGATGTGTTTTTTGGTCTCAGGGTCAATATACTCTTTGGCCAGGCCAAAATCAATGATGTGGATGGTGTGCTGCCGCTTACTGCCCGGCCGCCCCACCAGGAAGTTCTCAGGCTTGACGTCTCTGTAGATCAGGCTTTTGGTGTGGACGTACTCCATCCGTGTGATCTGGGGGCAGAAGGAGATGTCAGCACCATGGCAGAGACACACCCTGCGTCCTGCACGCATGCCTGCACCCTCCCCCCCCAGGGCCCGACTCTGCTCCAGTTGCCTTGCCCCCCAGCCAGCAACCCTGCTCCCCTCAGCCCGTATGTCACCCTGGGTCAAAAGAACAGGCACAACAGGTCCTCCAGCCCTGGGAGACAACCTCAGTCCGGCTGCATCTCCGACACACCGCCAAGAGATGCTCAGCTGTGCTCAGAGAGGGGCTGCGTGGGGCTGAGGGAGAGCCCTCCTACATCAGCGAGAGGGTGAGGTATGGAGGGAGGCAGTCTGGGATGTGCCAGCAGGCAGCATCTCCTGTGGTCTGCCGGGTGCTGGCTCACCCCTCCTTCCCCTCCCCTTCACTGAGGGGTCCCCACACAGCCTGACCACCGTGCCCACGCATCGCCCCGCTCCCCTGCGGTGGTCTGCGGCCAGGCGGGACGGGGTGAGCCGTGCAGAGCCGCAGGCGAGGCGGAGGTGCTGTGCTCACCAGCTGGATCGCGATCATCAGGACGGTCTTGAGCGTGAAGGTCCGATCACACAGATCAAAGAGATCTTCTAGGCTGGGTCCTAGCAGCTCCAACACCATGGCATTGTACTTCCCGCAGGGGCCAAAGTAGTAAACCTGAGGAATTCCTTCTGCAAGAGATGGAGCAGGGGCTGTCAGGGGTTGCAACAGGGCTGAGCAGCACACGGCCATGCTGTCACAGCCATGCCATTGCTTGGAGCCGGGACGGGGGGCTGCAGATGGGGGGATATCTCTGCATTGTCCTCCCTCTGCGCTACAGACAGCCTGGCTCTGCTCTTAGCAGGAGGGCGAAGGAGGCAGCTCCATCTGCCTCCCTGACTCTGCTGCGTGGGAGGTGGGGGAAAGAACTAAATAAAACGGGATCAAAGATTAGACGTGGCTCTGTGTAAAATCGGCCTCTCCCAGCTGAGCAGATGGGCAGGAGTCACTCATGCCGGGGAGCAAATTTGCAGAGTCACATTTATAGGAAGCCTCCTTTTCCTAGCCGTGTCGCCTGGGTGGCCGGCTCCCCGTGGCAGCTCAGCCCAGCCCCATACCTGCATTGCCGAGCTGTTTGTAGAACCGATACTCCAGGTGTAGCTGGGGTGCCCGGGATTTTATGGGTTCCTTGGAGAAGAGAAAGACAATGGTTAAGGCTGTTGTAGGGAGCAGGATGTTAGGGAGGTCTGGGTGTCAGACACCTCCTTCACATGCTGGCAGCAGCTGGACTGAGAGCATTTGGGGTTGAGAAAAACTGATATAAAATGGAGATGAAGCCTCAGGGGATGATGAGAGAAAACTAGCCCATAGGGGAGCCAGACCCATGCCCTCCAGAGAGATCCTGGTGCTGGGGCAGGCATTAATGGGAGCAGGTATCAGTGGGGACCACCCTCTCCTAGAGGTCTTTCCACTGCAGGCACCAGCTGAGCACAGCACAGGCCACGGTGGGGTCCTAGAGAAGTGAAGACCCAGCTCTTCTCTCCCCAGGCCCAGATCACCCCACCTGCAGTGACGTGTCTTGCTTTGCCTGCCCTGAATTCCTAGCAGTGAGCACAGCTCCCAGCGCAGCCACCCATCCATCACCTATCGCAACCAGCTTGGCTCAACCCGCTCTAACAGCCTGGGGAGGGTGAACAATCTCCTTCCCAGGTGGCCTGAACATCACCACCCCGATCACGGAGGGACTCACCAATTTGATAGCTACGTATTCATTTGTGTAGAGGTTCTTTCCTGCAGGGAGACATGAAAAAGGCAATTGAAAGCAAGTGAGCCTTTGCATTAACCCCACATCACACCCGCCGCAGTCCCCTGAGGGCTCTTGGGCTGCAGAACATCCTGAACAGGTTTGGTGGCTCCCACAACACATAAACAGGCCTCGAGGCTCGAGCGGGAGCAGGAACCCACTGCGGGGAGTTGCAACACGCCACTTAATTACCCCCAGATGGGGTACGTGGATTCCTCTGGGATGGGCAGGCTGCTGGGGGGGGGGGTGGGAGCCAAGTCTGCTGGGAGAGGGGAGCATCCCAGTCCAGGCCTGCAGGGATGTGACTGGCCAAGGCAGGAACAAGGCTGGGACTTGCTGTTTTTCCCAGCCACATCCCTGCATGAGGAGGGGCCGCCCTGCTCTGGGAGGGCTGTCCAGAGTTGGGGGATGCTGCTTTGTAGGCAGCGGGACCACGCAGCGGGTGGCAGGGAGGAAGGACCCCCAAGAGCATTGGGGCAGCCTGAGGCACTGCAGCTGGTGGTGACTGGAAGACACCGCAGGTAGGTGGAAATTCCCTCCCCAGGGCTGGGGTCACTCCTGGGGATGGCACATGTGTGTGTGCGCGCATGCGTGCAGCTCAACCTCATCCTTTGGGATGCCCCCACCCACCCAAGGGTGCAGGGGAAGCCAGGAGCAGAGCCACAGCACGGCCCAGACTGTACAAGGAGGAGCTGAAGGCAGCAATGTGCTGCGGGGAAGGCCAGACAACTGCTTCCAAGTGCCCAGGAGAGCTGAAAGGGCACCCATGCCACCCCAAAGCCCTATAAATGACTTCCTAGAGAGCTCAGCACCTTCACGGGAGTTTTCACGCCCATAAGTACAGAAAGGTTGAACTCACGGTGTCTGCACATCACCCTGCTCACCCCAGAGAGCCAGAAGGGCAGGAGGAAAGTGTTACACCTGGAAAGCATCAGTACAACCTCTGCCCCAGGTCCATAAAGGCAAAGATTGAAGAGGTTTGCAGAAATATCCGAATGCCCCTTCTGCCAGAGCCCTCCAGGACACCGGGGAGATGGGAGTTAACTGCAGCAGGCTCCCTTCAACGGCACGCAGAGGCAGCAGACACGCGATCCCACTGCCTGGCATGTGCGTATCTGATGGAGCTGCATCTGTCTCCTCGGATTTTCTCCAAGCAATTTGCTCAGGGAACAAGCTCCTCCTGGCATAAGATTTCATCTGCTCCGACTGCCGCTTTCCACCTGAAGCAGCAATAAATCCTCGCCGGGTGACATCAGAGCCAGCTGCTGAGTGCCAGAGTCGGCGGCAGGATTACGGGAAGAGGGATGAATGGGAGATATTAATGGAGCGGCTCCTCCCAGAGATGGGATCTGCAGCCAAGGAGGGGCTCAATCCTGCTGCCTTGCTGACCCTCTCCCATCCCAAAGACCTCCACCAAGCCACTTTGTCTCCTACCCCTGCAAAACCAAATCCCTTCACAGCGATTAGGAAGTAGGTGATTAGGGAGGGAGAAGCGTCTGGCTAACACAAGCATATGCCAGACCCAAGGTTTCTGGCCCATCACGGACCAACATTTCCTGGGGAGGAGGTGGGATATCCCCCAGACCCATGCATGGCTCCAGAGAGCTCAAGAAAACCCTCAGTTCATTGGGAAGTTGATTGGGGCAGGGAAGAACTGAAATCCCAATGGACCCCAGTGCAGCTCCCTCGCTCCCGCTGTGAGCAGTCACCTCCCAAAGACTTAACGGGGAGAGGAGGCAGCAGGCTGGCAGGGAGGAGAAGCGTGTGCAGGCAGCTTATCTTCCATGCAGCAGGACCTCTGTTTTGCAAACAATCGCAAGGGAGAGCAAAACAGCCCCACGTGCAGGCCAGGATGCAGGGGCAGGCAGAGCCCAGCCAGGCAGGCATGGCCCTGCCTGCGACAACATCGCAGGGTCCCCGGTCCCCACATGCTCCCCAGCTAAGGAGGGTTCCGGCCTTAGGGCCCTACAGTTCAGTCCAAAAAAATCACTGCTGTCTTCAGGACAGTAACATGCAACCAGAAAATTCACAGCTGGATTTTCCCTGCGGTTAGGCTGGGTCTGAAGAGGGGGGGGGGAAAAAAACCCCCATGGCAGGATACCTGCCACCCTGCCAGAGCAGTACTGCAAAACCAGCCCAGCACAGCAGGGAGAGAGAAGGGAAGGAGGCAAGAGCATCCCCAGCAGGACTGTGCTTGGAGAGGTCCAACCCCTGCCACTGTTACCTGGCATCTGTCCTGTTCGCAGCGCGGTGGCCCCCCCATGGTTCACTGACCCAGAAAGCTGCCCGCAGAAACACTCTGGGAGCTGGCAGCCCTCTCCCAGCCCAAGAAATGAGTCCAAATCATTTGATACCCCCATGGTTCATCCCTTTCTGTAACTCTCGGAGGGCTTGGACAAAGTTGATAGAAAAGATGGGGGAGCAGAGAGAGCACGGACCATTGCTGCTGTCTAAGCACCACCATCCTCTTCCCCTTCCCCAATAAAAAAAAAGGTGTGAAGAGCAGAACCCGTCTATCATGAGAAAAAAGAAAAGCAACAGGAAAGAAAAAGCGAAAGAACAAGGAGGCAGGGCTGCGGGGTCCTTCTCCTGGCCAGGCCTGGCCCACACCAGGGAAGTCCCTGCTCCAGCTGCTCCTGGAGCAGCTCCTGCGGCCACCCCCATGCCGCCTGCTCTGCCGAACGTTCAATAACGATGACAACTTTTAACACCTAAAATGTGTTGGAGCCCACGGACTGCCCCAGGGGAGGATTCAAGCAGGCAGCACTGCAGGATTCACAGAAGAAAAAGTGCTTTTAAAAGAAAAAAGAAAGAGAAAAGCAGTAAGATGGGCGGCAGAAAGCAAATATTTGCCTTTGCAGAGAGGCCTTTGCCCAGCTCAGTGCTGGCAGCACCTCCGAATCCAGCTGCCAGCACCTGCAAGACATGGCATGTCTAATCAGAGCCTCAGAGGCGAGCCAAAGCCACCCATGGGAGGAGGCGGCCAGACCCGGGGTCTGTATCGCATTTAAAAGCCGGACATGGCTTTCTCTTGACCCTGAGCTAACACCCAAATCATCCCCCTCCCAAAGGCAGATTTGGCAGCGGTGGGGTCCGGCAGCTGCTCCCGCACATCACAGTGGCCGGGGAGGAGCCAGGCTCTGCACCGGGCTCCCAACCAGGTCCCCCTCCAAGTGGCTTCCCCCATGCCAGCCCCTCTCTGCCTGGCACTGTCCCTGGGTCATGGCACAGCACGGGGCACAGCGCCGGACCGATGGCGCCTGGGGTCTCTGCACTACAGCCCTGCCTGCAGCAGGAGCACAGAGTTGCACCTGGGCACTGGGACCGGCAATTTGGCTTCTCCAGTCCCCAGGCAATGCAGTCAAGGAGCGCGCGAGAAGGCAGCTCTGTGCGAAGGCAGCCAGGCACGGGCCAAGCACCACAAGCACCAGAGACACAAGCTCCATCAGTCCAAGCAATGACAATTCCTTGGAGCATTGGGTTTTAATACCATCGGGGGAAAAAACCACCCAAAAGTTATTTTAGAGTTTGATTTTCCTCTAGAGGAGGCTCTGAAAGGAAAAACAAGCGTGAACCATTAGCAAGGGAGGCCAGAGGAGCAGTTAGCAGGCAGCACGTGGGCTCTTCTCTCCCACAGCCTACTGCAAAGACACCCATGAGCTGCCTCCGGCGCGTGGTGGGTCTGTGGCTCTCACCAGCCAGCCACGTTTTAGAGGTAACTGAGCCCTTTGCCATACGTGCACATGCACGGAGGTCTCCGCAGAGCCGAAGACAGAATAGTGTCATGTGCAGTGTGCTGACCCCAGCCTGCATTTTCTGAAGGTACCTTTTGTGGCCCCCGAGAAGTAATCCCCCCGTGAGTAGCGGGGAGGCTGCAAGCCAGGGGTGAGAGCCACAGCTCAAGAGAGCTTGGGAATGTCCCCAGAACTTGCACGTGACCATTCAGCTGGGACGTGGCCCCAGCCCAGCTGTAGTAGTGACCTGCTGCTGGCTCTTACACCGCAAAAGGACACCATCCCCCATTTTCCTCCCTCCAAAACGCTGGCTTTACTTTTTTTTTTTTTTAAAAAGTTAATTTCCAGCTTTTAACTTAGAAGGAAAACATCCGCTGTGTTTCCATGTTACCATTAGAACTGAACGCACCAGGCTGGGGGACAGGCATGAGTGCAAGAAAGCTGCAAAAATCGTATTTGCAGAAGTTTATTGCAGGAAGAACAGCCTCCGCTGGGTCCCCATCCCTCCCCACACTCCGCTCCCAGGCTGAGGCTACCCTGGGGCAGCCGTGAGGCATGGCCTTGCCACAGCACCAGCCTCGGGCCAGGCTGGGGAGGGGGCCGTCAGGGAGCCCCCGCTGCAGGGCAGCCGGGACAGCCTCCCCTCCCCATGCCACCCACATCTCCCAGCTCCTGGCAGGGAAGCGGCTCAGGCAGCCCCACGCCCAGCCCCTGCCCAGGCTGTTTGTCTGTGCCGAGGCAGCCCGACAGGACAAACAGCAGCTCCTGGCTCCGAAGCGTGGCTCTGAGGCAGCCCAGCATCAGGCAGAGCTTAGCGGTGGAAGGCTTGCATACCACCAAGATGCTTCGGGCTCATTTTTGACCTTTCTGTTGAACGTCTGGGTTTTCTTCCTCTCCCCTATCTCAGCCCAGCAAAAAGCACCACCGAGGAGCTGCTAAGAGGGGGCTACTCCGACAAACCCTCACTGCAAGCTGTATGTGCTGGCCTTACAGGGAGCTGGCAGAGGCAGCAGGCTGCAGGCTGCCACTGCTCGGCCATAGCCTGGTGCCAGGGCACATCAGCCACCAGCCACGCTCCAGCCACCCCCACTGCCACCAGCTTCCTCCTGCCTTGTGTTTCAGAGGGCAGCATCCAGCCTTGGCACAGAGGCGGGCTGGCTGCAGGCAGCAGATGGGCAGGGGTGCTGCCCAGCCAGGGCAGGGGGGAGCTCAGGGGGCTGCAGGCAGCGGGTGCTGCCCAGAGCTGCCTTTGGAAAGCCCCAGGAGGAGCTGGGCTGGCGCTCATCCAGAGCTGCAGGCTGGCAGGGGGAGAAACAAGCCCCAGAACATGGTGACCCACCAAGCTGCAGGACCTAAACCTGCCCCTCGCTAACCTCCACATGGCTTCCCCCAAACCCCATGTGCCAGAGGGCTGGGGCAGCCGCCCCGCTACAGCTCCCAGCCCAGCTCTCCAGTCGTGCTGGTACAGCGAGGAACTGGCCAGCAACGCCGCCTGACTGGGAGGGGGACTGGCACTACGTATGTGTATCGCTCAGGATGCCAAGGCCGGCATGAACAGGGAGGGGCAGGATCCAAGCATGGCTCCAGCAGCCAGGAACTCCTGCCCAAGTCATTCCCCTTCTGGCTTCCCACAAATGCCTTATGCCAATTTTTTTTTTTTTTTTAAATTTTATTTTTAAACAAATCACTTTTGATTTTGGACACCTCTGTACCTGGGAGGACACTTGTCTCGATCTGGGGCAGCTGGGCTGAGCCACTCGGAAGGACAGATTGGCACCTGCCTCTCGGGGCAGTGGTGAAATTGGGCAAAGTGTTACCTGTTTCAGGAAGATAACTTCATCCTCCTCCATCCCCCACCGTTGGGAGCTGGAGCAGTCACCTCCTAGCATGTTTCTGCAAGATCTCCTGGCTTTTTTTATGAAAGGAGAAAGTCCAAAGAAGATTTGGGAGCTTTTAAACACTGAGTTATACTTTGGCCTCTGCAACCAGCCTGCCTTGAGGACTGAATACTCCATTCCCAGGGGAAAACTGAATGTCCAGCAAGCGCTGGGGAGCATCCCTCCTCATGCCACCACTTCACAGCAGGATCCCTCTGGTCCCTTGCCATTCATCTGCAGTTGGAGGAATCCCTACTTTCTGTGAAGTCTTGAAAGCATTCCTGAGCCCTGACGCAGCTCAGAGACACACCTAAGGAAGAGAGATGCGATTTTAGGAGAAAAGCCACATAGCTGTGGCTTCCACTGCTGTGATGAGATCTTGTGCTCAGGCCATTACCATGTTACAGCTGGGTACTACAGGGTGTGACAGTGCAGGAAAACCACGCAAAGGGACTAGAAACTTCTCTTGCTGGTGGCAAGGACAAATTCTCGCAGTGAGAATCAACCGCTACAGAGCCCTGGAGCAAGAGTTCTGTGCTTGTCCCTTCGGCCATGAGCAAACTGAGCCCAACTGCTCCCAGGCCCCTGCAGCGGCTGTGCTCTGAGCAACCCAGACCACCAGTTTCACAGATGCTTCTCAGATCTGTGTAAGACTCATGTCCACCTTGGTGCTGCCCCCAAAAAGCAAGGGGGTGGCCAAGGCAGGGGATCACGCCCTCAGCACTGAGCACATCAGACAAAACAACAGCCAAGGCCCCAGTTGTATCAGCCTCCTGCTTAGACCTACCAAAGCCTTGCCACGCAAACCCAATACAAGGATCTCGAAAGACAGCTCACCCAGAAACACATACCCACTGGGGGACATTCACTGGCAAGCAGGGAAAAGCAGGTGGAAGGACACAGGTAGACCCTGCATAGCTCAGAGCCCTCCGTCCACCCCCTCGCAGCCAGCCTTGCAGGGAGGCACCGGCAGTGGGATGTGCAGCGTCCCCAGCGGGTGTCCAGATCCACCCGGGTAGTGAAAGGAGCAGCTGGTGCAGCAAAATCCCTAAATACCTCTCCTTCCACAACACCTGGATCTGGGGGAAGGATCAGAGCTCTTCATGAGACCAGGAGAGACAGACCCTCCGCTGCTGAACACGGGAACCACTTGGCTGGATTTTAAACACAGCATTTTCCCAAACTCTCCAATTAAGCGGTGATCCCATTGGGGCGTTCAGGCACAGAATGGTTTAGCCTGGCACCAGCCAGTCTGTTGTGCTGGGAAGAGCTAACATTAACTCCCCACAGACAGAGGCGGCACAGCGAGGTGGGTAAACTCACCCCACCCTCCACACGGGTGCCTGAGCCGTGGCTGCCGGCGGCGCCTCCCGACAGCCTCCCACCTCCTGCTCCTTTTGCACGCAGACAGGCTGCCGAGACGACCACATTTACTGGAGGTTGAGCTCAGAGCTTGGTTTGAAAAGGCGCTGCTTAAAATATCATGGAGCAACAAGGTCTACGGCTGTCACAGGCTTCCTGCCTGCTCCAGGGACCAGCTCTCTTCCCTTTTCCTAGGGCACAAGCCCTTTCCCAAAGCACTCGCAGCCAAGGCCAACGCTCCGCCTGGCAGAGACTCCATCAACACATCCAACTCACATTCCTGGAGACATCCAGACTGCGCTGCTGGCACAGCGGTGCCTGGCACTGCCAGGCCTCTCCCAGCTGCCTGATGCCAACCGAAGAGTTAACAGCTTGCTGAAAGCCTCCTGGGACATGCCAAGTCCTTGGGAGAGGAGCAACCTACCCACCCTCTAAACAAGAGTTTGCTTGAACCGCTTCCTGACAAGCTGGGTTCAAAATGGGAAGTGACCATGGAAGGTACTTGAGCTTTATTCAGCCTTTTCTCTCTCTTCTCTGTAAAATTTTAGGAAAGTCTCTGAAACAACCAGTTTCAACAAACAGAGAATTTACCCGGGATAAAATACCGACTCGCTTCTCCAGATGCTGGCCACAGCAAAGTGAACACCCCACAGGCTCCCACTCTCCACCCGCTCTCCTGAGGCACGTGGTGCAGCTGGAGGGCAGCACCCTGTGCACAAGTGGGGCGAGATCTGGTGACCACACAGTGGCACCTCATGAAACATTACTCACCAAGTGTTCCTGGACTGGACTGGGGGGGAGCACCCAGGCCTGCATGGGCCACCACCACTTCCAACAGACAGGACTGTTGGACTTGATGATCTTACAGGTCTTTTCCAACCTTAGTGATTCTGTGACTGAACTGTAACGCTCTCCCTAACAAACCTGAAGAGCGATAGGTATGGGGATGAGATGGGAAACACCTCTGCAATCAGCCCTTTGGGCTGTGATGGGCTTTGAAAATTCAAGCACAGTGTGAAGGGGCTGAGGAAAAGGAAACTGCGAAGGAAGCAAAGGCTACCTGCAACGTGCAATGCTTCAACACTGTACGGCCGGTCAACACCCTTGGTGCTGACGGTCACAGGCATGTGCCAGCTCCCCCGCTGCAGGAGGTGGATGCCAGGGCAATGCCTCCACGAATAGTTACAGCGAGGACAGAAGACAACCCTTCTCACCTAGACGGAGCTCCCCAAAATTGCCGCATCCAATCTTCTTGCCGACCCGGAAGTTAGGACCCACCATTAAGACGCCCGAGTTGGTTCCAGCACTCCGGCTTCCATGACTGCTCCTTCCTCCACCTGTCTTGGACATCCTTTTACCTTCCTCCAGCTCCCCTTTCCCTCCTCTCTTATCAAAATCCATAAGTTTGTGATACCCCGGCCTCTCCACGGTTACGCTGCTGCCATACAAATCCCAGAGCTGCCGAAAGTTGAGGGGTGACGAGAAAAGAAGCAGGGCTCTTCTTGGCTAATACACCATCACGGTGAGCGATGGGAGGGCGGGGCGTGGAGAAGGAGGGATAAGTGGCCACCCACGGGTGCTGGGCTACTGAAACGTTAGTGCTTTCCAAGGTCCCACCGGGATTGTCATCATCGCCTGTTACAGGGAGTTCTTTGGTGGAGAGAACATCCTGCAGAGAGGGTCCTCCCAGCGTGGCTCCTCGGTCTCCCAACTGCAGAAAGGAGAGGGAGAAAATTAGCATGAGGAAACAAGGAGGCAGAGGACAACAGGGGGTTGTGGGCTCCAGGCTCCTGCCCCCAGCTCCGCAGAGCCCCTCCAACACCTTCCCTGCGTTACAGATAACTCCCACAACGATGAAGGGTGCCGCAACTGAGGGGTGGGAGAAGCTGGGGTATCAGGACCATCGCAGGGTGCCTTACGTCTTAAGATGCTGGCATAAATAAATAAATAAAAGTCTGGCTATGGCAGGCGGCAAAACGCTTGATGAGTGTCTCCAGGTCGGAGCCAGCAGAGAGTTACTTGAGGAGAACATCCCCACAGGGAAGGGCTGCTGGCAGCATGGAGACCTTTGGAGGCACTGGCCAAGGTGCTCAGGGCCAGGCTGCCACTGGTCAGACCCGAGAGTCCCCAAGAGAAGAGGACACACGTAAACCACTGTGTTATGGTGCAAACCACGCCAGGCATGCGATTTCCTATGAAGTGAAAAGAGGATATTCTGTCCAGGCGGTTGCTTGCCGGGAGGGTCCCTGCGGGTCCAGAGGTTATGGCCAGCTGAGTCAGAGCATTTCCCCCCAGCGCCAGCCCGCGTTGTGGCTGGGCCGGGACCTTTGTGCCAGGACGCGTGGGAGAGGACACAGTTTCTAAGGAGCTGTGCGTGTGTGGGGAATGACCACGCCCAGAGCTCCCATGACAGCCCGCCCAGGCCTGCCGGCCTGGGGTAAAACAGACACCCGTGAACAGGAACCCAGGACTTACTGACACCTCACTCGCCTCCATGGTGAGCTCCTGATTGCCTCCATTTCCTCCACTCTTGCAAACAAACCTTGATTTTAATTGCAAAGCTTGGAGTGAGGCACAGTGGTCAACAGGGCTGCTAGCCACAGCCTGGGCAAAAGCTGCTGTGACACTGGCTGATAGTAATTGATGGCTGTGGATGCTTGTTTGCTCAGTGGTCACGCAGCATCTTGCCTACCTCATGTGTGCAGCCCCCAGCACTTCCCAAGTGAGGCTGGCGGGAAGCCCTGTGCTGGCACTGGGGTAACCCGGGGTTCCCCTTGGCCCCCACAAACAGGCAGGGCTCAGCTCAGCCCCTTGAACCAGGGAGCTCCTTACCACATGCACACCCCTGCTCACTCACAGGGATTGGACTAGATAACCTTTAAAGGTCCCGTCCAACCCAAACTGTTCTATGACACTGGCTCCGCACAAGCCCCCCACGTACAGCTGACCACGCTCACATGGGTACAGCCTAACACCGAGGCCAAATCAGCCCCTCGCTCCCTTCCGGAGGGGTGGGATGACAAGTACCATTGATGAGCTCCGTGCTCAGGGAGCCAGGTTCCCAAGAGGGAGCCATACTCTCCCTCCACCCAGGACTCCCACTGGAGCTGCCTGGGGGAGGTCAGGCTCCATCCCTCCTTGCAGGGACACCAGTGTGGGAGGCAGCTACAGCATGCCAGGAACAGGACAGCCAGGAAGCTAAACATGGGCTGGGAAGTGCAGAGGGTCAAACAGGAGCCGGGTGCATGCTGGGAGGCCACGTGAGAGACAGACAGACCGACTGGCATGCGCATGCACATTCTGCTTTCCCCCCAGCATTCATCATCTCTGGTTTTACTCCCAGCTCAGCCCTTGCTGTGTTTTGAGTGAGCCGAGCTGGGAGGCAGCCCCCACCCCTCCCAGCCCACCCTCCCCAGCCCCAATCCCCCTCTCACCACCTTCCTCCACTTCTCTCCGGGCTCCCGCAACACCCACCGAGAGCCCTTGCTGCCACGGCCTCATTACCTGCGGGTTAAACAAGCAAACCCACACCCCTCCAGTGCTCAGACTCCAGGAAATGAGCACACTGCGAGCCCTGACGCTTGGCCAAACCCCGTAAAACTTTTTATTGGCTCTCAATAGCTATTAACAACAAAAAAAGGCTTCTTGTGCTAAAGGGTGCATGGGGGGAAATGGGGGAGGGTCTAAGAGCAACAGAGGGAAAAAAGCCTCCCAAGCCAGAGCTCAGCGAGGGGGAAGGACCGGCTGTGTAAGGGTCCATGGGCAGGGGATGCTCCCTGGGGCTGCCCCACTACCAGTCCTCACCTGACACCGAATCCTCGCCAGGGTCCACCACTCCCTGTCCACAGCACCCTGGCAAAATGCCACTGCTCTCCAGGAGGGACCAGAGCTGCAGGCACCGAAGGTACAGGGTGCTGGCCCAGCTCCTCGGGGCTGTTGTGGGTGCATGACGCCCATCTGTGGGACCTGCCTGTTCAAGTACTGGGGAACAAGGCTTTTCATGCAGGATGGGAGCCCCCTCCTTCCCCCGCAGGCTCCATCCTCCAGGCCAACAAGTCCGGAGCATCCCTAGAGCACAGTAGCCCCAGCACAGAGCAGCCTGGCCCTCCAAGGGCACCACTGGCAGGCCAACACCTGGGGACCATCCTGCTGCACCCAGCACATCTTGGCTGAGGGAAACTGAGGCACACAGAGCCTTCCAGCTTCCCCGAAGGCAGGCAGCTGCAGGCCGGCTCCTGCCCTGACGCTCCCTTCCCCCAGCAGCCAGCGGTCTCTGTCCCGTGCCAGCAGGAAGCAGGGTGGGAGCGGCAGCGGAGCAGGGCTTCCCTGCGCTTTGTTCTCCCCCAGCCCCAAGCGCACACGGCCAACACGTGATATCCTGCTCATTCTTTGCTCTCCTGATAATTTCCGCCCCGGGTTCAGCACATGGCGGTGCCCTCCCACCCGTCTCATGCTTCTCCCACCTCTGCTGGCCTCGCGCAAGGGCACCGGGGAGCCACTTCCCCCGTGACCTCCCAGCTCCTGGTGCAGGCGGCAGGGCACAGCGCTCCCGGGGCGTTTCGGGAGCCACTTTCCCCGGACGCGGCTCCTGCCACACACTGGGGAAGGGGCGGCAGCCGGTGATGCGCAGGCCATGCTGCTTCATACCCTGTTTTCGTTTTGAATCAGACCTTTATGTTCTGTCCCAGGGGGTTTCAGGCCCAGACTGTTTGCACAGTCAGGCGGCCGACAGCCAGAGCTGAGGGAGCTCCAGCCCCGCGCTTGGGATTATTTTTTTTAAAGAGTTATGGGCCAGTCTCTGCAAGGGAATTTCAGACAATGGAGCGAGACAGAGCCCTAACAGAAGGGAAAAAATAGATACTGTTTCCTGCGAGCACTGGGAGGCTATGCTGTCTTCCCCCAGCCCAGACGAACACAGGCAGCAGCGTGGCATGACTCTCCAGCCCTGCCTGTGCAGCCAGCCCCAGCCTTGGGAGCAGCCCTCCCGGCTCCAAACCCCGACTTCAGGCAGCTGGGACAGAGCAACGACCAGCAAGGCCATGGCACTGACCCCCGTGCTGGGGCTGTGTGCCAGCCGGCTGCCACGCTGCAATTCCCCCTTTCCCAGAGCCGGGCGGTCAGAGCAGCAGGAAGTCACTGAACCGCATCCGTGTGAGTCAGGCCAGGGCGAGCGATGCTCCTCCAAACTCTGCCCACCAGCCTCCCCTGTGGATGAGCCATGGGGAGGAATCTATTTTCGCATCCAAAGAGCGCCAAGGAGAGGCAACGGCTCTCCGCACCTTAGTACAAAAGCAGGACCCACCTCTCTGTGTGGTGTCAGCAACTGGTCAGCTTTTCCACTCTGTGCCATAAAGAGATCTCTGGCCTTTAAAATTGAGAACAACCTAATTAGAAACAGAAAACTTTGGTAAAATCCCAGGATTCCCACTGCTCTGGAGCAAACAGCTCTGCAAACCCCATGTTTGTTAAAACCTCTGGATGGGCAACAGGGACCCAGACCTGCCCCGTCCTGCCACCTCAGGGTAGCAGCGCCACGGGGAAGATGCCCCTGATAAAACTGACGGCACATTGTTGTGCTTTGAACAGGACTCCTCACCCAGAAGGTCACACCGAGGCAAGCAGCCTCAGAAAAGCACCTTCTAGGCTGGATTTGTTGGCCTGATATCAAATCAGATGCAAGATGAGACTAAGAAAACTTCTTTCTCTCTTTGGGGGGAAGGGGAGGTAGAATAAGAAAAAAAAAAGTTGGCCTGAAGTTTGGTAGAAGAAATTCCAAAGCAAGCTGTGGTCTTAAAACAAATAAGCACTGCCCTGCAGTGTTTGCAATGCAAGTGCTCCAAGCCAGGGAACCTGAAAGTGAAATAAACTGCAGACAAGTGCAAGTGACTTCAGCACCTCCCCAAAACAGAACCACAAGAACACTGAAAGTACCATAACGGGGGCAACACCACACTCAAGCAATCATCTGAAACCTAAAGAAGGGGTTTGTGTTGTTTTTGTTGAAATATTGGGTTCTTTTTATTTGCCATCTGGTTTTGAGCATGCCAGGTCTGCTCCAGTCACATTTACAAGCTTTTCCCTGCAGTCATGAGGGTGAGAAAAAGGGATTGGGGGTGGGGGTTGTTTCTTTTTTTTTTTTTTTTAAACCAGCAAAAAGCCACAATTCTAGTGCTAGCCCTTGTCTCCGAGACCTGTGACTTAGACTGAAATATCAAGGCTCGGGAAGTTCCTGGCCACATTTGCACGTATAAAACGCTGAAAAGTTGTATTTTTTAAAATTTCTTTCCTATATAGTGAAATCTCAGGGTTACTGAGAAAGGACTTGTACAATACCATCTGGGGCACATTGTTCTAGGCCCTTTGTACATACACACTGTTCCTGCCTGGAAGAGGTTACAATTAAACGGGGCAAGACAAAAGAAGGGAAGAAGAGGAAAAAATAGCTGCCCTGAGCAGGGAGGCGATTGGTGAAGGTCAGGGAGCAGGTCCGTGGCGCTTCTCGGAACACAGTCCAGGTGTCCTGGACCAGCTGGCACCCCTGGACGGATGCGATGCTGCTACCAGCCACAGAGGCTTGACCGTACCGAGCCCTGATCTCCGCAAGCCTTTGGGATGGTTACTTGAAGCTGGTTTCCCCATGTACTCTGTGCTTCGCGAGCAAAAGAGAAACACAGCTGCATCCAGATGAAAGAGAAAGGAAAGCTTCTTGAGAGCACAAAAAAGAAAAGCCCTTGACACTACACAGCTCCAAGTACAGATCACTGCCAATTAAAAGCTAAAAATAATCACAAATACCCTGATGTCCCAAAGGACGACCCATCAGCTGGCTCCCAATACAAAAATGCAGACCAAAAAGCAACCAGTGGCCTTACACAGCTGAAACCAAAACCCAATAAATCTTAAAAGTTGAAGAGGCAGATGAAGTCTTAGCTTACAAGGAGATCAAAAGTCATAAAACAAAGCAAGATCCAACATCTTTAAAGGAAGCTGCAGACGATCCCAGATGATGTCTACAAAGGTTTGTAGTTAAAAATGTATTCCAGCCTTCAGTGCCGGCAGCCAACCCCGCTCATGACGAAACGGGGAAAAGCTGTGCCACAACACAGAGGTTTCCCAAAACAAGGGGTCATGGAAAGCCTCACCAGGCTTACCACGGCAGACCCCTGTAATGGGTACGGTCAAGTCAGAGGTGGGAGTGGAGGCACCAGAGGGATGTGGGGCAGCTCTCTCCTCCCATGGGAGAGCAGGAGAACCAGGGCATCCCTACGCAGGCACCCGACAAGAGCTCAGCAACCAGAAAGGCAATGGGCTGCTGGAAGGCTCCAGCTTTTGAGCAGTGTGTAGATGCGTGAGCGCTACCCGAGCGCATGGAGCCCAGCCTCCAGGCACCATCCCAGCGCTGCGAGGGCCCTCTCCATCTGCCCCACACCTGACACGAGGCCTCCAGAGACTCAAGACAAGCAGGACAGCTCTTGGTACTCATGCGTGGCTCTGACTAGGGACCTTCCAGGTTGAGGGGAACGACTCATCTGGGGTGTGAGCAGCTATAGAATGAGAAACAGATGCTGAAGGGAGGCAAAAAACCCCAAAACCTCATTCCAACCTAATGCTGTGAATTGTAGCAGTACAAAAGGTCCTCCTGAGATGGCGATTTGGGCCCACACCTGTGTCGTCCACAGGGCCACCATTCCCACACATGTCCATGGCAGTGGGGAGCAGAGGCCAGCACAGGATGGAGGAACAAGACAGCAGTTTGTGGACAAAGGCTGTTCCAGCTGCCCCAAAGGACAGGAACTGGCCATGGAGTCACCTTCTCCCACCAACTTTGCTCTGGATTGAGAGGAAAGGAAAAACCTTCTGGAATGTCCCAGCGCAGCAGAAACCCTTCCCACAGGGTCTGCAGTGTCCCATGCTCTGCAGGACTGGCTGAAGTCCACCCTCTGGGCTGAAGCTCCTCACTTCTGCTCTTTCAACAGCTGAAAGCTTCAAGGAAAAGCCTGTCCAAACAGCTACCACAAAAGGGAAATACAGTGGATTTTCCAAGATGTAAAAATAACGCAACTACTTCTCATATTCTGGAAATTTCATGTTCAAACCATATTTGTCCAAGCCCAATGCTAGCGTCTCTTGCGGGACAGCCAATATGACCAGTACAACTAGACAACCTGTACTGGAGCGACAGCAAGCGCATACATGTGTGTAAAAACCCAGCTTGACCCACTGTTATTTAACTGATGTTTAAGAACAAATACAAGCAAACTGGAACTAGGCCACCTTTACACTAAGGTGGGAGCATTCACACACCTTCAGCATCAATTTGTCTTCACGGGCTCAAAACTCCTCTCTTCCACAACCAACAGAGAGCTGTAAAGCTGGGGGTGATCCACTCCCAGGCCCATAGCAGTACCAGGAACCTGCTCCCCATGCCGCTTTCCTTCCCTTTTCTCTCTGTGCACACACACACCCCCCCGAGCCGCAGGAGAAAGCCTGGTTCGAGATGGCCACATCAGACACCGAGAGAAGCCTGATCCTGTTTCTACCTTGGAGAGGTGGCAGCATGCTCCGGAGCACGCTGCCAAGCTCCCTGTGACTCAAGTCTTAACATTTATGAGAAAAATCCATGCTGGGTGAGGAAACAAGAAAATTGGTAGGAGGGGCTTTGGTTTGTTTTTTTTAAACGAAGAGTCCTTCCAAGACTTGGACTTGGGCAGTTTACAGCAGCCTTTTGCTTGGGCAACAGGCAAGTCATAAGCTGGAAGCATAAGCTCCTCTCCCTGTCTCGTGCTGCTGGGGTCAGGCAATGCAACGGGCTCCAGAGGGATCTCCTGAGCATCCTCCACCCCCAGACACACACCTCTCCTCCTAGCTGGACACAGCAGCTCGCCATCAGCTCCTTCCCACAGCAGACATGCCAAAGAAGCTTGGACACAGGTCCGTGGGGTGGGCTGTCCCCAGCTGCATCAGCTGCTTCCCCAGGAGGAAGAGGGAAACCTTGCTGTTTGGAGAAAACCTGTCCTGACCCCCACCCAGGGAAGGTTCCTCTGTGGGCTGGACAGGCAGCGGGGCTGTGCAGCACTCGGAGCTCACCCCACCTCGCACCTCTACCAGCTACAGCTCCGGTTGTGGGAAACCCAAGCAAACCTACCACGGCAGCAGAATATTCCTTATGCAAAGGCAAATTGGCTTGTTCTGGCCCAATTTCCTCCTGATCCCTCAGGATAAGAGGAGATTGAGCGCTTTCACTGACGATCTCGAGGCACCTGGTCAAGAAGGGCGTTCTGGATGTGAGCGCCTCACCTGCCATTGCATAGAAGAGTTGTGCCAACCCCGTCAGGATGGAGGACCAGTCGCATCTTGCAGGGGACAGCCCCTGTGGAAGAGTCGGAGCAGCAGGACAGGGGGTGAAGGGGCATTTATCTGTCCCGGGGAATCCCTTAAAAAAATCAGGAAGTCCTGAAAGCAGACGCTTTCCCAGCAATACATGACGCTTGTGCGGTTTCTGCTGATCGCAGCCACAAGAACATCATCCCCCAACCCCAGCAGGGTCAGGTTAAGCAGAGATGGCATCCAGGCCTCCTCGCAATCTCCAACGCTCTTCCCAGCTTACAGCAAGGCAGGAGCCAGCACAGCTCTGTTTACTCTGTTTCCTCCTTTGTGCGTTCATGTTGGTGTCAGCACAACAGGAAGCTCTTGTTAAATAGTTTGTTACTTAACTGCTGATGCAGAGCCACCGGGGAACCCAGGCGTAACACGCAGCGTGTTTCGAGAGGTGGGGGAGCCTTGTAGCTCAAGTTCAGGGCTGGGATTTGAGAGCTCTCAGCTCTGCCACTGCCTCCCTGGAGATCTGGGCATGTACTGACTTCCTGGCCTTTTGCATCCCAGCCGTTACACTGGGATAACAACTCCCCTGCATCTGCCTTGTTCATCCGAGGTCCCCAGGGAGATGCTCAGCTCTTTCTCAGTTTTGGAACAGTGCTGAGAGCTCAGCAACCTTCCCCCTGCCTCCTCCAAGGCATCCTTCAGGGAAAAGACAGGAACACAGTAATTGACTGAAGAAACTCCCCCACCAAACAGCAAGGCCATCCCATGAAATCCTCCCACCGTACCTGCGCTCCTGCTGCCCATGCGCGAGATCATCAGCCCACCACGGGGGAATATCCAACGGTCACCAATCTACCTTTCTGATCCTCACGTCAAGCCCACCAGCCTGCTCATCCCAAAGAACAGCCCTCATCTGAAGCCCTACAGCCCATCTTCCCGACTGCTTCCTTACAAGCCGTTGCATCCCTCATCGCACAAACATGGACACTGGTTCATGTCTGTACAGTCCTATCAGACTGAGTCATCGATTACACGGCAGACGCAGTCCTATCACCATGGTCACTGTACCAGGAGCGTTTGAAGCGCAGTTTCCCCTTCGATATGGGAACAGTTGCGGCTGGTCTGCCCCTCCAGCAAACAGAGACACCGCAGCGTGGTTTCACTTTTTGCCCCACAATGCTTATAATTAGGAAATTTGCAAGGGCAGTTTGTCCAAAACATGGGGTTTTTTCCATCCAGGTTGTTTCTTGGAAAGGAAAAAAAAAAAAAAGAATAAAGCCGAGGCTAATGTTTCCACCAGAATTTCTTCTAGTGTTCAGGGGAAAAAAACACCAAAACACCCACAAAACCCCTAAACTGTGGCAGCAAAGCTTTTAATCCAACATGATCCGAGCATCCTTGTTCCAAACCTCCCCTCCCTTCCTGGCTTCCCAGCTCTTTACTGAGAACACGGTGCGTCCGTGAGGAGGGAGGACTCCAGCCGCACGCTTTAGCCCAGCTCAGCCCCCTGAGCAGCAGGCACAGGGTGCTCCCGGCACCTTCAGCCTCGCCAGTGCCCTCCTGCCTCTGCCGCTCGCTGCACCCCATGGCCGGGCTCTTGCCCTCCCTGCATAGCAAGGGGTCAGACACAGCCAAGACAATTTTTAGCACCGTAATTAAAAACAACCACGACTAACGGAGCAAATAATCAGACACACCATCACCTCCAGCTATATAGTTAACACAGAACGAACAAAGAAATTACTTATAGCAAACAAAGCGACAGAGGAGGAACGCGTTGAGCCTCTGTTAGAGATTAAAGCATTTACCACGCGTAGCTGTACTGCTCTCAGCACAGACCATCAGCCAGCCTGAGCACCTCAGCATTTTACCCTGGCATCCCTCCGTGGCTCTCGGCCACATCCAAAAAAACATCCAAGCCACAAAAACACCAGGATTTAAAAATAAATAAATCAAAAAAATAAAGCACTTGTTTTTTACCCAGAGTTGAGCTGTACTGTGAAGAAGATGGATTTTTCTTTCTGGCTTCCTCTTTCAGCTATCATGTCTGTTAAGTATTTTTCTAAATTCAAAGTGTTCTCTTGTTACTGCCTATTCCCTTCCCCAGGAGATTTTTTAGACACTGTGCACTCTGGTCAGCTCTTAACCTAAAACAGATCAAGCTCCAAATCTCTTCCATTTTCTCCCAGCTTCCAAACACAAATATGGCTTTTTAAAGGATTACTGTGAGTTTTCTTTTTTTTTAAAAAAAAAAAAAAAAGGTTTATGCCACATTGTTTCCTCCTTAAGGACGAGAAAAGCAGACTTTCAACACTGTAGCAGAGAACTGCTTCTCCCGAATGGGAGTCCCGCTTCACAGCTCGGAGGCCTCACCAACACAAAACCAGTAATGACTCAGACGTGATTTCATTGAGATCTTTAGAGGATACTAGCTGACATATTCAATATCAGCCTGCTTTAAAGGCAAAATCTCAGCTGTTCCTCAAACTCCACCACCACTAACGGTGCAGTTAGTGCTGGGATGCCCCCCCCATCCCAGACAGACTCTTGCTGCCCAAGGAGCTGTATGTGCTCACGAACCTGGAGTGTGCACAGCGTCCCCCTGATCCAACTCCAGCATCCCAACAGCCCCAAAAGAGAGTGGGAGCAAAACTGAAATCTGTTCTCTAAACATAATGAAATTAAATAGGCAGTAAAAAGGGGGGAAAACCACCAGTAGTAGTGTTTTCAGTTCCCAGTGGAGCCCAGAAGGCAACGTCCTGAAGAGCTGATAGGAACTCACGTGAAGGTATGAATTCCCCACGCTGATGTGATTTTCAAAGAATTGCCTCCTTTTCGAGAGGAGCAAGGAAGAGCTGTACAAGCCACGTGCTGGAGAACCCCCCTGGACTGGCAGAAGGGTACAGAGCCGGACAACTTCACCCTGAAGTCTCAACCACTCACACCACAGCTCAGTGTGGACGAGGAAAACTCCCTGCCTGGCAGCGGGTAGGCAGGCAGGCAAGGATGCGTGTGTATAGCGTCAGCTCTAAGAGTCAGCTTTCTGGCAGCAGTTCAGCAGTAATTATTTTGCACCCAAAAATATCTAACGAGGAAACAAGCCCCTCTAACCAACAGGAGTGGGACCGTTTGGATGTGTGTTTGCTCCCTGCTTGCGTAAGCAGAAATAGAAATCAATGTGCTTTGGACAGTCCAAATTCAGAACAACCCAGGTCCTCAACGGTTTTGAGCACAAAAAAGCTTGCCGAGTCACCAGCTCTTCTAGGGCAACTCCTAAATCACTCAGTAAAAGCAGCCAGAAAGAAAACTTCATGCAGTATCTCTCCAATGCTGGAGCTGCTATGTAGTTTGCTCCCAGCCAAATGCAGAATTTCACTCATTTTGTTGGATCCCCATCCAAAGCAGTTACACCTGGATGGAAAATATTAACTGTGCTTTACCAAGGAGCCGGAAATACCACAATGGAAATTTCAGCAGCAGCACAGGAACCAAGCAAAAAGCTAAAAATACTTCTCTAGGAAAAATAATAATAGTAAATATACACATGCTAAAATAAGATCTGAAAACTAGACCGGAAAAGATCAAACACGGCACAAGTCAGACAAATCCACCCGAGAACCAAGTGCCTAAAGAGAGCCTATTCACCTTTTTTGGCTCATCAGCCACAAATTCAAACTTCCAACTACAGAATTCATAAAATCTACCAGAAAACACACTGAAGCTTTATTAGAGAGACCTGAAGGGAAAAAGCTTTTTGGTTGACTTTACAGACCCCACAAAAGGGATCTGTATTATACCCCTTGGTTTACCCCTTGTGTGACATGCAACTGGGCCCAACTAAGCCCCGGGGCAGCCACCTCCCAGCTCTCGAGCCACGTCCATCTCACGAGCCATTCCCACGCTCCCCATGCCAGATCCACACTGCATGGAAACAGCGGCAACGCCAAACCACTGTGGTGTGTTGGGAATGCAAAACCCCTGGTTGCAGGAGGGAGACAGGCAGCAAGGGATACCTGCTCACCTTCCCATCCAGCCCTGCTGTTGTGCCTCTGGGATGTTACTGGCATCTTCTACCCGCTCTCTACTCCAGTATCCCTTCTCTAACACCAGCAACAACCGTCTTCATGGCTGCTGGGACAGGAGAGGTTCTCGTATGCAGCTGGAAGATGGCAAGATCAGCAAATGACCTGACTACAGCTCCAGCCTGCTGCCCCCACTGCTTGTACTAGCGTCGCTTTGGTGTTCCTGCTCACAGATGGAGCAATTTCTGTCTGCGAAACTGCAACTTGCTTTGCTGTTACCGTAAGAGGGACACCGCAGGTTACAGGTGGGTAACCAGAGCAGCAAACCTGGTTCTGAACAACAGCGGAAAAGACACAGGCTCGCCTTCTGCCCCTGCATGAAGTCAATTACCCAAGGCTGTAATTCCGCAGAATCTATCACATCTTAACAGTTCAGCACAAAAAAAGCCAATTAGTATGTTGAAGTGGTTTCAGTTTTACTAATGTAGAGTTAGTAGTATTGGAAGAAAGGAAGTTCATTACAGACAAAGTAACGTCTGGCTGGGAGACCTTAAAAGGACAGTAGTCAGAGTCCAACTCCCAGCTCTTCATCCCTTCCCACAGCCCACATGCTCCAGCAGTTTCCATGGGACACACAGAGGCACCCCAGCCAAGACGCTGACGATGCCTTTCAAGCCCCCGCTCAGCACCGCAAGCGCTGGATTCAATAAGGCATTTCATACAGAGTCACTTACTTGAACAAGTGGTCTCAGCCGTCAAGCCCCTCGCATGCGCCGGGTTTTGCGGCTCTGCCAGTGGGTTTTCTATTTAAACCAGACAATACATCCACAACACAGCAAGCTCCAGTTAGACACCGGATACTAATTAAATCCATGCTGCTGCTAGAAGGCAGAGCTGCAAAGGAACCAGCTGCCTTCCAAGAGTCCACAGCAGTTGGCCAGCAAAAAACTGTTTACCAGTCCCCTGCCTTCCCCTTCTTCTGCTCTCCCCTCCACATATTTACCGAGGTTGACATAAGAGCAGAACCTCCTTCTTCTTGCACCGATTCCACTGTCACAAGCACGCTCATCTTCGGAGAGAGCCTGTAAAGGTTTCGTTTCTACAGTCAAGACCCGATACTGCTATTTACTCCACTCATGCCCAGAGCACAAAGCCAGAGACTCAGCTGTACAGCCAACATCAACCCCAAGAAGCTTCAGAGCAGAACAATCCAGCCAGATCTGACTGACACACTGGGAAAGGTCAAGTCCCTAATGCTCACCTAATGCAAACCCCAAGGTTTGCTTTTACACCTGGTGACTCCTCACAAAATAGGCTCTCTCTGCAAGCAGGTATCCAAAGGATTGTCCGTATCCCAAGTCACTGAGTCACATTTTGTGTCCTGGGAAACGGAGAAGCCCCAGGAGAGCTACTGCTCAAACAGCTACTGAGCACTGACCTCTGGAAGACAACTACAGAGCCAGAGCCCAAAACATCTTCAGGGACAGCCCTATTCTGTATTTCAACCTCTGCCACTGGATACGGATCCTTTTTAACCATTTTTGCTTCAGCTTTGGGGAAAAACCACCTTGACAACTCAGCCACCCTTTTACTGCCTTGGCACGCGATATGGAAAGGGAGGCTGAATGCAGACAGATCCAGACGTGCTCCAAGCGACTGCTGGGCCCACAGCACTGCAGGGATCCAGCTGAAGGGCGACTGACTTGTGAAAGTTGAGCAGCGCCTGCAGATGCAGAACAGGAGCTGCACAAGCACGTCTGTAACAGGCATCACCATGCCCTCTCCATCCTTCCCCCAGCACCATAGATGTTTCGAGAGCAGGTTTAACTTCAGGTAACCTGTTGGTTCAGCAGCAAAAGGCACATGGCAGCAGTGGGACCCAAAGCACCTGCAAAGCCTTTCTGTGAAAGGGATGATCCTACATTTGTCACAAACACACAAATTCACTGCCACCACAACCCAGATCATCAGCCTGGTTGTGACGGTACCTATGCTGGGCCACGCTCCAGGAACAAGGCAGGAAAGTACTGCATTCAGATGTCAGACTTCCAAGTAAGGCAAGTTCCCCTTCCACTTTCTTCCCTCCCGTCTCCAGAGCTTCGCAGTCACCAGACAGTGACAAAAAAAAAAAAAAAAGGCTTCTAGACAAATAATTTTCACCCAGCAGCTTGGAACAACCATTTCCATTTCGCATCTCACATCTGAGGCTAGAACACCTCCTCCTGTGCTGCTGCAGCCTGAAACAAGGTTAAGACCACCTCTACCAGCATGCTAGTTCTCCAGCCCTGTCCCTGAATACTCCCATGCCCTCAAAAGCTAACATTTTTCACAAGAACAAGATAAAGTGCTGCTCGCTTTTCTCTTGATAAGGGATCTTAGCACACATCCGGCAGCGTGCACAGGAATGGATGTGAAAGAAGAGTTGCCATCGGTTTCACAGACAGAACAGAGGAAGGCTCTCTCCCCGCCTCCACTGCAGCCAGAGACGTGCTGCACCTTTGTTTTGCAGCAACAGCCACAGCAGCCGAGAGCTGCCCTGCCTCCTGCCAGGCCACCGGGCAGAGGCTGCAGAACCTGCCCAGCAAAAGGAAAAGGTTTAGGGACAACCTGCCGCAAGTGGACTTTGTCAGCAAACCAAGAGGAACAGCAGGTACAAAAGGAGGCAGCAGCAGGAGAGGAAACATCAGAGGAGCACACCAACAGCCCAGCAAAGCAGAGAGGGGAAACACTGCAGCAGCTGTGAGGCCACAACATGCCCACCTGAGAGCCGGTCCTGAGCCCACCCACTTGTTGCCTTCTAGAGCCAGCGGCCACATTGACCCACAGAGAATGGCGCACAGCCGCGCTGTTAACACACCTCACCAGAGCAGGAGAGCAGATGTTTTGGCAAGTGACCATCCATCTCCCACCCCACCGTGACCGGCTTGCTTCCCAGCCTGGCACCAGGGCCACTTTGCACTGCTACCTGCTAATAAACTTCAGGGCTTTCCTTCCCTCCCTCAAATTTGCAGTTGTGCATGTGAGCACACGTGTGTATCTACACATTAGCATGAAGTCAGACAGTTGAAACAGAAAACTCCTGGAGATCTCTGAATCCCAATCTGTGAAATGAGTTCTTTCCACCAAAGCAGAGAGATGGGAAGGTGTCCTGCTCTCCCAGCCCTAGGACAGCCCAACTGTCACAAGGCCAGTCCATCAATAAAGTGTCGTCACACATGTGATGCTGTGCACGGCACCATCGCTTCTCTCCACTCTGCTGAAGGCAGAGCAGGATCCACAGCCTCCGTTACAGCCCACTGAGAAAGACCTACAGCCAAAACTTCCTCCTGTTTATGCAACCACAGGCCCCTGAGGATGGAAAACAAGCCAGCACAACACAGAAATAATCCTCACCACAATGTGAAAATGCCACACGACTGAGGGGCTGCTGTGCCACCTTCACCCCTTGTCAATGGGCCACAGAGCAAGCTCCAGCCCATGGCAGGCAGCCCTGGACCCACACCCGTCAGTGCAGCCGGCAGATGACACAGCAGCTCCTCGCTTGCTGGCAACACAGCTCCTTTATCAATTCCCACGGACAGGAAGGTCAAGAGCAGCTCTCAACGAGGCACTGAGGAAGGGGGTACCCCCGCAGCCCCGAGTCGTGGACTGCTCTGTACAACAAGCTGGTGGAGACAAACGGGCTCCCCGGCGAAGCGCAGCACAGCTTTCTCACACTGCCAGACTGCAGGTGAACTGGTCTCCCGCTGCCAGTCCCTGCCTCTCATTCACCCTCCTCTTCTGCAGGAGGCACCGCGCTGGTGTCATGGGCGTCATTCAAGGGGGACACTGCCCACAGGATGATCCATGCCTCCTCACGGCGGGACGAGGCTCCAGAGAAAGCCCAGGCAGAGGTGTTCTGGTGTGCACAAGTCGGAGCATCCGACCAGACGGTGGGGCGAGACCTCCCGCCAAGCGCCGTGGGAGAGCTCCTCATGGCTCTGCTTACAGAGCACCAACCACTGCTGCGTCCCACAGGCCAGGAAGCAGCAGAAGGGGAGCAGAGGACATGGGAAGACACAGCCATCCAAGCACTGTCTCCGAGGGAGTGCTGTCAAGTGGTGGGAGACATTCAAGAGCAGAGGAAGAACACGACCCTTCCGAGGATGTCCTCAGAGATCCCGCAGCCTTGAATCCCACATGTGCTTCCTTCCGGCATTGCGAGGGATCAGCTGTAGCTAGGATGAGGGGCTCAACATTTGTTCTCCAAAGGATAAGGGACATTTCCCAACCCCTTTCCTGTAAAAAAAGCCAATTCCTGGATGCGCATGGCTCCCTTCCCTTCCTTTCCTCCCCCAACCCCAAGCTGGGTGACAGTCTCAAAACCTTTCATCCACCTGGAGGAGATTTCCTCCCTGCAGAGGAACTCAACTGAACACAAGCACGGGGGAGCCAGGCGCGCTCCTCCCCAGGGAGCGGGACGCCAGAGCAACATACTCAGCACTTTTTCCTCCCCACAGCCTTTGGATGGGCTCCCAAATAACCTCAGGAGCAGGAGACTGGGAACAAACTGCTACCCTCAGACACTCACACCAGGGGTCTCCCCACAACACAAATGGTTTGAAACTGGCCGGAGCTGGCCCAACATCACTGAACAACCCAGAGTACCCCCAGTCGCTCCCAGCTTCCAAGGAGCAGGAGATGAAAGTTTAGCAGAGCACTAGCTCTCAGCACTTCCATTTTCCCTCCTTGCAGCCCCTAAGCAGCCACAGAATGACCAAAAGCACTCCCTCCGCTCACCGCCTGCACAGCCTCCTCATGTGCCAGGCACTGGGAGCAGGGGGTCCCCGGTACACCCCATGGGGGCTGAGCCCCTGGAGCCGGCAGGGGAAAGGCTTCCCCAGAGCAGGACAGATGAGGAGCCCGAAGACTATCATCAGCACATCGCACCAGCCTGGCAATTTATGTGCTAGGGGACAAACCTGCTCCGACAGCAGGTGATGCTCACTCTTCTGGAAGCCACCATCTCTGGAGGGCAGGACATGCCTGCTGCCCAAACTGGAGTCACGCTGCAAGTCCACAGCAGACTTTTCTCTGAACCGTAGCTTTCCAAGAAACCACGCAGGAGAAAACCCTGTTACCCGCTATGTGCAGCCCAGACTGTCCAACCAGAGTCCAGGCCACCAGGGAGCTCTAGATGATACCAGGTGTGGATGCCGCTGTTTCAAAGCTTGTACTTGCCACCCCTGAACACACACAAATGACCACATCTGTCATGCCAGGTGGGAGACCCCAGAGGAGACCACATCCATGACCCTGCGCTGGCATGCACACCATATGGTTCCAGGGGCTGGGCACACACCTCCTTCCCTCACAGCAAGCTGGGCAAGAATCCAGGCAGCAGCATTAGCCATCTTATCGTCCCAGTGTTCCTAGTCACAAGCTCCAGGGGCTTTCCAGACGGCTGATCCAAATGCTAAATGCCCCCTGGCTCTTATACTACTCCTTGCAGCAGCTGGCTCAAAGTACTTCACCAGGGAAGTGTCATTACAGAGGAGGGAACTGAGGCACTTAACTGCCTAACATCGCACAGAAAGCAGTGGCAAACGAGGGAGAAAAGCCTGGTGGTCCCCAGAAGCTGCTGTGCCCTCTGAGGTCATCTGCGCAGAAGGTGGCCCTGACCACGGGCACCTTCTCCAGGCCAGGGCAGTAACCCGGCCTTGCGCAGCACTGCCCGCTCGGCGCTAGAAGCAGGTCAGAGGCCTGGCTGCAGCGATTGCCAGATTGGTTTCAGATTTGTCTCCTGGTTCGTATTTCCAGGAGGCAGTGGAGCGGACACCCCCAGGCAAAGCTCAGCTAGTACCTCCCTCCTCCTCACCACCAGCACCACCCTGGTCAGGCACCATCTCTTAAGAGCCATCAACCTTCTGTCAAGGGATACAGAGGGACACCAAGGGGTGTTTTATCTCCTGCTTCCTCCCCGGCTCTGCCACTCCAGGGCTCTCACCAGGCAGTGGTGGAGGAAAGGAAGGGCTCGCTGCCTGAACAACTGGGGAGGGAGGGTGAGCTGTGCTGTATGGCCCAGGAAACTCAGCACAGAGCCAGGGAGATGCTGGGAGCGCTTGCAGGGGAGCTGAAAGCTCAGCAGTGCAGCCTAAGCCGGGAGAAGATGCTGGCCATCAGCCAGACAGCTCAGGGCAGCCCCGCTGCCCCCATGAGGGACACAGCCAGGAACTCTGTGCTGCAAAGCAACCAGCTCCCGCCAGGAGAGCGCAAAGCCCATCTGGGTGGCTTTGAAAAACCAGACAGTTTTTCCCCAGTCACTTTCATCAACACTTCTGACGGGCAATTGCTGTAATACAGATTTGCCCTGCACCTCAAATAACAGGGCTTCTTCCCAACCCTGCTTTGGGACCAGGGCAGGGGAGGAAGCAGCAGAGATGAAAGCCACGCAGCACTGGGGGGACGAAAACCACAGCCTGTTTCATCTCCCCCCTCCAAGATCTGGGATAGTTACTCATCCCGCAGGGAACGGGGGCAAGTTGAGCACTCTGGGGCCTTCAGCTAGAAGGGGCTTCCAGAAGGGGTTACTAACGAGCCACTCACATGCCAGCCACAGTTTAAAGTGGGGAAACAGACCCACGGAGACTCCAACTCAGCAGATTCGAAGCCTACATCCAGCCCGGCTGCCAAAAGCTTGTGCACCGCAACAGCAAGATGCGTGTGACAGCAGGGTTCCCCCGCTCCTCAGCCCATCTGGGGACTGTCAGTCTGCAGAGATCTGCTTGGCCTCCTGTCATGTGTATCGCTACCAAACCCTCTTCTGTCAGCAGGATCTGGGTTGGCATAAGCACTTTTAATAGTAGGATTTTTTTATTTTTTTTCCCCTTAACCCATATCCTCTTGACAGAACCAGGTTAGGAAGCAGCTGCACTGGCAGATCTGGGATAGCCTTTTGCAAGACAAGGCAGGGGAAAAAGGGGTGCCCGGATCCAGTTATCTCTTCAATCACCAAACTACAGCTAATTGCAACTTCCTCAACTCCCCTAGGGTCACAAGGAAAGGGGGAACAATGCCAGCTCTGCTCTGTCCCAGCCCAGTCACTTTGCTCCAGAGTGGGCCCTTCGCCCTGGAGAGCCCCAGAGCAGGGTGGGCGAAAGAGGGTGTCATTCCCACCAGTGACAGGGGCTGTTTCCATTTCTGGGTGGTGGAGCTGCAGCTCTGCCAAGCCGAGCTGTCCCACATTTAAGCAAACACCACTTCCCCCTCTGCTTTCTTCCCCAGGCTGCTCAAAGCCCCACACCTTTCCTCTCAAATTACTGCCAAACCTTAAGAATTGGGGGGGAAAGAAGAGGGAGAGGGAAGGGAAGGCTTCCGGGAGTGTGTGTGTGTATGTGTCACAGGGAAACCTCTCCCCAAAAAGCTGTCAAAAGTCCTTGTACAGAGGTGCCAGAATCACTTCCCTACTGCAAAGTCACACGGGAGCTGGCTCGCTGCCACCCTGGCTTACGTATGCTGCTCCCAGCTCTCCACTCCAATGGGGACAGTCACCCAACGGGGGACAGCCTTCCAGGACCACAAGCAGCACCCGCCGTGCAGACTGTGAGGAGGAAAGAGTAGCACTGTGCGATTAATCTTTCCTGCAGAGTAACTGGGGCGGAGGGATGCTCTGTGGCACGACAATATCCATCAGCTTACATGCAAGCGTCAGCATCTTCAGAGAAGCAACGAGCAATCCATGAGGCATTTATCTTCCCACCCCCTCTATTACAAGACCAAGCAGCTCAATCCATTACACATTTCCCTGCAACCTCTCAAAGGTACAGAAGCAACCTGCTTATTTTACAGATGGGGAAGTGAAGCAGCACGAAACTAATGTGTCCATGATCTCAGAGAAGAAAAGTGGGAGAGGGAAGGGTGATTCCCAGCTAACTGGAGACTAACTGGGACCAATTCCTAAGACCCAGACAAATACCCCAGTCTGCTGGCTTACAGGGAGAGGTAAGCTTCAGAACAGAGGGGCTAGAGACCTACATCCCATTCCTGGGCACACCACAAATTTTTCAGGATCTTTTCACGCCTCCATCCCTCACGTAGAGGATCAGACCCGCAATCCTTTTTTTAAAGACCGTGACAGCTTTGTGGATTAAGGACTCAGACTGGTTTGCCACCAACCTCCACATCAGAAAGGCACGTTCCAAAGGTTTTTTCTCATCTTCCCTCGCTCCCCACCTACGTGCATTTTGCACAGGATCAGAAGGCCAGGACCGAAACAGGAACACCACAGGAGTGGCTACAGCCAAGAAGGTGGCTACAGAGGTGCTGTGGACTGGGAAAGGATACTTTTCAAGCGGTTCATCCAAAAGACTACTCTCAAACAGGTAGATCTAGTGCGACCTCACTGGTTCCTCCCTTTACGTTACCTGCTCAAGACCTGCTTCTCTGAGCCCTACACAAAGGGCTTAATTTATAAAGTCAGAGGGATCACCCACATGAAGGAACATGTAGGATACACCACCACCCCCCCCCCAGGAGGGCCCATTTCATCTTGCTGCTATTAATACCTGGAACATTATTTGCACGAACAAACTGTCCCTTCTCCCTCATTTCTGGGCTCTCACTTCTCCAATTTGTCCCAGAAACCCCAGCCAACACACGTTCACCCTCCTCTAGTACACACTTCCATCCAAAACCCAAACATTTTCTTTTTTTGAGTGAATTACTCACATGTCTAGTTCCTGTCACCTCTTCTAGTCCCTGCAGACAGGACACAGCTCTCCTGGCTCCCTCATTTATTATGCAGCCAATTTGTGGGCTTAAACCCATCAACACTTATTATGGAAACAGGCCAAGACTTCCCACAGCTGCACAGTGCTCTTGGGTGCCCACCCGCAGCCAGCCCTGTGGGTGCGTGCTCAGAGGGGCTGCCAGCCACACTCTGGAACATGAACCCCTCTACGGCATATCTTCTTATACAGCCCCCGATCCCCTCCGAACGCCAGCACCACACCACCCTCTGAGCTGGATGGGGCTCTGACAAAAGCCTTTGCTTCCCCAGTGCCAAACCTGTCACTAAAAGCCAGAGCCATGCTCTGGCTGGAGTCAGCGCTCCTTAGCATGGCTTCAGGCTGGGATTGAGGGCTGCCTGCAAGCCCTTTGCTACACTGGAAGGAAGAAGTTCTCAACCTGTCAGAGCTGGGCTGAACTCTGCACACAGGAGCCTGGGCAAAGCCTTCCCCTTGGGTTGGCTTGCAAAGAGCTGCGTGCCTTTGATTTTCCTTCAAGAGAAAACATGTTCTTTCTGTATCTAAGCAAAACTCAGCTAAAACAGTCGAGCATGGCCAAAAGCATCCAATCAAGAGCACAGAGCATGAGAAGTCTGGGCAGAGGATTACCATGTAGCCAAGGAAGCCCAGACTTCACATCCAGACCCGGAATTACTAACCTGCCCTGTCTGCAGAGAGGCCTGCCTGACCTGCCCAAGGCCGCCTAAGGAGCTGGGAAGAGAGGACCAGACCCCTCTCCATTGCCATGTCCTCACGCACCACAACCAGCCCATACAACCCGCAGAGATGCTGGCATAACCTGACCTGAATTTTGACCTACACCACTGGCATCCCAGCACAAAGCTCCACACAGCTGCTTTTTGCCCAGAAACATGGGACAAGCTCAGTGCTGACCAGCAGCGGACACTGCGAGAAGGATCATGCTGAAAGGTGAGAGGGGACAGGAGAAACCACAAGCACCTCATCGAGCAGGTCCAGGGAATGGGAAATCCTGCCATTAGCAGGATCCACTGCAGAGGATTTCACAGCTAATGAACTCTCACCAAAGACCACAGAGAAAGCAAAAGCAGCAGAGCATTTCTTTTCCGATAAGCTGCTTTTATTGAGAAGTTTACGCATGCTTCAGCCCGGCTGCCCACACCAGCCCCAGCTGGAAAGCAGCTCCAAACCTGTGCCTTTAAATCCCCCCTGGCAGCAGGCGCGCAGGACTGGGGCTGTGTGAGCAGACACACCCTGCGCCGCTGCCTGCTCCAGCCGCCGGAGCACACAAACATTTCCTCCCAGCCGCTCCTGCGCTGCGGCTCAGCCAGAGCAGCCTCAGTACCTGCCAGAGCCGCACCAGAAGGGGAACACAGGCTGTTTGACACAGACCTGTAAATACAGAGACTTAAACTTGTTTCCTGAAATCCCCCCTGCTTCCCCCCCCAGCAGTGGATGTTCTTCCCTCAAACTTCTTCCTTAAGGCAAATATTTAGAGTCTAACAGGCATTCCTCATCACAGGCACAAGTTAAATATTGGCCCTAAAACAACAGCAAGTGCCTTTAAATTATTCTGGCTGGAGAAGCACCGCTCTGGACTTTGATTTCTGGCTCTGAACAAAAATAGGAGCAAAGCACCGAGCATTACACTCTTCTCCCAGGAGAAGTCAGATTTCAGGCTCTGCACGTCCCCTGCCAGGACCACAATCAGCAGTGGGAACTGTCCCCTGCTTGTGCATTATCACACCTCGGGTGTCTGCTGTCATGGAGCCAAACCCGCTGCAGTGCATCCTCTGCGCTGTGCACAGGATTATTTTGAGTCTCGTTTCCAGGTCTGCGCTTATATATACACTCAGAGAGACATTAGAGAAGACCTGCTGGGAACCGTGGGTGCCATCCAGACTGCAGTGAGGGCATTTGCACATGTTGTCCTCGCCCCTCTGGCTGCATGACCTCCATTCTCAAAGGCACCCATCCTTCCATCCAGCCATGCCTGGCAAACTGATCTCTCCGGTGCAGAAGATGCTCTAGGCTGTTCCTGCTATGCAGGCAGCCCAGCTCCCTGATGGACGTGCTAGCTCTTGCAAGAAAATATCTCAGCAAGGTAGGAGCCCAAGAAGTCAGAGAGATGTCAGCAAAATAAACAGGAGAGGGAAGGGTACGGAGGAAAAAAAAAAAAATGCAATGAGGTCAGCACCCCTGAAGCAGGGCTGCATCTGGGCTCTGGGACGTTGTGGGTGTTTTCTGCACAGAACAGGGGAGCAGAGCTCCGGTCATGACTCCACAGCCAGCCCTGAGCGGCCGGAGTCCCTGCAGAGCTGGCCTCGCCTCAACCCAAAGCAGCCCTGCAATGCCCCGTTGCTGCCGAGCCAAGCCCATCGGCAGACGGGGCTGCTACATCACCGTGCTGCTCACACACCTCCTGCTGAAGGCAGGCCTGCGTCTGCGCCTCACAGCCGAGGCAAAGGAGCCCCTGCCAAAAACCACCTGAAACCAGAGTTTGCTCCAATGCAAGGGGTTTGCCCACCATTTCTCCGTGGCAAAATGCCACACAGATTTACACAGAGAGCTTTAGCTAGAGACAGGTTACTGCAACACAGCACAGGTGTGCCTGAACAGCATACTGCACAGTAACTCACATTCACAGTGTTTATTCTACAACCAGCTAAATTCAGCGTGGTGTGTGTTAAATGAGCTTCCCTCTCACGCTCATGAACTTGGTGCCTGCAGATCTGGTAAGCCCAAGGAGCACCTTGCTTGGCTCTCCCCGCTCCAAGTGGCGGGCCTGGTAGGGAGAAAAGGGGCCTGAGCAGCAGAGAGTTGCTCCCTGGCAACATCCCCTGCTGTTGCATGAGATGGAGAGCATGACGGTCTGCTGTGCTGGAATTCCTCTCTCTACTCCCTTCCCTGCACCGCAACACCTACTGCTTCAAGCTGGAGAATCTGCTGGGGACTCTGACAATCTCCTCTCAGGAGCCCCTGAGTGGGCAGACACTCCTATGAAAAATAGCATGGGTTTAAAATCAGTTGCAAGTTACCTTGGAGGAAATGTTAAAGCTCCATCCCTCCAAGCACTTCCTATTCCTTCCCCAGCCGCTGAAGCGCACTGAGCAACGAGCTCCAGCAAGCAAGTTTGTGCAGGAATTCCCAGGGCTCAAGGCGGAGACTAGTCTATACCTGTCAGCACCAACACCTCTGGTGCCTCGTCCTGTGGCACACTGACCCCACACCCACCAGAGGCGACTGCTGCTCCTCAGCTCCTGGCTGCAAGCAGTCCCTTCCAACATATAGACCACAGCTCCGCTTCCAGCGCTTGTTCTAAGTCACGTCCTTAAAGTTCTCTGTACTTGGGAACACAAAAGCTAGACTTCAACTCAAACCTGCATCGCCTTCAGGATAAGAGGAATCGGCATAGCTGGGGGTGGGGGGATTCCAGGAGAGCCTTAGCCTGCCCCTCGCCCACACAGCACAGAAGGTGCTGGAAAGCACCATCCTCTCCCTGCATCAAGCTGGGGAAACCAGGCAGAGAGTATAAACTTCATCACTGCCAACAGTCCATGCTAAAAAAAAGGAAAAGAAAAAGAATTTCTTGCTTTGTTGTTTATACCTCAGTGCTATCTCAAAAGCAAAAAGCAGTGAGATTTTCTACCTGAAAACATCGGGCAATGACAAGAGTCTGTAAGAATGGAGCTTCTGAGTAGTGCAAAACCATTACACCTCTGTTCTGGTTTTAAATTGGATTACTGCTGACCTTTCAGACCCCATCATCCAGCCCCCTGCACCCAGGCATCAGCCACTCTTAGCAAGACTTTCCAGCATCCAGACTGGGAAGGGGAACCAATCCCCAGAGACGTGGCTGTGCTCCCAGGGTACCCACAAACCCTCCCCGCACCGCTCCTCCTGCACAGGTCTGCTCAGCTGCAGACCGGCGGGGCTGCAAAGTTCTTCCAAAGGAAAGCTTCACAAAATCCAAGTTCAAGACCAAACTTAACCCCTGTTTATTAACTTAAGAACATCCCTCTCAGGCTGACAAAGCCTGCGCATCACCTGCCAACTGTCTAATTCACCATTTGGAAAGAAAAAGCCAGGCCTCCCTCATTAAAAAACATTACATAATGTTAAATAACAAAGGGCTACAGGACACTCTTTGGTTTGTGGACATGTAAAAGTGTACAATAAAAAAGTTAATGCTTCTTTCCTCCAGACTCTCAGCGTCTCAAATACCCTGGGAGCCCAATGAGCACCTTATTTTCAAGACCTGGCTGCAACAAGGTCTGGGCTCATCCCAGCTACTGCTCTCGCGTTCAACTTACTGCCACCTCTGCCCCACAGACAATAAACAAAACACAGCACTTCCCAGCTCTGTTTCAAAGCAGTGTCCCTACCAGATGGCAGTGGGGCTGTATTCTGCCTCCTAACGTCTGATACTCGAGAAGAAGCAGAGATCTCAGCCTGCGGCACAGGGAACCCTTCCCAGGCCTGAGGCTCAGCTCCTCCAGACCTCACAGGAGAGGACTCCAGGCTTCCTGCATGCCACCATCTTAGTGCAAGTCTTTTTAGCAGACGAGATCATGAGAGCTCCTAGTTTTAATGTCACATGTGAACTAGCCTCAAGACATCAAGGCCTTAGTTTCCTGCAAGTGAGAATGTTTATGCTGCAACATTTTAAGCGACACGGGTCTGACTGCAGTGGAGAAGGCAGATGTCAGCAGGGTACTGCTTGGAAAATGGGACTGTCACCCACCTTCCAGCAGAAGAATACAGACTTCATGGGCACTGGGAAGTCTTCCTGGACACACAGCGAACTTCTGTCCGTCATCTTTTTGGAATCAATGAAGCCAATTTAAAGTCTTTCAAGAACTAATTGAATTCCTCTACTCCAGGAGCAAACTCTCCTTACTGTGAGCTGTGAAAGAAATCATGGACATCTTGCTCCATGCAGCATTTTAAAACACCCTGTAAAGTCTTACCTACAAGTTTCAGCTTACCTGAAGAACCACTTCCTAAATAGTACAGCGTGGGATCACCTCAGCACTTATCGAGTGCCCCAATCTGTTGCAACGTTACCATCGCAGCAAGCGGAAGACAGACAGACTTTTTGTGGTTTTACACACACTGCACTTGCACCCAGCACACACTGTACCACCTCTCCCTCCCTATCACAACAGGGCTGGTGGAACCTGTGAGTGGTGGGGATCACAGCTCTGAGCACCTCGGGTTGAGACAAGCCTTGGAAGGGCAGACCCATGTCTCAGCCCAGCTGCCACAGAGCCACCAGCAGCTGAGAGAGTAGTAAAGACATGGCAGGAGGTATCCTGGAATATCTCAGCTCAATGCATGCTCTGCAGTAAGCTTTTTTTAAACCGGTTATTAGGAATAATGCATCAACGTAACGTGCAAGGGAGGGGCTGTCCAACAGGAAGGGCTGCAGCCTGTGTAGGGATTTAGAAGAATTCCCCAGGAGATGGAGGGCAGCTAGCGTGAATCTGGGAGCCAGACGGAGAGCCCCAATACTCTGCGTTCAGCTGCCCCAGCAGAAAGTCCCCTTTACACTTTCCTCACAACTGAGTCCTGCTTCTTCTCTACAGCAATGGACCTACCAGAGACACAGACTGCCAGTAGGAAGTATAAACATCCATTCTAATAAAAACTCAAACCTATTTATAATCACATAGCTTTTCTAACGGGAAGATAACTTGTTCTCCGGCAGAACCCCAGAGTTGCCGAGAGACCTGCTCCCCCTCCTTCCCCTCCCGCCTCACAGGGTACAGCAGGACTGAAGCAGTCTCCAAGCCACGCCACGTCTGGGCCCGAGGAAGGAGGCTTGGTTTCACAGCTTCTCACTGTGCCCAGGACAAGCCAAGTCTGCCTAGTCAAAGCCCAATTACAGGGCTGTGGGCAGAGCTGTTCCCACAAGCTCTGAGCAAAAAGCCGTTGTAAGCACACGAAGGAAGCTCCTGCATTGGCACCCGAGTCTCCCCCCTCTCAGCAGCACTACAAGGGAAGAGGGTTTGACTCCTGACACAGCTGGAAGTCACAGGAGTAGCGCCAAGCAAACCAGGCCACTGCATGCTGGAACCAAACCCCACATTAACCAGCCCTGGCAAGTGAAAGGACAGCATCACTTCCACAGCCCGGAGGTCCGCACCTCTCCTGCAAACCCCCAGGAAGGAGCCAAAGCACAGCAGTGGTTGCCACTTACCCGAGGCTTCCTCACCATCTCAGACAAGCCTTTAGCGCCTGTAGCACTGCAGTTCCGCTATCTGAAAAGCGGAGATAAACAGCTTCCTACCCAGACAGGCCCATGTGAGCAGGTCCTTTTAACAGCCTGTAATGCCCCCAGACCGGAGGCTAGGCACATACCTGGATGGACCAGCCAAGGCACAGGATTGCTGTTCCAGCACAGCTAATCAGAGCTCCTCCTAGCTAGGAAAAGCACAGTGGGGGGGAAGAGAAGGCTACAGAGCACAATCAGGCCCGAGTCCAGTAAACATGTTTATTGGCAGTTGCTCTCGGACACCGTCTCTTCCAGCCCAGTGGGGCTGGAGGGGGTGGGGGGAAAAATACTGATTGTCCATGAGCACAACCCTCATGTCATTCTCATTGATCCGCTGAGTCACTCCCATATTAACAGTTTTGACAACACTCAGGCTGCACAGGAGCTCGGAAACAGAATACAAAACAAGAGGCAATGCGAAGCCTCTCCACGTACTGACACCAGCGGAGAGAAGCACTCGCAGGGCGGAATCCAGAAACCTGCTGAACTGCAAGTGCCAACTTCCTCCTCTCCACTCGCTCTTCTGAGGAGTGCTGCAACAAGAAAACCAAACACAAACCACGCTGCAAGGGCAGGAACACAGAGCTCCATTCAGTGCACCCAGAGAAACTGCTGCACAGAAAAACAGTCTCCCCTGCAAACCACCACCAACTGCACCCCAGTCGTTTTGATGCGAGTGCAAACCAGAGGGGCAGCTGTTTTCGCAAAGAAACTACAGAACTGATTTATAAGGCCTTACAGATTTGTAAGCCAACAAGGAGGAGATCAAATCCCAAGGCAGACTGACACAGGAGAGCAGCCGTCCCTACAAGCTAACAAGACAATCCCCTGAGGGGAACTGGGGGCTCCCCAAGCGTGCATACCACCACAGACCTGAGAGAAGCTGTCGCCAGCCAGACGGCAGATCGGGGTTAGACCATCCTTGTCTGCACCACAAGACTACAACCCATCCAGAGGCTCAAAAGGTGCTAAGCAGCGATAAAATCATCACCAAATGTTCCTACCTGTAACACACCAAATTAAAACAAAACCAACAAATCTTTGGCGAGTTCCTCACAGCAGTCAAGCCTACCCCGCCACAGAGAAGGCCTCTCCACAGGATCCCCATGGAGGCCTCCTGCCCTAATTTACAGCAATTCTTTCTCAGACACACTGGCAAACACCAAACGTTTCCTCCAATCTGTTATATAAGGCCCAATTTTTAAACCTCTGTGCTGGCAGTGGGGAGATGGGGGCATGCTGCGTGTGGCAGGCTAACAGGACAGTCCAGCTGGCAGATGAACTTACACACTCCTCAAAATTCATTTCCAGATATCCAACCACTTGTTGTACAAAAGGAAAACAAATGGATTAGTTAACGAGGCAATTTCCAAACACACTGGTGCAAACCACTCTCATCCCTGCAGTCATTTTACACACTGTTTGACCCAGGTCCCAGTTACCTCTAGCTTGTTTAGAACAGACTAATTTTCATGGCAACTGGGAAGAGGTTTAACAAACTTCATCTTTTAACTTCAGAAACACACCCAACACGGCAGGTCCCCATGCTGCCCAGACCACAAGCCATTCCTCAGAAGAAGACGACACCTTGCTGAACATCCCCACAACTTCACGTTATTTGCCCCCCCTGGGTCCAAGAGCCTCACTCAATTCCTCTCTGCCAGCCACCAAACAGGAGCCACAGGCCTCTGGTGGCCCAGCTCCACAGGAGAGCTGCTTCTCGTCTGCAAACCTCTCTTCTTGGCTGCCTTAGGAACAGCTAAAGTCAGCTCCTCTCTGGTGGGGGCAGAAGGGGGAGGGTATTTTTCCTGTTTCTCACATTCATCCTCACCCGCTTTGCTAAAGAAAAAAAAAAGCTATTTTAAATACCAGATTCAGCACAGTCCCTTTCCCCGAATAAACACTTCCCAAGCCCTCTGGAGAGAGGAAAGCCACATACAAAGGAGCCAACATCCTGCGAGGCTCCGGCTCCACCAGGCAGGCCAGGGCAGGGTGCAGGCCCAGGGGACAGAACCGGGGGAGGCCCGACCCCATCCCTGCGCCGACCCGGCCTCAAAGGGGCCTTGGGGAGGGTCGCGATCTCGGGTGGACCCGGACCCCTCCCCAGGGCCACAAAATAGGCATCGCCGGGAGTAAACGGAGCGAGGCGGCCCCGGGCCCTCAGCCCCCCGGCCCGACCCGACCCCAACCTGAGCCCTACGGCCCCCTCAGACCCCCGGGGCCAGTCTGACCCCCCCCCGGGCCCCACCTGACACCCCCTCCTCAGCCCCACCATCCTCCCGGCCCCTTCAGCCCCCCAGGCCAAGCCTGGGCCTCCACCCGGCACCTACCTTGCCCTGTGGCACCCCCGGCCCCTTCTGCCCTCCGGGCCCTGCCCGGCCCCCACAGCCTCCCCAGCGCCCCGGGCCCGGCCCCCGCCGACCCCGCCTGAGGCGCCGCCCGGCCCGCCCGCCCCCCCGTCCCCGGCACTGCCCGGTCCCGGCCGGGGCGAACCGCAGCAACAGGGCACCCCGACGCGGCCCCGGCGCCCCGCGGCGGCGGTTACCTCCGCGGGCCCTCAGCGGCGGGCCGCGCTGCCGCTGCCCCGCGGCCGCCTCCCCATGGCGGCGCCCCCGGCCCGGCTCTCCTCACGCCGCCTCTCGCCTCCCCTCACCACTCCGCGGGCAGCGGCCAGCCAGCGACAACGCTACGCCGCCGGCGTAGGCTCCCCGCGCACCCATGCGCCCCCCGCCACGCCGCCGGCGCAAGCGCCCTTCCTGAATACCAACTCCGAAGCGGAGAGGCCCGGCGAAGCTCGGCGCAAGCGCAGCCGACGGGAGGGTGGTGGCGCAACGGCGTTGGCGTAAAGCGCGTTCGAGAATAGCAGGCTTGAGGCGAGCGGCGGGAGAGCGGCTTTGCAGCAGCGCGGGGCGCTTTACGGCAGCGCCGCGCTTGGCGGTTACCGGCGGCGCCTCCCTTTAACTCCGCGCTGCCTGACGGGCGGGAGCGCGGTACGGGGCCCAGCTCCGCTGTGGGGATAGGCCACTACGTTGCCTACAGCCCCCTGTACGGCACAGGCGCCGGTATAGGGCACAGCTTCCCCCATAGGGGCCAGGCCCCGCTATAGGGTACCCTATAGGGGTACAGCCCCCTGTAGGGAACGGGTCCCACTGCAGGATGTGGCCCCCGGTATGGCGGGTATAGCGACCAGGATCCCGTATAGGGCACCGTCCTCAGGGTGGGGAACAGCCCCATTGCAGGGAACAGGCCCCAGTATCGGGGACAAGCTCTGGTATGGGGTGTATCAACCCAGTTATAGGGGACAGGCCCGATATGTGGCTGAGCACCCCACTAGAGTACAGCCCCAGCATGGGGGTACAGCCCCACCATAGGGTACAGCCCCTAATATGACTTACCGCCCGCTGTAGGGCCCAACCGGCACGAGGGTTGGGCAGGGCAATCTCTGGGGAGGGGAACCGGGTCGGGGGGGGGTCCTGCAGATGGGGTGCGGCCGTGGTACCAGTGGGCAAAGCCCTGCAGTGTCCTCCATCCCACCCCACCTCAACTTGTGGCAGCAGAGGGAAGCCGGGGGCCTGGATTTTACAGATGTTGAAGCCTTTTTGGGGACGCCAGCCCTGAGCAAAGCCGCCACCATCCCCGCTGCCTCGCAGGGGAGGTCAACGGGACAGAACTCCAGGCTGGTGGGACCCGCCGGGACAGAAGCCAGGCGGGCACGCAGTCCCTGGTGCCACCTCCAAATGCCTTTCACTTTCTTCAGTTTTGGAGTTACTCTGATCAATCATTTGGCCATAAAAGTTCTCTCCCTGCGCTCACTCAGTGAAGGAGGGCACAGTTGGGAGAATCATTTCTTTCTCTCAGTGCCACAAGAGCCATCCCTGTTTGAACCTTTCAGGGTAACGTTGGAGGGAGGAGGCACCCCTGTATGATCCCGCTGCTCTCATCTTCTTCAGGGCATGGGACAGATTCACCCCCAAAATATTTTCAGGCAATGGGCAAATGAGTTTGTGTGGTTCTGGGGGAGAATCAGGTCTTCAGCCACCAGCGTCATCCCAAATACCCATTCCAGCATTTCCAGCTGCTGGAATTGATTCTCTCCCAGTTCCAGGGAAACGCTGGGAAACCCCCAGCATTTGTCTAAAGTACTTTTCTTCCGTAGGTGTTTGCTTGTAGAATAAAATGCTATGATTTTAGAGAATTAGGAAAATAAAATGAGCTACTCCGCATGTAAAGCACAGATGTTGCCACCCCATCTCTGTGCTGTGACACAGCGCTGCTCCTCCTCCTGCTCCCGGCTCAGGATGGGGGCGAGGGGCCGTGACCCACGTCCTGCTGCTGGAGAGAACAAAATTGCCCCCGAAGTACCTGATGGCAGAACCATCCGCCGCAGAAAGAGGCGATTTCAAGCACTTTGAGAACACACAAGTTGTTCAGAAATTTGGCTTGAGAATTTAACCCATTCTCTGGAGCAGGAGAAGGGGAAAGCAAATAGTTTTGATTTTATTTCAAGGCAAATCTCCAGTGGTGAACACGCGGTGTGCCAGGCGTGGTCTGCAGAGACCTGTATAGCTCATGCTACGGAACCGGCTCCACACCGGCGAGTTAGCGAGAAAAGCTGGGGAATTTCTGTCAGGAAAGCATCCAGCTATGAACCCTGCCCTCCTCCCGCGGGCACAAGTTAATTAGGGCTAATTTTCAAGCAGACAACACACCGAACCACTCTCCATCACGCACGGGAGAACAAGCTGCTCGCGGGCGGGTGGACAAAACCTTCCTGCCATGAAAGAGTCTTGTTCAGGGCCTGGGAAATCAAAGAGCGACAGAAACACATCAAGAACCAGACAAAAGAAAAAGAAAAAGCCAGGCCCCTCGCAGTGTCCCATCCGATGCACCCCTGGGCGAAGGGCCCCCACCCCGACCACCCTGAGACTTTGCAGAGCTCCTTGGGGCGGGGGGCTGAGCTCAGCTACACAACCACCCCCTGTCCCCACGCTTTGGGCACATTCCTGACGAGCCTTGCCCCGTTCTCCTGCCGAGCCCCAGCTCTTGCGCAGGGAGCATGGCGGGGGCAAACAACTCGTCGCTCCCAAGTGCCGAGGACCTGCCCTAGTAGCAGCCGGAGCAGCAGCTTAAAGCTGTGCATCGCGCTCAGACTTTGAGGACCTGGAGCAAGAATTTGAGCAAAAGGCATTTCATCCTCGTGTTCAACACATCACTGGCACAGCGAGCAGCTGGAGGAAACCAATGGCAGTCAAAGCAAGTGCTGATGGCTGGGCAGAGGGTACCCGGCACAAGGCTTTTGGATATAAGGAAGACATTGAGATTAGCAGACATCATATGGAGCAGCTGTGATGAAAATGACTCTCTTAGGATTAAATATCTGCTACAGAGTTGAACTGGGGTATGAAGCCACAATATGGTAATTTAGGACAATAAATTCAGCTACGTGCTAAATAGAATGATTCAACTCACCTTTGCTGTCAAACAGACTGTTTACTCCAGGGATAACGATCTCCTTCTGGGCAATAAACTGGAGAAGGCGGAAGCCGGTGCTACAAGGGGCTGGCACAAGTCTCTGCACTGCTAAGGAGAGGCCAGGAAAAAGACCTCGACCCCAGCGCTCGGGAGATGCGACTTTCTCGCCGCCACCCACAGCTCTGCTCTCAGTTCCCTTCGTTAGAAAATGAGAATAACAGCAGCACCTTTGATAAACGCTTATCAGGCATCTGTAAGAGTACAAACCACAGTGTGCCACTCTCGCGCTGGTCCCCAGCACAGAGGATGAACTTCATCCATAAATGTGCTGTTCTTTCAAGGAAAAAACATGTGATGGGAGACTTTGGAGGAAAATAGAGATTTCGCCATTTCCCTCTGCCAGATAACTCCGGTTACCTAGGAACAGACACACTTCTCTAATGCGGCCAGTTCTTCTCATCAAGCACAGGATGAGCATTTATTGTCTTGTGATCAGGAGAAAAACACAAACAAAAACCAGAGCTCCACAAATGACATGAAACATCGCACACATACACGCCACGTGATGCTGAACAAAACCGGGAGCCAGGTCCAGGTTAATGGTGTTAAGAAGTCTTAGAAATCTAATGTAAACATTTAAAAACATACAGAGGAGTCCAAAAAAATAAGCCACGGTAGTGCAGGCAGCATGTTGAGTCAACTTTCTGGAATTACGGTTTCTGGCATCGAAGAGGATGGAGGGGGGATGAGAGACGGCAGATCCTATCCAGAGAGGTTCATTTCAGCTCTGTAGAGATCTCAGGCAGTGACTGCTAATGGGGCACAATTTTGGTGTCCGGCTCCAACCATTTTGGTACCTAAGTACCCCCTCTCCTTGCATCAAGCATTTTCAACGTGACTGAACGTGGGTGCTTCAAAACAGTCCCCCCAGATTATCCAAGGGGAAAAAAAAAAAAGAAAAAAAGAGAGAAGCACGATGCGGAGTCCCCAGCAACGCTTCTCCTCTTGGTTCCTTTGAAATCTTCAACCTGACACACTAAAATGGACAGACACCAATCGCTTTTGCAAAATTTTGGCAAGAGGCTGAGGATGGCGAGGGGCAGGGCTGGAGGGAGCGCGGTACAGAGGTGCACCATGTTCTGGCTTCCAAGTGTGGCCAACCTCACGTTCAGCCCCATTAACCTCCCCTCGCTCCCCCGTAGTGCAATCGTATTTCCAGGGAGTTAATCGACAAGCAGTTCTTTTATCACTCTCTGATGGCAAGTGACAAAGAACACTTAAAATTACACTTGACACAAGACAAAGGCACCTAAAAGCTTGACAATGCGATCAGGTCGTGTTCTGTTAAGAAGGCTTCAAGCGTTCGTACTTACAAGCACATTGTACACTTGCAAGAAAAAAACCCTCGTGTTCGGAGCACGTTAAATATCCCAGATCCAGCAAAAGGCTGGTTCTGCAGCAGGGCGTCAGTGTTGCTTGTAAACGGAAATTCAGGGAGGCTCTGCCCTCTGATTCATGTTTGCTTTTGCTTTGGCCCTAGTAACAAAGGTGTCATGCAGACTCCAAGCTGTACTTCACTTAGTATTTACAGTATGACACAGGAAAAGTTAATAGAGCAAATGGGAAGTTCTGCAGGGGCAATGGGGAAGGAAGAGTTTTCCTTTGTGAACTATTATTTTATTAGATAAGGCACATGTAGAGACAGTTTTCAAAAGATCACTTGCAAATCAATTCCACCTAACTAGGACAACCTCCCTGTCCCTTTCCAGGAGCCAATTTTGTTTTCCAGTTACTCAGTGTGAATTTGGAGTGACTCCACTTATACTGTAACACCTTTGGCATCCCATCCGCCAGCCTGCCAAGCCGGGCAGGCTCTGGGTCTGACCCACAGGATGCCCAACACCTTCCAAAGTCTCCACAGTCGAGCACTCGTTCCTTCACAGGATCATTGGCTGAAACTTTCAGACCCAAAGACTTTGAACACTCACTCCCTGTAAAAATATTGGGAACTGACCTCCCAGTTTTGACAGGATTGAAAAAATTCACAGCAGGCTGTTGAGGGAGAAGAAAAAACTGCAGCCTTTGCTGCTTGGATCACCATAGGACACAGGGGAGTTGGATGGCTCAGGCTACAGGAGTCCTGATGTGCATGCACAGAATGGAGATGAACGATGAGACGGATGCTAGCTCTCAGGGAAAACTATCCCTCCCAACAGCTTTATCCTCTCTTTAGCTGATTTTTGGAGAAAGGCAAAAATCTCTCCCTGCTTGTACCTGGAGGGGAAAGTGCTGCTGGCTACACAGACGCAGACCAGGTGTGCACAGCTAACATCAGTTACGAGGACTAACAAGCTTTCCTTGGTCTACCAGACCCCACTGCATAATGTTTGGATTTCAACTGCGTCAGTAGAAGACAGAATTAAAACTATTCATTGTAATAGAATTACTCCCAAACCACACTGGGGCCCCAGCACTGAGATCACTAGTTATCTTGCATCCAGCTACTGGCTGGGAGCCCAGAAAAAACAGTGTCCCAACAGGGCAAGGTGTGTCCCGTAGGGCATTTCTTGGGTCAGCCCAAAATCTGGATGCCACATAAATGGAAGTTAGATGGCACAGAGATCTCGTGCTGCCTACCTGTAATAGGGTGAACATCACACAGCTAGCCAGGTCCAAAGCCCAACGTCAGCAAGCTTTTCATTAGTTTCCAGTGGGCTTTGAATCAGGCTTTTATCGAGCAATCATTAACCAAATGAGATGAATCTGCATCTTTGAAGCACGCAGATCCAGCAAAAACTTTTGGCAGCAGGGAAAGCAAGACTTCTAGCATAACAATAGTCCTAGCCAGACAACTGAGAACTCTTGTGGACTTCACATCTGAACAACACTCACCCACAGCAAGCACCGTTATCTAAAGGATTCTTCACCAGAGAGTGCAGGCAAATGAGGTGGTAGATTTTACAAATACCTTCGATATCACTAGTACCAAATAATTTAGGTGTTGCATTTCCCTTAAAGTGAAAAATTCCAGATTATTAATCCGGGAGAGTAAACACCAGTTGCTACTAATGCTCTGATTGCGTTTGTTACAGATGACTTGGCGGTGTGCTGTGTATTTGATGAAAACTAAGCAGGGAGGCAGGAGAAGGAGCGATTGTGGTAGTGTTCGCCATCGTGGGGAAGTCAGCCTTCTTCACACATGGTCATGAGAGGATTCCCTCAAGCAAGGGCACTGAATGGTTGGTTCCTCAGTCTGCAACGAGGCAAATACTGGTAACTCAACGCAAACAAAAAACTTTCTGATAAGGTCGTGCAGTGCTCCGGAGGTGGCAAGGGCTGACAGCACATATCTTCTGCAGTGATGAGGAGACAAAAACCAGAAAAAAAAAAGTCCCCGAGATGACTGGGGTGCTTGGGGGGGGAATGCAAATGATCTTTTCAAATAACAATAATAAAAAGACCAAAAAGAAGAGAATCCAGGCAGTTTGCAGCTGTTGCTGCTTAAGGCCATTGGTTTCCCGGGGGATAGTTGGGCACTGTGGGATACTCTGGCAGGCTGTTCCCAGAAAAATTGCTGTACTGGGCCTCCCTGCTGGGGGGGTTCCTCCATGTGCCGCTGTTCCACTCATCCTGAGCTTTCTGAAAGCTTCCACCAGCCCCTCGGTAGATTTTATGTACCTAACAGATAAAAGAGAGAACAAGAGGAAAGTCAGCAACAGGTACTCAACGCCTCTTCCTCAGAAGAGCTATAGTCACTTTGGTACAGTATCGTGTATTTATTTCTCTCTCTTTAAAGAGCTATATTCCCAAGGAACAAAAGCACTAAAAATGTAATAATACAGTGACCAGAGGTGCAAATAGATAATATCAGCCCAAGACTTGAACCCATTTCAGCCACATGTCTGGGATTCAGGTTGGGGTTCCCACAGCAAGGCAGCCAACCCAGGCCAGTGGGCTGAAACCTCTCTAAAACCGACACTGCTGCTTCAGCAGGGCTTCCGTCTTCTCTCCTCCTCTGCTGTCAGTCTACTGAAGCTTTCCAGACAGTCCTACCTCCAAATCCTTCTTTCTGCAGAGAACCGAGGACCAATTCCCATCCCGCCACCCAGTCCCCACTGCAGGCCATCTCGAGATGCTTCACCTTTACCATCAATGACCATCCCAATGAGCAATGAAACTTGCTTCGAGTGACATAAAGGAACATTGCCACATGACATGGTGACAACATCCAGCCCCAGCTGTCTTGTGTTATCTGGATTTATTTGTCCTCTAGATACTGAGAGACACTGACTACACTAGAAAACGTTTAAAAGCAGTGATGTCTTACAGTGGCTGCTATGTTGCCCATTCACATTACTGCGACACAAAGTGTGGATACGCCAAGTCAGAGAGACGTCTGAAGCACCTACCCTTAAAATGCAGATAAGCATTGCGACCGCTGACATTGTAAACATAATGGCAGGAAACAGCATGAACACAGCAGCTGCAACACTGGTGCTAAAGAAAGTAATGGCTGCCAACCATCCACTGGAAGAAACAGAAAAGAAGAAACAATACCATTATAGCTCTCTTTAAGTGTTCTTATTATCAGAAAAACTGTTTACTCATACCCAGAAACTACAAGGCCGCTGTAAAGCTCTTGAAAATAAAAAGAACAATGAAGAAAACGGACAGAATTAAATACAGCTCAGGCAGGTATTTCCCCAAGATCTCCAATCTCGCTTGCCAGCATCCCTCACTAATCCAGTCTCAGACCTTTAGGGGACAGCCAGCTGCACAGACTTTGGGAAGAGAAGATTTATTCCCAAGGTGCTTTTGGTTGTGCAGAGGTTGTGCGTCTAGAGACCAGACCTGGGAAGAGGGAACATGAGGGTCTTATGATTTACACTGACTCTCTGTTCCTTTGATGGCAATAACCAGGTAGGGCAACTGGAGAGCATCAGCAGTTAAGAAAACAAAATGCCGTAACAGAGAGCTAGGACTTTCTATTATTTGTAGTTTCAGGATGAGTTGCTCTCAAGTCTCTAGAGACAAAGTTAAAATGCCAAACAATTATAACATAAACAGGGACAGACACTAAAATGCTCCCATTTATTTTAGGACAACTCTCACAATACTTGCTCTATAGGCCAACAGTGAGTCATCATGCACTGCTCACCATGTGCTGCGAACAATTTGAGGGCAATGCTAAGACACGATCAGATTAATCTTGGAACTGTCTGGTTAAATGGTAAAAAGAAATCGATATTGTAGCAAGGTGCTAAAAAGAACAAGCGGGTGAAGATATCCGACTTCTGCCAATACAGCAATGAAAACAGAATTGTGTACTCCAAGAGCAGATATAATTATGCCACAGAGGAAAAGAGAAAGCTGCTTCCACTCCACCCTGTACAGACTCCCACCAGTTTCTCAAAAGTTCGCGGAAACAGCCCATAGCCTGAAACTCTCAGGCGTGGGAGCTGAGTGCTCAGCTGTAAGACTATAGGGGTGTCCTGCTTACCAAGCTCCCCATCCGGAGAAACCAATCGCTTGCAGGATCGTGAGAATAAACTGTGCGCCAAAGATGAAGAAAAAGGCCATAAAATTAAATGAGCTGTCCGACCTGTGAGGGAAGAGAGGAAGTTAGGGGGAGACTGGCACCTCGCGCTGCTTCACACTGACGTTTGACCCCATCACGTACAAACCCTCAAATGCGGTATCTGAGAAGAGACCCCTCTACAGCTATATATTTTGAAGGCTACTCCTCTTTCCCCGGCAGTGAAAGCACGCAGATCCATGAATCATCAGCGTCTAGTCTCTTCCAATAAGCCCGGCTCCTGTAATTGCTCTACCAAAGTAATTGTATACATGATAACACATGAGGACAGGCAGTCTCCTGCAGAACAGAGAGTACCTGAATCATTTCTCTGACCAAACATCTGAGGACAGCACAGCCTGACACCTGCACAGCTCAGCCACTGGCAAGTAGGCACAAGGGGGCCTGAACACTGGCAGGCAGTTTGCCCATATGCTAAAAGTGATCACTGAGCATGAGAATTCCAGATGGGAATGTCTCAGTGGCTGCTTGTCATCAGGCTTACACACCCACGGTTAATAATCCAGCACTGGGACATAATAGGAAGAAAACCAAGAGAAGCGGGTGGTACCCTGTCCAGGGAAATGCAGAGGCATGCTTCTGCATCTTTGCGGGCTCCATATCTCCAGGATGTATAGGTTAAGAGGGTCCTGAATATGTGAGGTCCTTTAATTTATGCAGGTATAACAGGCAACATGAATATGATCCCAAACAAGAAGGCTGACCAGATATGTTCACAGTCTCTGTCATGGGTGCACTGGGGCACAGCACAGTCTTGCCCGAGTTTTGGCTCTGCCACAGAACTGCAGCAGAACATCTTCATCCCATTAAACCAGTTATGTTGACAAGCCAGCGTTTCACTGTAAGCCCAGGCACATCTAAAACTCCCCAAACTATCATTTTTAATGATAAAAATGATCCCCGTTCTCTCAGGAACTCACAGGGCCCATGATTTACACAACCGATTTACAAAAACCACTTCAGTTGCTTATGAGGCATCTTGGTGCAAGGGGAAGTTTGCAAAAGTGTTCCTATCATTCCCAGCTCCTGCTTAAACCTTGAAAGTATTTAAATGTTTATTATTTTAGTTATTATTATTTTAATGTCTAATTTTAATGTTTATTAGCATTATAATTCTAGCCCCTAAAGAGGAAATGAGGGAGGCAGGACCACAGGCTCTGGAGAGGTCAATGCAGTAGACCCTGGCTAGTCTGAGACAAGTGGAAAAGCCTCCAGCCAGACCCCTGCTGCTCTGAGCCATGTGTGTTGGTACGGTTATCTTTCATCTTTCAAAAGATAGCCACACAGATGCTGTGAAAGAAATCTGCCATCCCTGAGTATCCTCATGATCCCGCCCTTCAAATATCACCTCAGAGTGCAGCAATGTGAAAGAAATACTTTAAACATGGACTGTTCACAGTAGTGTCTATCATAATCCAATTAACAAGGATTAGGCTCGAGGCTGAGTCTTCAAACAGACTCTTGCAACTACGACCTGAAAGGGCTGGAGGAGTCTTCATTTGAAAGGATCTGTGGGAATTAGTGAGGATACACAGAAAAGGTGATTTCTGATCCAGCTTTCTGGTGCAGATTTGCAACAGCTTTGCCCTAGCGCCAAAGCTCTGCAGCTAATTTAATTTTGGATGCAGATGTATGACGAAGGTTTTACGAAAGCATTTTTGCAGTACATGATGCCAATATTGAAGGGTTGCCTCTTCCCAGAACAAGCATAGCAAGCGGGTCTGACCTCGCTTCCTGAATCACGACTAGCTGCGATCCCACAAGAAACAGTGCTGCCCCACTGCAGTGTTTTTCAAGCCTCTTCTACAACCGATGTCAAAGTCAACGATCTCTGGGCTTGCCAGTCTGTCCCTAGGGCTTATTCTTTTTTTAACTGTAGAAGTCTTTACACAGAGTAACCTCAGGGACCTTTCAGTATTCAGTTGCATAAACACATACAAACAACATTAAAGAAATAATTAGAAACGGCCCTTGTGAAGCCCAGAGGAGGTCAATGGGGAGGAGTAATTTTTCCCAGACTTCAGAATGGAAACTGCTCTTTGAACAGAGCTCTAGCCGGCACTCGGAGGCCCTCGAGCTCCTGAGCTAGGGATGGGGACAAAACCCCAGCCCCAGAGGGCAAGAGTTCAGAGCTGGTATTTTCATGTCTATTAAAACTTTCAGATGAATCCAACCCAGTGGTCTTCCATTTCCATCAGAAATAATCCTCCCCTGTACTCCAGGATGTAGTCACTGATGTTTTAAGCACCACCAGTGCATTAGCTGCCCAATGTTGTTAGTATACAAAGCATAAATTCGGAAGAGCATTTAAACAACTAGTTTAGCATGTGCTAAATAGATAGCATCCCACCTGCCAACTCCCATTTCTATCAGTTGCTTTTGCTGTTATCTAAACCAACTCATCACAGAATCTGGTGAATAATCAAAATCCAGAGTATTCCGGTAATGGGGAACCAGAAAGAGCTTCACCTTCAGAGTCCAAATCCCTGACTGGTGCGTGGGGTCTGCGGGTGACCCGCAGTGTGACACTACGCAGGTCCCTCCCCTCCTCTGTGCCTCCTCTCCCTGCGTCAGGCTGGAAACTGCTCAGGACCTTCACGGCTCTGACAAGCATTAGGCATTAATGTCTGAATAATGCCTCGTGATCCACAGCAAGCATGAACAAATGTAAATGATTATTAATTAAAGTGAAAATGTAGGATGGCTTTAAATATTTGTGGAGTTTCAGAAGGACTCGCTCCAGGGCTGCTTTTAGCTAAAAAGCAAAGCAGCCAAGCTCTCAAGTGTCTACAGACAAAAACCAGAAGAGTTCTCAAAAACTAACAACTTAATAGTCTTCCATCAAAATAAGCCTCAATGAAGCTTTACCAAAGTAGTATCTATCTTACTGCTATACTGATATGAGGGTGCTGCTATGCTTGAGATATTTAAATAAAATACGAATTTAATCCTCATGGAAGTGGCAAACTACTCGCTGCTGCTCACCTCCAATCCCAGGCAGGTGACCCTCAGTCCTACATCTAGTATTTAAAAGTAGCCACATTCTTCTTCATTTCAAAAGTAAACAAGACATTCTGACATCAAGTCCTTAATCTTTATCTCAGACAGAGATATCTCCAGGGGCACTCCCCAATAACAACACATCTCTCTCCCAGAGGAAACCGAAACAAAATGCCTCATGGGCTTCTACTTACCGAAAGGCTTTGTACGCAGGTCGGAACCAGCAGACGTAGCCGCAGGGACTGAAGAGGATAAACCAGAGGATGGCCAAACCAAAATTGACCCCATAGCCTCCTCCGATCCACCACGCCAGGCATGCAATTATATTCACTACTAGCGTGATGCAGTAAACTGTAAAGAGGGCAGAGGAAAGAACGTGAGGTTGTGCAGTTTCACATCTTCACGCAAGAAGGAAACAAACACCCGGTGTTATAATAGGAAGGGTCCACGCTGCTGTGGGAAACTCAAGCCCAATAATGCAGCCGCTCCAAGCGAGTCGCAGGTTCCTGCACGACCCCAGGAGCCGGCAGCACAGACGCATCCATCTCCAGAGCCAGTGCTGCAGCAGAGGGATGAGGAAACTCTTTTGGGACCTGCCAAAGGATGGAGAGCTAGGTAACAACCGGTGTGACCAGTACAAGACTCAGACCACTATTACTATGAATTACGAGCAAGGTTCAATTCCCATTTGTAGCAAAACCCCTTTATGAGAGGAGAGGGGTGTAGAACACTGCCCTGCAGCCAGCCTCAATATGACTTTGGTCTCCATGCTTGCTGAGGCTGCCTCAGGAGCTACTACAAAGCCAGCACAGCGCCTTGCAGGCTCGCTCTCTGCTTCCCTGGGCCTCTGAGGAAGCCTGGAAGTTAGCCTGAGGGCTTGTGCAAGCGCTGCCTTGAGCGAGGGGATAAGCAAACTCCAATCAGGCTGAGAACATGGGACCACAAGGGTGGCTTAAAGGCCCTTTCACATCCCTGTTCCTGCCACTTGGATAAAAAGGAACAGTTGACAACAGCCCCCAGAGCACACCAGTGCTGCGCTAAGTAGACCTGCATGAAGTGACACTGCTCCCCCCTCTCCCTGAAGCTCAACATCACCGCAAAGCCCGGGCTGCACACTTCCTAGCTTTCGCAGGCTGAGCTCAGTCCCCCTGCCAGGGGCTCCCCGCTTTCCTCCCCGTGCTCCCCTCAATACTCCAGGGACTCCCTGCAGCTGTCCTTGCATCCCCCCCGTCTCTGCCAGTGTCGAAGAGGCTTAGCTCAGTTACAAGCTCCTAATTCAGAAAACAGGTGGTTACTCTTAAAAAACATTGCGGTAACCTGTATCAATTAACACAGATAAAGAGAAATGAGAAGGCGGAGGGTCCAAACACAAAAGACTCTTCAGTACCACCTGGTGATGAGCTCACAGTAACACTTTGGACCCTGGTCTCATTTATTCAGTCAAAATTAAATACCCTAATTCCTCATCACCCTTTGCCCTGCCCATTCCTTGCTTCACTACATGGGGTGGCTCTGCAGCATGCCCACACATCACTGGCTTGGTCTTCTGACTCCCGACGCCAGTCTGGCCTCTCCTTCTGACTCTTCTCTTTCCTCCTCTTGGCACAGAACCACCTGCCTTCACGCAGCCCGGGGGCTGCTAAACAACTACAAAGTTTTGTGGTTGTAAAATAATATTGACAACACAGTCAGGAGAATCCAGTGTGGAAAGCATCCGAACCCAGCTGCTGCTCCTGACATACAAATTACATGAGAGTTAAAATAAAACGTTGTTTTACTACAAAGAAAATTCCTTCTGAGTAGCTAACAACAAGGCTTTACACGCAATGGTTTGGATGTCTCTTAATATTGGGGGGAAGAAAGAATTTCAATTATTTACATTTCATTTCTTCGGTAATTAGCTGTACTTCTCCAAATTTTTATTTTCGGAAGTCATTTATTCTCCAAAAGTTACTTAATAAAAAAACCCCACACCACGCCAAGAGCACCTATAAAGTTTTAAGGAACTTCTGGTTCTCCCTGCGCATCAGGCAGGAGTTTGTTCTCCAGTAGTGGGAGCTCTGGTACAGGTTTCCCCAAATCACCATCCACCTTAATAAAACGTTCACATCCAATTAAAGTAATGAGCATTCAACCCTCTAGCAACGACTTTTGTGTTTCTATTTTTAACACCGGCCTTTTCTTGTTTACCGTCTTCCCTCCATATGCGTCTCTCTCTCCATCCCATCCCAAAAAGTTGGGGAGACCCCAAAAGAAAGTGTGCTGCAGCTGGAAATTTAAAACTCCTGGTGAAAATGCCAGGTCTCCTCAGCCATGCGTAGACTCGTTGCCCAAATGGCTGGCACCTTTCCAGCCTGCCATTAACTTGAATGAGGGGCGCTTTGTTTAGGAAGAGTCGCAGACAAAGGCAGCTTTACAGCATGCAACATTTAACCAGTTAGTCTGAAGGGACAAGCAGTTTCTTCAGGCAAGAAAATTACAGAGCTCATTTCAGCATCTCTAAATAACGAAAGAACAATGGAGTGATAGATTATGCTATTATTTATGCACACAAATCTCTCTCATACACACATCCTATGCATCTGGAATAAAAGCCATGCCACCAAATGCATATCTGGCAGAAAACAAGCTTTCCTTCAGTGAGAAGGGTAAATAGGATGACAAGCATTTGGGGAAAAAAAGATAAGCAAGGCAAAAAGATTTTTAATCTTCCAAAGCATTCCCTGTGGTTCTCTAGGCCTGGCACACCATTTTTCATCCCATTTCATTCCTTGGAGAAGAACGGTCAATTTTCATTACTGGCTTTTGAATGGCGAAGCCAGACAGCACAAGGCCAGAGCCAGGAGGTCTGTTCATACCGAGTATCAGCAAATCACCAGCTGGGACCAAGAGGATCAGCGCCCTTCTCCAGCAGGATGGGGACCGTTCTGCGGGCTATGGATAGCTAAGGAAGAGACAGCGTATCGCTAGAAGATACTGCTTTGATTGGGAAGGGAAATCTGGAGATGGCACAAACAAGGGGGAATTTTAGCCTTCCTATAGCAAGGTGGGGAGACAGGTAGCAAGCAAACAAGCCACAACTATTTTCTTGCCAAAAATTCTCCTATTCATCTTATCTTAGGTGAATTGGGAATTACTTTAAGAGGGCTGTTTTTGGGAGGAAAACGTAACATGACATTAATAAAGGTATCAAATGTGGTTTGCTTTTTTCCTCCTCAAATTTACTAATAGAATTTTCTAGCACTGATACTCTCTCCTTTCTTCAACAGCAGCTCTGTGGCAAAGATTCAAGGCAAGACAGCTTAAAATTTGGGCATAAAGTTACATTACAGTATTCTAAGAGGAATTGCTTTTCATCAACTAATTGCAATCAAAACTTTAAAGCACATAAGTCATTGAAATCTGTGGTTTTTTCACTACAGACATATGTTTCCCCAGCACAGCTTTCTTATTCAACTTACAGATCCATACGTGGTAGATTCTCTTCACCAGAGATTGATAATCGATGGGAATTTCATCAGCAAAATTCTGGTAGAAACATGGTTTCAGAGGGATAAACTTGGGGAGCGGTGGGAAGTTATTCACCTTTTCTACAATGCAGAACACAGATATTAGCTAAATGCAGAAACATTCATATGGCTGAGCAAGTGTAATATCCTCCACACCTTCCCAATACACACCCGTGGACCCCTAGGTTGAGGGGACTCACAATAATCAAAAAGGAAAACCATCGCCAGCTCTGGCCATTCACGTTACTCACTGCAGCGTGTTCATCCTCACCCTGGACACCAAACACCTTGTTCTCCTTCCTCAGCAGCGGACACGACATATAAACTAGCACTTGCAAGGCTTAGAGCGAGGAATAGATACGAGCTAATAAGCAACACATGGATTTGATACCTTTACACATCAGTGTAAAGTTGCGTGAAAGTACTGCAAGACAAAAAACACTAAAAATAAGCTCCAGGATGAGGTTCTGCAGGAAGGGGGGAGAGACCAGCAACATCTGGGGGAATCAGGCTGCACAGAGGTTTTTAGTTACAACCTCTCAGAAAACCAAAGCAAGAGGAAAGGCTGGTGATTGTCCAGACAAGCAGATTTACCTTCAGACACAAGCTCTGAGTAAGTGGGCTTGCTGGCACATGGATCAGGCCTTAGGACCTGTAGTAGATACGTCCCAGTGACAGTAAGGAAGGGTGCCTTCGCAAAGCATCTCTCAAACTGGAATTTAGTACTCAGATACCATCCAGTTCAGGGAAGGCAAGTCAAATGTCAGGGATGATTTTGTTGTGACAGGACTCATGAACACACCCTTTTTTCTTCAAAAGCCAAGTTTTTCCTGTAAGGTTAAGCCCCAGGAAAAAAAAAAAAAAGCTTTGCATTCAGATACAATAAATCGGCAAATGCTGACAAAAGTGATATGGTGAAGAAAAAGAAAACCTTACCTTGAGAAGAAATTATGTTTTAAAATCAAGTAATTAAATGTCTAAACCCTCTGCATTTAAGCTGCTGTCAGCTTCTAGACAGATACGCAGATTTGTCTGCGTATACGTGTGTGCCTGGATGCGTGTTGCTACATGTTTGGGAATGTTTGCTCTTGCCTTCCAGTGCTGATTAAAGTTTGATTCCAGGGCATTGTGACTAACTGTCTCTAGTCCACTTCGGCCCCAGTAAACAGAATTAAAAACAACCGGAGGAAGAGATGAAGAATGTCCTGGGAAAACCTCCAAATGGCACAGAAGATGAGAGGAAATGTCTGAACAAGAACTGTCAGCACAAGAGTTCCCCTTCTCACACAGAGATAATGGCAAGAGAAGACATTTCGCAGGAGCAGCTTCTTAACTTCATTTGAAGGTTGGCAGGGAAGAGTCTAAAGCTGTAAGCCATGCTTTAGGAAAGAAAAGGCTTTACTTCATGCAAAGGGAAGGCATATTTTCATGCAGGAACTATGGTGAGGATAACGCCCACTGTGAGTACATCAGAATTAAATATGGAATAATGTCTGAAGTCACCAGCCCAACTTGACTTTTCAGTAGACTTTTCCTTATAAAAACAAACATTAAGTCTTCTGCCCCTCCTCACCCATCTCCTCTAAATGCATTTTACATTAATTCAGATACCCTCTAAAGCTGGTATTAGTTACTGGTTAAATCTACTGCTGACCCCATCACATGCAGTGCTGATGTCCCACGGCTGCTTTCAAAGTCCGTAGGAATTTGGACTTCTTAGCACTAATTTTTTGTTTGCTATAAACACCTAATGGGTTTTCGCCTGGACAGTCTGTCTCAGCAGCCTACAAAAGGACATAACAATGCTGGATCAGAGGACAGGAAGGGGGCACAGCTTTTAAAGCTAAAGAGACAGCTCTCTAGGGAAGTGAGTAAGACCAAGATTAACCAACCACAGTAAAAGCAGATTCTCTAACAATCTTTTTTTGTGAGGGATAAGGAAAATTTTGCTCTGTCCCTCTTCAACAGCTGAAGCTGCAGCTAGTTACTCTGGTTCTGCTCTCTTCCATTTTCTCTCTCCTACAGTACAGATCTGCCACGGGCAATAGAGCTGCTACCAGCCCCTAGTGCAGGAGTCCCCAAATGGCGGGGCAAAACCAACTGGTCTGCTAGGCACCGGCCACGGCAGTTTGTCATTTTTCAAGCTCACAAAATGCTCCAAATACTTCCACAATTGTTTGCTAGGTACACAAAGATCAGGATTACACCTCTTCTCTGTTGCCGCCCAGCTGCAAGCAGCCAGGTGACCACTTTTTCCCACCCAGAGACCCTATAGTTTTCAACTGTTCTGGGTTACTTCCGAGAACAGACAAAAGAAATCAAATGAAAATATCCCCTTTCGTGTCTGACTGCATAGCTTGGAGTGCTACAGCACTCCCATCAAGGCTAGGATCAACGCATTAGATCAGCAAGCACAACCCGTGCTTTCAAAAACCAAACTGTATTATCAATGAACAGCAGCTGCATGCAAGTCCCAGACTTTCTCTTATCTTAAAAAAGTTAGGAGGAATTTTGTTACTAATTTCACTACAATTAAAATTAAGATGTATTAATATCAATAGTACAGCTAAGGACACAGTGGAAAGCTTTTTAGCCTCTATAAGGAAGGAATTATTCTCATGTACTTTTTTGTGAATAAATTCCATCCTCATAAAACTTTCGAACAAGTCACAGCTGAGCCTTTAACACTAGAACAGTAACCTCAGCTGACAAATCTACAGTGGATACAGCATAAAAGTGAACGTGACCAAGGCAAGAAAAGAGAAGTAGCTGAAGAGCTTTAGGGATCACTAAGATCTCAGGAAGGGATACATGTCGCATACCTGATGCGTTACAGCCATCAGCAAATACCGAAAAACATTCTCTGAAGCCGCTCTCCCTACATTGCCATGTTTTGAAGTGCTCTTACCTGCCATTTCTATTAGGAGTGTTCCCCGGTGAAGTTTCAGATAGATAGCAACAGATCTATTGGAGAAAGAAAATCAGGTCAGCACACGTCACTAACCAGCGCCCAAAGAACCTCCTGGAATCGGGAGTATCTCCGGCACAGTGTTTGACAGACTGCGAGCCTGGGGTTCCCACTACAAGCTACTCATCTCCAAGTGCCCAAAGTAGGCATGCTGGAACCTTACAGAAAGGATTACGATTTCTCCTTGTTCATATGAGGCTCCACCTGGTAGCATCTCATTCAGCACAACCCCACTGTCAACCACTTTTAAGGCTTGTGTTATTCAGCAGCAAACAAACGTGCTCTTAGCGGTACCTGGCAAAGGCCGAGGACGCACAGCAAGCCACTGCCAGAACATGCGCACCTTCCAGCTGCAGCCAGACAACAAGCTGAGACAGACGGGTCTGGCTGGGACCCAGCAAAGTGCATACATCAGAAGAGAAATTTGTACGAGCTCACCAGACTTAATGCCTCATTTAGGTGTTGAGATGATTTGTTGGCTCCTGGCTCTCTGTGGACCTTCCCAACTGCTGAAACAAACAGGTTATTACTGTTAGCTGGGAAGTAAACTGCTGTTAAAAAAAACCAAAACAGCTGGTACCCAAACCCCAACATCCCTCATTATTTTAATAATTCTGCACAACCCTTCTTAAATTGCAGATTCATTCTTCCTGTTACCACCATTGAACATGACCATACTTCTGGAAGAATCAAATCCTGCAAAGTTTACTCGGCGTCAGCCGTGTTGCCGATTTTGGCAGAACTGATCACGCAGATGAAAGCCGCAGAGAGGTCTGTGCTGAGCTTTGATTCTATCCCTTTTTCGTTAAGGATAAAAACACCCTGTGCCCCTACCTGCAAATCCCAGAATACCACAAAACAACCCTCTAAACCAGCACTGCAAGGTCTGACAAGAGTTACGCAGAATGAAGGAAGCATAGACTACAAACCGCCCCTACAAAAACACAACAAATGCCACATGCTGCTGCCGGCACCGACAGCAACCGCAGCACCGAGGTCAGAATAGCTGTGTTGTATCCAAAGCCCTTGGGATTTACAGCAGCTTGTTCCCTTTTCTGCATCTCTGTGCTGTCCCCCTGCGTGCCCCGGGTGTGGTCTGGAGGTTGCAGAGTTTACAGTGGTGCAATTATTTTGTTGGGGTTGCATTTACTTTCCTTTTTAATTGAGCTACTCTAGCACAGTCCTTGGTGGAGACAACGGCACTCTGGTAAGAAGTGGGACCTATGCAGGCAGCTTATTCCTCCTGTACGTAGAGATGCAGTTATATACAAGCTTAACTACACCAACACAGAGGAGAACATATTATTTTGCTCGTACCAGCCTAAAGAAAGCAACAGAGTGTGCATAGGAAAGCTATGTCAGTCATGAGCTGCTCAGGGCAGCACTCCCTGGTTAAAGGCTCGCACGAGGGGCCCCATTGCAGCTGAAGCCGCCGGGCTTTCCCACAATACAGACATTACCCACTGTCTGACAGGCATTTTATAACTTATCATTTAGAAATGGAAGCATTTTGCTTTGCCTTTTTAAAATGTGTGAATGGAAAATAAAGTATGAAGACAGTTAAGAATACAATTAAAACTTCACCCCACCCATTTGCAGCTGCTCCCAGCTGAGATCCGTAAATTTTGGGGGAAGAATAAATGACACACAAACACCGGTTATGCTAAAGCACTAAGAGAAAAGAATCTTTCACCGAAAGATGAGCAAATGAATAGGGTCCACCTTCGGAAGAGGATTATTTAGTTCATCTACTTCAGTGCCAGTGTCTTACAGCTGCAGAGCAGTGGGAGGTGTCAGTCTGTCTGCTGGAAAAGGGACCAGAAGGAAAGACCAAAGGACACATTCCTGGCTTGACAGGGGCATTGTGGCCAAACAGTAGCTCTTGGGTGCCCTCCCTTCTTAAGGAGACAACTGTGGTGCAGTTGAGTGGCTTTAACTCAAATAAATGAATAAGAAAACCAGAGAAAACAGCATTCCGGTGATCCGCTGCCTTCTCGTCTTACCCTGTTGTTCTCATTTACCTGCTCACTTCCTAATAAATCTCAGTCACAGTTTAATGCTTTGAAGACAGAGATGATCTTTATGGGTCCCTTCCAACTCGAGATATTCTATGATTAACAAGTAAAGAAGCTACGACCTCAACTACCAAATAGTCCTCTCTTCGGCAACCTTTGCTTTTATGAGTAATCTCACAAGAGTTCCTGGAACAATGTAATTCCCCTTCAGAAAGATGTGTTTTGGAACCACAAAGCAGCATTAAGAATATTTCTTTCTGCAAGGACAAGCGCATACGACCAAGTTTTACACTGAATAATCAGCTCCTGAGATGCATTGACCTTCCACTGGTTCAGCTGCACCGAGTCTCCAGCTCTGCTCCTGGTGAAAGGACAGGGAGCTTTCCCCCACGGACACCTACGGCAGCAAGCTCAAACCTTTCGCGGGCGTGAACTCAGACTCCACGATCCAACCCAATAATATTTTTGTTCAGTGCTCTGAGATATACTCGCACAGCAGTCGCTGTTTTCATACCTCCCCAGCTCACCACTTAATTTGGGCAGGGTTTCTGCAAACTCTTAATTGCAGGGTCTCAGGATAACAGACCTCAGATGTACAGGCAGGGAAAAATCTTGTGTCTTGTAAGTGATGACGTTGCTCAGCTCGGACGGACAGTGGCTAAATCTCCTTTAGGGGGAAAATTCACTGTGCAGCCTAACCATCCTCAAGTCACGCTCCAGTTGTGAGATCCTGCCATAGGGAAATCGATTTTGCAGCAAATACAGGCAAACAGGTACATAAACAGGCATCATCCAACCACACGTGAATTTGTGCAAGATAACAACACATATAAATAAGCGCTCTATTCACCGGAATGTTTTCAGTTTAATTGGGAATAGATAAAACCCAACGTCCTGCCCTCCACTGCAGAGATTTCTTCATATAAAATCCACTACTTGCGGAGGCAGGAAAAAGCCACACAAGCTAAGGAAGCCATGGTGCAAAGTGAACTTCCATTTTCCACTGTGCTCATCCGCGGTCAATGAATAACTCCAAAGTTTACAGTCCAACACACATGACTCACAAGAGCCCACTGGAGACAGTCGGAGCTTTTCTTTACCAGTGTTTCAAAGACAAAAATGCCCTGTGTCATTTTAGGAGACAGCATTTTCCTTTTAAACCAAGACATGTATGCAAGCAGCACTGTTCTTCTAGGAGGACAACAACATGATTACTCTGAATGCGACTTTACTGTGAAACACATTTCACCGTCTCAGATTAGGGAAAATTTTGTGAAGGAATACCTGCGGCAATCTGCTTGAGGCACATTATACGACTGTGTGTATGTTACTATTTAGTCCCCTTGTTTATTCTGCCTATATTACAGTAAATAGCTTTAAAAGTTTCAGTTATTTCTCACTACTACTTTCTCCAAAAAGACAGAAGGGCAGTAGGGGAAATAAATAAAGGACAGGGCAAAAAAGGAGTTCTGACAGGGAGGTGGGAGAGCTGAACTCATTCCTGCTTTGCCATAAATCCACCTGGTGACCTGGGGCAAGTCCCCTAAGACCAGATTCACAGGACACCAGCTCCTCTCGTGCCATCTGCAGACGTCCTGGCCAAACCCAGAAGAGCCCAACATCCTAAGCTTTCCATCCAGCAAAATTCACCAGCTTCTGAAGTCTTGCTTTAGGATATTTTCTGTACTGCTTTTATATTTTCATTCCAATATGATGACTGTAGCGAGGCTAAGAGCTTCTACGCAGATCTGTACTCGAGTGTTTAATCTAGAGCACTTTGCCGAAAGCAAATCGAGGGGCAGGATCCATACATAACAGCAACGGCAGAAGAACTTGCCAACAGTCCCTCGTAAGATAATGATTTAATGATTAGGGCACAAGTGGAATGAGAAGACCTGGGCACAACGCACATCTCCTGAAAGTGGTTCAAGCTTACCCCTTTGGTGAGGGCTATCACCAGAGACCAGGCTTTCGGAAGTCACTTCATGCTGCAAGCCAGGAGACCCCAGACATTTTGGAAGAGCAAATGGCCCAAAAGCAAGGGCACCCTGCAGGGATCTGGGCGTCGTGGATTTGAAACCACCAGGCTCGGCAAGGAATCAACGCAACCTCCAGTGTTCCCAAGACAAGCGAATGCCTTGCTCGTATGCCTTTCCAGTTGCATTTAAAAAGAAAGTGGTGACCCTGCACTGGTTTTAAGAAAAAAGGCTGGGTTTGAGCCTCATTGAGATGCCCAACTCCTGTCAGGAACTTCCCAGAGAGCCCAAGGCAGCAGAGGTCACTCTGCAAGGCACCAAAACGCTTGGCTCAGCTTTACGAACCTAGACTTTGTATAGCTGATACAGTTTATATTTGATGGTGTTTCCTCTCCCTGCCATATGCTGCCAACCCTCGCAGAGTGGGACACTGCCCCATCGTCAACGCCAGCGCAAAGCCTGCAGTGCTGTGCTTCAAATTAGATGAGGTGACAAAACCAGCCAAAAAAGTAATTCCAAAACCTGCCCAATATGACAAGTGAGAATGGAGAAACTGTTTATGGCAGCACTGCCGCTGAGAAAATGCACAGGGAACAATAAAGTTAGCAAGGGTTAGCCTCCTCCCATGTCAGTCTGACAGACAGCTCCAAGTTACTGGAGCCTCTGGGGGTGCCTGGCTGTACAGGGCATTTTGCTGCTCCCCTTCCCCCTCGTCTCCCATCCTGGAGCTGGTAAGAAAGCACAATCAGAAGCAATTCCCCTCAGGTCTCTCCCAGCCTGTTTACACAGCCATGTCTACTGCCTCAGCAGATGGGCAGAAGCCTTAATTTAGGAACTACGGAACCCACAGCAGACAAATACTGACTTTGATACGACTGCTTCCAGAAGTAAAGCTCAGCTGCTTAGGGGCAGAACTGCAGAAGGCTCAAGAGGAAGACAGAAAGCACAGAAACACACGTGTTCAGGGCACCAGCCTTTTCTACCACTTGTCACCTACTTGGACTGGCCTCACGTAGAAGACCTGGGCTGCAGACAGTAGCAACAACATTAGCTGGCCCAGAATAACACCAAAAAGCAGATAAATTAATCCATTACCTGCTTAATTTCTAATCTACTGCTCTCTTCATCACAGGGTCGGATAAGAGTTTCCTGAGCTAGTTAACGCTCACAAAAAAAGTAAGCCAGAGAGGGGGAAATAAAATTACAATGTCCGTGTACTGGCTCTATCAAGGGCAGTATACGAAAGAGCTGGTACCCAAACCACACACATCTAAAAGCTTCACCCTTGCTCCTCACAGTCCCTGGAGACTCACGAACTTCCCCAGCAGGAGCCGTGCAGCCGGCCTGCACTCAGCCTGCCCCGGACGCACCAGCCTCATCCCCTTGGCCTGCCCCGGACGCACCGGCCTCATCCCCTTGGCCTGCCCCGGACGCACCGGCCTCATCCCCTCGGCCTGCCCCGGACGCATCGGCCTCATCCCCTCGGCCTGCCCCGGACGCACCGGCCTCATCCCCTCGGCCTGCCCCGGACGCACCGGCCTCATCCCCTTGGCCTGCCCCGGACGCACCGGCCTCATCCCCTTGGCCTGCCCCGGACGCACCGGCCTCATCCCCTTGGCCTGCCCCGGACGCACCGGCCTCATCCCCTTGGCCTGCCCCGGACGCACCGGCCTCATCCCCTTGGCCTGCCCCGAATGCACCGGCCTCATCCCCTTGGCCTGCCCCGGACGCACCGGCCTCATCCCCTTGGCCTGCCCCGGACGCACCGGCCTCATCCCCTCGGCCTGCCCTGCGCTCCCCTGGGAGCCCCCGAGCCCGGCCCTGGCAGAGGGGTCCCGGCTCTCGGGGAGGTTGTGAGAGGCAAATCCCGAGCACCCCTCGGGGAGCGGGGGGAGCGCAGCCGGGGTGCTCGCGGTCCCCGAGGGGACAGAGGCAGCCGCCGCACACCCGCCGCCGCGCTCCGTGCGGGGCACGGGACCCCCTCCCCGCTCGCCGCCGGGGCTGCTCCAGCACCGCCCGCACACGCTGCCCCCGATAGCTGCTCCCACCGGGGCTGACCCCAATCCCTCCCCCGCGCCAGGGCTGTCCCCGATTCCTCCCCACACACGCTCCCTCCCCCCAGACCTGTCCCCGATACCTCCCCAAGCACAGGCCCTCCCGCACCCCCTCCCCTGCCGCCCCCCCGCTGCCCCCGTTACCCCCATCGCTGTTGTCCCCAGGGCTGACCCCGTCACCCCCCTCCCCGGGCAGCCCCCCAGGGCTGAGGCAGCTCTGTCATCCCCCCCCGCAGACCCCCCTGGGCCGGGCCCGCTGCCCCGCGAGCCCCCGAGGCCGCCCGCGCTCCCTCCCGACCCCCAGCTCCCCCCCATTCCTCCCCCGAGGACTGTCCCCGCTGGCCCCCAGCCCCGCCCCGCCTCGCTGCCCCCTGGCCCGGCCTGTCCCCGGCCCCCCGCAGCCGCGGCCCCGGCCCGGCGCTCACCGTGCCCACCTCAAGGCGCAGCGGCCGGAGCCCCGCTCCCCCGAGCCCGCCGCGAGGCGCGCTGGGAAAGAGAGTCCCTCCAATGGCCGTCGCCGCCGCGCTCCCGGCGGCGCGGACTACACTTCCCAGCGTGCCCCGCGGCACGCCCCCAACTCATCACGTGAGGAGCCAGCCGGCTACGGGGCGTGGGCTGAGGCGCGACTGACTCCGCTACGGCGGCCGGGAGGGACAGGACTGTCACGGGGCGGGAGGGGCGGGGGGCGCGCCGGGGCCCCGTCCCCGCCGGGGAGGCTTTGCCGCCCCGAGGGGGTGGGTGTGTCACCCAGACGGGTGCGTGGGCCGGGGCGGGGGTGCGGGGGTGGCCCCTGCGGGGTGGCGGAGCCTCAGCGGTGGCGCCAGGGCCGAGCGCGGGGAGCTGCGGCCCTCAAGGCTCGGCCCTGCGCGGGCCGCGCTCGCCCTGACCCCTCCGTGGCTGTGGGAGAGCCCCGCGCTGAGGCGCCCGCACCCCTCAGCGCGAGGGGTCGGTGCCCGCCGTGTCGGTACCGCTTTTTCAGGTACACGGAGCGGGCTGGGGACCGGGACCGGGGGGTTCGTGCCGTGCCCCTCCTGGCAGCACCCTGCGGAGGACACGTCGGCCCCGGAGCTGCACCGGGGGCACCCGCGGGCTCCGGCTCCCTGCGGCCTGCGGGCACCGGGCTGCCCGCTCAGCCCCCGCCGCACACCGCCGGGCTTCGGTGCCTGGGTTGGTCGCAGCGGTTGGTAGGGCCGGGGCTGGATTCGGGACGCGGGGCTGTGAGGCCATAGCGGTGATGTGTCATTAAACGCTGATTTCGTTTCCGAGTAAGTCAGGTAGAGCAGCAGCAACGGAGCTGGTGCTTGTGGGACTTACCCCCTTCCTGCAGCTCGGCAGGACGGGGTGGTGAGGGTTGTACGGACCCGTTGCGCCGACATCGCTGTGTTGGCAGCGGCGTCCTGGGAAGCCCCGGCCCGACCACGCTGACAGCCGGACGTGCGCACCTTCCGCATTTATACATCTGTGGTGAGACACTGGCAGAGGCTGCCCAGGGAGGTGGTGGAGTCACCATCGCCGGAGGTGTTCAAGGAACGTGTGGACGTGGCGCTGCGGGACATGGTTTAGTGGGCATGGTGGGGTTGGGTTGGTGGTTGGACTTAGAGGTCTTTTCCAACCATAGCGATTCTGTGATCTTTGGTGGGTCCTATAGCTCCTTAACTCATTATTTACACTGCGTTAGACTCCTTAACACAGGTACCAATCCATCTCCAAGGTACCAGCTCTATGTAAATGCTGTTAATTTGGCTGCATATAAACCCTACTCTACTTTAAAAGCATTTACAAGCCCCGGGGCTGCGGTTTCTGTAAACACAGCACTCGCAGCTCCAGGCTGGGTGATTCAGACTCATCCCTCTAACACTTAGCTGAGCAAATGCTGAGGCCTTCACGCCCCTGGCCTGCAAAGTTTCCCTAAAATACAGGTCTTGGGGTTCGCTGCTTGTGCTCGGCCCCGGCCCTAGGCAGGCTGCCTGGCTTTGCGGGGGACTGCTCCCCAAAGCGGGCACAGGCAGTGCCACTGGCTGCGGTATTTGCCAACTGGGCAAATATTTTTGGGGAGGGCAGGATCAGGCCGCATGTCTCCATCGATCTAGAAGCATCACAGACACGCAGGGAATATTTTAGCTATAAACCAGTAGAGGTCACTCCGTCCCAGTAAATCCAGTGCTACTGGAGACACTGGGCCACCAGTAAGAGGGAGAGCTTACTGGGGGAAGGCGGGATGGGCAGCGGGGCAGTGGAGCTCAGGGATGGGGACACCGGGCACCTGGGTCACCCTCGTACCAGCAGATCCCACCTACGTGGGACAGACGGGCTCGGGCAGTCCCCTCCTGCTGCCTCTTGCTGAAGGTGTTTGGGCTTCCAGGGGCCCCTCGAGCCCGTCCTCCGCTGGCTCCCACGGGCCGCGGATGTTACCGCTCCTCTCGGCAATTCCCAGCATCTCCCCGGGACCTGAAAGGCCATTTTTCATAAACACGTTTTGTTTGACGAGTAGCTCTTTGCAAGGAGTTTTTTAACAGATTTCCCAGGTTTTAATGTTTTGGGTTTTTTTCAAAAAAAGAAGAAACATGATTTTTGTGGAAAAAAGACGTCTTTTTTAAAAATGAAAACCAAATAAAGGTGCCGGTGTGCGGCAGCTTGGCAGGGCCGTGGGTTGCTACACCCGCATCGCTGCCGCAGCTGCGGCTGGTCCCTGCGTGCTCCCGCAGTCCCGTCCGCCCCAGCTCCGCTCCCTCCCTCTCCAAACAGGATGATAACCCTTCCTCGTGTCTCCACGAGCCATGCCGTGTTTCTGGCTGTTCCCGGCTCTCGGTAGCAGCCAGGTTTTATCCTGCGATATATAAACTCTGCAGGTGGGAACCGTGAAGGAGGATGCGTGTGGCCTCCTGGGAATGGCAGAGCGGTGGTGGCTGGGCAGCCGGGGAGGTGAGACCCCGGGATGTACTGACCCCGCTGCTACAAGGATCCCTTTTCATTATTTTCCTCTGCTCCATGGGGGACACAACTGCTCTGGATTTGCACAGGGAGCATGCTGCCCAGGTGAGATTTTCCAGGGAAGCGGAAGGAGGAAATGAGGAGGAGATTTGCATGCTTGATACCCAGTGATACCTTTGAACCGTCCGCATCGTGACGGAGAGCAGTCCTTGCATCCGAGCCCTTGTATCCAGGGCACATATCTTCCTTCCTTCCCTCCTGGGACTGGCTACTGTTTGAAAACGAATCCACGTAGCCCCTGCCCCGCAATGTGTCCCCAGTACTGCCAGGTGCCGTCACTGTCCTCACCTTGGTGGTGGCTGCACAGAGGTTTCCCCGATGAAGCCCCTTCCCGGATCTCAGGATCCTTCCCGCCGTGTGCCTAGCTTTAAGTGAGCCAGTAACACCTTAAAACATCTAAAATCTAGCCCTGTGTCCAAATCCTGCACTGGATCAGGGCTCCTGGTACAGCTTGGTCCTGAGCCCGCTGAAGGAATGAAAGGCTCTTCCGTGACTTTGAGGGCTTTGCTTCCAGTCTCGCCCTTAGCTAAAATTTGGAATCGCAGTCACTATTTCCAACATTATTAATTTTTTTTACCTTGTAAAACAGACTTTATTTTTCTCCCTGTAAATTTCGTGCAATATACATCTACATACCTAGAGAATACACCTCAATAAAAAGTTTTTCGTCCGTACATTATATTACTTTTTATTTTATGTCATGAAAAATTCAGACAATGCTTTTGTCCTTAAATAAACATTTCTCCCTCCCCTGCCCTCCCTTCCTAGCTGACTGGTTTGAAAGAGGAAATTTTATTTAGTTATTTTCTTTTCTTTAAAAAAATAGAAATTACAATCTTACAAGACAGAACATTCAATGAGAACAGAAGCATGTTCCTAAATCTAAAAAGTAAAACATTTCCATAAAACCTGTCGGTATCTACAGGTAGGTGTGTGTGGAGGGTGGTAAATGGAAAAAAATGTTTTCCATTTCTTCCTTTCATTCATATAGATAAAAAATAACATAAAACCAACTGAAACTTTATATATTTTTCTCTTTTGCACCAACATTCACAAGAATATATATTATATATATTTTTTATCCATTTTTATACACAGTGTGAGGGTTCTGGAGGTGGAAATGCACACTCAGCTAAACTGCCAGACCAAACGAACGAACACAAAATTAATCTTCATCTGGAAAAGAGCAATCCCTCGCGGCTGAGGTCGCCCCGCTCAAGGGAACCGCTGCCGAGGTCTGTTCGAAAATAAAGCGGCAAAACGTCTCGTGGCCGGTGGGATGGAAACGTCTCCGAGGACCGAGCACGGAAGCGAGTCAGGGGTCTCGGGGCTCCTGTGCCTCATCTCCGCTGGCCACGCGCAGCTCTGGAGAGCGGAAATCTCCCTTTTTCAGGCATTTCTACCCGGGCTTTTTCCTTCGCCCTTTCCCTACAAGCTCGATGCCTGGCTCTGCTGAGCTGCCGTCTCTTGGGGGCACAGAGGGAGCGCGAGGGACCTTGGCACTGCCCCGTGTATTTGGGCGAGCCGAAAGCAGAGGCTGCAGCTAGCAGAGGTGCTGCGGGGGGTTCGGCGCGCCCTCGCCATCCCTTTCGATGCGTGCCGCCCGTCCCAGGCGAGAAATCATTTAATCGACATTTAATCAAATTTATCACCTCCCAAGAAATCATTTAATCGACAAGTCGGTTCCTTTAAAGAAAACTTAAAAGTGCAGGTTCCCGCAGTTTGGCAGGTTGAGTTACACGTGTTTAATACGTCCAGTCTTCCCTAGATTCCCACAGGGGCTTTTATTGCTCAGAATCCAAAATCTCGCCCATGAGATGGACGCTGTGTCGTAAGCCAGAAAACCGCAGCCGGTGGCAAGGGCTCAGTCTTTTCCCGATTTAAGGTGCTTTCTTGGTTTCTTTGCCGGATGAAATGAAAACGATGACGTTGACCATTGGTGCATGTTGGCTGACGAATACCGAGGACGTAAATAAGGGTGTGTGCTTCTTTTTTTCCCCAAACATTTCAAAACACCCGCGGCTGTTTCCTCCGAGAAAGGGAGTGCTGCAGTCCTGCAGAAATGGAGGGCAAGAGCCCCCTCCGCAAAGCACATTCATTTTCTCAAGTGCTTTCCCCTGCAGAGAGGAGCCGGGAAGCAAACGGTGCTGTCGGAAATGATGCTTCAAAAAAAGGCACAACCCTCTAGACGAAAAAGGCAGTACTGACTTCTCACTTCTGTCAAAGCTTTAGGATCCGAGAGGGCAGGAAACAAGCAGGGCGCATCCCCACCCCGGCGAACGCTGCGCTGGAAAAACGACGCATTGGCACTCAACATCGCATGGGGCCGCTGGGAGGGTCAGCAGCCTTCACCGGAGAGCTGGGCTCGAACGCCATCGGGGAGAGAAACAAGGCTGACGAACTCCGATACGCTCCGAGAAGCAGTTCAGACGGCTGTTAGCAAAACCAGAAAGCGCATGGCTGTACGTGGCGGCTGGTGGCTGCTGGGGAATAGCATGGGCCCAAGTTTTTCTCTGCCTTATACTGATGCAGAAATCCCATCGGCTTCCTAGCGACTCTTCCCTGGTCGAGGTTGGTCCACGGTCTTTCCTAGGAGGTCTTTTAACCGAAAGCATGAATATCCCCTATCAGCACTAAGAAAGCCGCTTGTTTAGTTGAAGCGGTGCAATTATGGAATTGAAGGTCTTCGGCTGACGCTCGGGGATGACCTGAGCTGCCGGAGGATGGGGTTGGACACACGAGAAATCATCATGAAGCGGGAAGGGGCTTGGGATTTTAGCCCTTTGCCAGCAGAAACTGGGGCTGCCTCAGAGCAGGTTTTTCCCTTGTAGCTTTTGGCATTCGCTGCAGGAGGAGCACGAATAGGGACGGAAAAAACACCTGCAGAGCCTAGCTGGAGAGTCCCTCGAGTGGCCCTGCCGGCTGCAGGCTATTGCAGCATCGCCCCACAAATCCATCCCTTCTTCACCTTTTGAGCCTCCCAAGCTCGGAGCAGCAGGTCCCGACCACACCGCGACTTCCCAGGGAAGGAATAAGGACCTTTCGCTTCCCCTTGACCCCAACGGGCAGTTTCTCCCCCTAAAAAGCTCCCAGGTTCCTGCTAAATAGAGAGCAAACCCCAAAATAACAGTTCTAAAGAGCTCCTTGGGGGGCAAAAGCCTGGGTCCAACTCAACCTGCAACAGCAGCCGACGTGGCGCTCCTGGCAGTCCCGGTGCAGGAAGGGGGGACCCGGCAGCGGGACCGGCGGTGGGCTGGGCGGAGGAAAGGCCACAAAACCTCCTCTGGGTGCTAAGCCACGGGACAGTTCTAACGGTCTCGATAAGAAAACTACACACGACAGCCAGCACCCAAAGAGCCACTGCCTGCGACAACGCGCGGGGACAGCACCAACGCCTGCGGCTGCCTCTGGGGTGGAGCAGCCGGGAGCTGGGATTTGGCCACAGTCGTAAGGGGAAAGCCCCTCTTCGAGAAGCGGTCGGGATGCAGAAAGGTAGCATGAGGCGGGCGGACCTGTCTCATCGGCTCCGAAAAGCCAGGCGGTCAGCCAGCCGGACGGGGAGTTAGCTGGGCATTTGGGAAAATGCCATGACGGACAGCATGGAGACCCTGCAAAGCTTCTCCCCCGCCACGTCGGGCATCCTTTCCCTCGAACCAGCCTCTTCCACGGGGAAATCTTCTGCGGAATGCCCCCCCGGCCACAGCCGGGTCTTTCTTGGCTGAGCTCCTGAGGTCACCCCCTGCCCCATGGGAGAAGGAATAAAGCAAAGGCTCTGCCTTCGCCCTCTCCTTGGCTCCAGCCAGGAGCCCAAAGCTGCTCCCACCGGCCTGGCTCACCCCTGTCTGGCTGAGTCTGCATTGCCCCTTCTTTATCCCATGCCTTGTGTTTGGGTAAAAAAAATAAAATAATAATAATCATTAAAAAAAATTAAAAATCAGAGATGGAGACTGCAGCCAGGACGGTGGGAAGGGCCGTGCCGCGAGCGCGGCGGCGTGTGCGTGGTGTGTGCTCCCCTGGATCCGTGCACTGCGGGGAGGAGTCGGTCCCTACCACTGCCAGGAGCATCTCCTCTCCTGAGCGGAGATTTCACATTCATTTCACTGGTATGGCAAAGTCCGTTTGCTTTTTCCTTCAAGGTGCTTTACATTCAAGAGCTATTGCAATCCACAGCGAGGAAACGGGGCCGGGGAGATACCCCAGCCCCCCAGGTTCTCTTGAGTTTGATTATTTGATTTAAATAAACTGCCCAAAACCTCTGAAGTTTAGTTCATCTCCAAATTTTGGGGAACTCGAAGGGGGCCGGTGGCTCCCAGCCTTAGCTCTCCCGTGGGTTGCTGTACTGAAGCTCCGAGTTGAAGACCTCCTTATAGAGGGGTGGGAAGTTCATGGCGGTCTCTGGGTGCAGGAGACGGAAAAATTCCAGCTTGTCCAAGTGCAGGTTGCAAATGGTCTTCATCAAGGGCAGCTTGGAAACCATCTGCGGGGAAAGAAGGAGCTGGAACTGGTGACCACTCGGTTCCCAGCCAGTATCCATCACGCCGCTGTTCCCCCTCCACTGGGGACAAGTGGGTGGGTTTGGGGACAAGCGGGTGGGTTTGGGGACCACTGGCTCTGCCCGGCACCGGCGGCACCAGTGGACACCCCCCACCTTTGGGCAACCTGGCATCAATGTGGCCTTGCCTCCAAACCCACATCTTTTTGCAGGAAAACCAGCACCTGGGAGGGGGTGAGGAGCCCCCCGGTGCTACCCGTCCCCATCCCAGCTCCGTCGTGCCCAAAGCATTCCTGAAATGGCTCCTTTCGCCCCAAACCCCCACTGATGCACTGCCGGCTTCAGCAGCACGGGGCTCCCTACGGCACGGCTGCCTCCGCCTGCACCGCGACGGAGATGCACGGCCCTTGGAAAGAGAAATTCTTCAACAGGTCCCAGGACTCGCCCCCCAAAAAATGCCCGTGCGCGGCTAACGAGCTCTGGCACAGCCACATCCACCGGTTCAGATGTCTCCCCAAGGCACATGTGCCATACCCCGGCCAGGCTCCCCGCGCCACACACAGGCAGCACCGCTACCTTTGAGAGCTTGTCCTCGGTGGAGTGTTTCTTCTGGATCTCGTGCTGCAGGGCCACGTAGATCTTGTCCTGCAGCTTCTGCACCTTCTTGGACTCCGTCAGCCATGGGCGATCTGCAGGAGACAGCCGTCAGCCAGGTCAGTGCTGCCATGGGGGTCCTACCCCGGCATGGCTGCGGTGGACTCTTGCTCTTTTAACCCTTACTGTTCTCGGGAATGCTTTTGGGGACGGTGGCACGGTCAGGCGGCTTCTCTTCACCCCTCCCCACCCCGCTGTGCGGGACGTGGCTCCTCCTCCCACCAAGGAGTTCTGGCAGATGTATTTTGTGCATTTTTAGATGCATTTTTTACCCCAACCTCCTTTCCTGGGAATAACTTAAATCATCCAGCAGCGCTGAGATTTACGAGTCAGCTCTCCCCAGCTTTGGCACAAGATCTCCCCCTCCCTGGCCATTCCCACTGCCACGTGCCCCCCACAGCCCCCCCGTACCTGGGGAGAGCAGGACGGCGGCGGTGAAGAGGGCGAGCTCCTCGTCCGACAGCTGCAGGCGGCACAGGGTCCTCCCCAGCTCGAAGACGGCGCCGATGAGGTCGTCGCAACCTGATGGGCGGATGGCGAGGAAGAAAGGGATGTCACGGCTCCGCGCTGCCCAGCGGCACCCCTACACCCCCACCCGCCGGCTGACCCCAGCAGCACCCGGGGCTTGGAAAGCTTTCGGAGGCAAGGTGGGTGAAGGGGGGTCCTCGGCAGAGGATGCCCGGCATCGCTGCGCTTCGGGCTGGGGCAGAAAGTGGGTCTTGACCACGGCGCACAGCAACCCAATCCCAATGGGAACAGCAGCAAATGCAGGGGGGTCTCACCCCCTCCCGTCCCCCGGGGATTTAGCCCAGCCACGGGGACGCTGCGTTTCACCCCAGCCCAGCCCCGTCCGGGCGTCAAAAGGAGAGGAGAGCCTCAACTGCAGCGCAGCGAAGCGGCTCTTACCGAGCGACTTGAACATCTGCACACCGCCGAACTTCCCCTCGAAGAGGACGGTGTTGTTCAAGGGGTTGAACGCGCGGATCATGCGGATCAGGAGCACCTCAAGGCAACCTGATGTAGGCAGAGAGAGCGCAGGGCAGGGCAGGGCAGGGCAGGGCAGGGGGGTTTCCATCATCCCAGGACCAAATGTAAGAAAGAGGAAAGCCCCCAGTGCAAGTTTGAAGTCCAGATTGTTTGTTCCCAAGAGCAGAATGGTTATTCAAATAAATCCAATTCGCGTTTGGGGTTTTTTTAAGGTTTCCAATTGTGACCACAATATTTCACCAAATGGAAATATTATCCAAGCATTCACAGCCGGACACAGAGATCGATCGAGGTCATGGGGGAGCACCAAGAGAGGAGAGGGTGAAAACAAAATAAATAAAAACAGAATGGAAGGAAGAAATGAAAGAATGAGTTAAACTCCAGCGTGTCAGGCATGGCCAGCTCTGGCTTCAGGCTACAGCACCCTGCCGGGACGCTGGCACACATTCCCGGTGCTGGGTGAGGCTCTCAGCTCCCCAGCCCAGAAAGTTTAGAAAATGGGCAGCTTTTCCACCTTTTTTAGCATTTTGGGGCTTTTACACATTCAGCTTCCTTGCCTGGGCATGGCGTTGCCGGCTCGGGCAGACGGACGGGTGGGACATGGGCGTGCAACTGCCTTTGTCCTCTTCTTCCCAGTCTCTTCCCAGTCCTTTCCTCTTCTCCCTCCCTGCTCCCATTTGGGTTTGGCACCCCTTTTCCCAGGGGAAAACCCGCTGTGCTCACTTCCATCCCGGTTTCTGGGTGTCATTTGGTTGAGGGCGACCATGGAGAAAAGCTTCTGCCTGGGGTGACCCCTCCCCGCGTCCCTCTCTATACCATCGCCTTTAAACATAACCTTCAACTCCTTCCAGCCCAGTACCTGCTCCCTGAGCACCGATGCCGAGCCTGGGGGCAACCAGGGCAGTGAGGGAAGGGAGACCCGGAAAGGAAAGCACTAGCCGAGAGAAAAGATGGGATACGCCTTCGGCATCGCAGCTGCTGCTCGGAGAGGCGTCGGGGATGTGAGGGGAAAGGCAGGGACGCGAGGATGGCAGGGTCCCCAGCTCTTACCGGCTTTCAGGAGGATGATTTGGTCATTCTGGCAGAGCTCCATGAAGCCGTCGATGCGCTTGGCGAACTCCACCACGTACTGGATGGCGTTGGAGATCTGCAGCGAGCACTGCTGCCACATGGCCTCGCAGCTCTGCCAACACAGCGGGGACGTCCCTTAGGGCTCGCTGCCACCCATCACCTGGGGTTTGCTGCCACCGCATCACCCTGGCTCCGCTGACCCCCCTGTCCCCACTGCATGGGGCAGGGAAGGGACCCAGGTGCCGTGCCACCCATGGCGGGTGGTGGCACTAGGACACCTGGGACATGACCTGCCACCCACACCCCCACATCCCCCCTGAATTGGGCTTTTGCAGCTCCCAAAGCACCGTAAGACTCCCCTCATCCTCCTCGCCTTCCTCCCTGCCTCGGCGCAGCGCCGGGGGCCAGCGGTGGCCCTTGCTGGGGGCTGCGGTGGCTCTGGCCGTGGTGGGGAGCCGGGGGGGCCGTGGCAGGGGCACTCACCTTGCTCTGCAAGGCGCGGACCTCCTCGGGGGAGTAGAGGCTCCACGCCAGGCGCTTGAGCTCCTCCGTCGTGTACTGGCACGTCTCCAGGTGCGACTTCACCACGTTCTGGGCCACCCGGTCTGCAAGGCGAGGGCAGCGGGCAGTGAGTCCCTGGGACCCCGCTGGCCCCCATGTCCCCACACCCTGACGCCATCCCCTCCCGGGTGTCCTGAGGGGCTGCTGGGGCTGGGGGCTGGAGGGGCTCACACCCCCCTCTCAGGGATCAGAGGACAGATGGGGCGTCGGGGGCTGTCCCTGGGGCAGAGCAGGGGACACTCTGCATGACCTCAGGTGCGCCGAGCTCCATCAGTGCTCAGCCTGGAGGATGGGATGGGCTTGTGGCTGCTCCGAGAGCCAAGGCTGGGTCAGCCCCTCGCTGCGAGTGTGCCCGGCATTGCACGGGCATGCAGGGCTGGATGCGCCCGGCAAGGCTCCCGGGGCTGCACGCCCCACATGTGCCCAGCATCGCATCAGGACCGCGCCAATGCTTACCAATCTCAAGGACGGAGATATCAGCAGAGAGCTGGCTGCCCTCCAGCGCGCCATGCGCAAACAGGGCCGGCTCCAGCATCAGCTCATAGATGGACTCCTGCTTGATGAGCGTGGCATCGGCCACGTCCAGGCTGGACTGGTCGGGAGAGGGCTGCGCCGAGGTGAGCAGGTCGAGGTTGTAGTAGGTGCTGCTGCCGTCGGGGGTGAGGGGAAAGTCGAAGAGGAGCCCGTCCGACAGCGTGGAGATGTCGTCCAGGTCCGAGAGCCCGCTGCTGACACTGGTGGTGTAGACGCGGCTCAGGGGCTCGGGCTCATCCTTGGTGCCGCCGCTCTGCTCCTGGCTCTGCTGGTGCTTCTGCACCTCGGCGTAGAGGCTGTCCCGCTGCTTCTTCGACATGCGGCCGAACTTCACCGCTGCCCGGGGAGGAGAGGGCGGCCGCGTCAGGGAAGCTTCACCTCCGCAGAGCAGCAGCCACGACTGCCCGCCTGCCCTGGGAAGGGTCCTGGCTCCCAGGGGAGCCCGTGGTTTCGGGGTGTATGAGCCGTGAGAGGGGCAGGAGCCCCATCGGATGTACCCCCCACCCCAGACCGACCCTGGGTTGAACGGAACAGAATCGATTGGAATTTTCCCGTGGAAAATGCAAAAGCATTTCTTGCTCCCCAAACCTCTCCTTTCCTCAGGCTGGCCTCTCGGGGGACGCAGCTCCGGCCCCGACGCCCCAACTCGCTCTGAGGAAGAGCGGCCGGGCCCCTGGGGACCCCAGGCACAACTCACCGTCGCGGGACATGCCCAGTGCCAGGCATTTCTGCAGGCGGCAGTGCTGGCAGCGGTTGCGGTTGGTGCGGTCGATCAGGCAGTTCCTCTGCCGGGAGCAGGAGTAGCTGGCGTTGTTCTGCTGGCTCCTCCGAAAAAACCCCTGCGCGGGATGGGGAGGTGTTGGGAAAGCGCCCGGCGGGACGCCAGCCCCTGCGGCCACCCGCCCGCTGGCACCCGTCCCTGGGCGTCCCTGGGCTCACCTTGCAGCCTTCACAGGTGATGACGCCGTAGTGGATCCCTGAGGACTTGTCTCCGCAGATCTTACACGGGATCACTTCAATTTGGGCTGCAGCGGAGGGGAAAAAGGGGGAAACCCACAGTGGTTAATGACGGGCGCCGCTGAACTGAACGACAGAGATGGCCCTCCCTCCGCGACAGCCACAGCCCTGCTTGGCAGCTGGGGAAACTGAGGCACAAGAGCTGGACCCGCTGGCAGCTCAACACTTCCCGCAGACCCTGCAAGGATACTTGCAGCTTGGAGAGGACCCCAAAAAGGCCCACACAGGGAGCGGGATACTCCCATCCGCTCCCCCATCCTCTCCACACCAAGAGACGGGTAGAAAAGCCCTTTGAGCTACGAGAGTGCAGCATGTTTGTGCACCAGCCCGCCCAGGACCCCGTTTTGGAATCCTTCCCCTTATTTTGCAGCCAGTATGTGCACGCTGGGGGGGCACCACAGACAGGGACATCCTTGGCACAGGGACCATCCCTGTTCCTGCAGCCACAGACACCCTCCTGCTGGGGGTCTGGCCCAAGCAGAGGGTCCGGGGGCCCCCCGTGCCCCCCCCCGGCAGCTCCTTTGAAACCCAGGACTGATATAGCCATCACCAGCTCAAGGTCCCGGCCCCCTTCCCCCCACAAATCCGCTTCCCTCCCCGCTTCTGCTTCGCTGGCACTGAGCTGCTAATAGGCTTCATCCTCCTCATTTTCCAGCTGCCCCAGATCTGGGCTGGCTCTGCCTGCCCCGCGCATGCCGGGGGGGGGACGCGAGCACCCCCGGGACTCGTACGTGCCTCCCGGCATCTCTGCACCCTCTAATCCCCGCTCCAGCCTCCGCACCCCCCAGCCAGGCTCAGCCTGGCAGTGCTCTCGAGGGTGCTGGGCAGCCGCCGCCACGCCAAAATAACCCCCGCGGCCAGATTATGGTTATTTCAAATCTCCTGGGCCTGTGCAAATCCCCGGCTCGGGTAATTCCCTTCTGCCTCTCTTCTCCCCTGGGAGCGACCGGTTCTGGTCGAGGGACACAGTTCAGGGGTTGCTGCCATCGGGGGCCCCGGCCACCTCTGCGGGTGACAGCCCCGGTGCTCGGCCAGTGCCACCTGCACCCCGGCACCCAGCGGTGCCCCGGGGTCCGTCACTGCTTTGGGGGAGGCTGGGCTGGGTCAGCACGAGCCTCGTCGTGCAGTGGGGCAGCCGGGTTGCCATCGGTCCCCCGGGGATGCTATCGGTCCCCCCCAGCCACACAGGGGAAGGACTGGCCCCAAGTCCGAGTGCAAGCGGAGGGACGGATCCCTCCTCCGTCCATTGACTCACTGGCTCAGCTCCTGCCCTAAATGCACCAGTTGATTTTGGGGTTCACCCCTCCTTCCCGGGCTGCCAAGCTGGGCTTCTCCCAGGGCTGTGTGTCATTGCCCCCCGCCACCGACCCAAAGGGGCCACATCCCACCCCTGCCCCTCCCCAGAGCCTCTGCCCGCGCCTCTGCTGTACTTTTGGGCCTGGGGCAGCAGAGCCGCCCGCTCAGGGCATCCTCCCATCCTCCAGTCCCAGACCCCCCCCAAGTCCCAGACCCCACTGGCATCGCAGCCCCGGGGTCACCCCTTTGGCAGGGGATGGACGCACCGGCCGGGCAACGTGCCAGCGCCCCATCTCGCCCACGGGCTCCGACAACCAAGACACCCCCCGATTCCCCAGCTCCCAAAGCCACTTTCGCCCGTGCCGCCGGAGAGGGGTGCAACCTGCAAACCGTGGGGACCCGTCCCCACCCCGACACCCTACCCCAAGCCCTGTCCCTATTGCCTGGTGAGGAGCACGGGGATGGGACGGAGGTGGTGGCACCGCGGGGGGCACAGGGAGGTGGTGCCACCCCCAGCAGGAAGCCGCGTCGGTTCGTTATGCAACGTAATTGCAGCCGCCGGGAGCGCTGGGGTGATGCATAGCCGGCGCGCCACGCCCTCACGCCCGCGGCCGATACTCCCGGCCCCCCGCAATTACCAGCACGGCGCTCTTGGCAAAACAGCCAGGCTGAGTGCGACCCTCGCACCCGCCGGCACCCACTGAGCAGAGCCCGAGGGTGCCCCTCTGCTTGCCCCATGGGGCCTCGAAAGCCGTTAGCCGGCTCCCAATGATGGCAATGGCTTCGTGTGATGCCGATGGCCAAATCCTGCCCGCACAGCCCCACGCACAGGCAGAGGGGAGCCCCCTGAGAGACCCCCGTAGCCAGGACGGGCAGAGCTAAGGGTACGTGGGGACGATGCTGTTCTGGCTCCTCCGGAGCTGAGTGTCACCCCTGGATGCTGCGAAGGAGAAGCCCCGACCGCTTGTCGTGTGCCCGCAGCCTCCTGGGGCTCTAATTAGCATCCTGCTAATTACACGGCCATGCCCGCCGCCGGCACCTGACCTGCTCAAAAGACGTTCGCCCCAAATAACTGACGTGGAGATACGGCCGTAACCCCGGCACAATGGCAATTACAGCCCAGAACAGCGTTTAATTGCCGCTCTGTTTGTAAGCCCCGGCTGAATCACCGTGCTGGCTCCCGCATTGTCCCCTCCTGCCGCAGCCAGGTCTCCCCCAGGACCGCCGGACATCCCCCTGGGGCAAACCCAGCAAGATGGAGAGGGACACGGGTGCTGGTGGGATGGCCACAGTGGCAGCCCACATCCCCCAAATCCCACCACGATCAGGGGAAACATCACGGCATACCCCACACCCTGGGCATGGCTCCCCCCCTGCCCCGGCTGTGCCTCAGTTTCCCCACCGGAGCGCTGGGCCCCTCCTCCTCCCACCATAACCCTGCAAGCATCGGCCACGCTGTGCAAAAGAGGGTTTTATTTAGGTGGGGGCAAACCCCTTCCCCTCGCCTGAGGAGGGGGCACGCAGCGAAACTCCTCCCCACGGCTGGCGGGGCTAAAATAGGGGGCAGGGGAAAAAAAAAAAAAAGGGTTAAAAAAAATAAATAATAATCCCCTGCCGGCAATTAAAATGTCCCGGCCACGGTATTTGCTCTCCTCCCACTGTAAACACTTCTTGCCCAACTCCCGGCCCGCTGCCACCGGCCGGCCCTTATGTAAGTGGCACCGTCCGGCCACGGGGCTCGGCCGTGCCGGTGGCGGTTGGCCCCTGGTCCGGTGGCTGTGCGTGGCCCCGTGGCTGGAGCCATCCTGTCCCACTGACACACTTTCTGCCCGTGGTCCCACACGCTTGTGTAACGCCGTGGCCGTTAACCCTTCCCATGGCCGCGGCCGCACCGGGACGGAGCTGTGGCTGCACCCCAACCTCCCGCCGCTGGGGATGGGGAGCGTTTTGGGGCAGTACCTGGGGCCGGCCCTGGGGATGCCCATTTGTCACCCCGAGCCGCAGCTCTCCGTGGGGGACACAGCTCCATCCCAGGTCCCAGGTTCCCTGTCACCCCCCGGACCTGGCCATCCGTGTCCCCTCCAGCCCGGCACCACTTGCCCCGAGCCGGGCAGGCGGCTCTGGTGGTTTCGGCAGAGCCAGAGCCACCCTCCCCAGAGCAAGACTCAGCCTTCCTCCCGCGCCGGCACACCCTCCTCTCCATCGCCTCCGCCCCGAGGGCGGGCATCGCTCTTGCACCCCAAAACAAAGCAGGCCCTGCAGGATCTGGCCACGGGGATCTGGAGCCTCCCTCTGTGGTGCAGGGGCTGCAGGTGGCCCCATCCTCCTCCTCCTCCGCTCCATCCCTCCCCTCGGCCATATGATCTCACTGCTGGGGGGGGGAATCACCCCAAAACCCTCAGCACTCCACTGAGCTCCGGGATGTGCCGTGACCCTGCTGCTGCCAGAGGCTTTTTGGAGCTGCACCCCCTCCAGCCGGCTCAATGGGGATGGGGTGCCCCTGGCTGAGGACTCCTGGGGGTGTGTGTGTGTGTGTTTTCGGGGGCACTGGCAGGTCCCTGCAAAGCCCTCTGCGCAAACTCCCCCGGGGCGAGCCCGCACACCCTTCAACCCATGGGGCTGGGATCAGGATACGGCCGCCCGCTCCCCCGGCCGGGCCACATGAAGCCACAGGAGCAAACCCATCCCCGGGGCCTGGGTGCCCCTCGCTGGGGGCAGGGGGTGAACAGCCCAGCTCCGGGTGTTTCGGAGGTGGCTCCGTGCCCCCGTGGCCATCCCTGCCCCAAATATCCCCTCGACTGCTGGGGCGAGAGCCGGGGCAGGCGGCTTCCCCGGTGCCCTGGCTCATTACCCAGCGAACCTGCTGGGAAAGTAGGTCTGTGCCCCATCCCGCTGCCGCGATCGATGCCGCAGGATGGGCACCTCCGGTAATTAGCAGCAGCCCCGCAGCCCTCCCTCACCTCCCCAGCCCCAGCCAAGGGCACAGGGATGCTCTGATGCTCTGCCACCACCGTCCTCTCCTCTCCAGCTCAGCATCCCCTCGGTGCACCCGGAGCAGGGGAAGGAGGATGGGTCCAGGCTGCACAGGGACACGCAGGGACTTACGATGCCATCCCACCTCCCCATCGCTGCCCCAAAACCCGGCTCTGCTCCCTCGTTCCCTGTGGCAACCTCCAACCCCAGGACCCGGCGCTGCTCCCGGTTGCACCCATCTCCGGGAACCACTGCACTTCCCCACAGCAATTAGCCGCTGTTGTATTTTGGGAAGGTGGCCGTGGGGTAGGGGTGGTGGAAGAGGAATAAATAAGTAACTAAAAGGAACGATCACCCCTTTTCATCTGCTGTTGGTTTTGCTTTAAAACAGGCTCCTGCACTGCAGCACCCCGGGGTCCCCCAGCATCCCGGCGTTTCGGCTATCACCGCCAGCAAATCCCATTCCCATCCGTGCACCCCGTGGGTAACCCCATATGGGCTGGGGTTGCGTGAGGCCAGGGCAGTTTGCAGCATGTGGCCGGCACGGCTCCGGCGTAATGTTCAAAGCACTGGCTCCAGGGACGAGCAGCACCGGGGCCGGGGCCACGCAAGTAATAAGGAAAATTTAAATTACGCAACTCTGGCCCCGTGCTGGGCTGTGATGCTGGAGGTGGCAACCGTTTTCTTAATTGATTAGCAGAGATTTCCTGGAAACTTTGGGCCAGAACAGGGTGTAGCTGCTCTTCCCCTGCCCCAGGGTGACCTCTGGCCACCTTCGCTTGTGGCCATGCGGCCGGTGGCTTCGTAGCTGCCCCAATCCCTGGCAAGGTGCCGTTTTTTCCCTGTCCTGTGGCACAGTGTGTGACCCCAGCTTGGAAATCGTAGCAAGCAGCTCACCCACAAGCAGCGGTGGGCGGGCGGTGAGGCTCCCCCATGGCCACCCGGCTCCTGCCCCGGCTGCTCTGGTTCACCAGCTCCCGCGCCGCGCGGCACCGCTCCAAGGCCAGCCCTGCCGGTGCAGGACGCAGCCCTTTGCACTTTGGCTGGTGCAGGAGGGTGGCAAAGGTGCGGCGGCGGGGAGGGGGACCTGCCACTGGCCCGGGGTGGGGAGAAACCGGGCAGGGGTGGGAGATCCACCCCGGTCCCGCAGCTAAATCACGGGGGAATTATCTCCATGGGGCTAAATAAAGGCAGTGAGAGAGGCTCCGCTCACCACATCCAATAAACCAGGCGTGATTTAGCCATTAGCAGCTCTTTAAATAGCCACTGCCAAGTTCAAAGTTAAACGTGACGGGGAGGAGGGACGGGCAGGACGGGCAGGGGATGCTGCCAGCACAGCCCGGCTGGGCTGTGGGGTTAACCCGCTGCCACCCGAGGGGACAGGGACCAACGTCTCCCCATCACTGCGCCTTCACTCTCCAGGTGCTGCCGCTCCCCAGGGTTATCAGGGACGAGGATCCCAAATCCTGGCTGGATCCCTCGGGACGCCACGCTGCCAGCAGCCGCCTTTCTCCTCCAACCTTATTTTCGAGAGGCAAAGGGCATGGCCATCCCCATCCCGTGGTATCCAGGACGGGCGCAGCCGTCGTGCGGGAAGGCCGATGGGTGCCGGGCGTCCTCGCCCGCGCCAGTGTGCGCACGCTGCCTAAACGGGCAGGGAAGCTCCTCCTCCGCCCTCTCTGATTTTTCCAATGACAGATCTAGGTCACTAGGACAAGTCGGAAAGGCTGCCGAGCCACCGCACGCTCCTCGCCACGCCGCTTGCAAAACAAGCGAGCGGGAGGGCTGGAAACCCTATAGGATTATACAAGGCAAAGCCTCTCACCCGGCCCCGGCGCAGCCGCGACGTGGGGAAGGACAGGAGCGAGGAGCTGCTGTGGCCCCCGGGGGAAAGGGACAGAGCGGAGGCGGTTTCGGGGAAGAAAACGGAGATTGAATTGATTCGGCGTCGCCATGCGGCATTCGGGCTTCGTCGAGAGATGGGGACCCTGCACCGGGCAGGACTGCGGCAAAAACACCCGACGAGGGAAAATGATGTGATATCAGGGGGGTTTGGCCCTTAACTGGGGCCAACGCGCAGTAATTGAGTTGGGGGAAAGGAAAAAAATTTAAAAAAACGGAAAAGTTCACCCAGCTGCTAATTAAGCCAGGAGCCGGCTGTGCAAGCGTAAGAGCCAGGCGGTGTTATTAATTAGGTAGGCGTTAATGCTTCCCCCTGTACTAATAAAGGTGAAATCCTGGGATGTCACGGGGCGGGAAGGGGATGCGGGGGGCTCGCCTCGCCTGGTGCTGGCCCCACCATTACGCAGGAGTGCGGCGGGTGGCAGAGCCACAGCACCCGCAGCCACGCCGGGGAGGGAGGAAAACCGATTTGAGGAGCTCAAAAATGTACGTCCTGGTACACACGCCCCAAAATGAGCCTTAATCTGTGCACCCAAAAATACACCTAAAGATGTGCACCCCAAAAACACGCCTAAGGAGGTGCACAAGCGAGTCCTGAAGGGCTCGGGCGCAGCAGGCGATGATGGAAAACTGCTTTAAAGGGGGATAAAAATCCCGCCCCAGGGTGTCAGGTCCCAGCAGCTCAGTCGGCAACAGGGATGGGGAGAGCTGGCTCAGGCCACCGCTGCGTCACCGTCACCGGGCCCCGGTGGATCGTCCCGCCGGAGCCTTCCTCCATCCTCCTCCCAACCGCCGGTAAAGTGGAGGGGTGAAAAGTAGGACTCGCCTTTAATAACGGATAAAAACAGGCAGGCGCTGGCGCGACTCACCCCCTCCCCTGGGTAAGGGGCACCCCAAATCACGGCTGGTCCCTCGCCCGTCCCCCCCAGAGCCTCCCTCGGGCCACCCCAAACCGGCCCCGAACCCGCGGGGAGGGGGAAAAGGGGGCAAAACCCACAATAAATCCAGCCCTGGTGGGAGCAACATATTGAAGAGGAGATTAAGGGGTTTAGTGCGAGGAAAAGCTTAAGAGCGGGTCTAAGCCGGCGTCGGAAAGCGAAGCAAAATAAACAAGAATTTTATTCCTAATGAAGGGGAGAGCTGGAGGAGCCAGACCGACCCGGCGGGGCCGATGCGGGTCCCCCTCCGACCCGCCGGCGGGGTGCGATGCCGGGTCCCCCCGCGTCCCCCGGCGGGGCTGATGCGGGTCCCCCCCGTGTCACCGGCGGGGCCGAAGCGGGTCCCCCTCCGACCCCCCGGCAGGGCCCGATGCGGGTCCCCCCCCGTGTCCCCCCGTGTCCCCCGGCGGGGCTCATGCGGGTCCCCTCTGGTGGGGCTGACGCGGGGTCCCCCCCGTGTCCCCCGGCGGGACACGATGCCGGGTCTCCCCCCGTGTCCCCCGGCGGGGCTCATGCGGGTCCCCCCCGTGTCACCGGCGGGGCCGAAGCGGGTCCCCCCCCCGTGTCCCCCGGCGGGGCACGATGCCGGGTCCCCCCCCCCCGTGTCCCCCCGTGTCCCCCGGCGGGGCTCATGCGGGTCCCCTCCGGTGGGGCTGATGCGGGTCCCCCCCATGTCCCCCGGCGGGGCCCGATGCCAGGTCCCCCCCCGTGTCCCCCCGTGTCCCCCGGCGGGGCTCCTGCGGGTCCCCTCCGGTGGGGCTGATGCGGGTCCCCCCCGTGTCCCCCGGCGGGACCCGATGCCGGGTCCCCTCCGGCGGGGCCGATGCGGGTCCCCCCCGTCCCCCACCCGGAGCCAACTTTTGCCGCTGTCCCCCCCGCAGCCGGGCGGTCCCCCCTCTGCCCCAGACCCCCCCCCCCCCCCCGCCCCGGACTCACCTCGCATCGTGGCCGGCGGCGGTCAGGAGCGCGCCGGGGGGCGCATGGGGCGGCGCGGGGGTCCCTGCGGCGGAGCGCGGCGGGGCGGGGAGCGGCGGCACCGGGCGGCACCGGGCGGCACCGGGCGGCTCTGGCACCTGCCCCTCCGCGGCGCCGCTGACCCACTTCTGCCCGAGCATGCGGCCGTTCACATGACGAGCCCGCCCCGCCCCGCCCCCCCCAAATCGGTTTCACTTCCAGCCCCACCTCCTGCCCTTCCTCCTCCTCCTCCTCCTCCTCCTCCTCCTCCTCCATCCCCGCCGCGCCGGTGCTCGGCGCTGCACATGGGCGCTGCGCTGCGGGTGCCCGGCGCCTCCTCGGTGCCGGGGGCTGCTGGACCCCCGGGACAGCGGGTACGCGGCTCTGGCAGCGGGGTGCTCGGCGCTGCACCCCCCGGGTGCTGCCCGCCCATGGGAGGGCCGTGCCGGTGCCCGTCCTGTCCCGGCTCGCCCAGGCACGGGGCCGGCTGCGTGTGCCGCTGAATCACCGCACCTCCTTGCTTCATCCCGCTTCGCTGTCCCCCCCCCCGGGGTGCCCCGCTTGGCACAGGGATGCTCACCCCCAGGCAGGACAGGGTGGGGGGACCCTGGAGAAGGTGCAGACACCCAGCACTGGGGGGATGTGGGAAGCGCGGGGACCCCTGAGCAGCCCCAACGTGTCCCCACACCAGGGCGCAGATGCTGAGGTCCGAGGGAACGTCCTAGCTGGGAGACCTGCAGTTCGGAAAGTGCATGGTGGAAGCAGGAGGGAGGTTTGGAGGTGGCAGTGAGCCATTCCCACCCCTGTCCTTCATGCTCCGATGCACACAGAGGGCTTTGGGCCCCGGGGTCGTATCCTGGATGACAGGGTGCTCCAACATGCTGCTGTAATAAATGCAAAGAAATGCTGGCTCTGGACCACACAATGAGAACTCGCGGTGCAGTGCCAGAGGCGTTGGCATGGGGCAAAGCCCCATGGCTGGGGTTTGTGGTGTGACTCCTGCACCAGGTCACCAAAGTCCCCATGGTGCCACATCACAGGGGTGGAGGCGGTTGGTCCGTATCATGGCTGGGCCAGGGCTCAGGGTGCAAAGGACGCGGTGCTCAGCAGCGCCAAGGGATGCCTGGGTCCTGGGAAGGGTGGCACTGGCCTGGAGACCTGCTGCATGCAGAGATGGCATCCACCATGGGCATGGGCGCGGGCATGGCATCCTCCATGGGCATGGCATCCTCCATGGACATGGCATCCACCACAGGCGTGGATGTGGCATCTGCCATGGGCACAAGCAAGGCATCGGTCATGGCCATGGCATGGCTCGGGCATGGACACCACCTCAGCCATGGGCATGGGGGTGGCATCCACCACGGGCACAGATGCAGCCGCCACCACCATCACACATGTGGCATCGTTGTCTCCTCCCTGGACTGCCCCCTGCCCTCACGGTTGGGCTCTTCAGGGGGCACCATGGCCCCAAACCCTTAAATGAAACCATTTAAGCATGGCTGAAGAGGGTGATTTCAACCCACGTCCATGCCAACGCCCGGGGCTGAGCCGGGGGTGCAGCGACGCTGCCGCGCTGGTGGCAGAGGGGTTCTCCCCCTGCTCCCAGCACTGACACCCCCGCAGCGGCGTGAGCGGGAGGCAGCGGCAGACGGACGGCAAGGCTGAGCCACGGTGGCACTTTGCGTGCTCCCACCCGCGTGCCAAGTTACCGCCTCGCTCTGCTCCGGCGCGGGAGCGGCTGTGGCCGGGGAGGGCGATGCCGACGGCTGGGCGGGGGGTGCAGGGGGCGGAGGGGGCCGAGCCGCCCGCCGCGCTCCAGTGCTGCTGTCTGACATAATTTTGCTGATGGCGATTGGGAATGGGTTCGCTGCTCTCGCCAGTCAGATTTGCTCCTTCCTCCCGGCTTTCCTCCCTCCTCCCTGCTGTGCTCCGCATGGATGGGCACGCAGACAGGACGCAGGGTGACGGCTCGCTTCGGTCTTTACAGGCTCCGCTTCCAGCGGGACTTCTGCAAGCGGAGCCCTGGACGGCCCCTGAAATCCCACCCCAGCACACATCTCAACCAGCTCTCGTTAAGGGCAGCCCCTGTGCCGGTGGCATGCGCGGCGCAAGGCCACTGCCCATCCCTGGAGGTCACAGGCACTGCCCGAAGGAGGTCAGCCTCATTAGCCCCATTTCACAGATGGGGAAACTGAGACTGGGAGCAACGCAGTGACTCTTTGGGGCACGCAGGGTCCGGCCCCAGCGAACTCGCCCCTCCCAAAAGGCGGTCGCCGTCTCACCCGGCGCGGTCCCAATTGCTGCTGTTGGGACAGTTGTGGCCAAATCGCGCCAGAGCAAGAGCGAAAATACTCCCGGGGTGCCCCGGCGCAACCCAAAAGTATGAGGTTACATAAGCAGCACCACACCTGCTGTGAGCAACACCGGACCCACGCACCCGCTCCCCGCCACCGTCTCCTTAACCCTTCATGCGCAGCACCCAACCTCCATCACCGACGGGCGTTGGCGCAGTCCAGGGAAAGTTCCGGGGGAAAAGGAGATGCAGCAGGGCCACCTGAGCGGGAACGGCCCATGGGGCAGCGGGTGCTGGGTGCTGAAGATCTGGGCCCGTGGTTTTGGGGCCACAGGGGTGGAGGTGGAGAGGTTATGCCAGAGCAGGACCCCCTTCCATCTTGATCAGGGCCTCACCCTGCCATCTTAGTCAGGTTTAAATTGGGGTCCTGGTCCCAGCAAAGCCAGAACCGAGGTGGAGCCAGTTCCCCAGGGGTGACAGTTGAGCCCCTGGAGTAACATTTGCTCCAGAGAGAGGAGCGGCCTCCCCTCCCCTTGCCCAGGGCTGCTTCAGATGTGGCAGCACTGGAGGCCACTGAACCTCCCCTGAAAACATTTCCCCCTCCACGCACTGTGATGCGGCGCCCGGTGCCGCTCTGCTCGCAGCCGGTCCGTGCAGAGACGCTGACCCCAGCATTGGCCGGCACCGTTCCCAGCGATGGGGAAGCAGCAGAGCCGGAGGGGCCAGAGCTGCCATCCAGTGCCTGGGTGCCGCCAGAACCAGGCTCAGTGCCAGGAGCTGCACCCGCCTGGGTGATGCCGGGGGACGTGTCCGGCAGGGCTGGATCCAGCCCATCGCAGGTGGCACCAGCTGCCCCGGGCATCAGCGGCGCAGGGAGGAGACGGCCACTGGGAATGGATAAGAAGCATAAACTCTGCCACCCTGCCACTGTCCAGCCCTTCTCCTTCCCCTCCTCCCCGGTCCAGCTTCGCCGCCAGCTCTTCGTGGTCAGGGCCAGGACAGACGCCGGGGCGCTGCCAGCCCGTGGCCACATCGAAGCCGCAACCACCCGCATGGCTCTGCCACCAGGATCGACCCACTCGGCCCCTGGCTGGCCTGGAGGCGAGCAGGAATTTGTGATGACACCACCGCACCTTAATCACTGTTTGCTCTCGCTCGCGCCCCACCCAGCGAGAGGGGAACCTCTCAGCCCGCCCAGCCAGCATCACCCCATCCTGCACCCGCAGCTCTTCACCCAGCCTCGGAAACCGCCGAGCCCCCCGTCAGGGCTGTGCTGGGCTGCCCCGCGCCCGCCGAGCTCCGGCACGGCCGGCTGGCAGAGCCGGCCCCGGCGGTGGCTCTGCTGTGGGCTCCCCGCCGTGGCACTGCCAGGTCGCTTCGCCTCACCGTGACTCAGTTTCCCGTCGGGAACGGCTGACCTGCCCGGCGGGGAAGGGGTCATGGGGTGAACTCGCTGACAGGGGCCGCAGCATTGGTGTCCCGAAACCTTGTCCTCAGGTGCCTGCACAGGGATGTGCCCCATGGCAGCCCCCAGCCCCAGGGCTGGGTGGGGGTCCTGTCCCCAGTGCCAGGCTGGGCAATGGGTGTGGGCAGCGGGAACAGGGTGGCTGCAGGGGAGCCGCAGTACTTGCAACCACCGAGCCTTAACATGGCCCCCCTGGATGCGGGGTTACCACCACGGAGAACCCCCGCTCAGGGACAGCAGTGCACTGCTTTGTCCTCTCCATAGCATCGGTGTCACCATTCCTCCCAACCCCGCTGCCAAAGAGCTCCGGCAGTGCAGGACGAGGGTCCCCCCACTGTGCCGGACAGGGCTTGTGCCCTCGGACCACGGGGACGAGACGTGGCTTTGCCACCTGCGCCATCCCCCAGTAGCCGGCTGGATTTGGCATGGTGCTGGGCACGTGGCCCTGCCAAAGTGACGTGAGTCACTGCCCCGCGGCGCTCGTTACGCAAAGGCTGGCACGGGCCGTGGTGTGGGGCTGTGGTGTGGGGCCGCGGCATGGGGCCGTGGCGCAGCATGGGTGCTGCTCGGGTGGGTGGTGGGTGCAAAGCAGAGCATGGAGAAGGGGGAAACTGAGGCAGCAGTGGGATGCGCCCCCGAGTCCTGCAGCCCATGCAGGGCTGTCCCTGTCCCCACCCAGGGCCGGGGGGGCCGTGGAGCCAGGTGTCCCCAGAGCCCGCAGGCCGGCCTGACCCGCTCACGTAACGCCCGCCTGGTGCTTATGCAATAGCTGCTGCCGCGCGGCTATAAGGGACATCCAACGCCGCAGCAATTACCCAGCCCTTAATCAGCGGCGACACAGGATAACGAGGCTAATTGGAGCTGTGGCCGGCAGAGCTGCCGGTGGGCAGGGGAAGGGGCATTCAGTCTCACCCTGCACCCTGAGGGGGCCCCCAAGCAATTAGTGGCTGCTGAGCCTTCGTTAGGGGCTGGGGGTGGTGGGGCGGGCATGGCCGGGCAGGACCCCGCTGTGCAGCGGCTGTGGGTGCCCGTGGGGTGAGACGGAGCATCGCCTCACTGCTTGGTTGGAGCATGGCATCCCCATCCCCAACCCCATCCCCAACCCCATCCCCATCCCTGTCCCCATCCCCACCCCTGTCCCCATCCCCGTCCCTGTCCCCGTGCCCATCCCCATCCCTGTCCCCATCCCTGTCTCCATCCCCATCCCTGTCCCCATCCCTGTCCCCATCCCTGTCTCCATCCCCATCCCTGTCCCCATCCCCATCCCCATCCCCATCCCCATCCCCATCCCCTGTCCCCATCCCCGTCCCTGTCCCCATCCCCATCCCCATCCCCGTCCCCATCCCCATCCCCATTCCCATCCCCTATCCCCATCCCCATCCCTGTCCCCATCACCATCCCTGTCCCCGTCCCCATCCCCATCCCCATCCCTGTCCCCATCCCCATCCCTGTCCCCATCACCATCCCTGTCCCCATCCCCGTCCCCATCCCCATCCCCATCCCCATCCCCATCCCCATCCCTGTCCCCATCCCCGCATGCCCGCAGCGCAGAGATGCTCAAAGTAGGTCAGTGGGCCGAGGTGCCGGGCGACTGCAGGCAGCCGCAGCATCCGCCCCGGGGGGGTTCACGCCGGGGGAGCTCGGCCTCTGCCCCCGGCCTCCCTCACCCCCCCCCAGCCCATCGCCCCGCCGGGCTCCAGGGTCCCCGGGGAGGGGGGCAAAGGCGGCATCTCCCAGGGCTGGGTTGCAGAGTCCTGGCGCACCTCGCTGCACAAATGATGCCCAAATAACAGTGCCTGAAGGTGGGGGCTGGGACCCCCTACGTCCCCCCCTCCCTCCCTGCTGCCCCAGGGGGCTCAGCCCGGTGGCATTGGGGTGCAGAGGGGCTCCCCGGACGGCTCCCCCCAGCACTCACCCCCGGTTTGGGCAGCACTGCCTCCTCGCTTGGCACTGGCCCGGGCACCGCGCGGCACTGCCGAATCTCCAGCGTAATAATTAGGAGATAAACAGGAAAGAGAAAAGGGGCAGATTTCATATTCTGGCCTGATACCCCCGAGACAGATAAAAGCGGAGCGGGGGGACGCGAGGGGGCTTTTTTCCCACTTGTTTCTGCTGAATCAAACATTTTTCCTCCTGCTTAGAAGATTTCCCCGCTCCCCCCGTCCCCCCCTGCTCCCGCCTTAATGAGGTTTTGCTGTAAAAGTCTCCGAGCCTCCACCGTGGCCTTGAGTTAATCTCCAGGCACCTTCAAAGCTGGGTTGTTCCTGCCCCCCGCCACCCCCCCCGCTTCGCCTCCATCTTTTTGAACTTCCTAGCCACAAAATTGCCGAGTTTTATGTGATGCTGCTTCTCCCGCGCTCGGCAGTGAGGAAGGGGGGACCTGGGGCAGACGGGGGCACACGGTGCGGGGGACACAGTCCCCTGGGCTGGGGCAGGGACATGGGATGGGGATTTCCTGGGGGTGTCCCTCCAGGTGGAAAAGCAGCCTGCCTTTGGGGGGTGAAAACTGGGGTGAAACTGGGGTGAAACCGGGGTGAAAAGGGGATATTTTGGGATTTTTTTTTTTTTACACCCCCCAAACTAGAATATTGTGGAAATATTGCAAAAAAATAGCCCTTGGCTCAGCTGAGATGGTGGCTAGAGCCCTCTTTGTCACTGACAGTGAGGGCTCTGGGGACTGGTGACGCCGGGGTGTCACCCCAGGGGACAGGCAGGGGACCTGGGGTGCAGGCAGCTGCCCGACAGGTCTGTGGGGGCTGAGCTGGGAGCAGAGCAGCCCCACGGGTGCTGGGAACATCCACCCGCTGAGGCTCGAAGGGGGACGGCTGTGGGACCCCAGGGCCGGGGCTGGTGACAGGAGGACGGGGCTGGTGACAGGAGGACAGGGCTGGCCGAGGGCTTCATCCTGGCTGCTTCCTTGGGGCTCTGCCGTGGGAACCGGCTGCTTCCCGGGGAAGGGGCCCGGGAGCCGCCGCAGCCGCGTTTGCAGCCTCGCAGAGCCCCGGCTGGCTCCAGACCCTTGATCGCATCCCTGCTGCCGGGACAGCAGCTGACCGGCTGGGTGCAGGGTGGGCCTCAAAGCACCCATCCATCCCTGGGAGGCTTCTGGGCATCCTCACCCTCCTCATTGCCTGGGCGGGTGCCTGGCCCTGACCGCAGTGGGTCCCAAACCCCCGGGAGGGGAGAAGCGGGAGCCGAGAGCACTCAAATTGCTCGAGCGTGGCGTGTTGCACGCATCCACCCATGCTCGAGCCATCGGCCGCCGCTCGGCTTCTTCTTCCTGCTGGCCAGTGCCCTGGGCTGCCCACTGCACCCGTACCTGGGCGTCCCGCTCCAGAGCTGATCTGGAGGCTTTAGCACAAGTTAATCCCAGCAATCCCTTAATTCCAGGGACCAAAATAGGAAAGATCAGTAGGTCAGTGGGAAAAGCTCTTGGCCAAAGTTAACACGTTATTGTGGAGAGAGGGCGAGAGAAAGAGCGGAGCAGGGAGCAGGGGAGAGGAAAGCGACTGGGGATCTGCTCTGGCTTCTCCCCTGCCCAGGCTCAGGTCACCCTGCATCCCGCTGGGGAGCCGTTTCAGGGATGCCAAGCACGGATGGGCCGAGGAGTCTCAGCAGCTCCCGCTCTGACATGGTTTGGGGACGGAAAGGAGGTTTTTCCCCTCTTGCCCAAACAACCCAACCCCAGCACTCACGTCCCCGAGATGATTTCGCTGCAGTTTAAATCCCGGTCTCCAGAGGCGAAAGGTTGCGTATTAGCACGCTGCACCACTGAGTGTCTCTAATTAGGGCTTGGCAGGCTCCTGCCTCGGCCCCGTAAGCGCCTTTTTGGCTGCTGCTCTGGAAAAAGCCATGCCGGAGGACTTAGCTTTTAATACAGCCAAAGCCCAGGTGAGCCACCCACCGCTGCCTGCGATGCCTGCCCGGCATCGGGCAGGTCCCAGGTCCCAAACGAGCTGGTCCCAGCACCGGCTCTGGGTCCCAGCCCCGTGGGGATTCACCGGGTAACCTCAGGCAAGACCCCCCCAGCCCTGCGGTGCTGGTGCTGGTGCCGGTGCATCCTGATGGGGACCAGCCCAGGGCCCTTCCCTGCATCCCTGGCTGCCTTCCCCCGGGCTGGGTGCTTTTGGGCAATAACATCGCTATGGGAGCAGTTTCCTTAAATCCATCTCTGTTACCGCAAGCAGCTTAGCACCAGAAACTCTCTTCCTCTCTGTTCTTTTAATACGATCCCAGCTTAGCAAAGCCCCGGACTTAGCTGCTGCCCCTGCAGTGCAAGTGAGGAGAGAAGAATTAAATAATATGAAAGCAGAAAACAAAGGGCTCTGCTTGATTTAAGCACCTGGTGGAGGGGGGGTCAGGGTGGCCCAGCCCTGCCCGGGGGGAGCCGCTGGGGTTACCTGTGGAGGGGGATGCTCAGTTGGATGATATAGGGTGCAGCCCCCCCAGGATGCCTCATTTTTATGGGTCAGTGGGTCAGGGATGCTCTGGTGCTTTCAACCATTGCTCCTGCTGCTGGGGGCCGGAGGGAGCCCAGCTTGGAGACACACTCACCCTAAGGGTGCCCCAAAAACCTTGCTGTGCTTTTTGGTGGCAAATATTCCCATTTTCCAGAGTTTTCCCATCGTGGGATCTGCCGGAACTGGTGAGCGGCTTTGGGGAACTAAGTGCCCTTTGCAGCGGCAGCATCACACCAAGAAATGGGTCTTACCCACCTTTCCCACCCCACCCACCATGTCGGTGCCCAGGACGATGCTCCCCAGCTGCTGGACCCCGCTCCCCATGCTGTGCCGATGGGCTGGGGGTTATTGCTCATCCTCTGGGTCCCAGCTGGCCCGGCTGGCTCCCATCGCCGGCACCGCGGCTCACCTTGGACTCCGCTCCCGGCACGGCCCAGCGGCTGGCTGGGTTGCTGGGGAGACGGGCTGGTTTATTTACCATCAAGGCTGCGATAAGGAGTGTGAAAGGGGAGGCAAAGCACATGGTGTCCAATGTGCCTGACCCACTTTTCCACTGCCCAGGCATCGCTCACCCTCAGCTATTGGATTGCAGTGGCGGAGGCGCAGGGAGCGCGGCTGCGAACGCCCCGCTGCTCGCCAGAGGCACGGTGCCGCGAGGGTTTGGGGTGTCCTTGCTTCTGAGCCCAATTTCTCTGGGCTGGTTGGGAATGGAGGAAAAGCATCCCTGGGTGCCGCGCGCGCATCACGGCTGGATGCCAAGACACCGTGATGGGGACAAAAACTCGTGTGAAAGCTCGCTGCGGCGGGCTGCTCGTGCCCATCCTCAGCTGCTGTCCCCGCCACGGCACGTCCCCCGCCGGCGCTGGCACAGTGGCCCAGATCTGCCATTCCGCATGGCTTCCCCGGCTCTCCCCGGGGCCGGGTGCCGGCAGGCAGGGCGCTCTCTCGGTGCCTCGCGCGGCCGCCCGCTAATCTGACATGACTCTTCCATTAGAGATGGGATGCCGGCAAAGAGCTTTTCAGTGTAGGAATTAACTCCTTCTCCCACCTCGGAGCTCCCCGACCTGGAGCATTGGCTCTGTCTCCGTCACCCGCACGGCCTGGGGTCTGTGGGATGGGGGGGTTCCCCTCCCGTCATCACCCCCAGCCTGGTGATGGGCTCCCCTCGGGACCCGGTTCTGCCTTTGCACTTGCATCTCCCATCCTCCTCCTCTGAGGATGTGGGATGAGAACAGAGACCCGGCATTGCCATGCTGGAGGGTGCCGGAGTGGGGGTCCACAGGCCCCCTGGGTGGCAGCAGGAGCCCCAGCTCGGCCATCCCCGGCCTCGGTTGCAGCACCAGCCGCTTCTCTTATTGATGTCCTCTCCTGCTGTTAATTATCGGCTCCAATTTAGCCTGATCAGAGCCGCGGCTCCCTGCAAAGAGCCTGTGTTGGTTTTGGCCATCCTCCCCACAGGGTGCTGGGGCTGCTGATGAGAGGATGGGACTCAAAGGAGGAGCCCGGGGAGCTGGGGGCAGGCAGGGGGACCTGGGACATGTCGGGGACCGATGACGAGGGGATGAGCCCTGGCCGGGAGCTGGCATGGGCTCCAGCATCCTTCCAGAGAGGGCAGGCAAAGCTGATCCAGCCTGGTACTGGCCCCTGGGGTGCTGAGCCCGGGGGGGGCACCCATGCCCGGCCTCCTCCTGCCTTTCTGTTTGACAGAGAAAATGATGGGCGAATGCGTCCCTTGGCCATCCCTCCTGGCAGCGTGCACGGGGCTGGGTTCTGTCCCTTGGTTGAGGTCAGGATCCGACCCATATCCCATTCTCCTGCCTGTGGCCCTGGAGGGTGGTCACAACCCCCTACAAAATGCCCAGAGGAACAGCTCATCCCCAGGGTACAGTGGGGAAACTGAGGCATGGAGCAAGGCGGGGACATGCACGATGCTGGGGTCTGCCTGGGCAGAGACGGGGGTTCTGGGGCATCATCTGAGCCATGTGGGTGCTTGAGCCCCATGGGGCTGCAGCATCCCTGTCCCTGCCATGGGACCTGGGGGCTCTGCTGCCCTCCAGGCCTCCACCTAAGGGGGCTTCAGAGGCAGCCAGCCCCCCAGGAGCCCCCCCAGCTGCAAGAAAGCAGGCAGGGAGCTGCTCCGGGAAGGTCTGCAGCCAAGGGGGCTGGAGGAGAGGGGGCTGCGCTGGAGCAGTGTGTCCTCACCATCACCTCCCCCATCGCTGCCATGTCACGGGATGGCTGCGGGGCCTGGGGACCTCATGCCCACCCAGGCTGACTTGATTCAGATCAAGATCCCGGCTGCGAGCGCCCTGGCTCACGGTGGGGATGCACCAATGGAGAGCTGACCTGGATCCCAGCCACCCCGGCGGCCATCACCTCCTGTGCCACCACATGTCCCTGGGAGAGGGACTTCCAGCGTGGGGGACAGCCCTGCAATGGCCGGGGAGGGCAGGACCGGGGATGGCTGCTGTCCCCGTCCCTCACAGCGGCCCTAGGACAGCCCAGCCCAGGGGTGCCCTCCAGGTCACCCACATGGTGCTTTGGGACGTGGAGTGGGGGACATCCACCGAAGGCGGTTTGGGAGGTCACACTGGAGAGCCCTAGCCCTACACCCGGGTTCTCCCGTTCACCCCCGGAGCAGAGAGATGCCCAGAAGGAGACATCCACTCCTCCCACCTCGGGCAGGCACTGAAGTGCCCCCAGATTATTTTTGTGGGACTCTTTGGCTGCAAATCGGGGTGTCAGCACCCTTTTTCCACACTGGATGGCTCAGACTGCGGCAGGGTGGGGATATGGCGGCAACAGAGGAAACCCTCCCTGAAATCCTGGTGCGGAGCCACCCATGAAATATTCAGGCCGTTCAGCGTGATTCCCGTCTCACCATCGAAAGCACCATGAATATTGCAGGCGGGCATTAAGGTTTCACGGCTGCCACAGCCCTGCGGACACTGTTACCACGGGAAGCCCCTCCGCCGGGATGCATCATGCCTTCGCCAGGCTCCGGTGACCTGTTTCCCTCTGGTTTACCCCCAAAACAGGTGGTGGTGATGGGCTGGGTCCCTGAACTGCTCTAAAAGCAAACTGCCTCCAAGCTCCCCACCGTGTCCCCAGGAAGGAGTGGCACAGCTCAAGACAAAGCTGCAGGAGGGTGCAAGGTCCTGCAGGACTGGGGACAAGCAGAGATGGTGACCACTCCACCCCAAAGCTCGTCCGTGCTCCCCGCTGCCCCGACGGCAGCATGGCCTTACTCCTCCGCAGCCCTGATCGATGCCTGCCCTGGGTGCAGGAAGAGGTTTGCAGCTCCCTGAGCTTCTCAGAGGGTTTCATCCTCCATGTCATGAGCTTTCCAGGTCAGTCCCCACCAGAAGGGCCCGTTCCCTTCTCCTCCACCTGCTCTCATAACTCCGCTCTTCCCGTGTTTATATAACAGCGATGTCTCCCACGGACCAGGGAAAGAATTGGCTGGGGAGAAATAATGAGGATAATTCAAGTAATTTGGGAAGATGAGGTTTGCGAGGTGCCCAGCATCTTCCACCTTTTACATGTTGTCTCTAATCATCCGCAATCTCGGATGGCCATTGATGGAGCTCGTTGCTGTGGCGACGGATGAATAGCCCTGGGATTGTACCATGCCAAAAAAGTGCCGTCCTTCCATCAAAACAACAACAACAACAAAAATATCATTTTGTTCAGGAAATTAAGCAGTTTGCAACCAAATAGCAGTGTCTGAAAGGGCTCCCGCATCCATTCTTTCCTCCGGGCTCCCGTGGCCGCGTTAGGTTTGTCAGGAACATGCCCAGTGCCCCGGAGAGTCATTTTGTGTGTGCCGGACAAGGAGAAGGTGGTAATTGCAAGGGGGTTTCTAGCCCACTGAGCCTATTAAAAGGATTTTATGCCCCCCCCTTTCTTCCACAGATGTGTGTCACGCAGGCAGGGAGCGCGGGGCGCTGCGGCCAGGGGCTGGCGCAGCACTAGGTTAATGTGTTAGCTGCGCAAGGGTGGACCAGAGCAGGGGCTGGGCGCTGCGGGAGAGGGTGGTGGTGATGGCCGGTGGACTGGGCAGGGTGTCGGGGCTCAGGTCCTGCTCCTCCCCTGGAGAAGGGGTGATGCTCAGCGGTGAGAGCCAGCACGGGGCTCCCGAGCTGCAGGAGGAGGGTGGTGGGCTGGGTGGGGAGCACAGGGCTCCTGATGTTGTCAGTCTCTGTGGTTTTCGGTTTAAACTCCCTCCCAGGCAAAACGACCTGAGCCCAGACGCTCTCCTTCCTTCCGCAATGCGCTGGGAGCATCTCCTGGGGTGGCTGCTGGAGATGCTGCTCTTGAGCTGTGCCGCCGGACAGCGGGTAGCACAGGCCCCAGGGACAAGGCTGGGATGGCAGTGACTTGGGGTCTGCTCAACCAGGGATTGATCCCGGCTTTGGGTTTGCCTCTGGGGGTGGAGGCGTCTGACCCTCCCGATGCTGGAAACCACATGCAAAGCTCCTGCTACGTCTCAAGACCCACGCTGCGGGAACTCTCCGTGCGTAATCCACACTACCGCACCCCAGCATATATTTTGAGCCGGGGGTCTGGTCCCTACTGGCATCTTCAGTGCGTTCATCTCCCAAAAGCCACCCACCAGCCACGGGATGTAAACAGTGTAATTCTGAGCTGTGTGACCCCGACGCTCATCCTGCAAGAGCATAAGAAGCCAAATACCTTTAGGGCAAGCATCCAGCTGGCAGCTCGGGAGAGCCCTGGGGTGCAGCAGGGTTGGACCCAGCCCTTGCCGCGCTGGGGCAGTGGGGAGGAGGAGGGAGAAGGAGGGATAGGCACGTGGAGAGAAAACATTTTGCAGAGGACCCTGAGGATGAGAAACAGGCCAAGTCCCCGTGGCTCCAGCTCTTCTTTGGGCCAGAGCCCCGGCCAGCCATCCCCAGAGCCCTCCACACTCCCTGGGCTCAGCGAGAGCCAGATGGAGGCACATCTTGGCTGCACAGAAAAATGAGGCAGCGAAGCGGGCTGGGGAGATTAACTCCACGGGGAAAACAAGCTCAGCAGACGCTGCCGAGTGGAGGACGCCTGCGCGGCTGCGCCTGTGTGTTTGCATGCACATGCATGTGCTACAAGCATACGCGGGCACGCATGTGCAGACATTAAGTACTTGCGTGCATGCAGACATGTGTGTTTGGCCGAGCTGATGAACCAGTGTCTGGCCTTGGAGGGGCAGGCAGAGTATTGGAAATATGTCCTCATCCTTTAACTGCGCTGCTTTGATAACAGTGATAATTGGCTAGAAATCGATACTGTTTTGCTCCTGGTTTTCCCATCCTGTCTCCCCCAGCCCTCCCCTCCCTGGATGCCTTACTCCCTTTAGTGCAGTGACATTTAAAAGCTTTGCCATAGTCATTAGATAACCCAGGTGGAGAGTTGCTGAGGAGGGGGCTGATGCAGCCCTGCAGCAAGCAGAGATGGAGGCAGCTCCCCTCTCTGCTGCTGTGGCTCAAGGACAGATGGAGACGATGCTCCAGCAGCACTTCTTGGTGCTGTTGGAATGACAGCGGTGGGTGACCGCAGCAGTTCTGGGGACGAGGGGAGTGCGGAGCAGGGAAGGAACGAACCCAGGCTGTGTCGGCCAGGAGCTCCCTCCGGCTTTGGCTCTGAAAATTGTTCTAGAGCATCACGGGAAAATGTGTATTAATAGCCCCACTGCTCGGCCTGCCCTGCTCTCTGCGTCCCACCACCACCCTCGTCCTGTGCCCTCGCCTCCCTGGCAAGGTGCACCCCGCTCCTGCCACGTTGCTCCAGCCGCAGGCGGGATCTTGGAGCCTGTGAAGCCAGGTAACTCCTGGTCTCCTTGCAACTGCCCTCGCAGAGCAGCCCCTGTGCTTCACCCGCCCATCCAGAGCTGCTGGGGGCTCTGCCCCCCAAAAAGCCGCCCTGACTCCCCACTTCCCACCCCGCTGGGCTCTATAAAGCCAAAGGGCTTGGGGAGCAGGACGGCAGTGCTGGAGGGTGCATGGAGAGCCCCCGGGGGCCAGGGGCACCCCGGGCTGGTGCTGGTGGCCCCAGGGCCCCTGGTTCACATTAGCCAAGGGACCCTCATCAGCCAAGGGACCCTCATTAGCTAAGGGACCCTCATTAGCCAAGGGGCCCTCATTAGCCAAGGGACCCTCATTAGCCAAGTGGGGCTCCAGCGCCAGAAAGGGACCCACTCTGCTCTGCAGGGCTGGCTGGAGCGTGGGGCTGGCAGTGAGCAAGGGATGCCCGGGAGGATGAAGGGTACATGGGGGGGTGCACGGGTACATGGGTGAGGGGCTGCAGGGGTGTGGGGTGCGTGGGTACACGTGTGCCCACCCTTCCGTGGGAGCCTGGTGCCACCTGGTGGCCAGGCGGCCGTGGCCACGGCCCGGAGCGTGCGGTTCTCGGTGGGGGCCCCACGGGAAGCGTGCGGCCGGCGGGGCCGGGGATGCTCGGGGGGCCGGGGATGCTCGGGCAGCGACCTGCCCAGCCCCTCAGCTGAGTTTATTTCCCATGCCGGCCACTGCAAATAAATCAAACTGCACCAACCAGAGCTGGTTCCGAGAGCAGAGCCCCGTCTGCGCCTCTGCCACAAAACTGAGACAAACAGAAACCCCGCACTGACACCCTGCCCGGGGCTTAGGGCTAACGCACAAAGTTTTTCATAGCCCACCGGGCCAGGGAGACGAGGAGGAGACAGCTGAGCAGAGTTTGGCGGTGGCTTCCCCGGGGGTTTTGCTCCTGGGTGTTTCCCCAGCACCGCTGGGCAATGGGCACCCTGTGATCGCCAGCCCTGGGCACGGGCACACGGGCTTGGAGGTGAATCACCCCGCGACAAGCTGGGTCACGACAACACCCGAGCAAAGCTTTGATTTAAAAACAAAACAAAACAAAACAAAAACCATCACTCAGGGCTTAGAGAAGAGTGGCAGGAATGGTTTGCAGCCAGGAAGCCCTTCCAGGCGGAGACCCCTGGAGCATCCCACCCTCCCTTTCTGTTTGGGATGGCAAGGTTCACCCATGGGGTCAGCAGTGACGCCCTGTGGGTCTTAGGGCTGTGGGGAGACAGCCTGGGGTGAGGCTGAGAATGAGTGTGCACTCGGGTCAACTAATTCTGTATTGCAGCAAAAATGCAGGAGGGGCACCACCGCCTGCCGGCTCACCCCGTATAGATGGGGTACGGCCGCGACAGCTGGGGGTGGGTATTCCCAGCCCCTCTCCTATAGCTGGGGTAGAGCCAGCTGCATCCTGGCCCCCATAGCTGGGCTGGGGGAAGAGGGGTGCCCACCCTCTCCTCCAGTGACTATAGATGGGGACGTCCCCAGTCCTCTGCCCTATAGCCGAGGTCCAGCCAATATCTCACCCTCTATAGCTGGGGAGGAAGGTCCCAGCTCCCTCCCCTATAGTCAAGGAATATCTATGTCCCAGCCCCTATAGCTTGGGGGGAGAGGGGTCTCACCCCCTCTCCTATAGCCTGGGTCCGACTGTGGCCCAGCCCCTATAGCAGGGGCTCCCAGATCCCCTCTCTATATTGGGATCTGGCTGTATCCCACCCCTTATACCCATAGTGGGGTCTCAGCCCCTTCAGCTATAGATGGGGCACACCTACACCCCTGCCCAAATAGCCAGGGGGGTCTCAGCCCCCTCCCCTATAGCGGGGGCACACCTATACCCCAGCCCCTATAGCCGGGGGGGTCACAGCCCCTCCCCTATAGCGGGGCACACCTATACCCCAGCCCCTATAGCCGGGGGGGGTCACAGCCCCCTCCCCTATAGCGGGGGCACACCTACACCCCAGCCCCTATAGCCAGGGGGGTCACAGCCCCTCCCCTATAGCGGGGCACACCTATACCCCAGCCCCTATAGCCGGGGGGGTCGCAGCCCCTCCCCTATAGCGGGGGCACACCTATACCCCAGCCCCTATAGCCGGGGGGGTCACAGCCCCCTCCCCTATAGCGGGGCACACCTATACCCCAGCCCCTATAGCCGGGGGGGTCACAGCCCCCTCCCCTATAGCGGGGGCACACCTATACCCCAGCCCCTATAGCCAGGGGGGTCACTGCCCCTCCCCTATAGCGGGGCACACCTACACCCCAGCCCCTATAGCCGGGGGGGGTCTCCCCTATAGCGGAGGCACACCTGTACCCCAGCCCCTATAGCCGGGGGGGTCTCCCCTATAGCGGGGCACACCTATACCCCAGCCCCTATAGCCGGGGGGGGTCTCCCCTATAGCGGGGACACACCTATACCCCAGCCCCTATAGCCAAGCCTCTCCGGCCCCGGCTGCAGGCGGCGGCCCTGTCCCGTCCCCCCCCGTCCCGGGCCCTCCCCGGGGGAGGGCGCTCGGGGGCCGCGGTGGGCCCTCCCCGGGGGAGGGCGCTCGGGGGCCGCGGTCCCGCCGGCAGCGCCCGCCATGTTTCCCGGCAGCCCGCCCTGCCCGCCGCCCGCCTGAGCTTCCCGGCGGCCGGCCCGGCCCGGCGGCCGCCCGCCTCCGCCGCCGGTGAGTGGGGCCCGGCGCGGCCCAGCGGCCCGGCCCGGCCCGGGCCTGCCGCCGCCGCGCAGGCCGCAAAGCCTCGGCCTCGATTTCCACCGCGGGCGGGGAGCGGGGCGCGGGGCGCGGGGCCCGGCCGCGAGGGGGGGAGGCACGGGGGGACGTTCCTCCTGGGGCAACGCCGGCCTCCGACCGGGCAGGGGCGGCTCGGCCGGAGGGTGACGGGGTGGGCGGGTGGTCTGTGGCCTTCCCTGGCCGGGCGGTGGGTTGCCCGGCTCGCCCCGGCCTGCCCGGGCTCGGGGTGCGGGGGCAGAGCCGCGGGAGAGGGAGCAGTTCGGGTTCCCCCGCGGTCCTTCATTTCATCTGGTTTTGCGGTAAAGCAGCGTGCCGCTCGGCTCCCGCTGCCCATCGCCCCACGGCTGCTGGCTAAGGGAGAGCTGAACTCTGTCCGAAGTCACAGCAGTCGTCGCCTTCTCTCTCCAGGGACGCTCAGAATCAGAAGCAACTCTGAAAATTTGTCCCTGCGTGGCAGTCGTTACCATCCGGTTACCTCCACGGGGATTCAGCCTGCCAGGTCCGCTCCCAGAGGGTCTGGTGCGGAGGAGGTTCCCTTGGCTGCTGGTGCCAAGGAGAGGTCGGTTTGGGCCGGGAAGGACTCCTGATCTGGTAATGGGAACACTGGTCTGAGCTCTTCAGGTGGAGCCCCAAGTGCAGAGCGGAGATTTGTATCACCCAGCTGAGTATAAGGAGGAAGAAACCAGACCTCATCCACTTCCATCCCACAGGAGCTCCGGGGAGGGTAATTATTTTATGTTCCTGTTGTTTTGTTCCCTTGGCAGACCAAGTTTTGTAGGAATGTGAAAAAAAGTGGCAGAGTTAGCCGTGAAGTGGTGGATACTTTGTGCACCTGCCGCTGCTGGGGATTCCCGGTAGCAATGCCATGTCTTTGCGCCCGAGCTGGAGCCACCTGCACCGGCACGGTCCCGCAAGCATCCTCTCTCCTTGTCCTCCGCCGAAGCTGGACTGGCTCCGGCCACGTTGTTCGTACACATCTGAATTGGTGTTTGGTTTTGCTTGTGGTTTTGGTTTAAAGGGGTGCAGTGCAGTTTGGACCTGTAAATCCTATACCACATGTGGCTGGAAGGGGCCAGTTCCTGGGGCTGGAGGCAACTGCATGTGATCCAGAGAGAAATTAAGATTAATTTTAATAGTAGGTTTCACTGTGTCTGCTGTTTCCCCCAGGAAGGTGTTCCAGAATCGCATCTCATGTCTGGAAAGAAACCTTTTTCTTATTTCCAGCCTAACTATGCTAATGTTCCCCTTAACTGCCAGCATGTGTCAGGAAATACATGAGTATGTCAAAACTGAGGGTCAGTGGTTCTTTTTGCATCGCTTGCATCATCTTCCTGATGGAGAACTAAAAAAGTAAACCAGGCTTGAAATGAAATCAAACGCCACTAAGCGCAAAATGTAACTAAGTAGGCTGGACGCTGTCCGTTTGAGTGGCGTTCCTTTTCCGGTGTTTGCAGGAGACATTAGTCATGCTGCGATGGCACTTCTTGTTACCATTGGAGAGCGGGTCATTCAGGTCTTCCGTCTGTGTCTTTCACCAGGAGTTTAGGGAGCCTCATGGTGCAAGGAGGGAGTACCAGGAGCCGGTTCCTGTCGGCTTTTCAGCCTGGCTCTGGGCAGGCTCCTGGCAGCTGAGCTCTGGATGGCTCAAGGCTTCAGGACTCGGATCCTGTGGCAGCTTATGATCCCTGGGTATCCCATGCTCAAGGGACGCGGGTCGCGTTGTTGTGCACGTGCAGGAACCGGCCTCTCTCAGGATCCTTTGTGCTCCTTCCTGATCAGCTGCGGCGTACAATGAACGAGCGCTCCAGCCCTAACAGCTGGCTCATTTTTATTCCTGTTTGTAGCTTGGCGCCTTGGAGGAGAGAGGATGGCTCAGGAGACAAACCAGACGCAGGTGCCTCTCTTGTGTACCACAGGCTGTGGATTTTATGGCAGCCCCCGGACCAACGGGATGTGCTCCGTTTGCTATAAGGAGTTTCTACAGAGACAGCAGAGCAGTGACCGGATAAGTCCCCCAGGTAGAGGATTTTTGTCTGAGAAATCTATTTTAAATGGGTGTCTGGATGCAAACTATGTTAAGCAACTGGAATAGAGCATGGTACTGGCTACCAGCAGGTTTACTCCCTTCTGGAAAACTCGTGTCTTTCCCTTTTCATGTAGACCCACGCCTCTAAATCAAAGACCCGAACCTTTGAGCGCATCAGTTCCCTCTAAGTGGGCCAGCTGTTTTCTTCCTAGTCCCAGCCATTTGTGAAGCCCTGTCCCAGTCAGCACCTTCCAGTAAACTGCAAAACTTCACTTGTGCTAACAGTGGCTCAGATTTTTAGCTATTACCTGCTCCCCGAGTTACATGCTGACTGCTGGGAATCGCAACAGATCCCTGAAATGATTTTTTATTTGGGAAGAATTTGGCCTTTTGGGTTTGCATAATTTTCTTACCTTAACAGGGCAGACAATCAAAAGCAATGAAATAAAAGGTTTGTTTCTCGCAGCTAAACAGAGCTGACATATGACTGAGCTGGGAGGCAGCTAGGTGCACAGAAAGGCTGCTCTTTCCACCATTAGCAGGATTTTCTTCTGCTGAGAGTTTGTGCAGATGCCCCATGTGCAGGCTTTGCAATACCGGTGAGAAACACCTTCTGGAGATCTTTTGCAGTTTTGTGGCTGAATGTAATAATGGCTTTCCTTGAATTACCCACGCAAAATATATATTGGGAACACAGCTCTTCCTGACAAAGGGTTTTTCTAAAGACCCTGACTTAGATCCTTGGCTGACATAAACCAAAACATTTCTATCGAAGCCAGTTCCTTTCAGCAGATGAGGATCTGGTTCTTAGACCTTGGAGAAGCTGCAAAGTAACGTTGGGTTCAAGGTGTGTTGGCAACTGCAGCGCTTTCATTTATGCTGATAGGAGAATATTTATGCTGATGTAGAGTTTGCTTTGCAATGTTGAGGAAAAGAAAGGGAATCAAAGAATGACGGAGTTGTCATGGGTGACTGAAGTCAGATTTTACCAGGTGTTAAAAAACACACGATAATGGAAGGCATTCAGCACATAACGCCTGCGAATAAACCCTCATCCCTCAAAAGGGAGTTCGTGGACCCTGAGGAGCTGAACAGATCTCTGTAAGTGAGGCCTGCAGTTCTCAGGAAGATGAGCAGCTAATTTCAGAGGGATGTTATGATCCTGATACAAGGAGTCATTCCTGATCTAATGTAAGAATAGCTGCACTGGGTCACGGTGAGGTCTGTCCAGCCCTGATGTGTTATCCCCACAGAGACCTATGCGCAAATTTGGAGGGGAGAGTGTAAGAATAGGGGATCTGGGAGTGATCCCAACAGGGGTGCACCCTCCCAGCTCCTGGTAGGGAGCAGGAGGTTAAAGCCGGCTGAAAGTGCTCATCCTGCTTTCTCCTTGGTTGACAAGCACCCGAGGAACTTGCTGACATTTTTAAGAGTTTACCAAGACTCTGCTCTTGTTTTGTAGCACCCAGTGGTCCCAACAGCAGCCCCATGGCTTCAGATTCGGTTGCAGGGCAGCGTGCAGAGGGAGACTCCACGCCTGAGGATGTGAAAGCCAGGTAGGGGCATAGTCTATGGGGGGGGAAACCAGCCCTGGGACACAAGGGGTGGGCTCTCATCCTTCGTATGGCCAAGGGGATCTGTAAAACGGGCTGGATCAAACATTGTTCATTGTGACCCTGGTTTATCTGGAAGATTGAGATGTCCCTGACAATGATGGCTGATGCGTAGAGTCAGGTACCAGAGGGTCAGTAGTAAATTAAAACCTGTAGTAAACTAAGTGGCATCCTGGTTCTCTTGGAGCCAGTGCACCTTGTCTGTTACTAGCTGTGTTAAACTGTTGGGTTTCAACTCAGTCCTAAGTGAAAGCACCTGGTGTTGATCCAGTCTGGAAGCTGTGACAGCAGGATTAGGGACCTCGGTCACATTTGATAGGAAAGAAGACAGTACTGCACTGAGCTCTCCCATCACATTACAGTCCTGACTCATAACTCTGTTTCCCTGTCCCTGGACTTATTTGGATGGGCTGTTGCCTTGGCTTTGAGATATAACTGGGTGGAAAAGGATACTGAGATCATCACAGATTCATTCCATTTGTGTCTATAAAGAACTTTGATCCCAAATCTCAAGGGGAATTGGCCTGCTGTACTCCTGAGCTGCCTCTGAGTGTAGTGAAATTAACTTAATGGGCTGATGATCTCTCCCACATAACTGTTAATCATAAGAAAATACTTGTGTTTGCTCTATGGTTTGTTTGTTTGTTTGTTGCAAATGCTCCCAGTGCTCAGACTCCTGTGACCCATCAGATGACGGCCATGAGCATATCCAGAGAAGAAAACAGCAGCGAGACAGAAGAATTCATCAAGACAGAAGAAGCCTCATCAGCATCTTCCTCATCAGGTAGACCGATTGGTTTGGCCTTTGCATGAGTCTGAATGACGCCAATCTCACAAGTCGGTTTGAGCAGCAGGTACAATACTGGCCACTAACTCCAGTGGACAGTTGTTACCTCCCGGCAGTAAAGGTACACCTAGCAGGAGAGCTAAGGAGAAAACAGTTTGTCTCTTTCTGAAAGAGGGAGGAGAGAAAATGCTGTGCCTGAGGGCAGGCCGATAGAGATTGCTTTGTGGGCTGAGGGCTGAGTAGCTGCCAGCCCTCCCCTCGCTGGCAGGAGGATAATCTTCCATGACGCCTATCCTAGTGAATGGCAGAAAGCCCGGAGCGTCCCACAGCCTGCTGCACGGCTGTTGTTGGCTGCAGTTCCCTGCCATCTCTTGAGGGAGGAACGGAGACGGATCCAGTGTAGTCTTGGGAGAGAGGAGACGTGTTTGGGGCGGTGCTCCGGGGCAGCTGCTGGCCTGGTTGTTGTCCTGTGTGATGGGAGGCATACGTGCTCCTCAGAGGGGAGCGTTAACGCTGTCGCTTTGTTTGCACAGTGGGTACCTTGAAGTGATAGAGGAGCACGGGTGTCGTTGCCCAGCGGGGTACGTCCTGCAGTTGATGAGTTACAGGGTGAGCTGTTGTGTTGCAGCTGAGCTGTAACCAAGTGACACTGCACTGGAGACACCCTCTTTTAGTTCAACTGACAGTTTGCTTGCATTCAAAGCTAAAAATACCCCAAGACTTGTTGGCTGCTAAAAAAACAGGCTCCAGTCACTGCACATGACGGTGCATTTTGGATTTGGTAATCCCTGGCCTGCAAGCCCAGGAGATGATATACAACAGGCAGGTGAGAGACTATTTGATGAAAGAGAGGCTTGGAAGAGCCTGCCCGTTTCTTCTGTTTGTACGATTTTTAGAAAGCTGTTTAGGGTCAGATCCACAAAGCTATCTCTGCCTCTGACTGTTTGTCTCCTTAGCCTTATTTTCAGAGCAGTGTGCACTGCAGGTGTGTATCTGCTAGCAGTTGGAGCTCCTCCCTCCTGTTGACTTCTCTAACCTGCTTAGGTACTGTAGGAAATCCCGCTAAGCGTCAGTGACCTTTAACAATCTGGCTTTCAGAGCTCAGTTTTCCTTTTGGTAGATTAGAGACAGTGATGACTATCTGCGTAAAGCATTCTGAGACCTACATATGAGGAACACTTACATAAGAGTCAGCAAAAATAATTAGTAGTACTTACAAGGGGTTAACTTTTTTTTTCCTGCGAAGATTAACTCTAGGCTCAGCTGTGCAGCTGAGTTACTGTACATCAGCTAAGCTGTACTGACTATCTGGACGCATGCTTAACCTATGGCAAGCACCAGGTAGTTCTACTTAGTATTACCTTTTCTCAGCAGGAGCTAAATGGCATCACGTTACCTTACTTATGCCTTAGCTAAACCATAATATCTCCTTGGTGTTTCTGAGCCTTGGACTTAAGTAATTTGAAACAGAAAGAAAACATGAGGCTGTGTGAGATGTAGATCTCTGTGGAACAAGGCAAATCTCACAGTTCGGGGTATGTCAGCCAGGGCAACGTGCGCACAGAGGGGTCTGGCAGAGACCCAGAATCAGTAGGGCCTCAAGCAGCTCCTGTAATAAAATGAATGTGTTGCTTGGTTTATCAAGAAGGGTAGCAAAACTCTTGCCTCTGCTTCAGGTACCCTGCTTGAAATATCCCAGAACATAGCTGAGGGCAAGACAGCTTCGGAAAAGCCGAAACAGAAGAAGAATCGCTGCTTCACTTGCCGGAAGAAGATAGGGCTGACTGGTAAGACCCTGGCTGTGGGGAAAACTTGCCTGTGGCCTAACTCGTCTAGTTTCATAGCCCTGCGAACAGACCTCCTTGCGCTATGATACTGCCTGGGTTCAGAGGGTCGGCATGGGTCAGTGGTTGGAGGTACCCCTCCAAAAAGTACTTTACATCCGCAAGATGTGGTGCTGCAGGAGAGTGGGAGGGGAGCTCCGACCTGCGAACAGCGCTGTCTGAGGCAGCTGGGGAATCTGCCGCTCGCTGTCAGGCTCCCTGCCAGCCCTTGGATGCAGGATTGCGGAACTGGATGGAGCTGTGCCTCTCGGGTTATTTCTGCTGCTTGGCAAAAGCTGCCTGTAGAAGCAAAGGCAGTGCTTGCTGTGGATCTAATTCTGCTCCTAGTCAAGTCAGTGATAAAGCTTTCATAATAGTGACATGAACTGAGTTAGACCCAAACTGAAAATCCCACTCCAAGACTCATCCTAAGAGTAGGATGGCTCTCGGTGTTCAGCCTGTAAAGCTGAAGAGAGAGGGGTGCTGAGATGGTGTCAGGTGACTGGTATCAATGGGAAAACTGCCCCTGGAAAACCAATTCATGAAGCAATTAACTTGGCTGTGGTTTGTTAATAAAAACATAATTCCCCTAAATTGACTCTGGCATTTAGTTGTTTCCCTGGAAAAATTTAACTCTAGAGCTGTGCAGGTCTCGCTGTTCTGGCAGAGCACTTGCCTCTAGCTTCTTCAGTGCGTTCAGGAGCCAGGGACTGCACGCAAACTTCTGTTTTCATCATTGTAAGCTGCTTTGGCAGAGTCTGGCCTGGAAGGTTTGCCCAGTGCCTGGCACTCTGGAGCCTGAGCTTGCCTGGAGATTTGATCCTTGCTGTCATAGAATAAATGTGGGTTTATAAACCTGGGACTGGGCAGGATACTCTGTGCTGAGCCTTCAGATCTGCAGGGAGGATTGTTTTCCTGGATGAGTGCTTCCTTAAGAGCTTCAAACTGTGAGAAGTTTCCTCGCCTTTAGGAATCAACTTCCGGAGAACTCCTGTGAATTCAGGGCATTTGGGATAAAATGAGTTTTATCAAATAGGAGTAAACTGGCACCTCGTAGCAAGGGATTTGTGGTCTTTACAGCCTTTAGTTGGAAAGATGTGAAAGGGAAGAGTGTGTGTGAGTCACTGCCAGCGCAACGGGGAGCTGATCTGGCCTGCAGCAAACCCCCTCCCTGCTCTCTGCCTCAGTTTCCCAGTGTGCTGTGATAATGGTGACACTTCAGAACAGCATTATCTCCAAGTGAAATGACTAAATTACGAATTTTGAAGCCTAAATAGCTCGAAAGTGATCCTAACAAGGTGAAGGTTTTGCTGCTTGCTGGCTTACTGCTGGTCAGTCCAGATGCTGCTGCGTGACGCCTGGGGAGCCAAGCTGGCTCAGAGGGCTCGGCTCCAGCTCAGGCTGCCTCCTCGCAGCCTGGGGAGCCTGGTCTGGATTAGCAATCTGGCATTCCGCAGTCGCCGGCATGTCCCTTGTCCCTGGGGAGCACAGAGAGCAGCTGCTCTGGGAGCGTTTCCCACTGCCGTGACAGCTGGGGCTGCATTAATGGAGTTTCCTGGCCTGGCAGGAACGAGCGGGGGCCCTGCCGCCTTCCTGTCCGGCTGGACAGGGACTAACAGGGCTTTGTCTCTCTGCTCTTCTTCCCTTCAGGCTTTGACTGCCGCTGCGGGAACTTGTTCTGTGCCATTCACCGGTACTCCGACATGCACGCCTGCCCCTACGACTACAAGGCAGAAGCTGCCGAGAAGATCCGTAAGGAGAACCCCATCGTTATCGCTGAGAAGATTCAGAAGTTGTGAAGGGGGCTGAGCAGCTTGAACTGCAGCCAGATGGCCTGGTGCTCCTCCCCTTCCTCCCAGCCTTCCTCCTCTTCCTCCCAGCCCTGTCGGTGGTGCACCGGGGACTCCAGCAGCACACAAGAACCAGCACCTGGACATGGGGACTCCTTGCACCTCTTTGGCAGACAGTTGGCATTCCTTCTCTCCCTTCCTGCCCATCTGACAGCCACAGCTCAGCTGATCCGTTCTCAACCAGCTTCCCAAAGGAAAATGGACTGTCCTGCCCTGCCGCTCTAGTGCTAAGACCTTTGGACTTGTCTTCCGCCGGGGCGGTTTGCATGGGGCGGGCAGCAGGGCTTTGCCGGGAAGCCTTTCCCTTCAGCCAGCAGCTCAGAGTCCTACGAACCGCCCAGGACGCACAGCTGGAGCCCATGAGCAGCTGCTGGACTCTGTTCCCTCTGCCCCACCGTCTCTTTGTGGCAGATGTAAAACCGGGAGCTGGGGAATCCCGGCAGCAAGGCTGCCTTCTGCTCCCCTAGAGGTGTTTGTTCTCAGATGCAGATAATTGGATTCTGTAGTTTTAATGCCCCAAATACCCCTCTGCTCCCTTTGAGATGCTGTTGTTGAAGCACCGGGATAGTTAAGCAGCAGAGTACTGGCACAGTAAAATTATTTTGTGGCTTGAAGCGACGTAGATGCGCTCCAGCCGCAGGTCAGGACCTTTAGGGAAGTACCGCTCACTGCCTCGTGCCTCTTGCCACAGGGAGGGAGCCGGCCTGCCGGGCTTGCTCCGTCCAGGAACGTGGCTGGGCTGAGGGACACCCTTGCACCAGCCTCCCGTGCTTCACCACCCCCTGAATAACCACTGGCCGCTTCCCAAGCGAGGTTTGCTGTAACACGGTGGCGCCTGCCCTTTTCCTCTCCCTTCTGCTCCCTGCCTTCTGCCTTACACGATTCTTTCTCATCAGGGTGGTGCGCAAAGCTCAGATCGCCAAACCTCCGCTTCCTTCCCTGTCCCTGCATGCAGGCGGATGGTGGGAACCCTTCCTCCCCCGTGGGCTTCGCTGATACTCGGTGAGAGCCTTTCTCCCCTATGAGCACGTTGGCTTGGGAAGCCCACCTGACCCTCCCTGCTCTCCCACCTCGCTGCTTGTCCCCATGGGATGAGAGGCAGGGCCAGATCCCCAGGAGACACTCTGAAAGCCAGACAGGGGGATCTGGGGCACGGGGAGGGCCGCAGGGCACGTGAAAAGTCACAAGGAGGGTCCTGGCGTGCCCAGAAGTGCAGGTGGGGGCTTTTGGAAAAGCCCATGACGAGCCCTGGGGAGCAGGGAGAGGCACTTGCAGGGCTCTGGGCCCACTGAAAGACTCGTAGAGTTCTCGGGGGTGCTGGAAGACTCAGGGTGGGTCCTGGTGTGCAAGGGAAGGCAAAAGGAGAGCTTTGGGGAACACTGAACATGCTCAGAGAACTTGAGTGACCTGAGGGCACCTGGAAGGCTCTGGGCTGCACACACACTCACATATGCATGTGGAGGGCTCTGGTGTCCAGGGAAAGCCAAATGCTGGGCTCTGTAGCCCTCCAGGTAAAACACGTGGAGGACTCTGAGGCTGTTAGAAAGGAAAACGGGGGGCTCAGGTACACAGCGCAAGGCAGGCAGAGGCTCCTGGGGTGCACCGAAAGTCACCTCCACCACCCAGGGTCTGCGCCCGCCCCAGAACATCCCGGCAGGGCTCTCCTCCCTGGGAACACCGGGAGCGGAGCTGCAGCTGTGGGGCTCCCGGTGGTCTCACAAGCAGAGAAACCTGGATGAGTCCTGGAGGAAAAGCAGCAGCCTCTGCCCCGCTTCCAGCCATCCCACACTTTGGAAAGTGTTTCCCTCGGCGTTGGCTCGTATAAGGGCATCAGAGAGCAGAGCAGCAGGCGCCAAACCAGCAGTCAGGGGAAATTGCAGCAGCACCTTCCAAGTGCTGGTTTCCTCCCCTGTTTAGGCAATTCTGCCCCGGTGATTGTGGGGGGATCATTCCGAAGGTTTCATTTTTACTATCTGATTTCAGCCGAAGTGGTGTGCGCCCTGCAGCAGCTACTGTCGTATGGCGTTTCTGGGAGGATTCGGACCTCCAAAAATGATGCAAATCCCCCGTCAGCGCAGAGCAGAGGCAAGGCTGGTTCTTGCTAGCCTTTTCCTCAGGTTTTTGCTTCTGGGCCATATCAGCGTCATGTCCGGAGCATGCGAGTGGCGGCACGTTTTAGTGCTGGGGACGGACCCGGGCTGTAAGCACGGTGCTGGTGGTGCGTGGCGAGGCTGGGTTTCGCCGATGAGGTTTTGGTTGAGAATGAGCCATCGCTCTCAGGGGGGAAGCTGTGAGAAATTGCAACCACCCCTTGCCTTGCGTTCGCACGAAGGTCACAAGCCCCTGGGGAGGGGAAGCAGCTCCCATGGATGCAACAGGAAAGTCCACACAGCAGAAGGCGCGGCCGCCTGTTTCTCCACCACCTATCTTTTCCCTTTTGTTTCCTTCCTCTTCGTAAGTGTAAATACTAATACAGTTTAGTTTGCTTGGATGCTGTGGATGGTTCTTTACGGGCACGGATGTGTTACACGCCGGCGCCAGCTCAGCTCTGGGCTCTTCTGAGGCGGCTGTGGGGCTCTGTGCCTCAGTTTCCCCATGGATAATACCTAACTGTGCCTAGTGCTGGTGGGGGTTAGGAGCACCCCACTTCTGGCACCCAGACCCCCCCGGTTTCTCTTCCCACCACCCAGGTACTTAGGCTGTGTCCTAGGGGCTGTATCCAGCACCCCTAGGCAACTAGATTCCCCCGTGGTGGGGGGAGCTGCTTTCTCCACCCGCGTTTGCAGGGCTGGAGCGGAACCCCACGGTGCTGGTGACCGGGGGGGGGGGCGGTTTGGGCCCAGGCCTAGGACCCGGGTGGGACCTTAGGTCCCACCCGGGTCCTAGGCCTGGGCCCAAACCCCCTCCCCGTGTCCATTTTGGGGGAAGCCGCGCTGGGTTTGGCATCTGGATGGCGGGGGGGGGGGGGGTGTGGGGAGGATATCCTGGCCGCGCGTGGCCTCCCTGCGTGGGCTCGTCCCTCGGTGCGAGCACCCCGGCAGCCATGAGGGGACGACAGCCCCGGGGAAGACTGCGCCGTTCCCCCGGCAACGAAGGCGGGGGTGATGGCGTCACTTCCGGTAGAGGAGAGGGCGGGGCCAGGCGGGTCGCTGTGCAGCGCCGCCCCCGCCTCGGAGGCCCGCAGCGGCCGCCCGTCCCTTCGGCAGCCCCGAGCGCGGGGGGGGGGCCCGGGCCGGGCCGAGCATGTCCAGGTACGGGGGGGGGGACGGGTCTGCCTCGGCCGGGGAGTGGGGAGAGGCACGAGTGGGAGCTGGGGGCGGCGGGGGGACGGGTCCCGCGGCGGGGGGGGGCGCACACCGATCAGTGTATCTGTTTGGGGGGGGCCCACAGCGGTCGTGAGGGGCCCACACGGGTCAGTGTGCGTGGGGGGGGTGGGGAGGCCCACAGCAGACAGTGCGGGGGGCCCCACGCAGGTCGGTGTGTGTGAGGGGGCCCATAATGCTCAGTAGGGGGGTGTGGGGCCCGCAGTGATAGTGGGGGGGTCCCACAGGCCCACATCGGTCAGTGGGGGGAGTGAGGCCCACAGCAGTCAGCGGGGGGGGGGGGGCCCACGCCGGTCAGTGTGTGTGAGGCCTACAGCAGGCAGTGGGGGGAGGCCCACACCGGTCAGTGTGTGTGGGGTGGGGGGGTCCCATACCTGTCAGTGGGGTGGGAGGCCCACGCTGGTCAGCGGGGGTGGGGGCACCCACTGGTCAGTGCGGGGTTCCCATGTGGGTCAGTGTGTGTCGGGGCGGGGGGGGGGTCCACACGGGTCAGTGTCTGTGTGTGTGGGGGTCCAACAGCGGTCAGTGGGGGGAGGGAGGCCCCCAGCGATCAGTGGGGGGGGTTGGGGGTTCCCATGGCTCTCAGTGGGGGGGGGAGGCCCCTGGTCAGTGTGGGGGGGGGTCCCACATGGGACAGTGTGTGTGTGGGGGGGTCCCACAGCAGTCGGAGTGGGGGGGATGACCCGTGCTGATCAGTGGAGGGGGCCCACTCAGGTCAGTGTGGATGTGGGACCCCCCACACCAGCCAGTGGGGAGTGAGAGGTCCACACCAGTCAGTGTGTGTGGGGTGGGGGGGTCCCATACCTGTCAGTGGGGTGGGAGGCCCACACTGGTCAGTGTATGTGGGGTGGGGGGGGTCCCATGCCTGTTGGGGGCAGGGGGGTTGTCCCACACAGGTCAGTGTGAGTGTCCCACTTGGGTCAGTGAGTGGGTGCAGTGTGGTTCCCCCACTCTGGCTGTGGGGCGAGTGTTTGTGTGTGTTGGGGGGGGTCAGTGCGTCTGTGTGGCACGGATCCGGCCCCCACGCCAGGCATGGGGTGAGTATGGGGTCAGGGTGGGTATGTGGTGCGGATCCAGCCCCCGTGCTGGCTGTGGGGCGAGGGCAGCCGGGCAGGCAGGGCTGCGTGCCCACGGGGCTGCCTGCCCGCAGGGGTGCGTGGCCCCAGCCGGTGCCAGGGTTTGGCCCGGCGGGAGCGTGACACACGGCGTGAGCATGACACACGGCGCGAGCATGACACGCGGCGCCTGCGCCACCGGCGGCTGCCTGCCTCTGCCTGCGTGGACCCACGCCCCGACGTGCCCGTGCAGGTGTGCGGCTGCTGGACACCGTCGTCCACCGTGGGTGCGTGTGGTCCTGCCAGCTAGCAGGTTGCCAAACCCAGGGAGGGCCAGGGCTGTCGGGTGCGATGCCGGCCCTGGCACCGCTGTGGATGGCCACCGGCCCAAGGGGGACCCAAATTCAGCCCTGGCCCCCGAAGTGCAGGGCCTGCGGCGGGGCCGTGGCATGGGGCATCCCTTCGCTCCGAGTATTTCGGCATATTTCGGCACCGCGTGCCTTCCCCTCCCGGCTGGGCGGTAGGCCTCCCCTCTCCACCCTTTCCTCCCCTTTTCCAGCCCTTCTGAAGCAGATGGAGCGAATTCCTCGGGGTGTGGGCTGGTTTGACATTCCTCAGTGCGAGCCTGTGCCCAAACTTGCAGAAAATAGTTGCTTTTTTTTTTTCTTTCTTTCTCCCCCCCTCCCCTTTTTCTTCAGGAGCTCGGCACTCCTGCTGCACGCTTGTGCAGCCAGGCCTGTGCCGGAGTCCGGGGGGGTCCTGGGCGGGCTGTGGCCTTTGTACCGCCAACTGTGTGGCTGTTGTGGAGTGTGTGTGTGTGTATGTGTGCAATCCTGCACCCGCCATCCTCACCTCCCCAGCGTGGGCCTGTGCGTGGGGGCTGCAGCGCGTAGTGTGGGGGCATGTGGGCTTGGAAGTGTTGAAGGAGGCTTGGTTTTGGGGGTTGCGTGGGTTCAGGACAAGCGTGGGGGCTGTGAGTGGCGGGTGTGCACTCTGTGTGTGTGTGTTAGAGGGGGGGATGGTGCGCCCCTCGGCTCGAGGGGGTGCGGTGCATGTGTTTGCCGGCACGTGGGTGTGCCAGGGAGGTCCATGTTTGTCCCCAGCCGTGGGTCATGTGTGTCTGGGGGGTGCCCACTGCAGAGCCCTCACTGCTGCCTGACCTGCCCGCAGGCCACGGCTGCTGCCCGCAGACGGACGGATGGCGGCTGCCCCAGCCCCAACCAGTGCCCCGGCCCGCGGTGGACTGACGGCGGCAGCCACGCCAAGGGCCAGCTGAGGACGGGGCCTCTCCGGACCGTCGTCGTTCCCGGCCTCTCTCCCATTTGGATCCTCCCTTGCTCCCGGCGCAGCTGCCTTTCGCCTCACCGCCGTGATGAACGGGCTGTCGATCAGCCAACTCTGCTGCCTCTTCTGCTGTCCTCCCTGCCCCAGCCGCATCGCTGCCAAACTGGCCTTCCTGCCTCCAGAGCCCACCTACGCCGTGGTCCCCGAGCCGGAGCCCATGGGCAGCACCAGCACCAGCTCCCTGCGCGGCGGTGCCGCGGGGCGGTGGAAGCTGCACTTGAAGGACCGGGCGGATTTCCAGTACTCCCAGCGGGAGCTGGACAACATCGAGGTGTTCGTCACCAAAAGCAGCCGAGGGAACCGCGTTGGCTGCATGTACGTCCGCTGCGTGCCAGGTGCCAGGTGAGTTGCCCATGGATGTGCCGGCCTGGTGCCACTGCTGGTGGTTTGACCCCAGCCTGCTCAATACCGGGCTGGTGCAGTGCTGGTGGGCACGGTGCCATCCTGCCTTCTCCTCTCCTTCAGCTGAATGCCACCTCCTTGCCCCGGCCTGACCCGGTGCCTTGCTGAAGGAGCTGGCACGGGGGCTTGGAGGCATCCTGTGGGGCGGGTGAGCTCAGCTCCCAGGACCGGTCTGGCTTGTGGCTGCAGCTGGGAACGGGGTTAAACATGGATTGGAGGCAAAGCTGGAGGCTATAGGGCTGCAGGGAGTCCCTAGGCTGTCCCACAGGTCTCCCCTCATGTCAGTCCAGTGATGTAACGCTCCAGTTGTGAACCAAGCATCTGTGCGAGGCTCTCGTTGAGCACTAGTGGGGTCTGCGCCGGCTGCTTGCCCTCCATCCCCAGCCTCGTGGTGACCATGGGGATGACCAAGAGCCTGTGCCGTCTGGGAGATGCCAGCGGTGAACCAGTCTGCATGTTTAGTCTTAATTCACTGGCGCATTTGATTCCTCAAGGAGAAGACTGATAGGAGCAAAAGCCAGGAGGGGTTTGGGCACAGCCCACTACTGGTCACTCCCATGGGTCTGTAAACCGGGAAGCCGGAGAAGGGCAGCCCCGGGTGCGGGATGGACATCCCCTCCTGGCTGCCAGTGGCTAGGCACCAGGGGATGGCACAGGGATGGGAGGGGACTCGGCAGCTGCTCCCTGAGCCGGTGGCACGGCGTGGGGGTTTAGGTGCAGAGGGAAGTCAGGTCCCAAAGCCTGCAGCACACCGGCTGACCCCACACACCGGCATCCTCCTGGGAGCAACGTGCTCTCCAAGGAATGGCATCCACAGAGACCTCTGTGTGGCGGAATGCGGCCAGGATCTGCCCTCGGCTTGCCAACGGCTTCGAACCCACCGGGGGGGCTTGGGGCGAGGGGGGATGGCTCTGTTACAGGATGCCTCCGCAGGCTGCCTGGTGGGGACGTCCGCTCTGTCCCTGCCTGTGTCGCAGGTCCCCAGAGAGAGGAAACCGGTGACGGGACTGTGCTGCCTGCACATCCGCCTGCCCGCGCCCTGCCGCGGTGAGGCTCGGCACTGGCCCTGCTCCCAGCCGGCCCACAGGAGCGACCGTTTACATGCAGGCTGCAGGGCTGGAGGGAAGGGCCCAGGCTGAGGGGGGTCCGGCCCTCCTAAACCCCCTGGGGCATCAGGTCTCGCTTGCCATCTGTCCTCCCCACAGCTGATCCTGCCACCGCCTTCCTGCTGGGGCTTTCTGGGCCATCCAGGCTGGAACATGGAGGCTCAACCTGGTCACAGACCTCTCAGACCAACTGTGGGGGCTCAGCAGGGAGTGGGTCCTGCTCCTCCCTTTAGCAGAAGAGAGCCAAGCTTCCATCAATGCGCTATTAGTGTTAATTTTTATGATTAACATTGTTTTTCCCCTTATGGTGGAAATTTCTTGTGCCTTGTCACTCCCACAATTCACTTCTCTCCCAGCGTCTGGTGTCTTGCCAGACCCAGGGGAGAAAAAAATCCGCTGTCAGAATTCTTACTTGAAATCCCCATTGGGCAAACAGCCCCAAATCCTGAGCTTTTTACCAAAAATAGACTCAAAAACTTGAACAGAATCATCCTGCCTTCAGGCTGCCCATTTCTGCTGGGAGCGAGCCCCTGGCCCTGGGCAGTGAGGAGGCTCTGGGTGTCTCTGGGATTGGACCGGGGGTGTTGCGAGGACCTTCCTTGGTGGCCAGAGGGGTGTTGGCCCTTTGCATCCTGAGGTTGGGCTTTCAGCCTCTGAAGCAGGTGTCCTGGATGGCGTTGCCCAGGCACATCTGTCCCCGAACTTCTGGCGGGGCCAGAGAGCGTGGCGGCACCGCAGCAGAGTCCTTGCTTAACCTGCCGTGCCTGTCTCTCCCCGGTGCTGCAGGTACACGGTCCTCTTCTCACATGGCAACGCCGTGGACCTGGGGCAGATGAGCAGCTTCTACATTGGGCTGGGCACCCGCATCAACTGCAACATCTTCTCCTACGACTACTCGGGCTACGGCGTGAGCACGGGCAAGCCCTCCGAGAGGAACCTCTACTCCGACATCGACGCCGCGTGGCAGGCGCTGCGGACGCGGTGAGCGGGGCGCCGGGCAGGGGGAAGGGAGGACATCCATGCTGCTGCCAGGAAAACCCTGTGGGCCGGCAGTCAGGAAAACAGGAAATCTCCCAGAGAGGGAACCTGGGCTGCTCGTCACAGGAAGGGGTGGCCGGAAAGCAGCTGCGGGGGGAACAGGCTGGGGGACCCGGAGGGGCAGGGATGCTGTGGGGGTATGACCTTGCTTGGGGGTGCTGGCACAAGCTGTGCTCCCCATCTTGCTGTTCCCAGGCTCTCCCCTGGCTGTGCTCAGCCCCGGTTCCCCAGGCAGGCTCAAGGTGCCGCCCCGTGCTGGGCTCTGCCTCCTCTGCCCTGCCTGCAGCCAGGCCTGGCTCACAGCATGCCCCAGGAACTGGGGGCTGCCCTATACGGCTGCGATCTGGGGTCCATGAACCCCTTTTCAACCCTGCTCCTAGCAGGGGTGAGCCTTGACACACCCCCCAACTCATCTGGCAACTCAGCCCTGGCTGCTGCCTGGTCCTGCCAGGGGTGCAGGGCAGCTGCTTTGGGCTCAGCCGTGAGGAGCTGGTGGAAGGCAGGGGGAACAGAGCCCCATTTCCCCCCACCCCAGGAAGCCTTGCAGGGTGCTGTGGCCAGAGCAGGGTGACCCCCTGGGCTGTATCTCCTGGTGATGTGACTCTGGTGCTTGGATGCTGACCTGTCCTCTCCTCTCCCAGGTATGGGATCAGCCCAGAGAACATTATTTTATATGGACAAAGCATTGGCACGGTGCCCACGGTTGATCTGGCCTCCCGCTACGAGTGTGCTGCCATCGTGCTCCACTCCCCACTCACCTCTGGCATGAGAGTCGCCTTCCCCGAGACCAAGAAGACCTACTGGTTCGATGCCTTCCCCAAGTGAGTGGCCTGGGGAGAAGGGGTGGGGGTCAGCTCTGGAGGGGCAGTGCCCAGTCCAGCTCTGTCCTGTACGCCAGCCCTGGCCACAAAGAGGGGTCATGGTGAAAGCTGTGGACCTGTTTAAGCCCACGACAGGCTTAAACACATCCATCGGGATCCTCTGACCTTGCATTCAGTCCCCTCCAGGGGATCGTAACCCTCCCTGGGGACACCATGCCCCCTCCTGAGGGCCATGCTGTGTGTGCACCCTGTGTCCCATGGTGGCATCACCTCCTGGCCATCCTGTCTCAATGTCTTTGCCTGCCAACTTTGGGGCTGTGCCACCAGCCCCTTGTCAGGTATCACAAGCCCTGGGGGTCCCTGGGACCCCTCTCTCCCCCAAGGGTAATTTCTTGGGCTTTTTTTCCCCCTCTGGAGAGGGCAGGGACAGTGGCATGGAAAGGCAGTGCTGAGGTGGGACGAGTTCTTGCTTCACCTCTCACTTGCAGCCAGGCCAGCGGGGCCCAAGGGACAGTCCCTGAGCCGGAAGCCGTGACTGGGAGCCAGCAGCCCACGCTCTGCATCCTGATGGCCTCTCTCGGCCTTTGGGGCCGGGCTGAGAACAGCCGTGCTTCCACTCCTCAAAGCCCAGCATGGCTGATCCTGACGAGGGGAGGGCCTGGGCTCACGCTGTCCTGCAGTGGTTTCCATCAGCCCTGCCTAGGTCCCACGGGGCTGTTGTCACTGCTGTCTGGTCCTCATCTGTCACGCCGGGGGAGATCTTGTCCTGGACCTCATCCTTGGCAGAAGCTCCGTGTCCCCATGCTCTGCTGTGATCAAAGAGCATTTCCTGGTCCCTCTCCTCAAGGGGATGTGTTTTGGGGGGTCAGGAGGAATGGGGGTGCCTTGATCCCTTTACTTACCCCCCTTTCTCATCTCTTCCCCACCTACCTTCTTGGCAGCATCGAGAAGATCTCCAAAATCACCTCTCCTGTCCTCATCATCCACGGCACGGAAGATGAAGTCATCGACTTCTCCCATGGCCTGGCACTCTTTGAACGCTGCCCCAAGGCTGTGGAGCCGCTGTGGGTGGATGGGGCCGGGCACAATGACATTGAACTCTACAGCCAGTACCTCGAGCGCCTTCGGAAATTCATCTCCCAGGAGCTGGCCAGCCAACGCAACTAGCTGCAGGACTCGGGGACAGGCAGGGGGTTTCTGCCTGTTTCTCCAGTTCTCCCAGTGCCCCTCCCCAGTCCCTGCTGCTGGAGGTGCAATGAGTTTGTACAGCCTCAGCTCCAGGCTTGGGAGACGGCAGGAAGCCCTGGAGCGGATGGTGCGTTTCCTCTTGGACATGAGCACAACTCTCCTCCCTCCCAGTGTCAGCCCCGGCGCTGCTGGCACCACCAGCCGGGCTGGCAAGAGACGGCAGCTCGCTCCCTCCTTCCCCCTTCCCCAGAAAGATGAGAGCCCACCCTCTTGATGGCGAATCCTCGGCTTCGGATATGTCCTCGTCCCCTCTCCTAACGCAGCGAACTCACAAATTCCTCCTGGCCGCTCTGCTGCTCTGACTATAGCAATAAGGCGAGTTGGAGAGGGGCTGGGGGCCTGGCCCCCTCCCCAGCATCGCTGTGAAGCAGGACGGTGAGGTGGCAGTTCCTGCTCTCGACGGAGCTTTCCCGGGATTGGCACTGGTGGCGGCAGGGTGCCTGGTGTTCGCCCCGTGGCTGGGGCAGAGCTGTGTCCCCAAGGGAAGTTTGGGGACGCGTGGAGAAGGTGCCCCCCTGCCCCACACCCCCTCCAGTCTGGCCCTGCTCTGCCTTCTCAGAGCACCCCCTGTGTTCAGGTCACCCCTGGAAAACCTCCTCCGTACCGCTCGCTCGCGGTGCACTCGGGACGCGGGGTGAGGAAACCAGGCACCGAATAAAGAGCAGAAGTTTAACGTTTTACCCGTGTGCGCCCTTTCCCTGGGTACGCCTGGGGCTGCCTCCCTGTGACCCAGCGGGGGGGACCAGCCCCAGCCCGTGGGGTCTGGCCCGGCCCCTCGGCTTTCCCGGCTGGCTGATGCCTCGGCTGAATTGCACTTGGCCCGATCCCCGACGCTTGTCACTCTCCTCTGGGGATCAGGCAGCCCCGAGGTGCCAGCAGATGCGGAAGGAGCCATTGGGCCCCCGGGACTGGGATGCAGAGGTCTGTCTCTTCGAACTGGTCTGTGGGGACAACAAGGGCCTGTTCCCCCTGCCAGCCCCTCTCCTGTTTCATTAGGGGATATCATGGGGGCAGAGGTGGAGGATGCCCTCAGCCTTCCTCGAGTGGTGGCATGGGGTGCGCTGCAGGGGAAGGAGGATGTCCCCACGGCCTGCCAGTGAGCCAGGGCCAGCATTGCGAGGGATGCGGTGTGGTCCTGAGTGGGCAGCATGGCCCTGGGGAGAGCAAATCTTATTTTTGACCTGCTCCGCTCCCAGCTGTGCCCCTGGCTGCGTGGGGACCTCTGCGATTCCTGGTGTGTGCTGGCCACGGAGGCAGGCGTGTGGGGCATCCCCCTGTGCCCTCCTGCCAGCAGATGAGGTGTTTTGCCCCAGGGAAAGGCAGAGTGCTCGGGTTTGTGTTTTTTGGGTCAGCACCTGCTCTGAAATCACCCCGAGAAGAGCTCTTCAAAATGTCCCTGTGTTTTCCTGCCCCCAGGGCAGTCCCAACCCCAACAGCAAAGCACCACTCTGCCCCTTCCCGTGCCCACGGGGACCCTCACAGGGCTCCCAGGCACAGTTCTCCCCCCACTGTGTCCCTGTCACCCTCGTGTCCCCTCCTCCCTGGTGCGAGGCCATGGGGCCTGGGCAGGCTCATGTGAGGAGGGATAATCTCCTTAGGCGGCTCTCGGAGGGGCTCAGGAGCCTCGTGGTGGGGCCTCGCCGCAGCCCCACGCTGGGTGCGCTCAAATGCACCTATTGTTTGGGGCTGGGAGCCATGGGGGGACTGAGGTGGGGGGCATGGGACCCCCTGCTCCCCACACATCCCTCGCCTGCCCCAGGACCAAGGCAGGGTGCTCCAGTGGGACCCTTCCTTGGCTCTTGGGCTCTGCAGGAGCCAGGAGAGTATTTGGGTGTTGGGGCTCTGGGTGGTCTCCCCACTTTTCCAGGGGTGGTTTGAGGTCCAGGAGCTGGGATGTCTGGCTTCTCCCCAAGCATCCCCCAGCCCTCCCCTCCCTTCCCCGGCTCGCCGCACGCAGCTGCCGGGTGATTTTAGAGCCTTTAGCTCACACGTGTGCTGGAAGCCAAAGCCACTGCGGTCGCCCAGCCTGGCTCCCCTCGGCCCTGGCCCCGATTAGTGGGGCTGGAGCAGCCCACGGTGCCCTAATCCCGACACAGAGATGTTTTGTTTGCACCAAGGGTATTTTCATCCTCTTACTGCTGCCTGTTTCCTGTTGTGCTGCAGATGCTTTAGAGTGGCTCTGCATCGCCGGCGGGGCCGTCTCAGAGCCGGTGGTTGGATTCGGGGGGATGTCGGGGTGGCTTGAGTTTGTATTTAGTGTGTCTCAGTTTAAAGAAAAAATAGGCAAAAGGACAGAAAAGTTCAGCTTGATCCTGAAAATTTAGACCCAGCACGGGTATGTGAGATCCTGGTGAGCCGGATGTTGCCAGCTGCCACCCCCATGACAGGGAGCAGTGGCCTGGGCAGGGCTGTGATCCGTCGCTGTTGGGGATCGGGGCTTTTTGGGTCAGGATCCCTCACTGCTCCTGGCCCAAGAGAGCTCAGCCTCCATCCTCACCTGAGCATGAGCGGCTGGAGTGACGTTGGAGGGAGGGAGAAGCACTAATTTGTATGTGAGCTGCAGGCTCCCCAAAATGCATGAGCCAGACCTGCCCTGGGGGTCCTGGGCACAGCGTCCCCCACCGGGGCCAAACTGGGCCATGAGCCACTGGGACGGCACTTCTGTCCCCACCGCTGGTGCCACGGTTTGGGAGCACCAGGAGGGGACGGTGAAGGAAAGGGGCTGGGTTGGGGCTGGACCTGGACTGGGTTTGGTGCCTGGAGGGGGGCTCCTCCGAAACCACGGTCTCCGCAGGGTGTGGAGGAGGGGAAAGGCAGAGTCAGGTCTCAGAGCATCCCCAGAGTCCCTCCTGCAGCCACAGCAGAGAGGGGACAGGGCAGGTGTCCCCCCTGGGTCGTCTTGAAGTCCCCAGCCAGAAGAGCCGGGGGACAGGCAGCTCCCGCTCCTGTCGCTGCGGAGTCGCAGGCACATGGCTGGGCAGGGGGGTGCCTGCGTGTGCCTGCGTGTGCCTGCGTGTGCCTGCGTGTAATGGCTGTGAAAGGGGACGACGTACTGGATGTCTCAGGGATCCCGCAGGGGAAAGGATGGGATACCCGCTGCGATGAGCCCTCGGCGGAGGCGCGATGCTGGTGCGGATGGGGCTGCAGCCAAGGCCGGGCATGGGGGACGTCGGGCTCACTGGGTGACCGGCCAAGAGGGGTTTAAGTTTCTTTTGGGGCATAAATGAGGCTTTTGATGGCCGCGGCCTGCATGCCACAGTCATGAGACCCCCTTCACAGGCCGAGCTCAGTCATGGGATCCAGGAAACTGAATTAAAGCGTCTTAAGGAGCTTTTTTCCGAGCTCTGCTCTGGTTTTTCACGTGCTTGTCATATGAACAAAGACGGTATAAAAGGGCAGAGGGGAAGGATCCCATCCGTGGCTGGGCTGGGGAGAGGGGAGGGCGCTGGAGGAGGGATGCCAGGGTGAGGGGCTCTGCATGGCGCTGGCTAAGATGGAGGGAAGGGGACAGGAAAGGACAAGGAGAAGAGAGGATGTGCTGGCAGGTGAGTGAGGCAGCGACCTGGTGCTGGTGGAGGACAGCTGGGGACGAGGACGGCGGCAAGTCTGGGGGAGCAGAGCCCGTCTGCCCCCACTCCTCGAGCAGCACAGATGCTGTGAGCATCCTGGTGTGCCCGCAGCTGCGCCCAGACACCGGCCGGCACTTCCCTGGTGAGAGACGGCGAGTGTGGCATCGCGTCAGGGGGAGGAGGGAGTGCGGGGTGCAGGGGGGCACCCACCACCCTATGCTGCTGGCTGGGGGGGACAGGGGTGGGAGGACACGCACACACCTGCGCAGGCTTGCACCCGCGTTCACATCCACACGCGTGCACACACACACACAGAGCTGTGCCTCCATGTGCCCGGCACAGACGTGCACGTGTGGATGTGCACACACACCCGTGCATCCCCACGCTGTCCTTTTAGTGCCGCACTCCTCACCCCCTCAGGTTTGCACACGCAAACCCACACATTCACCTACAGCCCCCTTGCCAAAGCCAGCGCTGCCGGAGCGCGTGGCCCTGCTTGCGCCCTGCACACCTGCCACGTCCCAAACTGTCCCCAGCGGGGAGAAGCAGTGCTGGGGCAGCGGGTCGCACCGGGGAGACCCATGGGCCGGTTTTCCCCTCTTGCAGATGCGGCGCAGGCTGGGGATCCCCCAGCTCCCTTGGGCTCCTGCCCCCTTCCCTCCCCTCCCGGCTCACATCTCTCCTCCGTCTGCAGGAGCGCTCGGCGGGAGGAGTGCGGGGCCGCGGCCCCCTGCTCCCTGTGAGCTTCCCTTTGTCATCCTATGCCTGAGCGATACCTGGAGGCTGGGACGGTGAAGGGAGGCCCACGGGCTGCCACAGCCCCGCTGCGACGACGCCTGGACAGCACGTGTGGGACCACGCACCTGGGGCCAGGACCACACACCTGGGGCCGGGACCCGAGTCCTTGGGGGGCCTGGCAGCACCTTTGGGGAGCTGGAGCATCCCCCTTGGGGGGCAGAGCATCTCCTTGGGGGGCCAGGAGCACCCTGGGGAGCTGGGAGCACTCTTGGGGGGCTGGAGCATCCTCTCCGGGCTGGCCGGTGGGGGCCAGGGGGGTTGGGGCTGGGCAGCATGGGATGCAGCGGCCGGGCTGTTACCTCAGGATGTGGATGGGGTTATGGGGTGTCACAGAGCACCCCTGGCCATGGGGAGGCTGAGGGGGGCGAGCGGGATGCTGCAGCAGGGCCGAGGAGGAGTCTCCCATGGGGCACGTGGACCATGGTGGGATACATGTGGAGGGGTACGAGGAGCACCGGGACAGGTATCGCCCTGTGCACCCAACAGTCCATCCCTGCGAAGAGACGACCCTGCGTGAGGACATTTTAGCAGCTCTGGGGAAGCCCCTGTTCTCCCACCGCCCCGTTTCTTTCTCCAACTTTGCAAACTCCTGGCTGGCGCCTCGTGTTAGGGCCGTGCCAGGACAACGGGAAAGTTCCTGCGTGGATGTGGAGAAAAGCTGTAACCCCCACCGTGGGGAGTGGGAACTTGTCCCAGGAGGTGCTTTTTTAGGGTGATGCAAAATAACAAGGAGGGAGCAGAGATCTGCAAGGCGGGAGGCTCCTGCCACAAGAGCATCTCCAGCTGGTTTCCTTTCTTTTGGCTCTTTTTCCCCCAAAAATGCAACCCAATTCACCCGTCCACGGGTTTATCACAGGGTGGGGATCGGCTGCAGGGAGACAGGGACCTACTCCCTGCAGGAGATGCTTCGCCTGCAGCTGAGCCCAGGCTGGTGGGTGGGAGTAAGCTTTTGGGGACACCCGCTTCCCCTTGGTCACCTCCAAGCCTCAGCCGCCCCAGGGCTGGATCCGGCCTCCTGCCCCGGGGAGCAAAGCGGGAGTATCCCCTGTGGCAGGTCTGGAGCCACGTTTCTGGGTCGCATCCTCCGTTCAGTCCCTGCTGTTTCAGGGACGCCCAGCACAGCGTGAAGTCTCCCCGGCACAGGGAGCAGAGTCCCCACTGTCACCCAGCAGCAATAATGGGCTGCGATGGGGGTGAGTTTGGCCCAGATGTGGTGGCATCCCCCTGCCTGGCTCTCCACGGGGAGGAGAGAGGCAAAAACGTGGAGGGTCGTGCGCCAGTGCAGCCCTCGCTCCCGAGGGCATCCTTGGCTGCCCCTTGTCCCACACGGGGACTGAGCTGCTGTGACAACCTTACCACGTGCCCAAAACGTGTCCTGAGGTTGTTCCCCTCCTTAACTTAAATGGGGATATTTGGCTGTTGGGTGTGAGCTGTGCCAGGAGGCAGAGTGAGCATCAGCCGGGTGTCCCAGGGACAAGCGGCTGGGGAAATCCCCTCGCTTCTCTGCAGAGGGGTCGGGACCTTTTGGGGCTGGGGGGCGATGAGGTCAGTCTTGGGGGTCCATTAGTTGATCTGGGAGGCTGCAGTGGGAGGTTCGGGTCCTTGGCAGGGTTAGATCCACCAGGATGGGTGAATTTGGGGGTCCCTGTTCTTAGGGGGGCTGCCTCGGTGTGTGCAGGGACCCTCAGGACCTTTTCCAGTGCTGCTAACTGGGAGCTGAGTGGGCATCCCAGTTAACCGAGCTGCCCCTTCCCATGTGCGGAAGCGGAAGCGTAGCCAAGGTCAGCCTGAATTGACGTCGGGCAGTTTTTCCATGTGGGGTCCTCCAGGTCTGGACAGAAATTAATGGTTTATTTTATTTTATTTTATTTTATTTTATTTTATTTTATTTTATTTTATTTTGCCAGCTTGTGAGTTGAGTAAGCATGGGGCAAGAATTATAAGGAAGGGAAATAATGTTATTCAGCATGTCTGCATGCATGGTATTTCTACAGAGTCTCCTCTATTACAGCTGAAGTTATATAAAATAGATTTATCTATATCATAAAAATAAAAATGCTTTCTTTTTTTTTGGGGGGGGGGAAGAATAGCTTGCTTTTCTAGCACTCGTGGGAGGCAGGGAGCTGGCTGGCAGGAGTGTGGGTGGGGATGCTCAGTGTGAGCCCTCCCTGGGTACCTTGTAAAGCACCTTGTGTCGGTGGCATGTTTCTGCCGGAGGGAAAGCTGTTGATTTTCTTGTGTTTCCTGCTTTTTAAAAGCTTTGTATCAATTATTCAGGTTTCCCAGGGCCAGCAGCTGCTCACCCCCAAACCTTGGCAGTGCCGGGGCATTGGTCTCCTGCTCGCTGCCCCCTGCGCGTTGGCCAGGCAGAGTGGCGGGTTCCTCTCCTGACGTTCTCAGCTCCTGGACTCTCTCTGCTGGGACGCCATGGGGGAGCAATGGGTGGGGAAGAGGCAGGATCATCGCATTGTTGTGCTGCCATATTTGAAAATAAAGTGTTTTGGATTTTTTAAGACTACTATGAAACCTGACTTCTGTGATCTTTCCCTTGTCCTTCCTTGGGATCAAAGATGACTCCTCCTTGTGCACCTTCCTCTACATCATCTAGCTGACTCCTGCACTGCCCCAGCGCTTTCCACCCTCTCTCCTATCTCTCGTTTCACAAGCGATGAGTCTTTCCTAGATCATCCCTTCTCTCTGGGCTGGGGCTTCTGGCTGCACTTAATGGCATTTCTCCTGGAAAGGCTTGGTCGCTCGCTGTTGTCCCAAAACAGCCTCATTTGCTGAAGGTGGAGACTCCCTCTTCTGAAAACTCAAGGTAGGGGCAATGCCAGGTGATTCGCAGGTGCTGCAGACCCCCCTCACCTGCTTGAACCCCCCCAGGGCCAGCTCTGAGTCCCTGCTCTGGCGCTGACTCGGTAGACAAATTGCCATTACCACATGCCTCAGTTTCCTCACCAGTAAATACGGGTGTGATGATCGCCTGGGGAAAGGAGGGCGGGCTGGGTCTTCATGGTGGAGGGCAGCGCAGAGTGAGTTTGATCCTCTGTGTGGCTTCAGGTGACTCATTTCTGCCTCAGCTCTCTCTACCAAAACCTGGCTGGTGTTCTGCTGCTTTCCAGAAGGCGCAGGCCATGCCCGGGGGCAGTGAGCCATGCTGGGGGCGGCAGGCCGCAGCCAAGGGGCCCGGGGCCATCCCTCTGGCCGCAGCAGGAGGGATGTGGCAGCGTTCAGGTGGAGCAGAGGTGGCCCTGGTGTGAGGCAGCAGGACAGGGCGACCGCAGCACCGGGGCCTGCACCCTCCCTCCAGCGTCTCCCCCTCGCTCTGTGGCCGTTCGGGGGGAGTGGGTCCAGCGGCGGGCCAAAAACCAGCTGAGCTTGGAGATATTCTCGAGGGCATCTCCTACAAACTGGTCACACGCCAGTTGTGGCTGCGGGAGGGCGAGGGGTGACTGATCTCCAGCCCCGGGGGTTTACCACCCTGCAGCCCTGCGCGGCCGCTGAGGCCCGGGACCGCCCCAGGCCCCTTCCTGAGGGAGAGACCCGCGCCGGGCTCCTCCCGCGGGCACGCCGGTGCGCCCAGGCCTGCAGCCGCGGGGAAAAGGCCCGGGAGGCCCCGGCCCCCCGAGGGAGGCAGCTGAGGGGAGCGGAGGAGCGGGGCGGCGGCTGGCGGCACGGGCCCGCCTCAGCGCAGGCGCCTCCCCCTGGCCGCCATTTTCCCCGCACTCCCGCCTTCCCCCTCCGCTCGCCCTCTCCCTCAGCCCGGCCCCCGGCCCCCGGCCCCGCCCCGCGCTCCGCTCAGGCGCGCCGAGGGCAGCCCTGTGCGGGCAGCGGCGTCGCGGGGGCCTCGCCGCCGGGCCTGGCGGTTCCAAGATGGCGGCGGGGCCGGCGCCGGCGGTGTGAGGCGGGAGCGCGTCGCCGCCGCCGCCCGTGCCTCCTCTCCCCTCCCCGGCGCCCCGCGCCCCGGCCCCGCTCTGCAGCCGGCGGGATGCTGAGATCCACCGGCTACTTCCGCGGCATCGACTGCCCCTTCCTCAGCGCCGGGGGGCCGGGGCCGGGCGGGGGTCCGCCCTGCCGCCGGCCTTACTGCCACTTCCGGCACCCCCCGGTGGCGGCGGCGCGGTGCGGAGCCTCCGGCGGCCCCGGCGCGGGGGTCGCGCTTGGCCACGGCGCAGGTACGGCCCCGGCCCGGCCCGGCCCGCCGGGTCGCGGTACCTCCTTCCCCTTCCCCCGTCTCTCTCCCTCCCCGGGCTGTGGCTGTTCCCGGCCCTGCTCCGCCCTCGCCCCGCGGTCCTGCCGTCTCCCAGCCCGGCAGTGCCCCCCCGGCAGCAGCGTGTCCTCCCCCTGGCAAGGACAGGCCCGTGCCCTTCCTCCTTCTCACGGCTGCCCACCGTTCAGGGCCTGAATCTGCCTCCGGCTCCTCTAAATCCCACCTGCTCCCGGGGCTCAGGATTCCCCCCGAAGCCCTTTTCGAGTGGGATGGCCCCACGGGGGTCTGTCAGCATCATCCAGGTGGGGCAGGTCGGTCCCCCTCGCTCCTGAGCTTGTGCTCAGCCCTGCCCCGGCTCTGGGCCCTTGGTTGTCACCTCTTGTTGCTTCTGAAGGAGGGTCTCAAGGGCCTTTTCTGCCCCAGCGGGTGAGAAAGAGATGGGTGTCTCCTCATCATCATTGTCAGTCGGATCCCATGGTTGCCATCTGACACAGGGGTGATGGGGAGCAGCTTTCCAAAATGTCCGATTGTCGGAGAACAGCCTGTCTCTCATCACCAGGATAGAGGCTGCAGAAGGGCAGCTCTGTTCTGATCCCTTTCTTTGTCCCTCCAGGCACCCCAGCTCACGTGGCAATGAGGTGTCAGGGCAGTCTTTCAAACCAAGAATTGCTGTGCTGTCACAGCCCTTCAGGAGTTGTGCGGGTTTTGGGAGCTGGAGGCCATGTGTTCTCTAGTCCAGTGCTGCGAAGCAGGTCCCGCTGGTGGGGTGTCGGGGAGGGGGGGGCCTGTGGTGAGCCGGGCCCCCTCCCGGTGAGGGACTTGAGTAAGGCATGGAGTGCTGCCAGGTTTCTCAAATGAAGCTTGGCTACAAAAAAGATAGCAAGCTATTGTTCTCCTCTACTTACACACATTATTTGCTGATCTCCTTATTTTATTTGGAGAGAAAAGCCTTTATTCTTCTCCCTAGAAGCACATTCAGGGCTGTCACAGGCCGGCAGATACCATATTAGAAAGACAAAAGTTTTCTGCCTCTTTCAGTGTTCTTTTGAATTTGAAAAGCTCCCTAGAACCCTTTAAGATGGTCTTCCAGATGCTTGATATTATAATTATCTTTCAGTGTACTATTACTGTTTGTCTTTAAACATCTGTGGAGTGTCAGTTTTGGAACTAGATTTGCTCATTTTGGTCTGACACCTGAAACAGCTACTGTACTAAACAAAAGCTGGTGCTGGTTTTGATTTTTGAAATGGGGAAGTGAAGGTTGGTCTTTAATAAGACCTTCTGGTGCACCTGGAAAGTGTGTGCAGCTTCTAATACTGGCTGAAAAGTGTTAATGTAAGAACTGAGTGTGAATGACAAGAAAGACATGATCCCAATGTCTTGTTAGGCCTGGCTTGGATGTGTTGGTGACCCAGGAGAAAAACCTTGTGTTTTGGGGAGTGAGAGCGGTTTACTTACTGTATTATGGCTCTTAGAGAAGCTCTGGCTTTTGAAAAACAGAAGCTACAGCATGGATCTGGTTTTCCTAGGTGAAGTGTCTGCCACTTGCAAAAGAAGCAGGATTGCAAGGCTTAACTTCCAGCTCGCTGCCTCCCACTCCCCCCAGCCGGCTCAGCGCGTGTTCCTGCCCTCTTTCGCAAACTCTCGGAGTCTAACGCATAGCATGGCTGTCATAACCAGGGATCTGCAAATTCTGCCTCAGCTTAGTGTTGGACTTCGGCCGTTTTTTCTATGTTGATTTCGATTGAGAAATGGAAAATAAGCGATGAGCCTGCTGCAAAACACTGTCTTTTAGAAAGGACTTCAGTGCGGTTGTGTAAGGATTTCTATAGGAGCAGAATACACTTTTACGGTTATTTTGTAAGCAGTGCTATGGCTTAGCTTCATCTGAAGGGTTCAGGTTGAAGTGCTCCTGTCTTTTCCTCTGTCTGAAGCTTGTCTAGCCCGGAAGGATGTATTTAAGATTTACACTAGAGGGTGTAGTAGTTTAGCTAGCAACCAGGCAACCATCTTCTTGAAAGCAGGTTCTCGAGCCAACATAAGTTGCTCCCTGTCAGTGAAACTGCCTGTCTTATTTTAAAGTAGCCTTATAACAGTGCATTTGGGCATATTTGACCTATTTAATCATGTCACTCGATAAACAAGCTTTAAAAGCATTTTTTTTTTTGCCAAAGCAGGGTGGGTATCTACACCAAGAGCTACAGTGCAGATCTGTGTTTTCTGGGATAGTGCCTAGAAAAAAGTACAACATCTAAAGAACCAGCCTGCTAAGCATATTGATTCAAGACTGTTGTTGACTTTGATGTTTGAGGATCACCATAGGACTGGCAGTAACCCCAAAACTCTTCGTAGATCTTCCGTAGCCTTGAAAGTAGCTTTTGAAAACTGAGGAGTGGAGCTGGCCTTGCCAGGTCGTGGTGGGAGGAGGCTGTGGGCATGTGCCAGGCAGAGCAGAGAGGAAGTGGAAAGAGGTATTAGTGGGGTGTAGCGCTGTTCCCCTTTTCTTTGTCCTCACCGTTCCAGACATCCTGAGGAGCGTAGTGTTCAGATGTTCGTAATAGATGATCCTTATTTTTCATACAGTCCTCTTATGGTCCTAACCACTGGGAGACAGTGGTGGAGAGGCCTCCATGCTGGTTAGGGGATCAGCAGCAGCAGGAGTCTGAGTTTTCCCCCGTCTGCTGCTGTTTGTGTGTGGCAAGCGTTCCCTTCTCTTCCTCTCTGAAAGCGGCTCAGTAAATAAAAACTTGCCGGGTGAGGAGGGAACCAGCGTGATGCGTCCGGTCTGTAGGGCACATCTGAACTGAGCTCTGAAATGTATGATACTTCATGTGGGGAAATCTATTCCGGTGTCTTTACTGCCAGTATTTGCCTGCGTGGTAAAAGTGTGGCTACCTGGAGGCTTGCGGAAATTCAGTGATGGCTGAAAGGTGAGGAAGGTGCTGGGGCAGTAGCGTGCACCGATGTGGTATTTCCATGGTGCTGTTAGCGGGCTGAGAAATGGGATGTGAGCCTGTGCAGGACTGGGAATCTGGAGATTGCAAATTCTAATCCTGACTTGGCTGAAGTGCTTTTTCCATCTACAAAATGACTAAAACCCACCTGCTTCAGAGCAGGATGAAAAGATTATTGAATGCGTGTGAAGTGCTTTGAAAGTGTGCTGTGTAAGTAGGAGGGAAGAACTGCCTTCAATCCTAAAAGCGTCTCTTCAAGAGCTGTGGAGGAGAAAAATAGGTCTCTCTTTAAAGTCTAGGTCCTGAGTATACTGAAGGAGATAAAAGAAGTGTAATACATGTCTTCATAAATATCTTAAGGAAACCAGCTCTTTGGTTTGCTGGGTTTGATAGTAGCTGTCAGGAGATGCTTAAGAGGTGGATGTTTTTTGAACCCAGAGCAGAAAGCTGTGTCCAGGTTTGGAGGCCTGAGTTCCTCTTTGTCTGCTCTAATCCTGGTGTTAGCGTGAGATGGAAAGAGCGAGGCTTTCAGCATGCTGCCTTCAAATACTTTATTCTAGAGCGGTGCGTACTGACAGTTGCTCGGCAGTTTTCCGGTATGGTCCAAAGCTTGTGGAGCGGTTTTCTTGCTGTGTGGATTTTGTATTTGGATGGGCAAGGCTTTGCAGGTTAGATCTAGATTGCATCTTTCAAAGGTGACTGGATGGGTTCGTGTGGTACTGTCCAGCAACGGAGTTTTTCACCTCTGTGTGATTTATGCTGCCCAGCCCACAAGTCAGCCACTGGAACACTGTTTGGCTCCTGTTTGCCCAGGTCAGGTGCGGAGAAATCCTTGGGCTTGTCTCCGCAGCTTTAACTCTGTTGATCCTGTCACTGATGCAAAAAGGCAGTTCACCTCTCCCTTCTTCAAAGTCTTCAGCTGAAAAGCAACCATGTGGGGTGGCTGTGACTTGTATGTAGAACGCTGTGCAAAAAGATGCTTGGTAAAACCTAAAGTGCCTCTTTAAAGGTTAAAACCCAACTTTAATCATCCTCAGCCCATGCGTCACCGTAGGATCGAGGCCGTTGTCTTCTTCACCAGTCAGGTTCCTCATACAGCTGAGGGCTGCGCATTAAACTCAGCCGTGTTTGGTGGGAGCAGCCTCTCTGTGCCGTCTGGGATTGCCTTTGTATTCCTTACATTGCAGTGCAGGTTCACGCCATGTGTAGAAAGGATGAAAAAAGGTCTTTAACAGATGCGTTTTCCTTCCTGTAGTTGATGTTGTGCAAGATTGGCTCTTGTAGGAAAGCGCTTTTATTACCGTATTTGCTACGGGGAAATTGAATGAGCAGAAATGGAAACTTGTGAACTGCCTTTGGTATTTCTTCACCGAGAAAGGAAATCGGGTGGTTCAGTGTTGGGTGCTCTAGTCCATGAACTGCGTGGGGAGGGGGCATTGCTAAGACTGCTTTTTTTTCCCCACCTTTGTGTTTAGAACAGTAATTACCAAAATGTTGCTGGTGGATATTTTTTTAACTGAGTTTTGAAATGAAGAGTAGAAAACGCACTTCACGGTAAGGTCAGGACAAGTCTTTTCATGTAAATCAATGTCATGGCTTTCCAGCCGTTAGGGATCTCTTGTCATTTAACTGAATTGTCAGTTATGGCAGGTTTCCTGTGGGTGGGCAGGTGCAGCTGCTTTATGTGTTGGGATTTCAGTGTGGGCTGTCAGGGCACTTCCGATTTTTGGTCTTTCTGCAAGTGGTAGTGTGGCTGTGGGGACACTCGGCCCTGAGCTTGCATGCGGCTCTTCCTTGCTCCAGTTACAGATATGTGAAAAGCAGGAGGTGGGAGCAAATCTTCTCCGTCAAGCCGGAAGGATTTTGAAGGCTAAAGGTGCAGCAACCTGCCTGGGTCCTGGAGGCACTAGCCTTGTGCTGGTGTTTGCGAGCTCGCTGGGCTCCTCTCCGCCCGCCAATGGAGCCCTTTGTCTGCTCTTAATGAATTTCTCTCTCCAGTGTGGAATATCTTACCTGACATTTAATCACTTCCTCTGATTTTTTTTTTTTTTTTTCCTCTAGTCGAACGCTGCAGTGCTGCGTTAGTGCTGAAGAAGTGGAAAGCACAATTCACTAGTCCAGAGTTTCCCAAACCACTTTCCCCTGGCTGGGCGAGGCAGGTCGGAGGCGCCGGGGCGGCGTGTTGGCTCACGTAATACCGGAGAGGCAGCAGCGCTGGGCTGCAGGCAGGCACGCACCAACAGGCAGGGCCTGTTGTCTTCTCCCTGCCCTGCCTGCAGCCTCCTTCCCCACTGGGACTGAGTGAGGGCTGTGGGACTGGAGAAGTGGGGTGGTGTTGGGCTCCGTCTGGGGAGTGTGCTTCTGGGGGGTCCTGGTGGGATGAGGGGATCGCTTAGTACAGCCCTGGGATTGAGTGCTCCCTCAGTCAGTTTGCAGACGACACCAAGTTGGGCGGGAGTGTTGATCTGCTCGAGGGTCGGAAGGCTCTGCAGAGGGATCTGGACAGGCTGGATCGATGGGCCAAGGCCAATTGTATGAGGTTCAACAAGGCCAAGTGCCGGGTCCTGCACTTGGGTCACAACAACCCCATGTAACGCTCCAGGCTTGGGGACGAGTGGCTGGAAAGCTGCCGGGCAGAAAAGGACCTGGGGGTGTTGGTTGACAGCCGGCTGAATATGAGCCAGCAGTGTGCCCAGGTGGCCAAGAAGGCCAACGGCATCCTGGCCTGTATCAGAAATGGTGTGGCCAGCAGGAGCAGGGAGGTGATCGTGCCTCTGTACTCGGCTCTGGTGAGGCCGCACCTCGAATGCTTGTTCAGTTTTGGGCCCCTCACTCCAAGAAGGACATTGAGGTGCTGGAGCGTGTCCAGAGAAGGGCGACGAAGCTGGTGAGGGGTCTGGAGCACAAGTCTGATGAGGAGCAGCTGAGGGAGCTGGGGTTGTTCAGTCTGGAGAAGAGGAGGCTGAGGGGAGACCTCATCGCTCTCTACAACTACCTGAAAGGGGGTTGTGGTGAGGTGGGTGTTGGTCTCTTCTCCCAAGTGATAAGTGATAGAACGAGAGGAAATGGCCTCAAGTTGCGCCAGGGGAGGTTCGGGCTGGATATTAGGAAAAATTTCTTTCCTGAGAGAGTGGTGAAGCACTGGAAGAGGCTGCCCAGGGAGGTGGTGGAGTCACCATCACTGGAGGTGTTCAAGGAACGTGTGGACGTGGCACTGTGGGACATGGTTTAATGGGCATGGTGGTATTGGTTGATGGTTGGACTTGATGATCTTACAGGTCTTTTCCAACCGTAGTGATTCTGTGATTGCCGTTTGGGAAACAGCTGTGCTTGCCAACTGGTGTTGCTCAAATCAAGTAAAAAGCAACGTGTACAGCTGGGGAGTGGGGAAAGTACAATATCAGAAAATTCCCCAAGATGATCATAGTAGTGCTGGGAAAGAAGACGACAGTCAAAAAGCCCCTGCAGACACTTGAATAAAACCCAGTCCAACTTGGGAGTAAATGAGGGTGAAGGCGGGACTTTCGGTTGGTAAGTCCTGCCCTAATTATCTCCGCAACCCAGAAAGTGCTGTGTCAGCACATGGTCAGCGGTGTTGTGCCATAAGCCTTTGCCGGAGTGTCTTAGAAGTACCAAGCAGATATTAAAAGCCTCAAGTACAGCATGAACAAATATCTGCAATATTTATTAACCGCGGGGAGCTCAGGTAATTCTTTGAAGTTTTTGACTTGCTGTGGAGTGAACTTGTGTTTTTGTGTGGGTTGCAGTACGTGAAGAAGCAGCTGCGAGAGAAGTGTCTTCTCCAGAGAGGCTTTCACGTGTTAGCCATTCATTTAACGTGAGACTTTAGTCCTCAGGGTTGCGTCTGTGTCTGAAATATACGGGCTATGCAAAAAAACCTCAGCTCTGCTTTGGAGGGTTTAGTTGCACAAGGATTTTCATTTCCCTGTGAGATACAGCCTTTTTATTAAAGAGAGGATCTGTGCTGAGAACCGGGGAGTGTGTTGGGTTTGCTGGTTAAGAGTCTGCGGAGCTGCAGGTGTCCGAGTCGTAAAGGAGCTGCAAAGTATTAATTCCAGCTTTTGAGTTAACTAAAGCTGGACAGGTTTTAAAACCAGTTAAAGTTTTGGTTTTAGTCGTTCATAAGTCACAGCTGAAGTTTTTAAATGTAGTATAGCTTGAAAGGTGCTTTTCTTTAGTTTTTAACTTTGTTTTTCGAAGTGTCCAGTTGTGACTGTATTGAAATACTGTTGGTTTTTTTGTTCTTTTCTTAAATGGAAATTCTTCACCCGAAATAGTTAAAGAAATAAGACAGGTGTTGAGAAGATAACTTATCTTAAGCAAGCCAGAGAAAGGCTGGAAAGTTAAGGGACTGGTGGGTGAGGAGCAGTGTTTGTGACCATGCTGGTGAAAGTAAGTTTTCAAGGTGGTGTTGAATAGAGAGAAAAGAAGACACTAGAATTCTTGAAGTATTTCTTTTTTTTCTTCTGCTTCTTTGGAGAGAAGACTTGCTCTACTAACTAAGTTTTGGAGTAGATCCTTAGTTTTACCTAGCACTTATACAGGAGATGTGGAAATGTTTTCTGGTCTGTCTTTTTCTTGGAAACAGAAAGAGTAAGTCTCTGTTAATTTTTTTTTTTCCCCCCAAACAGAATTTCAACTTTTCTTGTATATTGAGGAATAACTTTAAAGCTAAAATGAGAGAGGGAATGGAAAGATCTCCAAAGAATCCAAACATTGAATATCCAGATTAATGTATCATCGATTTTGAAACGGTGAGACACCTTCTAGCCTGTGTGATGACAGGCTGTGGGGTCGGGGCAGCAGCCTGGGGAGCAATCATGATATTTGGGGTGCCAACCTTTGTTTCTGCCCCTCTCCTAGCAAATACACCAGTTATGTTTCCCACGTTCTTTCCTAGGTTATGGGAGAAATGTACCAATGGTGTGATTTCCTTTTAGGAAAACATTACATTTATCACAGATCTTGACACGCCTCTGATGCTCTTTGCCTACCACTGTTGTTTTAGCACCAGAGCGGGTGGGACTGTAAATCACTGTGGTGATAGAGGAATGTAAATGATGGCTTTTGCATGGGCCAGACTGTCTTGTTCTGGCTTTTGCATCCTCGGATTTAACTAGTGTTGCTGTGTGAAGCAGTGGCGGTCCCAGCTGTCCTCCAGGACTGTCTGTGAGGCTGTCAAGAGGGTGAAGCTACCATATTTAGGAGGCTTGAGGACCTTTTAGATGCCTCTTCTGCTGTGCCAGAGGCAAAACTGCACAAAATTGTGTTTTCTTGAATAAAACTAGGTGTGTACTGCTTCCCTGGATCTTGCTGTCTGAGCTGCTTTGAGGGCTGTGCCCTAACATCTTCCTGTCAAAGTGAGTTTCCTACCCGAGTGAGTCGTTCCCTGGTGACGCTGCCTGCTTGGGAGTGACATGGCCCACGTTGGAGCTGCTCCCTTGCTGGATGAAGCCCCTCAGGCAGGTCCGTGTCTCCTCTCCGGCCACAGCATGTCAGCAGTCTCGGGTGGCTGAGCTGAGAAAGTGGCTTTTGGCTTCTATGAGGATGATGTCTGGCTGCTCTTGTCCCTTGGTGTGATCCACCCCTCCTTATGCTGGTTGTGACACCCTCCGGTGAATCCCCTGGTCAACCAATTCAACCCACCGAGAGACGGTCCTTCCATAGCACTGAGCACTTACGTTGGCTGACAACATCTGGTGAAGCCATACCCTGACCTTAAGCAGGCTTTGTCACAGCAGATTTAAAAATATCCCAGTGTGATGGATGACTGTTCAAACTTTTTTTCAGCCTTGCTAATATAAGACTTTCTTTTCTCATATCTGCTTCCTTTTTTCCACTAAAGAAATGACCATGTTGGTTCACGATGTGCTTTGACGCTGTAGCATCAAATACCTCTTGGGGAGTAACAAATGCAGGGAGCGGGGTGCGTAGGGAGAGGCCAGTTTGGACTAGACTGGCTGTAAGACCTCTCAGACCTTGCTTCCCTGATGTTTTTGGACCAGTACAAGGTTATCTATGCTTTTAATACTTAATTTTGATAATTAGATTTAGTATTTAAAAAGAGAAAGAAGAAGGAAAAAAAAATCATTAGGGCTAGGGTTATATTTAAAGTGGAAGAAACATTTCTCCTAGCTCCTCTTACCTGCCCTCCTAACCCATTTACTCTGGATAATTATTTGAAATGTACTGTTTTAAATTTTAGTGTTAATTATTTCCAAGTGGTTGGATATTATTGTTAAATTAATTGTTGGAAATTTGCTTTGGGTACTCGCAAAGGAGGTCTGTGCCAAAACCTGCCATTTCTTTTGCGCTGTTTAATTCTGAAAGGTAGCAAAACTCAGCCTGCTGGTAAAGCCTTTTTGAAACATTTTGTTCTTGAGAAGCCACTGTCTCTTCTGTGAAGCATTAAATGAAAAGCTTAAAATAATTTTCCAATGGTGATAATTTTTCTGTAATCGCAAAGGTTGTCCATTTGCTAAGTACTGGCACTGTAAACACAGGCAAGCTGTTAAGCTAACAGAGCTGTTCTGATGACGTTAAAATAAAAATGCCTTTTTTTTTTTTCTCCAAAGAGGTCTCCCAACAGCTTTCACCTTCCCCATCTCCCGATGAATGCACCTTTTGTTGCCAGCTCCAGGTGACCCAGGAAAACGGGTGACTTCGGCGGCGGCAGGTCTTGAAAATGTTCGCTGTCTTTTGGCCTGTGCTGGTCCCTCTGCAGTTTGGCCAGCACACCCTTCTGCTTTGAGATCCAAATTGCTGTAAATGTGAAAGTTTCTAATTGTTGTCTCCCTTTAGTTTAGCAGCAGTTGTTGCTGCTTAGCAACTCTGTTGTATCTGAAAGTAAGGTAGTTGTCATCCGTGTCCCACGTGTGCAAGAGCTTGACTCCTCTTTCAAAACCTGCAGGTTTACAACAGCCAGTACTCGTCATACGTTCGGGCTTTTCTGTATTTAAAGCATCTGAAGTATGTGTTCTGGTAGGGTGCTTGAAAAAAAAGACATCTTTTTCTCCAGAATGATTCACTGTAAAATAAGTTTTAACATCAAACAGGTGACCTTGTACTCGCATTATTCATTTAATGTCAGCCTTTGTTTACTGCCTTTGCCTGTTGCACAAACTAGAAGGACCAGTGGACAGCAAGGAGTCGCTAGCTTGTAGAAGCTCTGTAATAAAACAGCTCCACCTCAGAGCTGAGGCCTCGTTTCCCAGAACCAGGAAAAAAACAATCAACCTTGTTTTTTTGGAAGAATCTTCGTTTACACTTCTGTATAATCTGTGCTGAAATGGCTGATTTAAATGGAGTTCATTTTGGTATATTCTAAAGTAGTTGTAGGTTAAATAAAATGTTCGCTGAGGTCTTATGTAAATTATTAATATCTTGTTTTGTATAGTGTTGATGTTAACTTCACCTTTTTGTGTCTCAGAAGGACTATTTCATATGTCTGAGGTACATTAGTTTATTAAAATAGTTTTGTATTTTAAAGAGTGTCCCGATAGCAGTTTTGTTCACAATCCTATAAGGAGTTGTCATCTCAAGTCTCATTATCTCGTGATTCTCAAAGGACAGTGTAGACTCTCAATTTTACATCCATCCATCCAGAGTTATTTCACTATGTGGTGCCTCTCACTTACTCGTTTTGCTTCAGCAGAAATACTGCAGGCATCTTGTATATCAGAATAGCAAAACCGGTGTAGTTTATCTTGTAGTAATCTTTCTTTACACCATGGGTATTCATGTTAGTATTTGAAACGGAGAGGAATAAATGCAAAAGCTGAAGACAACTCCTTTGAATCTTGTATCCAGGTTGTAAGAAGGGGGGTGTGGGTGTTCCTGGGTGCCTGCCTGTGTGGCACTGGGCTCAGTCGTCCCAGAGATCCTTTCCTTCCCTAGGTTCCTAGAGGTGTAATTTGGCATCTGAAAAGGTGGCCTGATTTCAGACAGCGTATTTAATTTCTCTGACTTTGGGGACTTGTGTGTATATGGTCTCCATATGTATATGTGCGTGTCTGTGTATATATATACATATATTAAAAAAAAAAAAAAATCCCCTTCTGCTTGTGTTACCGCTACATTATCTGCAAATGCATCATGGCCAAAGGTGACGGTCCTGATTAGTATCGTGGAGCCCACTTACACAAGTGTCTTTCATGGAAAAGGTAGCCTTTGATCAGCGGCGCTTGGGTAATCCATCAGACCTCCTACACACCCACAAAAGAACTCTTTCATGATGATATCTCAAAGCCTGCTGGCATTCTTGGAGATTATAATGTATTTTTACATCTGGTCATTCCATTGAAAGAAAATGTGCAAATTAATTTTATACTGTAGATGAACAGCAGAGAATCAACGCTAGATCTGTGCTTAGGTTGTCTTCTACTTTCTTTGTATCCTGATATATTTAAAATAGTTTGCTGTTCTGCGTGCACAAGATGTCTTTTGTGTAGTTTGGGTTGTTTTTTTTTGTCGTGGTAGCGGGTTTTTTTTTTTATTATTTTGGCAAGTCTTTAGATCTGTGTTCTCGTCTCTGTTTATAGGCCACCTGATACTTATCTCTGCACAAATTACCAGGCTTTCAGCTGTTCCCTTAATGCTTGTGCTAAATTTTAGGTCTCCATCTTGAGTTAGAGGGTAATAGCTGGCTCCTCCAGACTTCACTGCACTGGTCTTCTCTACCACTATGGAGTTGATGTTTTGCAAAAAGTGGTGAGAAATGAGGTGACAGGTATGGACAGCTCTCTGTTCTTTATCAGCTGTTAGGCTAATATTTATACCTAATTGTTTTGAAAATCTGTTTACATATACTAGCCTTGATGATGATGCTGTTTGTGTCTGGGTTTGTTCCTGTTTTTTCCTTGTTACCTACGTTTCGTCATGGTTTTTTTCTTCTAACTAGGCTCTGGATCTCAGTCTGTCCGGTGTACACCATCCGCTGAGATGCTCTGGTTTGACATCTTCGCCCTGTCTCTCTCCCCCAGGGTTCGAGCTGTGCTGGGCATCGTAATGGGGAAGAGCAGACACTAGTTTTGGAAATGCTCTTTGTGTCTTGGTTGTAAGGCACTTTACAATAAGTGGAGGGGGAGCTAGGTATAGAAATATATCACCTTGTTCCTTTTTCCCCACATTTCTGGTCCTGAGCACAGCTCAGACTGTCCTTTGGAAAATGGTGACATCATACTGCGATTTCCCAGAGTCCCTGCTCAATCAGGAGCTAATTGGTTTGGAAGAAACTTTGCAAACCCAAGGGGGTAAAAAGTGTTTTATGAAACCACTGCCTTTATTTTAACCCAGTCTCTATTATTCTGCTTCCTTGGAGGCTAGTTCTGCCAACTGCTAGACAGGTTCTTTTCTTATTACCGAAGGGAGCTGTATATTCATGGATCCTCTCAGAAAAAAAAAAAAAAATCCAAGAAAAAACTCAGTAAATTCTCTCATCCCTCTTAGACCTGAGAGGGTTTTTTTTTCCCTATCTTTTATCTCTCTGCTTATTGTTTGTTCTTCTACATATTCAAGTTGGAAAGCCAGTTTTACTGCTATCCTTCTAGCAAAGAACAAAAAGTTCCTCTGGAACAGCAGCATCCAGAGACACTATGATTAAACAAGAATTGAAAACTGTTCAAAGTTAAAAAGCAACCATTAACTTACCTGTAGCTTCTGTTAGCTTGCTAAATGCAATCATCTTTATCGCTGGCTTCCTCCATTACTGGTCTAATTTTTCAAGGTGAAGTTATTTTCCTGCCTGTTCTTTGGCAAGCAGGGTGCCTGTCACTCCGCACACGTGCGTGAATGACGTCCTTTTCCCTTCCTTTTCACCAGGAGTTGGAAAGGTAGGTGGGAGAATTTGGGATACCATGGCAGAAAGTAGAGAGCGTTTATGCTTGCGGCAGCTGCTTCCGTATCCTTTTCAAGGTTAATGTTACAAAACGAGCTTTAACAGACTCTCCAGTTGTAAGTTGTCCCTTGGACAGGTTGCTTTGGCATTTCCATGTAGTTCCGTAGGGTGGACCATCACTCACCAAAAGCTCTCCCGTAGAGTTGTGGTTGGAAGAGCCGTGCAGCGTGGTCAAAGCATAACTTCTAGTAGTCCTAGAAATGCCTGTGTAGGAGAGGCCACCGAAGGGACTGGTCTGAAAAGACAAATGTCAGAAAAGAGAAATGTTCTGGGTGTTTGGTGTTCCTGTCTTGGTGGTTGTTCTGTGCGGTTGAGTTGTGTTGCCTTGGTACCTGTAGTTTTTTCTTACTAGCAGCACTCAGTTTGTCAGTCCAAATAAGACTGGTTTTCCTGCAGCTGCCATGAGAAATACTGAGCTTTGAGGAATATTGGAGGCTTTCAGTGGGCTTTGAGCATTGGCATTGATAAGTGAGAACCTAATCCACAGTTTTCATACTGGAATCCTCTTTCCTCTCTTGGTCGCTTCGTTGAATTAAGCAGATACTTCTGCACATACTCAGCTCCTGTTGGTCCTAATACAATGATTATTCTTTTGTGCCTCAAAGAATATTTAATTTATAGAACTTTTCCATGAGTAATAAAAGCACTTTATTAATAGATCTTTAGTCCTTATTGATGCAGGAGTAGTTTGTAAAATCTAGTATAGCCACACACCTGCCGCTGGCCAGAGAACATCACTGGTGGCTTTTGGTATCAAACGTTTATTCTGTGGTGACAAGAGCATGGCTTTTGGTAGTGTCTTTCAGTATTAGGTTTTGATGAGAGCAGACCTTAAAAAGACCTTTTTTAAAATTTTATTCCAAAGAAAATTTTACCTAAATTGCTGGCAGTAAATTATTTTTTTTCTTTCTCTTTTACAGAGCGAGGCTATGATCCCTACAATCCAGAGCTTCCGAGGCCCTCACTGGAGGCGGAGGATGGCGCCCTGGCTGACATTACAGATGTGACACCCGGTATTCTGGAGCTGGAGCTGGTCAACAAGGCCATTGAGGCAGTCAAAAATGAAGTTGAGAGAGAGCAGAAAAAGTATGAGGAGCTGTTAGAAACGACAAAGGAGTTCAGTGCTTCAGAGGCCTCCTCGCTCATTTCAAGTACGCCTGTGTCAGCTGCTGGGACACAAAATGATTCATTTACCTCCTTAGAGTATAATCCAGGTAGCTACAACTTTAATAATAACTCGGACTACAACCCTACTCCTCTCGCTGCTGCTAGCCGGTCAAATAAATACACTTTGGATACTTCCCGCTCTAAAGGTAGCTCACTGGAATATGTTCCCAAGGCTGTAGTACAGAATAAAAAATACAGTAGCACTGTCACTAACAATAAATATGTGATTGATGACTCTAAGCCTTCTACAGACTTGGAATATGACCCACTTTCAAATTACTCAGCCAGGCTTTTGAGCAAAGCCACAACAAAGGAGCCAAAGGGGTCTAAAAGGGGTAGGGTGTCTAGTTATGAGGAGTCTTACTCTCCTTCGCGAAAGAAGCTCTGTGAAGTACCCGACGACTATGAAGTGTATGCCAGGTTCTCTTCCTCTGAAGATGAGGCTGATGTGGAATATAAGCCAACTTCTGTTAGTTCACAGTCAAAAGCTGGTTCTGAAAGTGAGTCAAACGATGGGTTATCCAACAAAGAGCAGAGCACCAAACTGGATGACTTTGCTTCCCAGGATAGCAAAGAGGCAGCAGCGCAATATGGCATGGAAGACCTTCCAAGTTCACAGAAAAATCTTGCCAAAAACTTACCAGACAAGAATGCAAAAGCAGCGAAATTGTGTTCTGGTAAGAATGACCAGGAAATTGAAAATAAAAACAAAGACTCAAAAGACAAAACAAAAAGGAAGAAATCAGAAGTTAGTAAAACACCTGGCCTCAGTGAGGTTGGTAAGAAGGAGAAAAGTAAAAATACCGAAAAAGACAAATTGCTCAAGAAAGAAGAAAAGTTAAAAACCAAGAATGAAGAGAAAAACTGCAAAGATAAAAGTGTCAAAGTGAAAACCGATGGGAGTTTAAAGAAACCCGAAAAACACAAGTCAGAAAAAGTGGATGGGCTTAAGAAAGAAAAGTCCAAGTCCGCCAGCAGTAGTTCAGGGAAAAGCAAGAGTGAGGGTGTCATCAAAGGCTCTAGCACAGAGAAGCTGGGGAGCAGCAAGAAAGACTCCAGGTTGAAAACAGCTGATGTGAAAAATGGTAAGGAAACCTCTGTTCGTAAAAACAAAGAGAAAGGGACCAAGACTCCAGCACTGGAGCGAAAGAAAGAAAAGGTCAGTTCTACAGAAAAAGGAGATCCAAAGAAGGGCCGGAAGCAGCGGAGTTTGAGTCATGTTGACCTGTTTGGCGATGAGAGTGGAGATGATGATGACAAAGGCCGGCCATTGCCATCCACGTTGCTTGATGTGAGCTCGGACTCGGATGGTGATGGCTGTGGTTCAGACTCTGAGAGTGAAAATGAAGGGACAAAGAAAGTGAAGCGCTCTAAATTGTCAAAGTCGTCGTCGTCTTCCTCAACATCTGATGACATTGATTATTCCATCCTTGAGAAAGACTTGGACTTTGAGTCAGATCCAATGGAAGAGTGTCTCAGGATTTTTAATGAATCTACAGATGTGAAAACTGAAGACAAGGGAAGGCTGGGGAAACAGGTAATGCTGGCTTGGGTTGGTTGGTTCTCTCACCTCTGAATGCAAAAGGATTCTGGTTTAGTTTAGTGGTGTTGCTTATTTCAAGTAGCTGAAGAGGGCTACGGAGGGAGACTCCATATGTTGGAAGAATCTCATCCTTGTCATGACTGAGTGCTTTGAAGAGTTTGCACCTGAATTTCCCTGCTGGATTGAAAGCTGCTGTAAAATGTAAGGATTCAATTACCTTTTGTGTGGAAGGCCTTTAGCTTTCAGGGTTATCAGTTACTTCTGTCTCCATCTGGCCTAAGAACCATGGTGGCCTGGATGGCTGGAGAAGATGCTTCAGAGAGTATTGTTGTGGGTGTTTCAAAGCTAATCCAAGTTTGCTAATCTGGGTGATGCCTTCTTCTCGTAGCATAGTTTAAGGAACGTAGTGGCGGGTAGAACCACGACAGTGTGTTGGTGCAAGTAAGTCGATGTAGTTGGCACTGGACGCTTCGGAGACTCCCCAAATTAGTGTTTCCTATTCTAAATGCATGCTGTAGATATTTCATGAGGATCTCTGGATGCCTTGTAGGTGGCGCAAATAAGAAATGGAGGGTAAAATTTCTTCAAAACATGCAAGGGGTTTCAGAATAAGGAGGTAAAAAGACAGCATTTACATAAAAAGGCTTCTGCCAGTGACTGTGAGGTGGTCCCCAGAGGATGCAAGACCCTCCTTTTCCAAAATTAAAACGGAACGGAGCAAGTGTAAAAGGCTAGCCAGCAGCTGCTGGCAGTGATCCTCTAGCAGCATCTGAGGCAGAGAAGTAGGAGCAGACAAAACTCATCCTTTATCTTCTGACATCTGAGTTCGACTGGGCAGCAAGAGCAAACTCTCGATCCTGGGAGCGGCTGCCTGTGCATGGGCAGGATTGTTTGACTTGCAGTCAAACCCAGCACGCCCAGGTTTTCTGGTTGGGATGTTTTTGTGTGCGTACAGAGCAGGTGCTCTGGGAATTGGATTGGAAAGAGCTTGGGGAAAAAAAAAAAGTGACAAATTTGGCAACATTGAGAAAACACCCCAAACTTGTATCTAGCGTTATCCATCTGACATGTGTGACTGCAGTGTGGAGGTATCGGGGTCGCTGAGTCAGCTGTATTACCTGGGAGGCTTAATGAGGCAAGGCGACAAAATCGGGTGCCCTCTGTGTGCTGGGGGAGAGAGGGGGTCCCAAAGGACGAGTGTGTCTATCCAAGGAATTTACTGAGTGGCTTCAGCTGCAGCTATCCTGCATTCAAAAGATAACGGAGGTACTGGGACTCCATCAGGGCTTCCAGTGTGTTCCAGTTTAGACCCCTTCAAACACATCAAGGCTCCCTTTGGGATTATTGATCCGAGGGAGGGGCAGGGCGAGTGCAGCAGGAACCGTGCGACTGCATGGTGGAAAGGCGATTTCTCCTGGTATGATTGATTTGTTGACTTGTATTCTAAAAACGGCATCAGAAATTGGTGCTGGTTTTCAGGCTTTTGTTAGTTGGCTGGGTGAAGTGGCCATGAACAGAATTCTTCCATTCATGACCATCTGTATGTGGATGACAAAGTGAGGCAGGATCTGCAGCATGGGGAGGAGAGCTCATCTTTTGAAAAGAATAGCTGGACTATTAAAGCTTTTTGCTGAACTCTCTGTTGCAATAATGTCCCTGATCAGTTTGGAGAGAAGTCTCTGTTGCTGACAAGTAAAGACCGTTTTTACACTCATATGAAATGCCTTGGTAGAAGAAACTACATAAAGCAGTTCAGTGTAATGATTTTCTTCTGAACTATTAAGCATTACTTGATTTTGCTTGTTTAAAATTCAGCTGCTCTTTCTTTAGTGTTTAGTATAATTCCCAGCTAGGAAAGAGCACTTTCTTTTTGGCTCTGTTTTTCCAAATTGCCCAGTTTAAGCGAAAATAGTTTAAGGGCAGACAATCTATAGTGGGAAATACTAATCCGTTTAGAGCTTTCCAAACATGGGGTGATTCAAAACAGGCTGAATTCAGAAAGTGCTGAACCAGGGGCTGCCACTCACTGCAAACAGTTAATTCTGGCATGGAGTGGCAATGTTCAGCTGCCAGCAGCCACGTGTGTTTCCTTTGCACGTGCTTTACCTTATATCCCTGCACTGAAATTTAATTTCCCCCTGTTTTGGAAAGGGAGAAACAAGCATTGCAGCAGAAGGGTCCTTCTTTGAGAGATGGGTGTTTGTAAGTAGGTACCTGCTTCCCCGCTGCGTTTCTGGCGGGTAGGATTGGTCACGGGGAATTTTTTTGTTTATGGAATAATTTTGTAGATGGAGCCCGTGTCGTTTGGTCTTAGTAATGTGCTAGTCCGGAGGGAAGGTACATGTGGGCAGTGCGGTACTTTTCCACTGGGAAGGATCGCTTTGTGAAAGAGTTTATTAGGGATGTAACTGAATTAACAGACTTACCAAGTTCCTAGAGAGCAAAGTGATTCAGTGTGAAGTGCTCATCTGGAATGCCCTTGTGGTAATGAACAGAAGCTTAGCCTAAGCGGAGTCTGAGCTCGTCCCCAAATCCAGCCTTCAGCTCTGTCACGAAGAGATTGTCAGGCTCATCTCTGCTCAGAGCTTTACCAGGGGTTGTGTTGGAAAACTGAAAGCAAGATTGACTGCAGAGCAGCTAGAGTTTTGAAAAATAAACTTGTGAAGTGTGTTTTGTATAAATGAACAGCCGAGTCAAATTCAAAGAAGAGTTTAAAGTGGTTTCCCCCCGCTCCCCAGGAGCAAGGCTGAGATCTTAGCTCAGAAGTAGCTTTAGCTGGAGAGGTGCTGTTACTTCCTCCTGGGTTTCTGGCCATACAGGTGTGTGACCTGGGGATTTGTCACCACAGCCTTTCTGCAGATATGGCTGTGGATAAAACTGCAGAGAAATGTTTCCCAAAATGTGGAGCGGGGGCACTGTGGTTTAGTGTCGAGCAGGTTTTCAGAACCTGCTCTGGCAGCACGTTATACAAGGGCAGAAATGAGTCAGCTCTCAAGTTCTCACAAAAAAACCCCCAGAACCCCCTGGATTTTAAGAATGCCGCGAAAGGTGAGGTGTGTGAGCAGCTGGCAGGAGAATGGTGTTCAAGGCTTTTGTGCTAGGTAGGGGCTGTCCTGAATCATGCCATGCACAGCTCGTGGAGCGACTGCTTGTGTGGGAACTGTAATGCTGCTGCTGTTCGTTGCCTTCATTAGTGGCTCTTGGGTTCAAAACAAGGTTTGTTTTAGTAGTTCAGCAGCTGACCACATGTTGTTCTCACCTGCCACCTGCAAGGACTTTCTATTAACCCAAAAGGAGACTTTTCAGATGCCCTCATTGAGAGGGATCTTCAAGTCTGTTCAATTTTGGAAGCTTGTTCTTTTGTTTTCCAGGTATCCAAAGAGGAAGGAAATGAAGAAAAGACAGAAGATAATTTAACTACCTTGTTTCCTGGCCAAAAAAGAAGGATCTCTCATCTTGTCAAACAAGGAAATGTAAGTGCAGCTTTTAGAAGCAAAAGTTTAGATTCTTTAAAGTGAGGATTTTCTGTCCTGTTACGACACTGGAAAATGATGCAGTCCCAGGTTCAGGCAGTAGTGTATGAGTTATTTGTGCTGGAATCCATCTGCGTCAGTTTTCTTTCCTCCCCTTTCTGATTTCTGAAAAACGTGGTTAGGCATCTGTTACAAATGGCAGCAAAATAACAAACTTTCATAAAACCAGGGGTAAGCTGTGGAAGAGTAAATGGATTCTGCACCTTGTAACTCATTGGGATAGATTGAGATGTTCATTTTTCTGCAGTAATAGCTTCATTCGATCACTTAGATAAAAATTAGCTGGACACAAGGTCAGTCTGTGTTTGAAGGTACTTTTCTTTGTCTTGTGGACCTAAAAGATAGCTGTAGGAATTTTGTCAGATGTTTAAAACCATTACCTTATATCTGTTCTGAATCAGCCAAGATATCAACAGTATCCTGTTTGATATTCTTCTTTCACAATTGTGGAAATACTTTCAATACAGAGGAGAAGAATTAAAAAAAAAAGGCAAGGAAGGCATTCTGATTTTTTTATTTCTTTCTCACTGGGATTTTAATTCATGTTTTCTCTGAGGGTTTAATGTGTTTCCCTCCAGGTGCTGAGCACAGATTAGTCAGTTTTATGTTCCAGCAGGATAAGAGTGGAGACTTAAGCACTGATTTGAGCTGGGTAGTCCAAATTAATTGTTCTTCCTTACCTCTCTGCCTAGAAAAGGTTTCTTTGCTTTTAATAATTTGAAGCCCTGAGGTCAATACAATGCGTTTTATTTAACTACATATCTTCAGCCAGTTCATGTGTTTTGATAAGGGCCCTTTCTTCCAAAGTGAAGAGATAAGAGACTGAAACAAATGGGTTGGAAATTCATTAACTCAAACATTTATTGTAAATAGGTGCCTTTTAGACATGTACAAATCTTTAAATACATTTTCTTAATGTGACAGCTGATCCCAAAATGCTTTCCAAAGATGTGAGCCCCAGCGCAGCCATTGCATGGGCAAACAGAGCCGATCTGGTGTGGTCAGCAGCAGCTGCTGTGAGCACGCACCAGGACGTGCATTCCCTGACGTATCTCAGCTTGGCACGGCTGCCAAGTCTGTTCAGGAGGTGCCGTAAGACCTGAACTGCTGCTTTTACGCGCAGAGTTGAGGCTCCTGCTTTGCCTTCTCCCTCTGCGTCGAATATTTGCTCAGTCTTGCTTGTGATTTATAGCTCAAGGACTGAGCAAACAGAAGGGGAGGGAGCTGAGTTCTAGTTTAGTTGCCGTGGGAAATGGTGGGCTAAAGGAATTGAAGGTGAGGCAGAAAATGAGTGTCCTGTCCTGCTCGGAAGTCTGTAATTATAATTTAATGGCTGACTGCACTCAGTTTGGTATCCAGAAGCTGGTGTCAGCATCAGAGACCAGGAATGCAGGAGGTACCAGCTTGCCCCCAATTTGCGGTCTCAGAAACGCCATGTATACACATGGGCTGTGCAAGCGCACCCTTCTCTGAAGAAATTTCAGGAGGGAAGGCCTGTTTCTCAGATTTCAAAGGTTATTAGGTAGCGTGGAGAAGTTTGTACTACTGCTGCATCTCTTGTACTTCTGCTGCTAGAAAACTTCTTTCTTTGCTGACATAATTTCTGGCACCTTTCCTGCAACCTAAATTTGGACATCAAAGAAAATGCATGTGTAACTTGTTTGTGCTAGTAACGGCTGAAGCAGTGAAATGCCTCCAGAAATAGGCAGGGGGAGAGCCTATTTAAAATTCAGAGCTTGGTTTATGTAATGCTCTAATCCCATATATACATATATGTGAGACTTTTAAGTAGTTATAGGAACTAGAGACCTGAAAAAAGGCTGCTGGGAGGTGGGGAGCTCCTGTAATGCAAGGGTAGATGGCACTGGTTCTTCAGCACGGGAAAGACAGAGAGGGAGCGAGCTGTAAAACTCAGCGTTGTGTAGCAAAGGGGAATGGAGAATAGTTGGTCACTCTTTCATTGCAATATAAACTGAAGAAGCATGCAGTAGGCAGCACGGAGCTAGATTTGTTTTCTAGTGCAAGACTGTAGAGCTGAGAGTATTGACGGAGTCCAGAAGTGTGTTAGGCACAGTGATGAGGAACGTCATGCCATTAAACAAGCAGTTCAAATACCACCTACCAATTTAGGAACATGCCAGAGTGCTGGGAGGCCTTGCCTGAGGGTAAATCATTAATGTCGTGTTTTTCAGTGGGTGACTAAATATTTTGTTCTGGAGGACGGTTGGGATCATCTCCTCTCAAAAACCTGTGTTTGCTAACAGAGAGGGATTGAGGAAAAGAGACCTTTCTTGGGTGAATGGAAGCCAGAGAGCGGGGATTGAGCAGGCAAGCATGCTGGCTCTAAAACTTTTTGTCTGTGCAGGCAGAGGTCCCAAGCAAGCCCGTAATCCGGCCGTACCGTCCCCCCACCGCTCAGGAGGTCTGTTACCAGAGGATCCAACTGGCTCAGCAGCAGGCGGCACAGCTGGCTGTGGCCGTTCAAAAGGCCTCTCTTTCTTTGCCAGGAGAAAAGAAGAGGATTGCTCACGTGCCAAACGTAGCCCTTTCTGCAGCAGCCAAACAAAGTAAGTCAGCAGCGTTATTTGTGATCTCTGTCCTCTCCTCCCCGCTGTTAAAAGACACTGCCTTCTGTTTAAACTTCTCCTGAGCAGATGTGAAACTATCAGGAGATGTGTAGCATTGGCCATGACTTGAATCGTTGCTGATAGTGACCAGTGGAAGGTATTTCCCCTGAGAAATTCCATCCTATTCTGAAAAGCGACAGACTAGATGTACAGTCCCCTTCCCCTGTCTGTCACCCAGCCTCCCTCACTTCAGCCTGTTCTTTTTCTGTTTCTTCCTTGGAGCATGTTTGCTCCTCGTTTGCTCTTCCATTCAAGCCTTCAGAGGTGGCGCAAACAGGAGGGAAGTGCTAATTAAAGCTCATTGGTATCCCTTTGTAGTTGGAAGGACTCAGAGCTGACGTGATGGGCAGTTAGTGCATTGTAGCTGACAGAGTTACCTCTTTAAACTCTGCTGACTCAGTTACCCCAAAACAAACAGAAATGAGGCACGTTTCCTGGCAGAAGGTTCCTTCATCCTTGCCTGGAAGGTGATAAAATTACCCAATTTGTATCCCTTTGGAGGCTTCCATTCGAAAAAAATCACAGCTTGCAGCATGGGCCTTTTATAGTAAGTTCATTCTGGCAACTTGAAGCCCAGTGGTAGGATTTCTACCTAAATGTGTTTTCTGTTTCTTGCAGGCCTTGTGAGTAGTAAAACGACCGGTGCTGGCAGGAGTGTCACACCTTCCAATGACTCTGAAGCACCCACCCTTTCTCTGAAGGCTTGCACCTTAGCTGGGATGACTTCAAAGACCACCAGCACCATCGTGCAGAAAAGGATAGCACATGTTCCCTCCTTACAGGTAAGAGAAATTTGAAATCTTTCTGATCACTCCCCATTGAGGGTAGTATGTTTAACCATGCTGCTCTGAACTTAGCACTCTCTGAAGAGCGGTGTTTTGATTAGGTTGATTAAATGGGTTTGTTTCTTCCTGTGGTTTTCCTCGATAGCATTGTATAAAAAATTAAACACTTGAGGGGTAGGAGCTTAAAAAGACAGAAATACTTAAGTGCTGCTCTGATCTCTTTGAATATTGATCGCTTATCTTCAGTTTGAGTCTTCTGTTGTGCTGTCTGGCTAGGTGTGTAGCTGTTTGTGTCAGGGACTTGCAGCCTCTCGTGTTCAAAAGGCATGGCTGGATTAATGCCCTTCCCTGGCTTTGTGGGCCATACTGAGGAAGGTGGTTATGAATAATGTCCCACAGTGACCTATATAGCTAAAATGTGATCATTTAAACTTCATGCTGCTGTTAATATTTGGGGAGAAAACTCTTCCCCTGCCCCCCCCGCCCCGGGATACCTGCCCGTCCTTTGGGTATTTTTGCTATGAGTTCCTTAGCAAAGAAGTCCCTCCTTTCCCCATGAGCACTCGGGAACATGTTACTCGCTAAGACAATTCAGAATAGAGTTCCTCACGTAGCAGCGTGTGGATGGCATAAGAAGCTGTTTGCTGGAGTGGATGGCACAGAATGTGGTGAGTGCCAGGACTTGATTAAAGATATCTTTATTGATGATATCTTGTGTCAAGATATGTCATAACATACTCTGATTACTTCTGTAGGAGTGAAAAGTCATTTTCTTCCTTCCCCACACAAAAAGCCACCACGGTAACATATAACTAGAAGCTGATTAAAAAGAAAAGAAACAACTGAAAGGAGAAAATATTTACTGGTGTTATAGGGGTGCTTAAGGGGGTTAGAGAAATTATGTATTAAGTTAATTACATTATATAAAATTATATATAATTTATATAATATGTATAAATTATATATAATATATAATTGTATAAAATTATATATTAAATTTTATATCATATATATTAAATAATATATAGTAGAGTTTGAGAAAATACATATATGTAATGAAAAGGACCAAATCCCCTTGAACAGAGCATCAAGGTGGAAGTCTCGTGAGGAAAATGAGCACTCTTCCCATTGAGATAGGACCAGTTGCTCCCCTTTGAATGTGCTCATATCTTCTGTAGAGCTCTTGTTATTACAGATTGCAGCGGATGGTTTGGTTTATGGCTATCTCTTGGGTGGGATGGAAAAAGACTGACAAAACAATTGGGTGCTTTAGAGGTGAATATACGGTTTCATCTCCAAAAAAGAGGCAAATTGTGTTGATTTGGCAGATTAACTAGTGTTAAACGGAAAACTGTAGGTCGTAACTTGGTCCAACATGCAGTTTTTATGCATGAAGAAGATGTCATTCAATTTAAGGGGTATATCCTTTAAGGAGCATCATGATTGGCATTAAAAAAGGAAGAAAAAAAACCCCAATGTAGTAAAGTTACAGGAATCCCACAGAAAGTGTGATGATTTAGCTGGCTGCCAGCCTGGCAGGAGTGTGCCTCCCATTCTCTCTTCACAGCCAGAGTACTGAAAAGAAAACCACATCTGTTGTGCACATAACTGGTGTCATGTGTTCACATCTCCAGGTCCAAGCATGGTGCATGGTACTGTGCTAATCTTATATCTCTTAATGTAAATGTCATCATTTTTGTGATCTGGAATGCTTGTGTGTGTAAATGTAGTGTTGCGACTAATGCCACTGGGAGTCCTTGGCTGCGGGATGAGTTGCATAATGAAACATGGTTGGTTTTTGAAGTAGTTCAAATACTGAAGGTGGCACAAAAGCTTCAAGTGGTGTTTTTAGTACCAAAAATGATAGATGTTATATTTAGCTTTGGGCAGATTTTCAGAAAGGAAGTCATACCACTATTAATAACATAGCAGGAAATGCGAGAGTCTCAGAGCAACATACTTCTTAAACCCTGAATAGCCTCTTTCTCTCTCTCTCTGTCTCATCTCTAGAGTGCCAGCTTACAGAGGCCTGTTATTCCCACAGAATTTGGTGCTAAAGTCCCAACAAACATTCGTCAAAGATATCTCAATCTCTTCATTGATGAGTGCCTGAAATTCTGCTCCTCCTCCCAGGAAGCATTTGACAAGGTCTGTACTGATGCTTGCTTCTTATGAATAAAGTCTGCAGCCGAGACTAACATCCTCTGCCTTGGCTAAGACCTTCTAAAATTGCAGCAAACCCAGAAAACTCTCCTATCCACATGCAATTCTGTAGAGGAGACTGGCATTAAGTAATACTAGACTGAACAACAGAAAGTGTAATTCCAGTGGGGCTTTCCAGTAGGAAATCCCATCTTTCCCTTCATTCAGAAAGCATGCACGATCATTTTAATAACCCTAGAAGAGGGACGTAGGGGAATGTGCATTATGGTCAAGCTGGACAAAAAGGCCTTTTGCTCTGGTACGGCAGCAAACACCTTCTGGAATCTAAGTGTTCAGTAGAGGTAAGTGTTTGAGATGGATGTAACTGGTGAAACTTGCTGCTTATGAACTGGGAGGCTTTTAAGGAGCCTTGTAGCAGCAGGGAATAATATAGTAGGATTTCCAAAAGCAGAGTTGAGAAAGTAATGCGTTTTATTGGAAAACTTTGGCCATTAATGTTAGTTGAGTAAATATGGAGCATTGTGTGGTGTGTTTTGTAACCAAAGCAGCTGCCACGAGGCTTTTTTTTGTGGGATTTCACCTTCGCAGCTCCCTAGTGGGAATGTTTCTGTTGCATCCAAGGAGTGACCATTTGGCAAACTTCCTTTTCTTGCCAGTTAAGATCTTGCACTGCCACTGAAGTGGGGAAAACAGCTTTTCCCAGGCAGTTCCAGAACGGCTTTATTAATCTGTCAGGGAAGGTTTCACACGAAAATGCTTCTTCCAGCGCTTTGTTTAAAATACAATCTTTTTTTTTTTTTTTCCCTCTTACTTGTCTAAGCAGGCCCCAGAACCAGTATATATATGTGCCATGTTCAACTTCATTACTAGATTCCTTGACAGGCAATTTTTTTTTGCTATCATACTGGGATTCTGTATTTTAAGAGCCAAACATTTATTTTTTTCCAAAAACAATAATGGAAAGAAAGTATGTAGTAATGAATTGCATTGTTTGCAGGCTCTGTCAGAAGAGAAGGTGGCTTATGAACGTAGCACCAGTCGCAACATCTACCTGAATGTGGCAGTGAACACCTTAAAGAAGCTCCGAAGCCTAGTGCCCAATTCCCCGTCCAGTACGAACAGTACGTACCACGTTTGTGGTTTAATAATCGGAGCCCTGCTTGGATTAGAAGCCACGGAGAGGAACTTGTTGAAAAGACAGACCCATTTCTCAGAAGCATTATGCTGAAAGGCAAACAACTCCAGTTAGCTTTTTATAGTCTGGCAAGCTTTAATGGGCCTTCAAGAGGCAAGTCCTGCAATGCTTTGTTGGCTGTCTGAACCTAAATGGAGATAATGCCACATGGATTTTTTTTTAGCACAAGTTCTTTAAAATGAAAAGCCCCGCTAATGGAGTAACTTTCACATGATGCCTTCAAAGTGATAGACTCGTCCATCACCGCAGAAATCTGTTACACACATTAAGCTTCAAGAGAGAAACGAAGAGGGTTAAGACATTTCATTATTGGCTCTCGAGAGGGTACATTAAACAATCAATTTGTGCTGTTCTTGTGAATTTTTTTTTCCTGGTCTCTTCCCTTTTCTCCCCTCTGTCTTCATTACCTTCATGGCCATTAGTCAGAGCGGCTGAACTTGGGAGGCTGGCCTTTAGGAGAGGGCTGCCAGTTAATGATTAGTAAAAAGCACCTATCTGCCATTATCGGATGTGCTGAGCATATTCTAGAGCTCTGAAGCTCCTTTCTAAAAGAAGTTGAAAGATTCAGCGTGGGAGTCTGGGCTGCAGGGACCTAACAACAAAGCTGTGGGTGGGTGATCCCACCATGCAGCACATGACTGGGTCGAGTTGCTTTTGTGCTTGGTCCTCTCTTGCTTTTGGTCAGTAGGAGGGCTTGCTATGCAGAGTAAGCGGGTAGAGCTACCAGAGTTTCCAGGGGAACTGTAAAAATGTCCTTGCTGCCTTTAAAAAAAAGTTGCTGTGGGCTGACAGTGCAAGCAGAAAGCTCCCATAGTGCTGGAATGAAAATGCTAGGCCACCGCCTTGCACGTGCCAGTTTCTGGAGCAGAGCAAGAATTCAAGAGGATAAATGCAGTCCTCCTTTTGCTGATGTGCAGTGCCCCAAACTCTAGGACTAAAATCACTTACTCTTACTCAGCTGGGTACCTGATCTCTGTCCTGTTTTGCTTCTTCCCTCTTCTCGCTGCAGAGACAAGTAACAAGAAAGTGGTGTCCCATGAAGCTGTGCTGGGAGGGAAGCTTGCTGCTAAGACAAGCTTTACTCTAAACCGGTCAGGGAGCTTGAGAGCAGAGGATTTAACAGGTAAGACCCTGCTCCTGCGAGGCTGTAACCTGTAAATTATAGCTGGAAGTATAATACTGTGACTGGGGAGAGCAGGATCTTGCTGATGCATGAAGTGCTGTGATATATCTGCAGGCCAGTGTTATGAGTTATCACCTAACTGCAGTACAGCGCTGCAGAGTCGCTCAGTGAACGGTATGCCACTCTGATCACCGCCTTCCTTACTTCCCCGCTTTGGGCTGTGAGTTCACTGATGTAGTCCGCGTGGCTTTGATGTAGCATCAGTATCTGTTCAGAGCCACCTCTTGTGTTTTGGGTATTACTGACTTTTGGGCTTATATTTCTGTCTGGATTTTACTTTAGCTTTCTTGCCCTGAAGCAGTACTTTACAATGTGCCTGTCAGATGGAAAGGCAAACTTACAAATATCTCCATCTGCTCTGCAGGGCTCATTTTCACATTTATGAATGTCATAGTAAGGTCATATCGTAGCCAAAGGATTGTGCCACAAGCATTATTCATGTTGGCTCAAATAGGTTATGGGTATTTTGGTTGCCAAGAGATGTAGGTAAATTGTTGAGGAGATCAGAGAAGAGACAGGGAGGCCACAGAGCAGAAAGAATTGACATGGAGAAAGCTTAAAAGGGCCTGTATAGCTCAGCTAAGCAACATCAAAGGGTACACAGCAATACTGGAAGGGTTTAAAGTAGCAGCGAAAGAAGAGATATTGAGCAGAGTGCAAGAAGTTATAATTATTCTGTGAAATGAAATGAGCAGCCTCAAATCAACAGCAGGAAGAAAGCTTCTGATAGTCAATGTTTTAGCTAGCTGTGGGTGGCCTTTGAGGGGTATTCTTTGGGCCGTGTTACAAATTATCAGTTAAAGCATTTAAAACATTAAAATGGGAGAAGTCTCACATTGGTAACAAAAAGGCCTGAAGATGGGCCCTTTGGAGGAATTCTGTTTCAGCTGTGTTTTCCAGCTGAATGTTGGTTGTTGAAGAGGTTAACAATGAGCTTGTGCACCAATTTTGAAAAATACTGCCCTGGCACCTATTTCCCTGTCAATCCTGAACAAAGGCAGTGGAAGCAAGTTCAAAATAGTGCAAGTCCCTGCCAGGAGGCTTGATAAAGCAAAAAACAGTAAGAGAAACAGCCCCTACTTAAGTGATCTGGCTTCAGCATTGTCTTTGTGTGCAGGAGCTGCCTTGTATCGGCGACTAAAGGAGTATCTCATGACTGAGGAGCAGCTAAAGGAAAATGGTTACCCAATGCCTCACCCAGATAAGCCTGGCCGCGCTGTCCTCTTCACGACAGAGGAGAAGAAAACGATTGACTGTAAGCTCTGCTGGCTCTTTCATTCTGCAAGGTTTGCTAGATACATTACAACTGGAGACGCCTGTCCTGCTTGCAGCTGGTCTTTTTGCATAAAGATGTTCTTGGTCTCAGCGTGGAGCCATTTGCTCCTGCTGTGATGGGTCTCCTTGGCTGTGACCTCCGTCTCTGCAGGCCAGCCGGTCGCAGAGGAGAGGACTGTGGCTGCAGAAGTCTGCTGTGTTTCTAGAGGAGGAGTTTCTTCAGCTTGCATGTCATGAGAATGTTATTTTTTACACAAGGCTTATAGTTTGTGGCATGTGGGGCTGTGAGGCTGAGTGAGGTTTCTAACTGCTGCCAAAGAATATGAATTGGTCAGGTTGCCTCCCTGGACAAGCTGCCTTTGGCCTCCCCCTGTGAGGGCACATGTTTTGCACTTGTTCACTCAGCACAGGTTTTGACTCCAAGCTCGTTGCACTAACTTGGAGGCTGCCTGCTGCTGTTGCAAGGGAAATGGTTGGAGAGGCGCGCCTGTTCAACATCTGGTGACGCTCCCCTCTTGCAAGAGAAGGATTTTTTTGTGTCTCTGTGCATATGAATTGCTGTTATGGTGGGATATGGACTGACATTGGGCCAGGCTGGTTTTGCAGTGGGTTGTGCCTTGCTAGTTTGGATTGCACAGTTTTCTGCTTGATCTCTTGACAGCGCTGGGCCAAGTAGTTCCCAGAAGCCCTTTTTGCAGCTGGACAAAATGATTCCCCAGGTTTCCTCAGGACAGGATGGGGTCCTCCTCTGTCTGAATTTTCTGAACTCCTGTAGCAGGATTTATGCTTCTCAGACGCTGATTAGAGCAGGCTGTGGTGCGGCAGAGATAAAACACATACTTAGGGTATCTTTTGAGGTGCCTTGCCACACTCCTCTGAGCGTCTCTTTGGAGAGACCTTGCTAAAGTGCGTTAAGTGCTCATCCATGTTAACACCTTGTGTCTACATTTGTCCTGTGGTTGCTGAAGCAACCTCTACGAAAGCTGTCTTGCATTAACACTGTCAAGTACTGTATTTGTTAGAGCCCTTTTCTCCAGTTAACCAGCCAGCTCCTTTATATGATTCTGAGATCATGTTCCTGTTTCTGTAGTTTCCTGCACGTCTTGCAGGATCTTTGAATTTGTTCTTATTTAACTAAAGCTATTGCTGGTCTGTTAATGCTGCGACCACGGTCAGTGGACAGAAATGGTCTAGACTGGTGTTATGCAGAGCTGGGAATGTGCTAGCAGCTTAAATGCTCACACTAGAACTCAGGGAATTGCATGGAGATCAGAAGCACGACAGTAAACTCTTTTATTGTGGCTTTTTGCATCTCCCTTCTCTGAATTGTGGGCAGTACCAGCACAGATGACAGGAGGGAGAAGTCCATAACTGCCCTCTCGGTGGACCAGGCTGTGCTGTAAATGTTCCCGGTTTTAGATGCTGGAGAATCCTTACAGAAAAGCTGTGCCCAGGAAGAACTTGAATGTCATTTGGAAGTGACAAGGCACAGATCCCCTGGAAACCGGGCTTCATTAGCTCTGATGTCCAAAGAATGACTTATTTATCCTGTTTCTTAAAATAACTGTGTTAGAGTACAACGTAATTTGCTGTGTATGGAGGACCAATGCAGCACATGTTGATGTGAACTGTGTTGAAGCTGATGCTGTGCACCAAAAACACTAGGGAGTCTTATGTTTGCCTCTGAGAAGTGTTTGGGGGCCAAATCTACAGGACTGCATTTTCAGAGGGATTGCTGTGTTTTTATGGGAGTTTGAAACGACATTTGGAATCCTTTTTAACAGGAAAAGTTGTTTCACTGGTGTTTGGAGCTTGAATGATTCTGACGTACTTGTGCTTTGGCCAAGTTTAACAGGTGAAGGATTTCTAGTGACCTGACTCTTGTTTCTCTCTTCTCTTAAAGCCTCCTGCAGGATTTGTTGTCGCTGTGGCACTGAGTACATGGTCTCAGCCTCTGGAAACTGCATTCGCAAAGAGGAGTGTGTCCATCACTGGGGAAGGCTACGCAAGCAGAGAGGTACAGCTTGTCAAAGAGGGTTTAGTCACATGCTAGCTGTGCTCTAGCTCTGAACACAGAGTCTGTCTCGGTTTTGAGTTGCTGTGGAACATTTTGTGGCTTTTGGGGCTTGTCATGCTCACAGGTTGTGACAGTTCCTAGTTTTGTCACTGGGTGGCCCTGCTGCTGCTAAAATAGCCTTGCAAAGAGCTGCTGGGAAGTAGTGGTATAGTCCCAAAAATGTGACACTGGGGCTGGAGCAGAGGTTGTTCATCTTTCAGTTTAAAAAAAGTAAAAGAAAAAATAAAACTTCCTGTGCCTTTTGAAGAAATCAGTCTGTTTAGGAGGCTGACTTGGGAGCACTAGATGTCTGTCACTGCTCAGGAGAGTTTACTGGTCTTGGTTGAATTCATTTGCAGCAAGACACTAACCAAGTTTGAGCTCTGCTGTGGCTTTCTATCAGAGCAATCAGGTGGCTTCTGAAGTTTGTCTGGTTGAGTATGAGAGACTTAAACTCTTCAGATTGCTGCAGGTGAATCCATACTTGTTTTTCCCCATTGTTTGACACATTATTGTTACTGTGCTCATCCAGGGTACCTCTGCATGTGAAAGCTACAGTTTAGGTCTCTTGTTGACAGGACTTTTCTCTTTGACTCTTATCTCTTGCTCTTTCAGTGCCAGGTGGATGGGAAACTCATTACAGCTGTTGCTCAGGAGCTGTGGGTTCACCAGGCTGCCAGGTTGCAAAAGTAAGTTATTGAGCAACACCTTTTTATTCTCAATGACATTTGTCCTCTGCTTACAGTGGTGATGGCTGTGTAATTGTTGCTTAAGCCTTTAGAAGAATGGTGGCTTCCCTTAAGGGGGGAAAACAAGTACTTCTTAAATATCTTTTGCTATGCAAAGGTAGGAAAATTCAGTGTTTGTGGAAAGGAGGAGGCTCAGCTGTCTGGAGTGAGGTGGTTTCAGTTGTTCTAGGCAAATGCCAGTGGATTAAGCTGCTCAGCAAAAGCTCATATACAGATTTCTTCAGGGAAACATTGAAGAAGTGAGAAATAAGGGATTTGCTTTTAAGCAGCAGTCTCGGGGCCTTGACAACAGTGTGCCAAAACCTTTTTCCCATTTTTTCCTTTCCTAGATGCCTGTGCTAAGGTAACTTTCTGTTGTAGGCCAAATCTTTTCTTAATTTTCTGTTTACTGCATGCCCTTTGTTGTATTAAGGGGAGGAACCTTCCCAAGGAACTTGTAACTCATAAATATTACTTCTCTTGGCAGGGGGGTTGGGGGGGAAGGGATCCCAGCACTAGAAAGCAGAATGAAAAACCTGCTCAGGAATGGAGTTTTGGCCCTTTGATAGAGCTGAACACTGCTTGGGATACCTTTGCATAGGTGCTGCTTTTTTTTATTATTTTTTTTTCCTTAGGCAACAGGAGAGTTGGCTTTCCAGCCTGGCATCACTGGTTGTCTCGAACCATTGACTGAAGGGAGCAATCCATCTTTTGCCTGTCCTTTAGATCTCTGGGGATACTCCTCATCACTTGTTTCAGGGGCATTTTTTTATTTGGCAGCTGCCATGCAGGGGAGAGGAGCGTGATGCAGAACCAAGTGAGAGGGGATCTGAAAGGGTCATGTCCAGTGGAAGGGGCTCCCAGAGCCTATCTGTTATAAGGCGGCATCTTGTCGCACTGTCTGAAAGACCTCGGGTGATACAGGGCCAGCAAGGCTGGCTGTAGGTTCTGGAGAGTGGTGTGCCCTTCTTGTTCTGGCCAAAAGCTAGAGCTAGTAAGTGAATTCTGGGGCAAAATTCAAGGCTTGTAAAAACAGGAAGAATTGTCTATATGGGCACCCTAAAAGTCTGCTCTGCACAGTCTAAAGCATGGATGGGATCAGGCAGGCTGCTACTTCTCCTGTTTCTTTTTCATGTGAAATTAGGATCTCTTTTTAATCAGTGTTCCGAAAAACATCCGGCAGGGAAGTCATGAGAAATTGATGGGGCTATAAAAACATGACTTCTCCGCATGTCTTTGCGTGGCTCTTGTAGACCATAAAACCTCATGGCCTTTTAAGAAATGTACAATCTCCCTAATAGCCTCTTACTCAATGAAGCATGCCGCCAGTGCTCCAGGGCTCAGGCGTCCTTTGGCATCTGCCTCCTAGTTGTGCTGCCACAGATCACTATGTTCTGCCTTTCTTGGTTTTCTCATCCAAATGACCGAGTTTCACAGCATCCTGTGATAGATTTAAAGTTGGAGTCCACAGCCTGCTCAGGATGAGAGTATGCAATGAGATACTGGGATGTCTGGGCTACTGGGGAGCACAGTATCTTTCAGCTTTGAAGGAGGGCATTGAAAACCGCAAATATTTGTAATAAGAAACTGTTCTAAGTAACTAGGTCTGTAGCTGGTTAGAAAAGCATGTCTGTGTCTTTTCTTTCCAAATACATTTGAGATACGCCTGTCTGGATTACGCTGCAGTTAGCCAGCGTGGCAGGAGATGGCAGGATGGAGCTGTGCTCGTACCTACCGCTCCCCAGGAGCGAAGGAGTCTGGAGCTGCTGTTCTGTGTGATAACCGAGTCTGCTTCTTTTTCTGGTCTGAAAAACAGAAGCAACTTTTCTGCCCTCCTCTCAGCAAGGAAGAATTGGACAGTTGCAGAACATCAACTAGTGTAGAGAAACACCTAATTTTAATTTTTTTTTTTCCTTTACTGCCCAGTTATATTGTATTACAGAGGGAGAGAAGGGATCAAGCTGCGAGGGAGAGAAGGGATCAAGCTGTAAGGGAGAGAAACTTTTACCATCTATTGGCCTGGTAATCTGCTCTACCCATTTCTTTAGCAAAACAGTCAGATTCACGGGCATAGATGCAGAATGGACAAGTGTGGCCTCTTGCTCCTGGGAAGCAACAAACCACGCGGCCTTTGAGCAGTGCTGGCTTTGGATACAGGGAGAGATTGGATTCAGTGTTGGCGCAGCTGCGTCTATAACTTCAAATCATGCAGTTCTCTGTACTCTGGCTGCACCTGCAGTAATAACCTGTGCAGGAAAATACGCACATCCTTGCTTTGGTTATCCCTCTGCCTACAGGTTTCAGCTTTACAAGTGCCTCAGTTCCTCATCTCTCCAGCCTTTCTATCCTGAGATGAACAAGTACAGTTTGATTCCTTGTAGGGTGAGATTTGTGAGAAGCACGATGAAGGAGGCTGTACAGAGGCTGCTGTGATTGTGCGCAAATACATTGAGATTTAGGGAGACACAAAACTTAAACAAAACAAAAAAACCCCACTGGGGAATAAGGGAGAGAGAGCATCACCTCTGGGTGTGGTGTAGCAGTTTAATTTGACCTAAAACCATGCTAGTGGGCAAAAGGGCAGTCACAACCTCTGCCTTGCATTCGCTTATGTGTTCCTGCTTCCCCACTGGTGCAGTGGTGCAGGTAACTGGATCAGTGCAATCATCCAGTTTAAAACTGCTCCTGCAAAGAAGGCTTTCAGGCTGACCGAGTAGGGTGGGATCTGCGGCTGTGGAGGAGAGGAGAGTGGGAGTGTCTGTTGCAACAGCGGCTTAGTCTTGCGTTGGCTTAAGCCACTTGTGAAATCACTCCCTGAGTTTTCCTGCTAGCTTGGGGAGCTCTTCTGTGCTGGATTTTGTTGACCCTGGAGCTTTAGCTGGGGATAATGAAGAGTGGTTGGAAATACTCTCTACTTATTGCCTCAAGTGCTGGTAGGCAGTAGCTCCAGTTTGTCTGTGAACTATAGTTTTGGAATACTGTGGCTTTTATTTGTATGCACACATTGACATTTTCTGGTACTTCATTACACCAGTTTCTCGTGCCGTCTATGAGCTAGATACACCTGATGCTAATACTTGAACAGGGATGTCTGGGATTAGAATCCTGCACCTGGGCATGTCTCGGCTGCAAGCTAAACCAGGAACCGGCAGCTGGAGTTAGATCAGTGTAAGACCTCAGCATGGTCCTTTCTGAGTAATTCTACTCTGAATTGAAAGTTGAAAGCTACTTGTCCGTAGATGTGTGATGTCTTACTCCTATGTGAGCTGTTAATATGATGCCACTAGCCCTGATCTGGCTTTGGAATTGGGATTGCACATGGCTATATTTGCTATTGCGGTGACCTTCTTAGAGCGACTGGTAGGCAAAACTTATTCCTAATTAACCCTTAGAAATTATAAAAAAAACCTTTCTGTTTAAGTAATAGGTTCTGTTGAAGTGGACGTTTTGGATTCTTGTTCCTACCATCAAGAATTGTCCCTTTTTTTTTTTCCTATAAGCAACATGTCCACGATGGGCGAAAGGAGAGCCTTGATGGCTTTGTGAAGACTTTTGAGAAGTTGCCTACGACTGATGGCTACCCTGGAATCTACGCGTTAGACTGTGAAATGGTGGGTCCCTAACAATAGGGGCAATGCAGAAGCAAAACAAAGCTTTTTGGGGAAGGCTGAGGGTGTGATACAAGTGGCTGAAGGGAAGTTCTGTTTCCTTACCATCTTCTTTCCTTTCTGCTGTGGACTCTAAATTATGTTGGTCCTGTACGCTTAAATTAGCTCTTATTAATTAGATTTAGCAATGAGTGTTTCAGTTGGGGACTGCGTGCACCCTTGAAAAGCTGTAGCTAGTTGGCTGATATTGTGCGGTGTTTGCACACTAGATGTGCTGCGTTTTGGGAGCTGCAGTGCTTCGGTGGATGGCTCCATTGCTCCATGCTGTGGTTGGCATGCACTTGTCTTCATGTCTGCTCTGTTGCTTGCAGTGCTACACTAAGCAAGGACTGGAGCTGACAAGAGTAACTGTGATCAACTCTGACCTGAAAGTGGTATACGACACCTTCGTCAAACCTGACACCAAGGTGGTGGACTATAACACCAGGTAAGGATGGTGTCATCCTTACCTTGTTGAAACTCCATTGACCACCACTTCCTAATGGCTGAGATGCTTTGGGCCTTGAGGTGTTCCTTTGGTGAAGGAAACCCTCCTTTCTGCTCTTGCTCTGCAGATTCTCAGGAGTGACAGAAGAGGACCTGGAGAACACTAGTATCACCCTGCGGGATGTCCAAGCCGTCCTACTGAACATGTTCAGTGCAGATACCATATTGATAGGGCACAGCTTGGAAAGCGACTTATTTGCACTAAAGGTAACTCGCATGCCTTGCATTTACATCTCCCTCTGGTTCTTTCCCACCCTGGTGTGTGTTATATGTCTCCTCTAAATTTAGGAACTGTTTATTTCCAAGAACCAGGAGGACACGGTAGATCTGTCTTGTCTCTGAGCCAGTGGGAAGCTGTCTGTGGTGGAAGAGCAAGGGAGCGGGTCATGTGTGTCACTGGTGGTGTCACCCCAGCTTTTGGTGACTGGTGCTGCCCTGGGTGACAGACCTCTCTAGAGGTGACTGGGAAGGGTGAATAGAGCAGGGCTGGTTGGAAGGACTGATCTCGAATCATTTGCCTTTCACCCCTGCCATATAGTCAAGAATCCTCCATCGGTGTCAGCATCTTTTGACTGGCTTGAAGATGTGCTCAGCCAGGGTCAGGGCATGAACAGGGGAGGCTCTGGAGTCCCCTGTGCCCTCTGGATGTCCACAGTAACTATTGCAGAAACAGGACAAGCCTCTTCATTGTCTCTGCCACTGCAGACAATTCTCATGGTTTCTCTTCTAATGTTAAAATGTCTGTTTTCTCTGAGTGAGGTTCTCTGTCTGGTTTGCTGTGATTTGTGGTGTTACTTTGATCAAGCTATTTTGACCTTTTATCTGTCTTGTTTCCTGGCTGGCCCTCGTCAGTCTAGCCTGAACATCTCAGCCATCTCTGCTGTCCTGCGAGGGAGGGCTGTCCTCTCCCCTTGCGCTCTGAACCTTAGATACCCAGGCACTTGCCCAGGGTTACCAAGAAAGCGTGCGGCAGGCAGGAGCCGAGTCTTCAGTCTATGCTCACAAGGCAGAACTTCCTCCAGCCATCCTTTATCATGCAGCTTCTTTGATGAAGAAGCTGTGGCTGCCAACTCACGGCGATGGTTTGGAAGCAGGAGATTTTAATGCCTGCAAAGCGCTTTACCTCTCCATGGCACCCTTTATCCTAGCCTCTCAGAGAGTTCATCATCATCATAAAAAAATTATTTACGGTTTTATCAGCACAAGATGACTGCGTTGGCCTCTAAGAGGCATGATTTTCTCTTAGCATCGCAGAGACTGCCAAGAGAACAAACCCGAGAGCAATATAGCAGAGTGTGACAGGCAGTGGCATGTCAAGTCGTAATGTCTGAAGGCTGTGGCAGTAAAGTCGACATCTCGCTAATGGCTGTGGCAAGCTCCAAATGGTGATAGCATTTCAATTTTTATTTAAAGCTATATTATCCTGTTTCCTCAGTCTTCCTGATCTACATAAGTAATTATCATTGTGCCTGGGTGGGTGCCAAACTTGACTGCAGTCTAGGAGAGATTATCCATAATGTTGGCAGTTTTATACTCCAAACAGCGTAGCAGGTTGTTTCTGTTAAGCTGCAGCTGTTCTCAGGCATTTACGGAGCTGGGCTATGAAACTGTTAATGACGAAGTTACGGATTGTCACGCAACATTAGCTGGTGCCTAGGAAGAGTCAAGGCAGATGAGGAGACTGGATTATCAGGGTCCTGTCTGAGTCATCCTGTGTCGAGACTTGCAGAGCCATCTTTTGGTCAGGTTTATCTCTTAGACTTTGCATTTTACTCCTGTACTCAAGATGTGGGACTGCCTTCATCCATGTTCCTTTAGTTCTCACTGAACACGTATTCTTGGCAACAGAGGATTAATCCTGTCTCAGGAGAGTAAGAATTTATTATTTTAAAAAGCCAGCTTACCCTATGTTTATGGACTCTTGTCAGATGTGGTCCTCCACAGGGCCCCTTGGTGCAGGGTAGGTAGTTGACCTGTTCAGTGTCCTCAGTTCCTCCAGCATGATGACACTTCATATCTAGAGGACAGCAAACCTCTTGCCTCTCCTGTGTGCCCAGGCACTTTGACCCCGATGTGGGACCAGCCAGGGCCTCCCTCCCATCTGCTGCATAGTTCCATGTGCCCAGCAGTACAAGATTTCCTTGTCCCATTTCATCCTTGCTAAGCCGGTGCTGTTTAAAAACTTCCTGTTGACTCATTGCTGACGGACTGGAGGTTTTCAGGTTGGTTTGCGCCTTGAAGGTTAGGCCTTTTCTGTAGAAGCAGTGTGATGTACAATGGGTTAGGTACAGGTTTGACTTGCACATTCTTCCCTCTTCTGTCCACATCTTGAGAAGCAGTTGAAAGGCTGTTATAAGCTTTGTGGGGTCAACTGGTTCCTCGAGTTATTTTTTCATTGTGAAAGACACTCTCAGGTATGCCAGCTTCCCCAGGCCAGGATATGAAGGATTGACCTGTCCTGCCGTTTGAGTTATACGAACTGAATCAGCCCTGAATTTCTGCTGCTTTGAATGTGCAGTTAGGCAGGGCTTGGAGGGCAGGTATGTTGGCTGGCAGAGCACTGGGAAGCCTGTGTGCATGCACGCTTCAAGGGGGAGTCATCTTTGATTCAGCCAGAGCCTCTTGCAAGACTGGTTGGGTTGGAGCTTGGTGACAGCATTACATAGAGCCTGAGAGGCTGACCGGAAGATTGCTTTAGCATGGTTAATCCTAAGGAGTGTCCGTCCCTGTGGGAGAGGGAAAATAAGCATGTTTCTTTCCTGCTCCCTCCCTCCAGCTTATCCATGGCACAGTGGTTGATACCGCGATCGTCTTTCCCCACCGGCTGGGCTTGCCTTACAAACGGGCTCTCCGGACGCTGATGGCAGACTACCTCAAGCGCATCATCCAGGACAATGGTGAGACCAAGGAGGAGCTGAGTATGAGGGCCTCGTGTCCCGTCCCACCTGGATGTGGGCTCCTCAGACCTGCCTGCCTTCCTCTGCTCTCCCCAAGCCCCTTCCTCTTGAGCCTAATCTTTTTTCTCCTGCATAGCCTCTGGCAGTAGCTGTGAATGGGCCAGCAGGTGAAGTCTCTGCCACAGACAGTTTCAGTTTGAACCCTGTTCTGAGGGCCGGCAGCACTTGCTTCTTCCCTTTCTGTGCTAAGTGGGGACCAGAGAAGTGGTGTGAGAAGGCCAGAGGTAGCTCTGTCAAGGCCATGTCATGCCCTCCCTTCTCTCTCTGGCAAACTGAGATTGACCTTTCTGTTTGAAGCGTGGCATGTTCCTTTCTATCTTCCTTGAGCACATTATAAACATACTCCTGGGGAAATTGAGGCCTCTCTGACCAGCTGCTCCATAGCCTGAGGGCCTACAGACTAGCAGGACTTCAGGCCTTAATTTAAACAAAGGAACGATGTCAGGCTGAAGTCCAGTAAAAAATGCATTTGGTGGAAATTCTTCTACTTTAAATCCCTCGCTGTGGTTCACGGCGATCACAGATGCGCCTGTGGTTGCTGTGGCAGAGGGCAGTGAGCAGCTGGGCCAGCAGTGTCAGGCAGGACTTCGTCTCGGAAAGCCTTCCTCTGTGCTTTGTGCTGTGAGCAGGCAGCCCCTGTGCAGCCGAGGTGGTAACTGCCGTCCTTGTCTTTCTGTCCCCAGTGGAAGGGCACGACTCCAGCGAAGATGCCAGAGCTTGCATGGAGCTGATGGTCTGGAAGATCAAAGAAGATGCTAAAGTGAAACGATGACTTGCGCTTTCTCTCTCTCCTGTTCCTCCTCCACCTCTTTGAAGCAGTGCAATAAATGCTCAGAGTAACACTGTCCACCTGTACGCAGCAGCATGCTACCCCAGACTCCCCATGCACTCACAGGTATCTATGGGACTTAAGGACTGCTGCTGGCGCAGCTGAACGGCACCAGCTCACTGCTTGCAGGTCCCTGTGTCCAGATAATGGCTCTCAGATCCTCTTTACTCCACCTGAGGGATACTCTGTGGTACAACAATTGCCTTGTAGGCATGGCAAGGTGGTTTTGAGTAGCACAACCAGAGAGAACTTCTTGGTTCCTAGGAGAAGCTTTTAGAGGTAGGTTGGATACATGCAGAAGGATCTTTCTGGTTCAGTTAAAGGTAGATCTTTTTCTTTTTTTTTTCAAATGTATCTTAAATTGCCTCTATACTCCAGAGCTGGTAGATTCCTGCGATGTTTGGAGATTGGGGGAAATGGAAGAAAGTTGGGCAGGAAGCTGTAAAGTGAGTGAATTGTGTAGCTGGTGTGTGAATGGCAAGCAAGGGGTGGTGAGAGCCGAGGACCAAGCCATCTGGGAGGAGATCCTAGTGCAGTCCCACTGTGGAGGAGAAAGCCAGAGCTGCAAGAGAGGGAAGCTGTCTGTGAGAGCGTGTGGTGGGAGCAGCAGGTCGGAGAGGAGTGAGAGGAAGTCAGGGGAATTACTGCCTGCTGCGACCCGGGTGATCTTTTCAGTGAGGGCTGGCATCCTGGTTCTGCAATAGTTGGAAAAGGGAGAACCCACAAGTGTCAGACCTTGCCCAGACCTCAGGGAGCCGTGTGTGTAGTAGTGAGGCAAGGGACAGCGAGGCTGGGACAAATGGGGCTCCCAGAGCCAAGCGTCAACTTGCAGCCTTCCAGGAGAGGAGCTGTTTTGGAGAGGACAGTGCTAAGAGCAGGCATCGTGTCTTTGCGGGTTAGGACAAGCTGTCCTTCCCCTGACCCTGAGCTTCCAGCATGTCTCCAGCGAGCTTGTATGTAGGGATGAAGGTTTTTGGGGGGACCTAGGTGCAGCTAAGATTGTACCTAAGGGTGGCCCCTAGCAGTCTGCAGGACTCCCCACCAGCCTGTCCCTGATAGCAGGGACTTGATGCAGGCAAGAGCAAAAGCAATAGGTAAAAATTACTCTTTTAAACTAGTTTACATGTTGGGTGTTTTAAGAAGAGCAGAAGACCCAGTTATTGCCTGTCTGGCCCCCTGGGCAAAAGCAACTGTCGAGAGTGTGTCTCTGTCGCGCTTGCGGTGACTGGGGTAGGAGCACAGGCAGACTGGACGGCTCTAGTGGCGTCTCTCCACGCAGGCTCCATTGTTGTCAGGGGGACAACAGAGCTGATTGCAATGGTCCCTGATAGACGCGGTCTTTTAGCTGAGGTCCAGCAGCAGCTTAGTCCCGTTACTAGAGCAGCGATCCCCTCACCCCTCCCAGGCAGGACTGGCATTGCTTCCCAGCGGTGGCTGGTGTGGTGCTGGCCCCCGCGTCCCTCGCACGGGCTGGCCGTGTTGCTCCGGTGGCGGTGGGATAGGGGAGCTGCTGGGTTTTGGTTCCTGTTGGAGCTGAGTCTGGCTTGCTCCTTTGTAATCCCGCTGGTGGCGCTGGGCTCAGAGTTTGGGGACGTGCTGCGTGTCCCCCGGCACGTCCTGTTGACTGTCCCACCTCCGTGCCCAGCGTGGCAGTGGGGAGGAGTGTGGGGCTGGGCTGTGCCACGGGCAGCAGTGTCCTGCTTGGGCCTCTCTGCATGGGCTGGAGGGTGCTGGTACATGCGCAGGCCCTGGGACGCTTTCCCCGTCCCACTGCTGTCCTCAGAGGTGAGGATGTGGCTTCCAGCACCTGACCTCTGTCAGGCTCTCCTGAAGCCACCAGGAGAAGTGGGGACCATAAAGGCTTCTGTTATTGCTGAGCCCTTATGTGCTTCCTCTGGCAGGCAGTGGCACGGGCTCCCAGCCTGTTCGTTACCCCAGATTTCAGGCCGTGCAGCTCCCTGCCGCTCCCCCAGCGCTCCGTAGGGCATGTCGCATCCAGCTCTCCTTTGCCAAGTGTTGCAGCTGCCTCCTTGCCTGCCGTGGGGCTTCCAAGTGAAGCAGCCTTGGGACAGCTTGTCTTGTCTCCCTCTCCCATCGCCTGCAGGGAACGATGCTGTTCCTGCCCAGGCGCTGGGAGAGATGGAGAGAAAGTTCAGTGCTTCCTAACCAGGCAGGGAAAGCTTGTTCCCAGTTCTGCGTCTTTCCCTTGTTTATCTTCACCCCTGGCTGCAGTGAGGGAGCGTACCTGGAGCAGCGTGCTGATCTACCGTGCAGCCACGTTAGATTTCAAAGCTGGCTCTTGCTTCGAGGTTCCCCCGTTACTCAACAGGCAGTCCCAGCTCCCTGGCCCTCTCCCGCAGCAGCTGCCTTCCCTGGAAAAGCCGGTACAGTTCTAACACGGAGCCGGTGTGCCAGTGTCCTGCTTGGCGAGCTGGTTGCTCGACTTGATCCCACTGCCTGGGCTTGGGGAAGGCAGAACATCGCTGCGGGGTGCGTTCCTCTAGCCGTGAGTCCTGCCAGGCCAGGAGACCTCGGTCATTTCCCCTTCTTTTCCCCACGGTTCAGCTGGGACCCCCTAAAATGAGGCTTTTGGAGTGGAGGGGCGGAGGGGGAGGTTGCCTGTCTTGTGGGATGTCAGTGGGAAAGTGATCTACTTCCACCCGTGCTGTCGGGGTGGGTCAGAGCAAGCATTGGACCCACGAGCACCCTAACACTGTAAAACCAGAGGTTTGTGGTTGGCAAGAGGTTTTTGGGTTGTACATAACTATTGTAACCTGTAACTTTTTGTAATTGTTTTTAATAAAAGGGTGTTGACTAGATGCATGCTCCTGAGTCTGGGTCTGCTCTACCTGCGGCCGAGTCGGGGAGGATGGGTGCTGGAGCCATCCCGGAGGTGGGGAGGGCCTGGGGAGGCTTCCCTGGAGCATCCCTTCAACTTGCAGCCGCTGTTACTTCCTCCGTGTCCTCACAAAGTGGCTCTGCAGCAGAGCGCAGCCTTCCCCCGGCACTTGTCACCGGCCTTGCAGCTCTCAGCGGTCCAAGCCTCTACGTGGCACATCAGCCTGCCGGGGTGAGCCAAGGAGCTGGAGGAAAGAGGGCGAAACCGGTGTCACTCGGCGGCAGCAAAAGTCCAGCCCAACCCCTTGGGACTGCGAGACAAGGTGATGCCCACAGTGCCTGGGGTGGTGCGGGCCATATCCTTGCTCTGTGCAAACCCTTCTCGCCCCCCACGCGGTGCCCTGAGCCACTGGGCAGCAGCGGGACAGGTCCCGGCTCCTCTTGCCTCTGTCCTGGAGCTGGGGCGAAAGCCCAGGAGCGCTGGCGCCCGCCTTGGCATCCTCCCACCGCCTGACCGGGCTCCCCAGGAAGAGCCCGTATCAATCTCGCAAATGGGGCAGGAATTAAAGTGCCAAGTGAAGGAGCTGATTCAGCATGGAGGAAGAGGTGAAGGTAAAAAGTTCAAATAAAAAAATAATAGGCTATTAGATGACCTCACTGGCAATGTGTTTTATTTAACGTGCCGGTGACGGCTTGGCAATGGCAGCGGTTACTTAGGATGCTATAAAAGTCACAGCTGACCTGTGTTCTCAGCCACCTTTATGGGCCTTTGAGGTTCTGGGTGCCCTGAGCTCTGGCATTAACCTCTTGGGGTGCCATCCCTTCCCCTGCGGGATGGGTGGCCCCTCTCCTCCCGCAACGTGCCCCTCTTGCAGGTCCCCGGCTGCGAGGCAGGCAGGGTTTTCAGGGGTGCGAGGGGCCCGGTCCCAGCTGGGCACCGCTCACCCACCCTCGGGCGTGTGGGTGGACATGTGGATGGACAGACGGACACTGGTGCTGCGGGGGTGTGTTCGATATCTGTGTCAGAGGTCCGAGACCCTTGTCTTTCACTGGAAAACTTTGTCTCCCAGGGGCACTGCCAGAGCTGGGGCATCGCCACAGAAACCACAGCGAGGGGCTTTCTTGCTCTCCAAAACCTTTGCCCCGTGGGGCTGCCTGCCCTCCCCACCGCCTCGGCTTTCGGATGCTGGAGCTGAATCGGGGGAAGCAAACAAGCAGAGAGACCCCCTGAGCCGTAACCCTGGTCCCTCGCCTCCCGAAACCCCCTCGGAGAGGCCAGACTGGCACAGCCAGCTCCTTCGGGGCGAGCTGAAATTTGGAGAGGTGATGCCAAGTAGCTTGCTGGGAGAAAAAGGCTCTATTTCCACCCCAGCTCAGAGGTGCCGGGGTGTTACAAATCCCCCCACTTTGTCCCTGCTTGCCGGGGATCTGGCCCTCACCCCTGCACACTGTATCGACCTGTGGAAACAGCCTCTGGCCCCTGTCCCACTCTAAGCTCTTTACCAGTGAATTGGTGCCACTGGGCTGGCCGTGTCCTTGGAGCTGTCACGGATACGGTGACCTGCTGGGTCCCTGATGGCACTGCCAGAGCTTGTTTCAGCCCCGGGAGGAGGGTCCCTGCTCTGCTCCTGCCTCTGCTGCGCTGGTTGCAGCTCGGCTTTGCGCAGCTGCTCCCCTCCCTGCCCATGGCTTCGCTTTCCCAAGCAGGGAGGGAATTTCCAAACCCAAATCAAAGCGGCCTCCTGCCCCCTTGCGAGTGGGGCAGAGGTTTTGGGCAGCCCAGGGGGCTGGTTGGGCACATGGGCTCATTATGTGTCCCTTTTCTGCAGCTGAGACTGGGCAGTTCATCACATGCAACCCTGCGCCTGTAGATGTTACCGGGGTTTGTGCCAGTGCCCGTCTTGTCCTGCAGCATCATCCCCCGTCGAGGGGCATCCCCGGGACACCTCGGTGTCACCCCCTGCCATCGAGCCACCAGGCATGGGTCAGAGGTAACCGCAGTCATCAATCCTCTCTTTAAAAAGCTTTTTACCACGGTTTGTCCGGAACCTGCAGGAGGGCAAGGGCTGGGACCGAGGCAGGGGGGTGAGTACCCATCATGTGTCGGGGGTCCCGCGGCTTGTGTGTGTGGGCAGGAAAGCTTATGTGGTGACATCGGTGCGGTGAGGCCCTTTCTGCCACGGTCGATGGGGACAGGGACCTCACGGCAGCCCTCACACATCCACTCCCTCCACACTCCTCCTCACTCCAGCCTTTTGCTTGGCCAGACCCGGGGTCGATGTCCCGGGCACCTCAGTCACTCTGCTCCATGCCTCAGTTTCCCCTGGGGTGGCAGTGGGTGATACCTGTGCCTCTGCCATGGCCCTGGTCCCCCCAAAATGCAGGGGGGCTGCGGGGCTCCCTAGACATGGGGATCCCTGTTCGCAGCCATAAACCTGCAGCAGGGTGAGGTAGGTGACACCGGTGTCACTGCAGGGACCGGGTCGTCCTGCACCCTCCAGCCACTGGCAAGAGAGGGGAACTGGCCAGACTGGGGAGCAGGGGCTGGCGGTGTGTGAGAAACAGGGTTGCCACCAGTGACCAGTCCTGTCCCCTTCCCAGCACTGTCCCCTGGCCTGAGATGGCCGTAGGGTGGCCGGGAGCAGAGGAGGAGGAAGAGGAGGGTGCGTGCGGGTGCTGAGCAGGAAGGAGAGCAGCAGCCGACTGGTTGTGCAGGTTTTGGAGCGGGGTTGAGTTTTTTGGTGTTGGAGGCGAGTGCTGGGTGCCGAGGGCATCGCTTGCTCCTTCCACTGTCTCCGCGTGCGGCAGTTCTGGTCCGGGGGGCTCGTGGGAGGCAGCAGCCGTGCCCGGAGGCAGCGCTGCCCGTCCATCGCGCCGTGACGGCCCCCGCAGTCACATCTTACCAGGGGCCGAGCCAGGACCAAAGCTTGGGGTATTATCCGGAGCCCGAGGAGGTGCTGACTCGAGGCCGGGGGCTGTGCGTGGGGCTGCTCCCAGGCTGAGAAACAACCCCTGTCCCGCAGGGAAACATTTCTAAATTATTATTATTATTTTCTCCGAACAAACGGGGCTTTGTAGCTGCTCGGCCGGTTGGAACGGGGCACCTGGAGCTGCTCGGTCCATGACCGAAGGTAAAAACCAGGCTGAAAGGTTTAACTCTTCCCTGCAAGCGCAGGAGGCTGCGCACAGGATCCAGCCACCGCTGCCGTGGGGCAGGTCCCACTGGGGGTCTTCTGCGCCCCCAGAGACGGGGGGACACGCTGGGACGGCCATTGCGGCGCCCAGCAGAGCATCCTCCACCCCAGCGTTGGGCTGTGCGCGGCCTCCCGGCGCTCGCTTAATTATGTGTGTGGGGGGGTGTTCAGCTAATTGCAGGGGGCGATTGATTGGTAAAAATGTCATCTTTGCCGGCCGCGGTTGCCAGGGTGACCTCGGCCATTCTCCGCTGGCGTTATCAGTTCCCGGGTGCCCGAATCCACCCACCACGTGTCCCTGTGTGCGGCATGCCGGGGTGGGATGTGGAAATCCCTTTCCTTCCTCCAGATCTGGCCCGCTGCGGCCGAAAGCAGCGAGCGGTTGCGAAAGCCCGGGGGGGCGCGGAGGTTTGGGGCTGGAGCGTGTCCCCGCCATGCCTAAGTGGCTGCTGGGTGCCGGTGCTGCCCTCGTCCGAGGGTCTTCTTGGGGGTCCAGCGCTGCATGTGCTGCCGGCGCAGAGGGAGCGGCAGGGACAGGGCAGCAGGTAGGAGACGGCAGATGAGGGCCGAAACACCGAATTTCCTCGTGGATGCTGCTCCAGGGTCAGGCACCAGCCCCGCGGGAGCTGCCGGGGATCGCCGCCGCAGCGGAAGAGCTGCCGGGGGAGAGCAGGCACGAGAGGCAGGTGATGGGCTTGGGGCATGGGAAGGGAGAAACTCTGGTTGTATTTGGAGAGAGGGATTGGGTTGATGTCAACAGTCATGATTTGGGGCTGCAAAAATGGAAAAAACTGCTCCCAGCGGGGCTGGCCGGACCCCGCCACGGTCAAGGATGGAGACGGAGACTCCCCGGCCCCAGCCCCGCTCCAGTGTGTGCCCGCTCTCACCGCTAACGTTTGCTCAGACCATTTAACCAAAATGTCCCGTCCTGCCCGCTGCAACCCAGACCTCTCCCATGCTTTATTTCAAAATGGCGCGTGCCGCCGTTCACCAATTTTGCATGAGAATTAACAATAACTCGTTAATTTGGTTCATCTCGCAGCACCAGCCCCTTGGGCAAGGGTTGGGTGAGGTTTTCCCCTCCATTTTCAGGAGGTGAGGAGCAGCCCCAGGGAAGGGGATGCACCCAAATCTGCCCCCACCGCCGCAGGTCGGGTGCTGGCCAGTATCACCCAGCACCCCGTGGGGACATGGGGATATGCGGACACGGCACAGCCGCGTTGTTTATGGACCTTGAACGAGTTATTCATGACTGCGCAGTAAATACTTTATGGACTGTCGGGCCAGCGCTTGGTTAATTGCCTCCGGGTTTCTGTGGTTAATTGCAGCGAGCAATTAATCTAATGACGGCTAACGCAGGACCACTACGGTGGGGCCTCTCTGCGGGTGTGCAGGATGCGTGCGGGGCGGGATGGAGAGCAGGGAGACACCAGGCTGGCTCTCGTTAGCTGTCATCACTAACGAGGCGGCTTCTGTCCCCAGCTGGGTTTGCAGTCCCGGTGCTGTCACCTCGGGGCTGTTCGGAGGCGGTGTGGTTCATTTGTGCCTTCGGCCTCCTCTTCCTCAGCTGGCCCCTGCTCCCACCTTCCTCGGTCTTCAAGGCACGGCCTGAGCCCCACCGAGCTGCTGCCAGAGCCCGGGGGCTTTGGGGGGTCTGAGCGCTCCGCAGTGAAACCAGCTCAGCCTCAGCGCTGCCCAAACCTGCCTGTTCTCCGCTTGAACACCGCCCCGGAGACTGAACACCCATTGTCCTCGGACCCAGTTTGGGACCCCCGTCTCTCTGCCGGGAGGGTGGCAGGGACGCACCGGCCGTGACACTGTGTCCCCTTACCCTGGCAAATCCCACGGGAACGGCTCCTGCAGCAGCAGCTCTGGGTTGTTGTGAACCAAGCCGCGCCAAGACGATAAATCAGGGCAGGTTTTGAGCCGTGCCCGGCTGCCAGCGAGGAGGGGGGAGCCCGGGGGTGCCCAGCGAGGGTGCCCCGGAGCAGGCAGGGAGAGGCAGGCAGCCGGGATGGGAGGCGGGCAGGGCAGGCAGGTCCCTGCGGAGGCCAGGACTGGAGGTGTGGCATGGGCTGGCCCCACGGTCCCTGCGTGGGGCAGGACGGGTGGCAGCAGTCCTGCTGGGCGCTGTGGTGGCAGGAGCTCGGCGGCTGCGCAGGGCTGTCGGCAGGGCTGCGGGCAGGATCGGTGCAGGTATGGGGACCCAGGGGGGGAGCGTGGCACGGCGGTGCCCCCCCGCCCCCGAAGGGCAGCAGGTCCCAAGATCTGCCGTCCTCCTCCTCCTGCTCACTTCGGGGCACCCATGGGTGCCAACTGGGACCCGAGTGGGCAGTGGGTGCGGTGGGGGGCTCATTGCCAGCGGGTCCTTCAGGGCTCTCCTGGGAGCTGCATCTCTCCCTACGGACCCCGGGGAGAAGGGGGGAGCCCGGGGCAGCCCCCCTCTAACAATGCTGCGGCTGGATGCTGGGCACGGAGGAGCGTTTCGGGATGGGGATGGGAGAACCGCCTTTTCACCTGGCATCCCATCAAAACAGGTGGAAAAATAAGGTGAGCGGAGGGAAACTCATGGCCCGGGCATGTCCTCAGAGCTGGGGAAAAAACCCCGAGAGGCTTTAATGAGCCGTGATCCACCCGGCCGGAGCGCGGGGGTGTTTCCGGCGTGACGAGGGCAGGAGGAGGCATGAGCTGGCTGCTGCCACACGCACCCACCCACCCGCTCATCACCTGGCCTCGGGCCGGTGTCACCACGGCTGTCGCGACGGGGCCGAGCCTGGGGTGATGCTGGAGCTGTGGCAACCGGGGGTTGGCGGCGGGGGGTCCCCGGGGTGGCGGGGCACCGGCTGGGGTCCCGTGGGAATGCTGTGATCAGGTAAACAATAGCAGCACTCACAAGGCTGGTTATGGCAGCACCCGCCAGCCCCGGGCAGGGGATGGGGGGTCAGGCTGGTCCCGTCCCCCCCCTTTTTTTTGTCTGGGAGGGAACAGGAGGGGCAGAAAGGCAACCAGAAACCCCCGGCCACGAGCGCTGGCTGTGCTGGGTCTGCTGGGCGCTCCCAGGGAGCCCAACACGTCTCTCACTAATTCCTGTACTGAGCAACAACTCGACATTTATCCGGAGATTTCAGAAACAAAACCGTCACAGAAACCCCGTAGCAGCGGGTCAGATCAGCGAACGACATAAATCTCCGCGTGTTTCACTAACCCAGGCCAAACCCTTGTGGCGCGGTGCCCGTTCCTGCTTAAAACTGGTTTATTTGTGTTCAGCCATGCAAACCTCCGCTAACCTAAAACTATGGTTTTGGGGGTAGAAAGCCTCGCTTTGGGTCTTGTTAGCACCCAGCAGCACCGTGTCGCTGCTTTACAGCCGGAGACCTCAGGGATCAGCGGGACGGGACGTTCCCTGCCGGGCCGGGTGAACTGGCCGGTTCATCCCAGGTATTGAGTTGGAGGAACATCCCGTGGGTTAATAAATCACTGTTGGTCTCGATGAGGTGTGGAGCAGTGGTCAGAGGATGTCTTGTACCTTTGGTCATCGCTGGCCCTTTCTGGCTCCGGGAAGCTTTGGGCTGGGGCTGGTGCGGGCTTTGGCCGCCTGCCCGCATGGCTGGGGCTGGCAGGGCACCCTGGCACCCGCTTCCAGCCTGTTCCCGCCTACCTAAAGTGCCATTTTTATTTCTAATTATTGAGGTGGTGAGTGAGGTTTGTAGAGAGGTTTCTTGGAACCGAGGTTTCTTGGATACCTCCTTGGAAGTATTTCTCCAGTGCTTTGAATCACTCTTTTTTTTTGCTTTTTTTCCCCTTTCCCCCCACTCCTGGGCTCTGGCAAGGGGCTGTTTTTCCGGCTGCCTTTGCACGGTGCTCAGCTCCACGGAGGGTCCCACATCTGCCAACCGCAGGTGCTTCATTAGCTGTACTTTTGTCTGGCATCACCCGGGAACCGGGGTGCTTTGGAGCAGATGAGCAGCACGCGGAGGGGGTAATGGCAATCACTACTGCGTACAATGGGGCTCAGAGATGCCAAGCGCAGTGGGGACATGATGGATATTCAAATTCAGGCCAGATCCTGAGCTCAAGAGGGACCTTCTGAAAGGATGACCACAGACAAAACTAAGGTCTTCCAGTGTATCTCGGGGAGACTCGGGGCCGGGCAGGTTTAGACCCTTTGATTAAAGCGATTGCACCATTTGCGGGTTTAGAAGCAGCGAGCTCAGGCAAACATCTTGGCACACATCACTGCTGGCCTCAGCTTTAATATTGAAGTCCTGGAGCAAGAAGCAAGGTCAGAAGATGCTTTAAGCAATGGGTCAGGGCCCTGAGGGCACTAACAGGCATTAATGGCCCCCAGCAGCCTCACCTGGGACCTCTCCCACACCTGCCCATGGGCACGGGGCTCAGTCCTAGGCTAAGCTTTGTTGTAGGTGGGTCTGTCTCCAGCTTGGCCATATACCTGTGCCTACCCATGGACCCAGCCCTCTACCCATGGACCCAGCCCTCTACCCATGGACCCAGCCCTCTACCCATGGACTGACTTTCTGGCTTGTCCCAATGGACCTGCCCAGCAACCACTGGGCTATATCTCACATTGGCCTTTGTCACCAGACCTGATCTTGACCTGCGTGTTGACTTCCCGACCTGACTCTGCACCTACCCCATCATCGCAAGGTTGACTGGAGATCTGGGCTCGGGGTTGACCCTGGCTGCCATCCCAGGCTCTGCCCTGCTTGCCCATGGTTGGGGACTGCAGGATGGATGGGCTGGTGAGGACTTTGCTGTGCCCTGGCCCAGTGTTGGGGATGGAGTCACTGCAGGGATGGTTACCTCCACCAGTATGAGCCAAGGGGTACTGGCTGGTTTAGAGGGGTGTGAGCAAGTGGCTCAGTTTTCCCCGTTCTAGATACCCTAAGGTTCATCTTGTCTCCTGTTGGATACTCCCTGCGGTGCAGGTACCTCCGTTTAGCCTATATCCCTTGGCCCATTTGTGGTCCAGGAGGAGGAGGTACCCCTGCGTGGTCGGGGGAGCCCACCCCTCTGTTAGGAGGAGGCAGGGAAACGTGCCTGCCAGGAACAGGAGATGGAGGGCAGTTTGGTGTCCCCCCCGCCTTGGCTCTCTGCAACAGCCAGAATTGGCTGTCTGCAGGGAAAGATGTCCCAAGCTGACAGGTTCACTGGGCCAAGGACATGAGTGGGATCACAGGAGGGAGGAAGATTTGCATTTCTCTGTGTCAAATCCTTTGCCACCTTATTTTGCCCAAACAAGGTGTGAACAGCCAGTCTGAGCACCAAGGGGCTTCTGTGCAGCTGAGTATGGAAGAAATCGCATCCCTCCAGGTATCCCTGCTCTTCCTGCTCCCTCTTATCTGTGGGACAAATGGTAGTTGGAGCCGTGGGACATAGCACGAGTGTCCCACCATGCAGCTCCCTGCAACCCTTCTTCCTTCTCAGCCATGCTGTGAAAATACAGATGGGCTCCAAATGTGCTGAGTTCATGGGTGTCATTTAGGATCCAAGTACAGTGACAAATGTCGAGTCCTTAGTGGTAAAGAAGGATGATGTTGTGGATCAAAGGGTTTTTTGGGCAAGCTCTTGGACGCAGGGGCCGAGGTGCTGCCCATGTTGCTGCTCAGAGTCTCTTTGACCTGGGCTGAGGTGACAGCTCTGACAGCTCTGCCCCAGCTGGTGGCATCTGAGAGCGTCTCAGGGCAGTGTCATGTGTCGGGGCAAACCAATATCAAATTTGCCTTGTGCCACGAGGAGCAATAGGAAGAGAAGTAGACGCTTCGGTGAAAGAATGGAAAAAAGAAGTGATCAAAGGAGTGAGATAAAAAAATAATGGCAGGGACAGACTTCTGTGTGGGATTATTTAATAATAAGGTAATTAATGCTTTATACCTCACTGACTCCTTTCATACAAGGATCACAAAGCGCTTCACAAACATTAATTAATCTTCCCTAACATCCCTGCAGGGAAGATCACCGAGTTACTGAGCATAAGGGAAACCTTGTCACTGATGAAGGTGGCTGCTCTCTAGGCATGATGGATGCTTGGGTGTGATAGCGGGACGGGGAGAGTTTCTCTTCCTTGCTGATGACTTTGAATAATTTGCCATAACTTCCTCAGAGAGGAAAAATGTCTTTGAGTTGTCATGGGCAGCTGGGACTGGGCAGAGGCGGGTCTGAAAGATGACCCACACTAAAGCCGTTGAGCGTCCCTGAGGACATGGAGCAGGCAGGGGTCTATCCAGGCAACCCCCAGCGCCAACACCCACACAAGGTTTGAGTAAGCGTAAGGCACCCGTGAAGGGCAAAACTGTGACTGTTGGAAAAAAATGCCAGGGTGAAGTGGATTTCAATTCAGATCTGAGCTATGGCTGGTCCTGCAAAAGGCAGGGCAAAGAACCTCAGGCATCAAAGGGAGAAAGATGTTTTCTGATGACAAACATTCAGCCTGATGTCACTGACCTGTGACATTCAGATGGCTACAGAGGACTGTGTGTCAGTGTGGGATTTTATGTCTCCAGAGTAGTAAAAATGTCTAAGTTAGTTTGTGGCTCCAGGAAAGACACTCATCCCCAGCTGTGCCAGAAGAGCGTCCCTTCTGCATGATGTCCTGCTCTGGAGAGGTGGAGGGCCCACCTTTGGGATGTCGGAGCATCCTGGTGGGATCACGCTGTCATTGCTCAGCTTTGCAAATATCTTTGGTTGTCCCTGTTCCTAGATCCTGGTAGCAGTGCCAGCATGGCTGCGCAAGACCCAGACTCAGGCTGCCCGCATGGAAAGAAGCAGCTGCCAGGTCAGTGAGCAATGGGTGTGTTTTGGGGTTTTTTTCTTTTTGTAGACAGTTTATGAGGAAGTTGAATGCGGGATAAGGTTGTGAGATGGGGAAGAAGCAGATTTGGGGTGAAATGGTCTGGAAGGATTGGCAATCAGCTGGGGTGCAGGAGTTGGGAAACATGGCTGGGATGTCCCTTGCTTGGCAGTATCTGCATTGGGATTTCATGCAAAAATGAAATTAAGAGAGGAACGACCAGCCTTCAGAATAGCAAAGACTGTGCTTGGAGGAGTCATCCTTCACCTGGCCTGATTATACTGTTAAACCAAAACCTGAGCCCAGCTGGTTAGCCTGAGGCTCAGAGGGGAAGTGTGCGCAGCAGTCCTACATCTCTGGAAGCTTCTGGCCTCCTGCCCCCTCTGTCCACTCTGCGACCCAGCTGACCCCAAAGATCCAGCTCTGTCCCACAGAATCACAGAATCACTGCAGTTGGAAAAGACCTGTAAGATCATCAAGTCCAACCACCAACCCAACCCCACCATGCCCACTAAACCATGTCCCGCAGTGCCACATCCACACATTCCTTGAACACCTCCAGTGATGGTGACTCCACCACCTCCCTGGGCAGCCTCTTCCAGTGCTTCACCACTCTCTCAGTAAAGAAATTTTTCCTAATATCCAGCCTGAACCTCCCCTGGCGCAACTTGAGGCCATTTCCTCTTGTCCTGTCCCAGTTGAACCTCCAGCTGCTCTCAAGGTGTCGGTACACTATGGAAAGCCCATCTTGGCAGCAGTGGGTCACCATGAGCCTAGTGGTACCATCACTGGTCCTTGTGTCCTTGGAGGCTGGAGGCTGAGGGCCAGGGCCTGGCTCTGATGAGAGCTGGTGGATATCCACTTGCTTTTCCAGCTTTCACCTGGGAGGTGAGGGCCAACGACCGAAACTACCACATGCAGTTCAAGAAGAAATTTGCCTTCTGTTTCACCAAGAAGAAGTATGCGGTGAGTCAGCCTGGGCCAGTCCTGGGCCATTTCTTTACTCAGCCCCTGATTCCTGAGCTGGTGGTGGTTGGGGGTGGCATGAGAGAGGTGCTGCAGAGTGATCTCCAGTAGAATGGAGAGGCACATACATAATCCTGAATGAAGAGGAAGGGGCTGCTCTCTGCCTGGTGTCCCAGATGCCCTCTGAAGCTGTCAGACAAGGAGCAGAACTGTATCAGGATACTTTTTAGTCTGATGGTCAAATCAAAAGAAAGAATTTTGAAAAAAGTTTTGATTGAACAAAGCCAGATTTTTTTCCCAGCTGAATAATGACCATCTTGTTGGGGCTCAGCTGGGTATGCTTTAGATGATCAGAAGCAAAATATTTTGTTTCAATTTTAAGTCCCTTTGCTCTAATAAAAATTCTTTTTCCTTATGGCTTTTGTAAATTTTTAAAGGCATCTCTTATGCCATAAAAAGTTGAGAAGTCCTAAAAATACCAGAATGTTTCTGGCATTTTCAAAACACATCCTTGATTCCATGTGGCTGAATTCCTGCTGTGGCTTTGACGTGCCTTTCTTCTGCAGGGCAATGCCATTAAGACAGCCAAGTACAACATCTTTACCTTCCTGCCGCTGAACCTCTACGAGCAGTTCCACCGAATGGCCAACGTCTACTTCGTCTTTGTCATCCTCTTACAGGTGAGGTGGACACCAAGGTAAGAGCAAGTGTGTGAGAGACTGCCTAGCAAAGGAGGCTTGTCTGGTGTTTAGAGTAGGGGACGCTGGTCTAAAATGGTGTCAAGGATGCTGCTTTTCAGTGGTGTTCACTGTCTTCCATGAACTCTGAGGGGTTTAACCTACGTTAAGTTTGATTACTTTAAACTGATTGGATTTGGATGTAAGATAAGCTTATGTAGACCATGCTTAAACAGGAATCTTACCCTCCAAATTCAGCGACCCACATGCATTACATGCATCCAGTTTAAAAAGAGATGGAAATTCAACAAAACAGTTCCACGTAGAGATGTTGATTTGATTCATCTTAGGCAGGTTCCTGCCATCCTCAGGTGCTGGCTGGAGAGGGGAGCTGGGGGCAAGGGGGAGTTACTCAGTCACCTAAAGTGTCCCAAGGTGGGATGAAAGTTGTGTCAGTGGTGTAAAATCTTCCTTCTCTAGACCTTCCCTGAGATCTCCACGCTGCCCTGGTACACTCTGCTGTTCCCCCTGAGCTGCCTTCTCACCATCCGGGGTCTACGAGACCTGATCGATGACATTGTGAGTATGGGTTGGAGCGAAAGGCTGTGAGTGTTTAGTGTAGGTCCCGTAGGGGATGGGCAGCAGAAAGGGCCCCTTTGCTGTGGGGTGAGCTGAAAAGCTTGGGAGTTGCTGTCATTCATCATTCCTGAGGTACCATCAACTCTACCATGTCCAAAATGCTTTTTTTCTTTCCCTTGGGAAGGATGTGACTGGCCGGTTGCTTTCCTTGGGGTCTAGACCCCCATCTCTGTCATCTTTAATATCTTAACCAATGGCTATATTCCCAGGTTGGTCCCCAGAAATACCTTCGGGGAATGTTGCCTCTATTCATCAGAATACATCTTCTGATTGCTTCAGAAAACAGATCTTGCCCTGGGGCTGAGGATGCAGATTGTGGAATTTAAGAGGGTTGTTTTCATGGGACAAGGAAGTCTGCCATGGCCCATCCTTTTCTTTTGGCTGCTTTTTTTTCCTCTCCTCTGTGCAGGGCCGTCACCAAAGTGACAGAAACATCAACAGCAGACCATGTGAAATCCTGTCTGGGAAGAGGTGAGGGGTTTTGGGAAGCTGTACCCACCTTTTCCAGGCCTGTGTGGAACAACAGGTCATCTGAAGTGCTGAGCATCCTTGAGCATAGCAGCTGAGAAAGGTTTTGGTGGGAATGTCCCTGACTCTGCAAACTCTCATCACCTTCCAAAATCTGCTGCAGGTCCAGCTGTTCCCCTGTAGGAATGACTGTATCCCAGTCACAGACAACAGGTCTAAAAAAGCCCTAATTTGCTGTGATAAGCTGGGAGGAGGGTCTCCTGGCCACAGAAGTTCCTCCAAGTCTTCATATCTAACCCACGGAGTCATATTCCTGCTAAACACCGGTCCAGGGAAGGACCAACATTTCCCACCTGCGGCCAGGGGGCTGAAAGTCCCTGCCACCTCTAGGTACGGGGGATACGGATGTGACAAATGGGTCCTGTGCCATCCTCAGTGCCCAGCCATCCTTCGGTCATGCAGATGGTACCATGGTGGCAGAGGAACAAACAATCTGGAGACCCCATTCATGCAAGAAGCTGGGACAGACACAGGCTGGTCCAGAGGACAGAAACAGCCGCGGCCCCCATTCCCACTGCTCTGCAGGGATAACAACTTCCCTCCTAATTCTCCTGCAGCTTCCGCTGGCAGAAATGGCGTGACATCTGCGTTGGAGACATCGTCCGCCTGCGTAAGGAGAGCTTCGTCCCGGTGAGCGGGGCCCCGGAGCTGGCTGCATGCCAGGGGCAGGAGGGGGGAGTTTTGGTGAGGAGGGGCTCAACCAGGTCCTCTCTCCCCCTTTTTGCTCTTCAAGGCCGACATGCTCTTGCTGTGCAGCTCAGAGCCCAGCAGCCTGTGCTACGTGGAGACTGCCGACATTGACGGGTGAGGAGGGGGACAGGGGACCGCTATTGCCATGGGGGGAAAGGGGCAGAGACACCTCAGCCAACGACTGAAGCCTCCAGTCTTGGGGACCCCCTGGCATTGGGGGGGGTCAGGCACGCTGGGAGGGCTGCAAGTCCAGCAGAAAGCATGGGATGTGGGGGATCCTCAAAAGCTAAACCTACAGACACCCCAGAAATGGGTTTTGAGCCCCTAATTTTGAAAATGGGAAGCCAAAAACACTTTTGGGGCTTCCACAGAGCAGCTGGTGACCTCGGGCATCTCTCTCCATCTCTCGGCTCCCTCCCAGCCACACCGAGGACAGCAGCTGCCCGTCCCTCCCGCCTCCGTCTGCAGGATGATTTAATGGCAGGGTCTCTGGGCCAGAGCTTCCTCCCTGCATGAGTGCTCGATGTCTGGCATGATAGGGCCCTATCTCGCTTTTCATTGCCATCACTCATGTAATCACCCGATAATTAATGGCCATCTCTGTCCCATGGGTCTGACAGCAGAATTAACAGCTCTGTCACCCTGCAGGGTTGTTTTATTTTTCCCTCCCTGGCTCTTGTTCGCAGGGAAACGAACCTGAAGTTCAGACAAGCTCTTCTGGTCACTCACCAGGAGCTGGTGAGCGAGGAGACAATGGCCACCTTTGATGGTGAGTGTCCCGGACTGGCGAGGATGCGGCTATCCCACTGGGATGGGATCGGTTCAGCCTCAAGAAGCCTCTGTCCCCTCAGGCACAAAGTGCCATCAGCCTAACCAGAGGTTGCACTTGCTCCTGCCTGCAAGGCTGGAGGGTGGTTCATGCTGAGAGACCTTGCACGGAGGCCCTTCCCCAGCAGAGTGGCTCTGTGATGGGTCCATCGGAGTTGCGCACCTTGGCCCCACAACGGATCTTGATTTTCCCACTAGAATCAAGTACTTGGCTCCCAAACCTGAGCTCAGACTGTGAATTTTTTCCCCTTTGGTCCTCCACAGGATGCAGACTTCCCTCTCAGAGGCTCTGGGGATGAAGGGGGTTGTGTTTGTACCTTGTCCAATTTTATAGCCCAGTGCGGTTTCTGGACTGAGCACCCTCCCAGCACTGCAGGGTGGCCCTCTGGCTTAGCCAGACCTTAATTTGAGCCATCCATATCCCAACTGCACCTGGAGATGCCCTGGCAAAATCTGAAGCTCCCCTGAGAAGCCCCAGCACCCCTCTTTGGAGGGGGCAAGCGTGGCAGGAGGGGAGGAAGGACCTCTCATTTCCCCCAAAGCCACTACCTGAACCATGCCTTCTGCTCAAGGGAGAGTGACCTGTGAGGAGCCCAACAGCCGCATGCACAGCTTCACCGGCACGCTGGAGTGGAGGGGCGAGACCTACTCACTCGACAGCGAAAGGATCTTGCTGCGAGGCTGCAAGCTTCGCAACACCGATGTTTGCTACGGCTTGGTTATCTACGCAGGTGAGTGCCCAGGCCCAGATCAGGAAAGGCAGAAAATACCCAGGTCCCCGGGGGTTTTTTTAAGCTGCCCAAGCACTTCTAGCATCAGCAGGTCCCATTCTCAGCTGGTACAAAGTGGGAAGACCTGCTGCTCTAACCAAGCCCCCAGAAATGTGTCCCAAGCTTTGCTGGTGTTGGGCTTGCCGGCAGGGAGATGATGTGGTGGTACCAAACATCCGCTTATCCCAGGTTATATTTGAGCTGCATCACGTCCTGGATCCATTTCATTTTGTGGCCTCCTGCACGGATGGCTCAGTGCAGCTGAGAGCTTGGCCATGAGTAGCTGTGGGTAGAGGGGTGGGGTAAGATCTGGTGTAAGCAGCACTTCGAGTGTGCAGCCACGGCTTGATTAACCACTGATCAAGGGATGCGGTCCTCTGAAGTCTTCAGAGGTGGGGAGATATTGTTATGGAGGAAACCAGCATCACTTAGCTGCAAGTCAACCTTCTGGGGGCTGTGGACTTGTGTTTTTATTTCTAAAATGTTTCTTGTCCAGGATTTGATTCCAAAATTATGAGGAACTGTGGAAAGATCAAGCGGAAGAAAACCAAGCTAGACCGCATGATGGACCGGCTGGTGATCATAGTGAGTGTGGTGCAAACACCTCCTGTGCTGGTCCACCAGCCTCCTGGGGTTGCTCACGAGTCTTCTCATGAGAGGCTGCTTGCTTGGGTGATGCTGATTTTCTTAAGCTTGCAATATTTTGCTCAAAATATCTTGGGTTTAACATGTTATGGGCAAATACCAAGTGATGTTCCCAGGAAGTGGCAGTTGCTGGGTCTGAAGCAGTCTGCGTGGTGGTTGTGTTGCTTAAACCCTGGACCCTGGCGGCTCTGAGCCCTCAGCGGTAGAGCAGCCCTTCAGACCAGGGAGCTGGAGTATTCAGGATCTCCAAGCGCTCTTGGCCTGCTTTATTCATCCGTAACGATGCAGGTCTGAGGAAGCGGTTTGTGCTGAGGGACCTGCAGGCTGTGGCTCAGCACAGAGTAGATGGAGGACGAGGGAAGGATGAGCCTTTCCTCTGTGGGAAGCAAAGCAGCGTGGTCATAACAATGAATTGAATGGCTCTTATTCCGGTTCCTGGTGGTTGAGTGTCTTCACTTCTCAGACTGGCCACTAGCATTCCTCCGTTTGCCGGTAACTTCAGCAGGAAGGCTGCAGGATGCCCCTTGTCCAGGGAGATGGTGTCTGAGGCAATGAGGAGGGTGGGAAAATTGGGTTTTGCTGTACGTGTGATGTGGATGTGTCAAGCTGAAATACATGCTGTGATCCTTCATCTCCGCCCAGGATAAGCTCTGAGAACCAGCTTCAGGCACAAGGACACCTTTCTGCAGGTTTACAGCTAAATGAGACAAACAGTCTGGAAGGGGCAATGGTTGGTCCTAGAAAAGAGTCTGGTGGGCTCTGTGTGATGGGCCATTCTCATCCTGGCTTCCCATCTCAGATCTTCCTGGTGCTGTTGGTCACATCGCTGTGCCTCGCCGTTGCCTCTGGGTTCTGGGCCAGGATGTTCCAGGAGAAGCACAGCTACCTCTCTGCTCTCTACAAGCACACGACCCCTGCCCAGCAGGCCTTCTTCAACTTCTGGGGCTTCACGATCCTCCTGAGCATCATCATACCCATGTCCATGTATATAACGTAAGAACAACAGAGCTTGCAAGTGATCAGCGATCCGTACCCCGCTCCCTACCCTTGGCCATCATCTGGCACATTGGTTTGCAATGGGGCTGCACAAAAGATCCAGCTGTGACCCTATGCAAGTCATTCCCATATGTTCCCTAAGCCATAAGAGGGTAAGGATGGATGGGGTGTGTATCTTACAAACATGGATTATGTGCTTTGAGATGTCAGATGAAAGCCAGAAAAGAGGTGCAAAGACACGTACTGATGTTGGAAATGGTAGACAGGCTGAGGATGAGACTGATGAAGGTGGTGTTTCCCCACTGAGCAGCAGCAGGGTGGGGAAGAGAAGGGCACAACCATTGTGAAGAGGCAACAATCACAATTTGTGCTGGAAAAAGCAGTTTCCAAACTTTTCAGCCCTTCACTGAATCTCCAGATCTATGAATTTTGTCATCAAGGGCCAGATTTCCAGAGGGAAGCCCAGTTGCCTGGGACCCAGTGGGCTCTCAGTCCAGTGTGATGAGCCTTCTGGAAACCTGGCCACGAACAATGAAAACCCCTTTGCTTCCCCCAAGCTCAGAGCAATAGGATCCAGGCGGGGAGTTCCCCTCTGCCCTTTGTTCTTGTGTCAGATCCCCAAGTGCCTCCGGGATGTGAGTAATGCAATCTCCTTCCCCAGAGTAAGTTTTCTTCTACCTGACTCCCTAGGTTTGAATTCATCTATCTGGTGAACAGCTTTTTTATCAACTGGGATCTGGAAATGTATTACGCTGTCAAGGACATTCCAGCAAAAGCCAGAAGCACCAGCCTCAATGATCAGCTTGGCCAGATCGAATATATCTTCTCGGACAAGACTGGCACCTTGACACAGAACATTATGAGCTTCAAGAAATGCTGTATCAATGGGACCATCTACGGTAACTTTTAGTGGAAGCAGGTTGGTAGGGACTCATGAGTTAGGTAAACCTTGAATTGGTTCTTTCCACTCCTCCTGGCTTGCTAGGAAGCTCGGGGCATGGGGGTTGATCTTGGTGGTCCAGCGTGTAGACAGAATATGCTGTAGGAATTCAGCATGTTCTCATCTCCCATGTTATCAGTGCTTTGCAGTCACACTTGTCTCATGTTCCCAGTGCACGGAGTCGGAGCACAATTCTGCCCTGCTAAGATGGGTGCCTGCCTTTCAGGAGATGTATCGTGCCCCAAACTCAGCTGAGATCAGCTAGGTTTTCCCTGATAAAAAAGGGAGCCTGGGGTTAGGAGCCCAGCACAGCTACATGGCAAACACATAGTCTGAGTGAGGTGGATCCCACCTGGAATAATTAGCTGATGCTGGCCCAGGTAGCTAGGACAGGGCAGGCAGAGGAGCCACGGCGTGATGGGTCAGTGAAGCCCATGGATTTTTATTTTCTGTGAAGGTCTTGGAGAGAAAAAGGAGGTTTTGCTTTTCTTCTTTGCATCATTTTCCAGTGAATCGCCAGCTTGGTTTCCAAATCTGGGCACTTTGAGGCTTTCAGGTGACCTGTGGAGGAGGCAAAGAAATTCTCATTCCCCTTTGTTGTTTCTTTGCAGTGAATGCATGTAATTGCTGTTTGCTTTTTTTTTTATGATTCTGGTTGTTTTTCCCCTTAGAAACCCGAGAATTGCCAATTCCTTCCTCTTCTTATTGCTATACTTAACTCGAGCTCTCGGCTGGCTTCTGGGAGCTGTCTCAGTGCTTAATTAGTGAAATTTAGTGAGCGGGGCAGGCCAGAGCTTTAGCGTGGAGCTCCTTTTTCCTGAGATACGTATCAGGCACTTGAGACAAACGGAGAGTGATAAAAGCAAAGAGGAGGGGAAGAAAATATCTAGCAAAGTTTTTAAAGCAGGAATAAAACCCATTTTCCCCTGCCTGATGTATCATGTTGCACCTCTGTGATAGCAGCATCGCCGTAATCCCATCGGTTTCTGGCCAACTGCAGAGTCTCCCAGGAAATGCGGGTGAAAGCTAGACCTGAATTTTTAACATTAAAAACGTGTCGAAAGTCTGAACAGTCCAAGAGCCAAATAAGTCAAACCTGGATATCCTAACGGAGCCTGGCTCATGACCGACACCGAGTAGATGCTGAAAACCTGTCCCTTTTTGGCAGTCTTTTAGCCAGCAAAAGCAGCATCCCTTCTAGAGAAATTGCTCGAAGCCCCCACTGGTGACACTCCCTACCAGCTCTCTATTAATTGAATTATTTTTATTTTGGCAGGTACAGGCACAGGCCATGAGAACAAACAGCCATCGGTGCGTAACTCCCTTCTCCCATGTAACGTGGGGCCAGATGCTGCTCCTCACCGGGGCCAAAGCCGTAGCAGTTATTGATTACACGGGCGGCAGGCCCAGCCTTTTGTTTTGGAGCACAGCTTCCTTACAGTGGGGTCCCATGCTGTAAGGGAGTGGCGTGTGTTTCCTTGGGCTGGCGAGTTTGCCGATCCTCAGCTGCCAGTAAAGGACAGCGGAACTGGGTTTATAAAATAACACAGTTCTGATTTTTATTTTTTTTTTTTATTCCCAACCTTTTTATACTCACCCTCTTGGTGTAGACAATGCAGAGCTTGGCTTACGGACTCTGATCTGGATCGGACCACGCCAGCACAGGGTTGCTGTATTGCAACCCAGCAGCATCCCCGGTGCAGAGCCCCGTGCTCGGTCTCTCTTTCGGGTGCCTGCAGCCTGCCTGTGCCTCTTGCAGGGATCGGGGTTGACCTGGAGCCACCACGGGGAGAAGAAGTTGGACTTTTGCGACACGATGCTGCTGGAAGCCGCTCGACAGGACAGCGACCCCGTGCTGAGGGAGTTCCTGAGGCTGCTGGCCCTCTGCCACACTGTCATGGTGGAGGAGAAGGGTGGTGGGTTGGCCATGGTGGTTGACATGCTCGGAGCGGGGTCAAGCTGCCGTTCAAGGCGTTGAGGTTGTGACGGCTTTTTCCATCGCCCAGCAAAGCTCTGCTGTGTGAGGAGCAGGTGGCGTGAGAGCCCGGGATGCTTTGTGCCACTGTCCTAGCATCACGGACGTGTATATTTGGGTTTGTTTTAAAGCTAATTAGTTGGAACAGAAGCACAGGGGGAATAATCCATCCCTGTCTGGGCACTTGTCCTGCCTGGGGCAATGAGCAGAACAGATGAGACAAGTAGGACTGAGTTTCCCTCGCCTGGTGACTTGGACTTTAGGGTGTCCATAGATAATGTTGGTGCTGGGCAAGAACAGGCTGTTTCAGATGTCCAAGAGTTGCTTGGCTGGGAGTCTCCTTGTCTAACCCCTACTCCTCTTCTGCAGACCAACTGGTTTATCAGGCAGCTTCACCAGACGAAGAAGCACTGGTGTTGGCAGCCAGGAACTTGGGGTACGTCTTCCTGGCCCGAACACAAGACACCATCACCATCAGTGAGCTGGGGAAGAAAAGGACGTACAAAGTGCTGGCCATGCTGGACTTCAACAGCGATCGCAAGAGGATGTCTGTCCTGGGTGAGCAGGACGGGGTGTCTCAAGGGGCCCCTCCAGGAACATGGGGGGTCCCTTCCATACTCTGCCCTACAAGGGATGGCACCGGGATGGCCGCGATTGTCTGCAAGTGGCAAGGGCTCCTAAGGATCATCCTGGTCAGCCCTGTGGTTTTGCTCACACTGATACCTTGGTGAAGGCAGCTGAGAAGGGTTTGAGCAGCCAAGAGAGAGCGAGTAAATCAGGGGCTCAGAGGAGGTGTGTGAGGAGCTGACAGTCCTTGAGGCCTGATCCCGCCTCGTGGCGGTGTAGATCTGGGGAAATTCCTGTGCTTCCTATGACCACAGGCAGAAAAGCACCAGCATCCCCCGCAGTGCCTTCTGCAGCATGGCCATTGCATGGGGACAGCGAAGAGTGGGAGCCATCTCTCTGGGTACCTGAGTTGTCCTTCCCCTCCCGCCCAGTGCGAGACCCCCGGGGCATGATCCGGCTCTACACCAAGGGGGCTGACACGGTCATCCTGGAGAGACTGCAGAGGCGAGGGCCCAATGAGACCTTCACCGAGATGGCGCTGGATGTGAGTCCCACGCCAGCCGGGGGTGGAAAGGGCTGGTGTCCCTGCTGCTGGCTTTGGGCTGGGTGTCCTGGAGTCCCCTGTTGCTCTTTCGCCCTCTGGCTTCAGGATTTTGTTTCTTCTTTCTTCCTTCTGCTCTAGGAGCCTCATCTGCATATGGGACAGGGGCTAAGAGGGCATCAAATCCACCTTTGGTGTTCTGCATGGACCAGTTGCATTACAAGGATGCTCATGGGGATGTTGTAGGATGGGGGAGGGAGTCAGAGCCCAGAAGGAGACCCTCAGACGCTGAAGTGTCTCTGGCTCTGCCCATCGGAGCATCGTGGCTGGCTGGCCTGATGCCCTGGTCCCCTGTGAGAGCCATCCTGGTCGAGGGAAGGGAGACCTGATCTCTCATCTCTGCAGCGCTTTGCAGAGGAGACGCTGAGGACTTTATGCCTGGCCAGCAAGGAGGTGAGCGAGGTCGAGTACAGCGAGTGGAGCAGGAGGCACCGCGAGGCCAGCGTCCTGCTGCAGGACCGCGCACGGGAGCTGAACAAGCTGTACGAGGAGATGGAGCAGAATCTGCAGGTGGGATGAGGACAGGGTTTAGGAGGAACTGGCTGTGCTGGTCCCACAGAGGGTAGGAGTGTGGGGTTCGGCTCTCTGGGATGAGGGGGTGAAGTGTCCAACCCAACACCCACCCCCTGGGTGGGATGGCAGGTAGAGTTCCCCCCCAGGCGTGACTTTGTGACATGCCGGTAGACACTGGATTAGATATCTGTCAGGTCATGTCCACCCATGAGCAAGGACTCCTGGTTGGATCCGGGGCAATTCCCATCGCCGTATCTTGCCTGGCCCCATGTCATGACACCCACTCACTGTCCTTCCAGCTGCTTGGGGCCACGGCCATTGAGGACAAGTTGCAAGATGGAGTCCCTGAGACCATCCAGCTGCTGAAACTGGGCAACATTAAAGTGTGGGTGCTGACGGGAGACAAACAAGGTCAGTGGAGGCAACCCCAGACCCCACCAACACATTTCAGCCTCTCCTCTAACCAGGACCAGAGAAGAGATGAGACCCTGGGAGTGGGCAGCAACCAGGTTCTGCTGTTCCCTTTAATATACAATAGCAGCACATCCCACAGATCCTGATACCCATGGGGAAACTGAGGCGGGGGAAGCCATCTGCGTGATGGCACAGAGCTGGAGCACAGCCCCCAGCAGCTGCTGTCCACCAAGGGCTATTGGACCCAAGGGCTGGGGGCTGCCCTGGGATGGGGGGGCAGCACCATTGGCCGTTGACACCTGCGTGTTGCAGAGACCGCAATGAACATTGGCTATGCGTGCAAGCTGCTCACGGATGACATGGAGATCCTGGAGGAGAAGGAGATCAGGTGAGGAATCGTGACCTCCTGGTTGAGGACATTGTTGTCCCCGCTGAAGACAGCTGAGGGCATAGGAACCTGTGCAGGGTGGGCAGAGCTTGACTCTGCCAGAGATGCTTCTCCTTCCCTGTCCCAGCCTGGATGTCCATGGCCCTCATCTGCTGATGCTTTTCCAGGCCCCCCCATCTGTTTCTGTCCCTACAGCATTCTCCTCCTTGGCAGGCTTTGACCAGAAAGTGCTTAAGCTGTCTCTCCAGCCTCTAAACCACAGGCTGATTTCTGATATCATTGAGCCCTTGAGGCCCCTTCTCTGTCTCCTCTATTCCCACCACTGGGTACCAGCCCCATCTCCCTGGAGCTGACTTTGAGATGGCAAAGGCCAACTGTAGGTCTCAGTCGAAGCCAGGCAGCGTGCCCAGTGTCCTCAGCTCAGCCCCAACCACCCCTTCCTCGCACAGCGAGATCCTCGAGGCTTACTGGGTGAGCAACAACAACCTCAGGGGCAGCGGGGAAGCCCTGTGCAGCAGCCGCCTCTCCCAGCAGCGCCCAGAGGCCTCGCGCCACAAGAAGAGAGCTATCATCATCAGCGGGGAGTTCCTGGTAAGGTGGCACTTGGATGCTCTTCTCTGCTCCCTGCCTGCGTTGGCAGATCGCTCTTTCTGCCCTGGTGCTATCAAAGTCCTGGGTAGCACCAACACGTGGAGAACGTGATGCCCCTCCTGCCCAAGGGGTGGGAAAAGCCCATTTTGGGCTGGAGAATGAAGAGTGGAGAGGGGGACAACCTTGCACGGATCATTTGGTGTTGGGGAGCTTCGTCCACACCTGCCCGACCAGTCTTCTGGGATGACGCAGGCTGGCGGGTAATCACATGCTCTTCTGGTCATACTGGGACCAACTGGTCTCATGGTCACAGTGCCTGCTGCATGATGAACTTAGAGAAAACTGGGGTCACTTTTTTGTAGCATCTACAAGATTTAAGAGCATTGTTGAGGAGCTGGGGGGTCTCATGCTATGAAGGCTATGGGTGAGGTCCCAACTGCATGTGCTCCCCCCTAAGGACAAAATCCTCCACATGGAAGAGGTGCTGAAGGAGAAGAAGGGGTGGCTGTGGCAGCGGCTGGCTTGCTGCAGGGCTACGGGCTCGCAGGAGCAGGGCAGTCTGGTGGAGAAGGCCTTCGTGGACTTGGCCACCAGCTGCCAGGCGGTGATCTGCTGCAGGGTGACCCCCAAGCAGAAAGCCCTCATCGTGCAGCTGGTGAAGAAGCACAAGAAGGCCATCACGCTGGCCATCGGGGATGGGGCCAACGATGTCAACATGATCAAAAGTGAGGCTTGGGGCAGGGGGGAGTGTGGGTTTCATCCAGCCCATCCTGCTGGTGGGGAGTGGTGGTGCCCCATCTGCCTCTCCTTTGAGGTGAGGAGCTGGGAGGGGAACCCCCCCAAACCAGTTCTCCATGTTGCTGTGTGGGAGGGGAGCGAGAGGCACAGGACCAGGGCCAGGACCAGCCTTGGACTAGAGCAGGGTGGACCACTTGCTTTGCCAGTGGGGATGAACCTTGATGAAACTTCAAGCCCCAATCTGGGCAGCTGGCAGAGACGTCCCTGCCCCTCTCCAGCAGCCCTGACATGGGGCTGAGCTCTTCACATGCCCAGCCATGCCTGGCATGTCACTCCCGCAGTCGTGGCACGTGACGGAGCACCAGGCTCCCCAAAAACCTCCCCACCTGCGTTTCACACCCTCCTGTCCTCTGCAGCCGCTGACATCGGGGTGGGCATCAGCGGGCTGGAGGGCATGCAAGCCGTGCAGTGCAGCGACTATGCCCTGGCGCAGTTCTCTTACCTCCAGCGCCTCCTGCTCGTCCATGGCCGCTGGGCATATCTGCGCATCTGCAAGTTTCTCCGCTACTTCTTCTACAAGACCTTTGCTGGCCTCATGGCCCAGGTCTGGTTTGCTTTCCACAGCGGATTCACGGCTCAGGTGAGAGATGCTGCCATTAGCAGGGGTCACATCCATCCCGTGGAGTTTTGCACACCAGTGTTGCAACCCCCCTGCTGAGGACCCCATGCAGGTCTTGTGCCTGGTACTGCCTGATGGGCATGTGTCCACATCACTGTCCTGGTGTCCTTTCTCCCTTGCCCTGGTATTGGGCTGTCCAATTTTTTGGGGTTGCCTGGCTGAGATGCAACTGGTTATCTGCTTTTTACCTGTCTGGATTGGGAAAAGCACCCTGGGGACATCTGGGATGTCCTTGTGAGCTGCAGCTCAGTCTCGGATAGACGCAGGGAAAGATCCCACGTGCATTAAGCTGGTTTTCTCCAAAATGGGAGCTTTTACCCAAGGGCCATCAGTGTGACTTCACCACCACTGTGTGGCTCTGGCCCCACATCTCCATCTGCAGCACAGCCCCCCCAGTCGCTGCAGACAACGTGGGGCTGATGCAGAGCCTGGGGCAAGTCCACGGGGATTTCCCCAGAGTTTGGATGTGAGTCTCGTGGACTCACCCCGATGCCTGGGCATCCTTTCTGAGTCTTTCCAAAGCACCACTGAGCTCACAGCTGCTTTCTTCTCCCTTCTAGCCTCTGTATGAGGGCTGGTTCCTTGCACTCTACAACATTTTCTACACCACTTACCCTGTGCTGTCCATGGGCCTTCTGGAGCAGGTATGGGTTCACTGGGCTGCATCCAGCCCCTGTGCCTGGAGGCTGCATCCTCACTGGGTGTGAATTAGCCCAGCCGTCACTGCACTCCATCCACGTGGCTCTTTCTTTGTGCTGGGACGTGGTACCAAGCAGCTCAATGGGCATCTGTAGGTCACCAATGGGCCTGGGGTGCCTCTGTTCCCTGTCACCCCAGAGCAAGCGGGTGGAGGGACTCACTGCAGCTCTCCTGAAGGGTGTGTTGGGTGGGGTGGCCCAATCCTGCTTCCCAGTGTTTGTGGGAAGGGTGATGCTTAGCCCCCTCCTGGCAGGACGTGAGTGCCAAGAAGAGCCTGGAGTTCCCTGAGCTCTATGTGATTGGGCAGCAAGACGAGCTCTTCAACTACCGTGTTTTCGGCATCACTGTCCTGCACGGGGTCAGCACCTCACTCGCCAGCTTCTACATCGCGCTCTGGGCCTTTGAGGACCGCGTTGGCAGCAAGGCTGTTGGCGACTATGAGTCGTTTGCCGTCACAGTGGCCACGTCGGCGTTGCTGTCGGTCCTTGTGGAGGTGAGTGCTGGTCTGTCCTTCCCCATCCTGACTCCTGGAGACATGTTCAGGGACTACAGGTGGGCTCAGCCCTGGGCCCTCTGACATGATCAGCAGCAGCTTCGTGGCTGGGGGACGATCTCCCTTTGGGCAGAGGAGGAATTAGGGACCAGTGGCTGTATGGAAGAGGGTCCCCACATTCTCTGTGTGCTCTCCCCTCGCCCCTGCAGATCATCCTGGACACCAAGTTCTGGACAGTGTTGTCCTTCCTGACTGTCGCAGTCAGCCTGCTGCTCTTCTGCCTCTTCTCCTTCCTGACCCAAAGCATCGGTGCCTTCAGGATAGCCCCTGCCATCTTTTGTTTCCCAGGTGAGATGCCCCAGGGAACCTCATGGTTCTTCCCTTCCCCGAGCCAGGGGAGCCCATCCTGGGCTTGGTGCTACAAGCTGTTTCCCACCTTGTAGATCATCTCTTCATCACCACTTCTTGATCTTGCTGTCTTGATTTTTTACTCCAATTTAGGTGCCATCTCCTCTTTAGACCCCTCAACACCTTTGTGGGTGGGGGCCTGTCCCCTGACAGTTGTTCCCTCTGTCCTCTCCACTTTCCCTACATCACCCACCAACTTCTTGCATTGACAGACGCCAGCCGGAACGCCCTGACCGACCCTTACGTCCTGCTCGTGGTCCTGCTGTCCCTGGTGGTGAACACCATCCCCTCGCTCACCGTCCGCTTGTACCGCACCATCGCGGGCAAAACCACCATCCAGCAGGTGAGGGCTGTGCGGGGGCTGGCATGGGGAGGGGTCTGCCTCTTGCCAGCGTTGGTGTCTGGGGCTGGTGATGGGAAGGCTGAGGTTCCCTAGGAAAGCCACTGCCTGGGCTGTAGTGGTGGGACGTCACCTCTCCTTGGTGGCATCACTCAGCTGGTGGTGGTCTCTCATAACATTGGTGGCCAAGTCTGGCTCCAGGGGCCTCTCCCCAAACTGGTTCATGGCCTAAAAGGAGGCCCTGAGGCAAGAGACTTGCTCCAGCTCTTGGAGAGGGTCTGCTTTTGGCTGCAGTAAGGAACTGCCCTCCAGGATTCCCTGGAGCTGCCTCTTAGGAGGCACCGGGGTCTGGTGCAGGTCTTGGTACCACCCCTCAGCTTTGGTAGAGCTCATCCCCATCGGGGTTGTGGGTCATACCTTGCTGGTGGTACAAAAAGGTCCTAGATGAGAGCAGGGGTTGAGATTGTGCTCCAGAGCTCCGAGAGTTTTGAAGACCCCCATGAGGGTCCCTACGTTACGCATCCCATCACATCAACTCAGTCATGGTGGAGCTGGGAGCCAAGCTGTGTCTTGGTGGAGGGCGTCCCTGCTCTCACTGTGTATCCCTCCTCGGGGGGCTTGCCTGGGGAGTGGCCACAGCCCTGATTTCCCCATCTCCTTGCAGAAGATCCGCCTGAAGGCCAGGCAGGAGCCAGAGCCCTCGGTGGAGCTGCGTGCCCATGTCCCTCGTGGCTCCTTCCACCGCCGCTCCAGCTACGCCTTCTCCCACCAGGAAGGCTACGCCGGCCTCATCAGCCGGGGGGACAGCCTGCGCACCGGGGGCACCCGCAGTGCCGCCCCAGGCCTCCTGCGCCCAGAGACGACCCCAGCTTTGTCCTCTCTCCCCAGCCCCTCGGCATAGCTGCCCTGGCCGGCATCAACCTCCCACCATGCTGGGACAGGGGAGGTGCCGTCAAGGCACAGAACTGGCTGGCTCCCTCCTTTTCTGGGCATTTTAAAATCTTATTTGGATGGTTTTGAAGCGTGGGCAGCCCCTGTGGCTCCAGAGGGGCTGGTCAAGCCTGGGGGGTGCCGCTCCGGGTGCTGAGCCCTGGGATGTGTCCTGCCAGCAGCTCCATCTCCCCCAGGCAGTGTGTGAATGGGCTTTGCAGGAGCCTGTAAAGCTGTGAAAACCACCAACCGAGCCACGCTCGGCCCCTCGCCCCGCAACTCCCTGGCTGGCACCCCAGCCCCCTTCCCTCTGCTGAGCCCCCTCGGAGCTGGGGCTTCCTCCTGCCCGAGGCTGATCCTGCTCCAGGTTGGACCCACAAACAGCAACTCTGCTGCCCCAGGCTCGTTATTCCACCTCTGAACTAATAAAATGCCCTGATGCAAGATCAGCGGTGGGGCTGGGTGGCGGGTGCAGCCCCTCGCCCCTGCTCGCTCTCTCCCGCGCTGGGGGCCGAGTTGCAGCAGCTGCACGAAGACCCTCGTCTTGTTTTCCCATGGCTGCAAGGAGCGCAGGGCAGAGCCGACCGCCCTCCCCATGCAGGGCTGCATCCGGCGCCCGTGGCTTTCACATGCATCTATCCAACAGATCAGACTCAAGCGGCGTAATTTTAAAATGCCCCCTGTTTTCTGGGGGAGGACCTATGTATAATTGATTACCTGCAGATTTTCTTCTCCCACCAAACCAGCCCGGCTTCTTGCAGCCTCTTCTCATCACTCCCCGACGTTTCCACCTCCTTGTCTTTGCCAGCTCTGCACAAGGTGCTCACGGTGGTGGTGTCTGCTATGTGCCATGTCCCACATATATCTCCACAGCAGTCATGTCCCGCTCCCCCAGGACTGATGTCCCCATCTTTGGGGACAGCTTGTGGCTGCAGGGTGTTCGCTGCAAAGCCCTGAAAAGTACTTTTGGGGAGAGGGCAAAGCATCGGGGTGCCATGCATCAGCTCTGCCCAGCAGGCATGGGAGGACACGTCCTGCAGAGCCGTGCTTTGGGGACATCAGCAGCGGCTGCTGGAGAAGTTGTGTGTGAACAACTGACTGGTGACCGGATCACCCTTTTTATTGTTTTTATTTTTTAATTAAAAGGACTTTAGCTTTTCTCTTGTCTCCTGTAAATCTCTGCTACGCCACCAAGGGAGAAAGCTACACAGAAGGGTCCTGTGGTCCCTCAGTGTGTGCCACCAGCTCTTTGCCACCCGCCAGCACTTGTGCCATGGCAAAATGCACGGTAGGACAAGATATGGGGTAAAAAGATGAATAATTAAATCAGCCACAGGGGCTTGGACCTGCCTGGTGCACATATGACTTGATGGGTTTGTTTAACAAGTGCTTTGGCCTCATCTGCACCGAGTTTGTGAGAATTAAAGTGTTTTCTTTGGGCTCTGGCCAGAAGGGTGCTGGATGGTGCCAAGAAATAAAAGAAGTATCTGAGGCGTCCTCTGGGAAAGCTCTCACCCATGCAACTACCAGGTGGAAAACCGTGGGGTGGGGGGAACCTTTCCCAGCTGCCGGGGCATGATCCCCAAATCTGCCCCCTTGATGCTCTCAGGCCAGGTCTAGGGAGAGGAGCTGAGATGGTTAAAATGGGGCTACCCCTCCCAAGCAGCCCTCCTCCTGCCCGAGCAGCTCCCGCGCTGCAGAGCTGCATCAGGAGGGAACTGACCCACGAGCATCACCGCGGGATATACACACACCCCAGGGTGAATGACTAGAAAATAATTTATTGAAGAAACAGAAAGCTGCAGAAATACAACACAGTCATGACCAGTAGAGGATGAACAAATAGAGATTAATTCTTTTTTTTCTCTTTTAAAACCTGTTGACAGGCTGGAGTTAAGTTTCCTGGTAACTTCCCCTGCATGAGTCGTTGCAAAGAACAAGGAACAAACTCCAGAGCACACAGCACAGTTTGGATAAAGTGCCTGACACATAAGACTCTTTTTTAATATTTTTTTCTTTTTTAACGTTTGTAAATAGCTTAAACAAATATAGTTGCAAGACACAGAGGAGTAACAATTGCATTTCACTGTAGAGTAAAACCTATCCCATGAGAGTAACAATGAAGCAGCAGCAAAAAACCAAATTCAATTTAATTAGAAGGAAAAAGTCATTTAAAAACTCAGAGATGCGGCCCTCGGACCGTGCGGGACGAGGGCGAGCGTCGTCTATTGCTATACAGAAAAATGAGCAATGTTTTCTGGAGGTGGCTGGACTGGCAAACCCGAGGCTGCGGGTTCTTCCTGGCCGGGATTAATTCTGTCTGACTTCTTTTTTTCCTTCAGAAATTTAAGGGGAAAAAGAAAAAAAAAAAAAAGAACAAAAACCTGAATTTTGTTCTTTGCATTTTTAATTTCCTCTCTTTAAAAACCCCAAACAAAGAAAGACACAAGAGGAACCGGATTCTGCGTGGCAGCGTTTGCAGGTCCAGCCCCATCGCCGGCTGCCAGCGCCGCCTCCGCTGCAGGTGTCCTCTGAGACAAGGGAAAAGGAGCCGATTTAATGCTGGGGATGCACGGTGGTGATGACGGTGGCCGGCCGGTGCGGTGCCGGCAGCCAACCCAGCCCAGCGGCATCTTCACGGTGCCCAAAGTGGGTTGGGGAGAGAGGTAACGAGGAGCAGATCATCTTCCCCACCCAGACTTCGGATGCTCAGGAAAAGGGATGAATGGTGATTTTTTTTTTTTTTGCAAAGCCATTTCTCAGCACAGAGAAACGTCAGCTCCTGGCCCACTCTGTGACAACGTCCCGTCAGCGGAGCCGTCGTTAGAGCAGGAAAAGCTCAGCTCTGGCTGTGCCTTAGCGGGGTGACAATGGCTAAAACCCAGCCAGGTGTCCCCAGGAGCCCACGCTCCTCCTGCTTGCCCGGCGGGATGGGGACAGCGCTGCCCCGCTGCCAACGATGGGTTTTCAAAGCACAAAAGCCATCAGTGGAAAACTTCCACCCAAGGTAGAACTGGAGTGCCTGGGGGGCGTCACGGGTAATGAAATGACCCAAATCCCTGAAAACTTCCACAATTGAAGTAGGACACGGTGGCCAGACTGAACCAGCAGGTCTCAGTGGGAGATCCCGGGTCCCCTCCTCTTCCTCACCCTCTGACCGTCTGCTCTCCATCGCCCTCGGAGCTGCCCTTGGGGCCCCGGTTTTCCTCCTGCTCCCCACAGCACAAAAACGCCCTTCGGGGCAACCCTGGTCAAGAGAATTGTCTTTAGGACAGAGCTCAGATTGTCATTACCTGCAGGGAAAAAAAAATCTTTGGTATCGTGGCAAGTTGCTCCTCAAGGCATTTTGGTTGATGTGGGCAGCAGGCATGGCCAGATCCGGTGTGGGGCAGGGCTCAGCCTGCTTGCGGTTGATCCAGTGAGTCCTGGTGGGCTAAAGGACATGGGAGAGCGCTCGGCTCTTGGCTTCTCTGGGGTTTCCCAAGCCACTCGGTTCATGGCCCATGATGGAAACCAGCTGGTCTCTGTAAGGTCCAAGGACTTGTGACCGTGGGTTGCATCCAAGCCTGGTGAGACCTTCTTGCGGTCGGAAATGAGGTCTTGGCCTCCAAGCACCAAAGCTTCTCACGCTGGAAAAGGTCTCGTAGGAGGAAATGGGACACGGGAGGGATGCAGACCTCCCCACAGGACAGAACAATTGGTTAGTAGATGAATGGTGCTGCTGGAGTAAACATAATCTCTTCCTAAAACCCAGGTCCTCTGCCAGTGGGTCCCATGTCTCCCACCACCACCTGGTACTGAGCATCTCAGTACTGGCCGTGAAGAAGGCGAAGGCTGCAGGGACACCGCATTAGACAAGAGATGCAGATTAAAAAAATGCAACCCTACTTTGCTTTTGGGAGCCACTTTGGTGGGGCCTGAAGAAGCTGAGATCTCTTTCCTCGGGGTGGGCTGAGCTTTGGGGCCAACTCTAGAGGCGAAGGATGGAGTGGTGAAGAGGCTGGAGAGGGCTGAGGAATCAGCATTTGAAGGTAAATGCTCTGATAATGGTGGGGAAGAAGAAAGAAGTAGGTACCACTGCCTCCTCTGGGCCCCTATCACCTTCCTGACTTCCAAAGATGTGACTCCTTACTGCCTCTCTCCTCCCGTCTTTAAGCAAGGAAAGGAGGAGGAGCAGGTGGAGGAAGGAGCAGGGGATGCATCCCTGTTTGGGGGGGCTCTCTGGACATTTGCAGAAAGCTCCCTGGCTGTCTAGGGCAGGCAGGGAGACCTTCGAAAGTCCCCTGAGACCTGCGGTGGGCTGTGGTCCTCCAGGACCTCTTCCACTTCTTCTTACGCCTTCAACCAGAACGGGTGCCTCCATGCAGGGTGAGAGCCGGGCTGGGTGGCACAGGAAAGCCGGGCAGGGGCAGACACTGTGCTGGGTGGTGCCTCTCACCCGGACCACATCCTTGGGAAGAAAAACCTCAGAAATGGGTCGCTCCAGTCCATCCCTAGGTCCGGTTGGGCGTTGATGCAGCACCATCTTCAGGGCCTCTTTCTATGCAGGGCAAGGGCAGAGGCAGGTCAGTGAGGTCACCCCAAGGTACCGTACCGGGACGTGGGAGCGTCACCTGGAAAGGTCTCAGCCCCGGGGGGAGGTTTGGGGTGCCCGGGGGTTGTTTCCCTTGTCTCAGAGCACACGAGGAGCCCCGTGGCTTCGCCGGCTCAGGTCATGACAGCTGATTGTCTCTCCTTCTCTCGTCTGCACTTGGGATTTGACCCACAGAGCTGGATAAAGCAAAAAAAAGAAACAACCAAAAAACCAAACCCAAAGCATGGCGAGGAGCTGGACCCCACGGCGGCAGGTGGGACGGGTGGGCACACACACCGGGGTCCAGTGCCCCAGATACCCTTACCCTGTTCGCCGGGCACGGGGCCACGCCGTGCGCCCCGTCCTCCCCGGGGGTCCTCCGAGCAGCCCCCTGCCTCCCCACATCGCTGCCACGTGATTTTCAGGGTGAGGAAAGGAAGAAAAGAGGCGAAGGAAGAAACCAAGGGGATAAACGACGACTCTCCCGTGGTTGCGTGAGTTGGAAAAAAACGTGATCCATGCAGAGAAGTCCTCATCAACCAAAAACTCGTGGACAAAAAAAGCACAGTTTGTCCCCTCCCGCTCCCACCCGACCACCCCTCCCCGAATAATTATTACATTACTTCAAGAAAGAGTATATTTTTTTCATGCATAAATCAAATTCTCATCTTGTCTTTTTTTTTTTGTCTTTTTTTTTGTCTTCTTTAAATTACATTTGAACACAGAACACATATAATAAATACTCTTGTACGACATGACTCAGAGAAAAGTAACACATCTGAACGCAAAGGTATCATCATCATTATTAGTTTTTCTTTTTTTTCTTTTTTTTTTTAAAAGGACTTGTTTAAATATGAAATCTGTAAACTCCAAGGGTCCTTTTTTTAATCTTTCTCTCTCTCTTTCTCTCTCTCTTTCTCTCTCTTTTTTTTTAAATCGTGAAACTATCCCGCTTTCATTTCCTTAACATTCAATATGTCTCCCATTGAACGCGTCAAAGAAATAAGAACATGCCGTCTTCTGCAAAATTATAATTTAACAGTATAAAGCTTCAAGTCACAAATTCCAAAAACTAGCTAAGTAATTTTTTTTTTTATCACATAAACTATACATTAAATATTTTGAGGTATTTCAGAGAACATTGTCAAAGGCTTGTAAGGTCTGTGCTGGGTGGAAAAGAAGGCTTTCTCCTGCATAGAGAACGTCTTTGGTATCACAAGCCATGTGGGTATCAGGTAGAAGTGGGGTGGCTCGGCCACGGGGTTGGGCAAGATCTGGCCAAGGCAGTAGTGTGGAGGGGGAGCAGGGGGACGGGGAGGCGATGGGGTGCGGGATGCTCTGACCTGCTCTGTCAGGTTGCCCAACATGATGGGGGTCCCGGCCGGGCTTGTTGTCGCCAGGGCGGGTGGCCCTGGGCAAGTTTGGTCCAACTCAAAAGGAGCCACCTCAGCCGGAGCCTGAACCAAGTAGGTACAATTCAACCCAAGATTTCCCTAAACTAGACATTCTGGAGATTGCTGCGGAAGAGCATCTTCTCCGGCGGGTTCTCCCGTTGCCTTTTGCTAAAGCTGAGCGGCGGAGTGGAGCGGACCCAGCTGCACCCATCTCCCCCAACAAGCCAAAAATGCCCTTTTGGGGACTTGGAAACGATTTCTGCTGAAAGGTTTCACAGCTCCAAACCGTTCCCTACAGGAGGGGTTGGGAAAAAGCCCAGGGTGAGGCCTTCCACCACTCCTGCCTTCGTCTTCCCGGACAGAAATGCCACAAACCCTCCCTGCGCTACCAAAAAGGGAAAACGAAGCACAAGTCTGAGCTGAGCGAGGAAGAAACACCCCGTGATGAAACCCATGTCTTCATCTCATCGGCTTCCGTGCAGTCCCAGCGCCAAGCCAGCGAAGGACATGGCGCAAGGCCTTTCCCCAGGAGAAACGCCCCACAGAAGGGACCCAGACACCAGGTCAGTGCTCCTGGGGCAAGGGGGGCTGGATGGAGGGACCCTGGGGACCACGCCAGGTTGGGGGGCACAGGGACATCTGAGAGGGTGGCATGCCGGGGAACCAGCACCCCTCCTGCAGCGGGAGGCAAGGGGGATGTTTTCTCTTCAATTAGGACAAGGGTTGGGTTTCTTTCCTTCATCCCAACACCCAAAGACTACAAGAGTTGCCAGAATCCGACCCTTTGGAGAGCTGAGGTAATAGTGAGTCTTTAGGATCAAAGCAGAGGAGCAAAGAAATGGCCACACACCTTTGGTACAAGAAAAAGGCACTCATCTACCACGCTGCCATCCCGGAGTCGCTCGCTTGCCTTCTCCCTCGCTCTCTGGGGACGGGGCTGGGGGGGGTCTGGGGGCAGCGAGAGGCTCTCGGCCGGGGTGGGGGGCTCTCGGCCGGCCCGTCTGTGGGGAGCAGGGAAAGTGGCGTTTCCAGCACAGACCAGACAAGGCAACAAAATCTTTGGTATCAGACGTGATTTTCAAATCACAAAAATTGAAAACTCAAGTGAGGTAGCCTTTATTCTCGGGTTCTCACTAGAAATGTCTTTTGCATCCTTGAGGGCCTGTAGCATTTACTTTTTTTTTTTCTTTTCTTTTTTTTTTCTTTTTCTTTCTTTTCCTTTTTTTCCCTTTTTTTTTTTCTGTGTGTTTTTCACTTCCCAAACCAAGGCCCCCTTCCTGGCTTTTCAGCCCTTGAATACTACTTGATGGGGTTCAGGAATCCACCACCATCGTCACCACGTCACGACAAGACAAGAAGAAACAACGTTAGGGGAAAAAATCAGTGGCGGGGAGTGGGGTCCTGGGGGGGTGAGATTCGCTTTGCCGTTAGTTTTTGGGTTGTGGTTGGCAAAATACGCTGCGGCACCTGCCCCTTCCCGCTCCTTCCCTCTCTCCATCCCTCCCTCCCTCCCACCCTCTCTTTCCAGCAATAAATTGGTTGAGTTTGGTGTGACCGTGTACAGTTTGACACCCCCGACCCCTCCACTGCCCACCTACCCCAGGAGCTCTTTGGTTAAAGATGTCCTCTAACCCCGCCGGTGACCACGGCCGGTCAGGGCTTCGTGTGCAGGGGTTTTTCTTTCTCTCATTCTTTTGTCCTTTTTTCCCTCTTTTTTCGGGGTGCTTTTTGGGGGGTTTTTTGGTGAACACATACACTTTTTTTTTCCTTTTTTCCTTCTTTTCAACAAGGTGCCTTCCTGTTACACAACAGATCGCTCTCAAAGTAAAGTGAATCGAAGAAACCATAGCGCTAGAACACAGATGGTACTATTTTACCCGCATAAATTCAATAGTGTCCCTCTTTCTTTTTTTTTGGTTGATGGTTGGTTTTGGAGGATTTTTTTTTTTTCCTCAAGTGGTGGGGGAAGGAGGGGACCTTGCCTCCCCTCCATCCCCAAGCCTCTCCCAGCCCTTCCCTGTCCCCAGCAGCACCTCCTGCTCCTCCCAAGGACACCCCAGGCTGGCAAGGAGCCCGTGGGGCGGCTGGGACGAGGGCTGATTGTAAGGGTTTGGCCTCATGATTGCTATTTTATATGGCACAAGTCACCATCGAGAGCTCGGAGGAAACGATCGTTTTGAAGCTAGTACCATTGCTCCAGAAATTCGCGTTTTAAGGCAGGTTGTTAATTGGCACAAAAAAAAAAAATCTGGCGTCTTTTTGGTTAGTTGCCGGTCTTTGCGTTGAGATTGTTTGGTTGTGGTTTCTGTTGTTATTCCTTTTTTTGGGTTGTTTTTTTCCCTTTTGATCTCATCGGGGAGTTTTCCCCTTTCTCACACCCAGGGCTGGATTTTGCCACCAGATCCCTCGGATTTTTCTTTTCCCACCGTACACCGACGTTGGTTCCCAGGAGGGAATTTTTTTGTTGTTGGGTTTTTGGTTTTGTAATTTCTTTGGTAACAGAGAAGAAGAGGGGGGATGGGAAGGGGCAATGGTGTGTGTTGAGAGGTGGATGGGGCGAGACACAAAGCCAACAAATCTGCTTTGTCTGAGTCCATTCCTCAACCGAAAAGTGAACCAGAAATCCAGCGGTGAATGGTGGAGCCAGTCACCAGGAAAGATCAGATCCTTCACTCCAAGTCTCTCCTCCCGTCTCCTTTCAAACAATTATTATTTTTAAATACCCGATTTCTGTAGCTAAAATGTGCTTCTTTGACCTGCATGGGCGCCAGGCGACGCGGTGCAGCCGCGGTCCCCCTCCAGCCGCGGCGCTGGGGGATGCTCGGGCGCGCGGAGGCGGGCGGCCACGGCGAGGCGTCTCCTTTGCCGTGGAGTTTCTCTGGGAGGGATCCAGGGACGGGTGCTCTCATGGGTCAGGGTGCGTGTGTGCATGGGGGGCTGGGGAATGTGGGTGCTCTTGGGGGTGTCCGGGGGGACGTGTCAGAGGAAGATGCCCGTGGAGGAGACTGGGGCTGCAGGAATGCCCTCGGCCAGGTTTTCAAAACTTTCAAGGGAGAGAAGCGCCCGTATGTCAATGGCAGAGGGTCTGGCTGCCTCGGGGAACTCCGCTGCACCTCAGAGGGGAAAAAGCTTCAGCAGCCAGAGACCTGGCAGGAGCCCGGGGTCACCCTCCAGGCACGCGGGGAGCATTTTCCCTGCTCATCCCCCTTTGAACCACGGGGGGTTTGGCCCTGGTTCAGCGGGGTTGTGCCAGAGCCCAGCCCCATGACCCCACTTCTTGTATCTCCCCCACCTTTACCCCTCCACTGTGGGAGCCATGAGGGTGGCTGTGGCAGAGATGTAGGTTGTTGGGGGGGGTCAGGGGGTGCCCCTCTCCCCAAAGACCCTGGTGGGCAGGTGAAGACAAGGTTCTGTGGTCCCTGAGGACCAGGGATGCTTCCAAACAGCACCTCACCCTCTCCCTCCATCCCACATTCCTCCCCTCACTCCACAGGGGTTTCCTCCGAGCCTTTCCGGGGATGGACCTGACCTGGTTGCAAACCCTTTCCCTGCTCCACGAGCTGGGAGGACATGGCAGCAGGATGTGGCACAAGGCCTATATCCAGGGGTGACACCCAGCTGAGGGTTTGGGAGGCTGATGGACCCGCAGCATCCAAAAGCACCCACCCCGGTCGACTCGGGGCACGCGTGTGAGTCTGGGGTTGGCTTTGTCATGAGGAGGATGTCCGGGAAGGGGCAGGGAGGGCTGGGGGACATCATGCTTTGGAGAAAGTGCTTGTAGAAGAAGAGGGGACTCCGGGGTTGGTGCCTGGCTCCTCCTGCCAGCGGTTCATACACCGCCGGCGGGCATTCATGAAGAAGTTGCTGACGGTGTTGAGCTCCAAGCCCAGCTGCTGCGAGATGGTCATCTGCATCTCCTTGGATGGGCGCTTGTTCTCCTTGAAGATGGCGATCAGGGTGCGGCGCTGGAGGTCTGTGAAGACCAGCCGCTGCTTCTTGGGCTGCAGGCTCCTGTCTTTCTGCTGCTCTTGCTCTTTGCGTTTGCAAGCTAGATGTTCAAAAGAGAGAATAGGGCCATTAATTGGTGCTCACCACCCTGGCCCACTTGCAGGTTGCCTGGCTGCCTCCCAAAAAACAGGCCCTTCCCTCCAGTACACCTGCTGGATTGTTGCCCACCACCTCCCTACGCTACCTCCCTCCTCTTCCTCCCTGTGCCTCCTGAGCATCTGCTGAGATGGGACAACAGCCTCTTGCGACAAGAAAAGCCTGGATGAAGCCCATCACCTCTTCAGATGCCCAGGAAAAGCCCAAGTCTCAGCATCTCCAGCTGACCCTGGGACTAGAGACCAAGGAAACTCCTGGGCTGGCTCTGCTCCCACTGCCTGGCTATTGGGACCTGCTCCATCCCTAAATTTTGGGGGTCATCCATCAGCCTCCCTCCCTTGCTGCACTCTGGCGTGGTCTCCCTCGCCTCTTCATTGCCTCTACGGATCTCACTGGAGGACTCAGGGAACTGGTGTCTCTTGGCCATCACATCCAGCTGCCACCTCCGAAATGCAGGGAAGAGCCGGGGACAGGGATGTGAAAAGGCCGGTCTGCAACCACCACGTCCCACGGCAGACAGCCTGGAAGGACCGTTCATGGTTCCACCCGCTCTGGGAAGGGGTTTTCCTGCCTCCGGAGGCTGGAGAATAGCCTGAGCCGCCTGAAACTCCAGGAAATTCAGTCTCCCCTATGTGTCTTTGCTACCAGATCCTTTGGCACATGTGTCAGGTTGAGCCAGCACCAAATTAAAAGCCTCCCCTACAGATTTGGCTTGAGCTAGATCAGGACAGAGGTGCTGTCACCTGAGGACGGGCTGCCGGGAGCCAGGAAAGCCCTCTTGACACCGCCACGCTGTGTGCAAGGGAGGGAGGGAGGCGGGTACGCACCTTTTGGTAAATATATTAATTTTAACTGCAGGAATAATAAGTGTGCTGTTAGTGGAAGGGTTGAGAAAAGGAGCTCTTTGCTATGATATTTTTCTAGAAAATTACAGAATAACTGAGGTTGGTGAAGGCTGCTGGTCCAGTTCCTCCTCAAAGCTGTTGAGGTTAGATCAGGGTGCTCAGGGACTTCGCTGGGTCAAGATTTGGCAAGAAATGTGCGGGCACTGCAGGAGCACGAGATGCCCATGGGCAAGACAGGGCACGGATCTGGCCCTCCAAGGCTGGGGACACAACGTTTCTTCCTGAAAGTTCAGAAAAGTGTCAGGAAACTGTGGGCTAAAGACTTCGAGGCAAGCCCCACTCTTGCCCCAGACAACAGCAGTTTTCAGCCTTTGGGGTTTCTTGGTTCAATCTTTCAAAGGATTTTGCAGGGAGGGCACAGGTCCTTCAAGACACTCGCTGTCGGAAGGTTGCTGGATGACAGATTTCAACTTGCTTCTCTCAGATACTTCCAGGAGCCTCTTTGATCTGGTGCACAGACCTTGGAGGGGCCAGAGGCAAAGGCTGAATGCCACTGCCGCAGCAATGGGACGGCATCTCAGGTCCATCGGACGGGTATTCCCCTCGGGCTAACTACCTGCCTGCTATACAAATGCACCTCCACGGCCAGGCTGAGTAAAAGGGTAGGCAGCTGTGTAGCCTAGGAGTAACAGGAGGGTGTTTGAAGTCATTTCTTCCTCATTACAGAACAAGCAAAGTCTTCCTCTGGTTTTTCTTCAGCTGGCCTGCACTATGAGTCCTCTTTACATCACCTTGAACTAACAGAGAAGGATGACATGGACCCCTTCCACCCAAAGCTGGGGAGATCTAGAGCTCAGTAAAGAGATAATTTATCCAACAAACTTAGCCTTGTTTCCCCAGCTGCTGAGCTCGATCCTTGCCCCGTCCCCATGCGGGTGGTGGGAGCCATCAGTTCTGCTCCCACTGGGGCAGGGGACAGGAGGCACCAAGCTTGGCACAACCAACCACACTCAGTCAAAATCAGCCATCCCTGGCAAAGACGGTTAGTGGAGAGCCTTCCCCTCCCCTTCTCCCCCCCAGGGAGGTTTGGCTGCAAGCCACCATCCTTAGGGACAAGGGACAGTCTGAGCCCTGGAGGTGCCAGGAGACCCTGTCCCAGGGGTACCTTACTCAAACAGCCAGCAGAGAATGGTTTAGCGGAAACCTACCCTATGACCATCAGATGCTTGCAAAAAGAACAAACAAAAAAAGCCTTTATAGAAAATTTGACTTTTTTCCAGACATGAATAATAAAAAAAAAAGACCCCCCCCAACTCCCCCCAAACCAAACAACAAACAGAAGAAGTCCCCCCCACACCGTACGTGCACATTCGGAGCAGCGTGTCTTCGCCATGCTGGACCCCTCGCCCACCCGCCGCGTGCCCTCCCAGCGTCCCCCTCCGCGTGCTCGGCTCCAGCCCCGTGCCAGTGGCACGGGTGGGACCTCGTGTCGATGGTGGGCACCTCGCACGCTCCCTGTGAGCACGGCTTTTGGATGGCACTTAGACTGTAGCTCTCTACCACATATACACCAGGTACATACAAATGTGTGGAGGTACGTGTAAATACACCCATACCCCCACGGGACATGCCGGGTGATGTGCTGACCCAGCTGTAACCTTAGCAAAGCCACTGGGATCCAGGCTGTCCTCTGGCAACCATTCCCACCAGCGGTACTGGACAGCCAGCCTGAGACCCAGCATTTCGGCTTAACCTCACATTCCCCCCCCCCATTCAATTTTTATGAGTAATTATTACAAACTAGTCACCTATTAATAACTCAAAGCTCCGAGGCAAACACTAACCATCAGGGTCTTCCTGGTAAAACTGATCCAGCGTTTAAACCGGTGCTGAGCATTGCTTAGACAGAGGTGACACCCTGCTCCGCACCCCTTGATACCCCTGTTATTTTTGGCCTGCGACGCCAGCGGTGGACGCATCCCACATTTCCTGTGCTCGTTTGTTTATTTATTAATTTCTTTTTCTGCTGACGCAGCCCAACACCCCTCTTCCCCAGTTCAATCTAATTACAGCTCCGCACAACAGAAATCAATAGCGACGCTGGTCAGATCTATTTACGGCGGCCATCAAACCCCCCCAACGGAGGATCTTTTTCCTATTCCACATCCCCGAGGCGCTGCTTTCCCAGGCAGGCTGGCGGTGGCCATCCCCGTGTCCCCGCAGGCGGTGGGAGCTGGGGATGGGGGGCAGCCAGGGGCACAGCTCTGACTCCCACCCAGGTCAGCATAGGGTGAGGGTTTTCCTTTGTGCTTCAAAATGCTTTTTCTCCAAGTCCAAAGGAGAAAAGAGATCCAAAGGACTCATCCTTGGCTTAATGCTGTTCTTCGGTCACGTCCCTCTGGGGTCTGTGGGTTTGGCCGCAGCCCGTGGGCATGGGGACACGCTTCAGGGCGCTTCCACCCCTGCCTCTGCGTTATCTCCCCAGCAAATGCCCAAAGCAGGGACTTTATTCCCTGGCTTGTCCGGCTCCCCACTCCTCCTGGGGCACAGAAGACCCTGGTGGTACCAGGACCAACAGTCAGAGAGAAGGACCGGGGTCCCCTGTGGCCAGGGGGGATGCTCTGATGGCCAGTAAGGGGTTGAGCTCACCCACAATGAAGGTCTTTCTCTCCTCTCTCCATCTCTCCCCAGCTCATTTCACAACACCTGCACCTCTGAGACCTCCACAGCTCAGCCAGGCTTGGCTGAAACCAGCCAACAAGTGCAGGAGTGACAAGGAGGGAATGCCAGATGCCATGGGATGGGGTGATTGCATGGAGCCCCCTCCTCCTGGACACCGGGCACACAACCCTAGCGGTATTTCATCCCTAAGGTAGCTGACCTGGCTGTGGAAAAACCACCGGGAGCAAAGGCAAGGAGGAACCTCGGGGGGGAAAGCAGGAGGAAAGACCTCTGAAAGCGGAGGCATCCCACCTGCTTCCCCCGAAGGATTTCTGCTGAGGGTTTCTGCCTCCCTGGAGACTTATGTCAGAGGGAGCGCGTTTTCCTTGACTTAACCTTGACAGCTCAAAGCAAAATATCTCCCAAATCATTTCTAAAGGGACATAATAGAGACAATCAAATGGCTGCTGTTCAGAAGCTGTGATTATGCCTCCCAGCGTGAACTCCGCAAAGCATTTAACTAATACCTGATGGCTTTGCAGGCTTCCACAGCCTGCCAGACACTGGTTTCTCTATTATACCTGCAAACCTCTGTTTTCTCAGCCCCAGCGTGCTCTCCCTCTCCATTCACTTGCAATACAACCTGTAATTTTCTGCCCACTTTGCTTAAGTGCTGGTGATTTGTTGAAATCACAAAAGACAGCCAGGGGCTTTCAGAGCCGGCATGCTGACTGTAAGCGAGGTTAGGGGGAAAAAAAAACCCCACCAGCTTTTCTCTTTTTCTCCCAGTCAAATCGGCTCACAGCGGTGCAAGGGGACAAGGGGATGGAGGAGCATTTGAGGGTTCAAAGGGAGGTGGAGGAAGGGATGGAGAGGGGGTACCTGGACGTGGTCGGCCAGGTCGGGGCAGGTTTCTTCGGTGCAGAGGTGAGACGGGCTTTTTTCACTGGTGGGCACCTGGTGGGAAATGGCCCTGAGCAAAGCTGGCTTCTCTCCATGCTTTCAAGATGGTTCTAGCCCCTGGGCTGCCTCAGTTTCCCCCTCTCCTTGAAGGGGCAGAGGGATCTCAACCTCTTTCACAGAGAAGGGGGGGCTGGGTGTAGGGTTGTGCAATGGGTGTTACTGGTTCAGACCCTGCCTTGGGATTCTGGAATTTTTTGGGAGCTGCAGCTCTGAGCAAACTGGGATGAGCCCAGTGCCTCCCACAGCAGAGCAGTGTCTGATCCTGAGATGAATTAACCTCATGGCATCTGCTCCCAAACAGCTGGAGCAGAGTCTGGACCAGAGATCAGGGGGCTTCATCTGCAAAACAGAAATCCGCTGGGCCAGCCGGGATGCTCAAAACTGGGGCAACTTAGTAACTGCGAGAGGTTTGTTTGACTTTTCTTTACATTATAGGAAAATGGCTCAAAGAGATTTGTCACAAATAGGCTTCTCCAGCCTAATCTTTTCTGAAACCCAATTTATTCCAAAAACTAATGAACACACAGGCAAAGGGGATGCAATGTAAACCACACAACTGCTGGGGCAGAGCTTGCCCCACGCTGCCCATCCCTGCAAATGGCAACCTGCAACACTGCAACCCTGTGATCCCTTAGACTTCAGCAGCACACGATTAAAAAAAAAAAACCTTCTGGGCTCCAAAACCGGGGGGGATTTCGACAGCTGTGGTCCCACAGCATCTGACAGCTTTGAACCATGCCGTAGTAAAAACTGCCCCACTCTATAAACCTACGGGTTCGGAAAACCGTATGTCAGAGGCCATCCAGAGCCCAAGAGATGCGGTTAGGAGCTGCAACATGCCTGCAGAGCTGCAGACTCACGGTCCTGCTGGGTCAGTGTGACGCGGTCTGGCCAGAGCACCCGGCCCCGTGTGTGCCCTGCCTCGGTGGGAACAGGCTTCCCCGCTGGTGTTCCTGGGAGCTGCCAGCGGACGAGACCCGAGGCCCGGGGAGAGCCCCTGGTCATTGGTATGCAGCCAGCACGCTGCAGGGTGAGCCACTTCCCGAGCCCAGCAAATTAAATCTTCCTCTGAATGCTGCAAATGAGGAGATGAGATGAGACAAAGCACTTGCCTCTGCGTTGCTGGGTGCATTTCCCTTCCCTCGCGAAGGGTTTCAGTGACTCGTTCCAGCAAGCAGCTCCGATCGACCCATCCGGAGCTGCGAGGCATCACCAGCCGCCTGCACTGATGTCCCCAGCGCATTCCCCAACAGCCCAGGGGCTTTCATAGCAGCGCAGGTTGGCAGGAGGAGGGAAGGGGCTGGAAATTAAAGCGCAAGTCCTCGGTCCTCTACTCAGATGACGACAGTCACTCCCAAGACAAGCAGAGCCGCCCAAAGGTGCAGCTCCCCCCAGACCCAAGGAAATCACAGCAAAGCAGCGACACCAGCCCCACGGGACGCCTCGGTTTGCCGGGATGCCTCGGTTTGCCTCTCCTGCGCTTCTCAAGCTTTGTCTGTTTTTTCATGGCGTGGCATTTTCAGCTTTTCCAGTGCTGAAGCCTATGAGTTTGGTCTGAGGGCAGATGAAGGGACACAAAGAAGCTGTGGCAGCTGCAGGTGTGCTTGGCTCCATCCTTGCCTGTTTGCCCTATTTTTATTGTTGTCCTTTCCAGGTAAGCTGCTACCAGCCCCACCAGAGGCAGCCCTGGGCTGAGTCAGCTGCATCAGACTCCTCTCATGGACACAGAAATAAACAGTTTGAGATGACTTAAAAATGTGGGTTTGTTGTTAAAAGCATTTCCTATCTGCAGAGGTTTGATTTTTCACTCGCTTTTCTGGAGACTTTTGCAAAGGGAGATCTGGTGCCCCGCTCCGCTCTCCCCAGCACCGGGCTCAACCCCCGGCTCTGCCATCACATCTGCTGGCAAAGTCGCTTCCCCCATGTGTCCCCTTTTCTCCCTTTCGAGGCCTTTTTTTGGATCAGGGTCAGCTGCTTCTTATTGTCCCAGTGGAGACCACTGCTGTCACAAGCTGCTCGGTGCTCATGCTGCCAGCACGGCCCGGGACTGGACCAGCTGCTGGTGCGAGGCAGGGCCGGGCAGAGGTGCCCTGGGAGTCCTCCCGGCTGCTCCGTTCTCCTTACCCTTCTCCCGAGTCATTGCCACTTAGTGTGACGAGAGCAAATTGGTGCTAATGAAGTGCTGGAGTCAGACAGCGTGGCAGGCAGAAGCCAGCAGCGCCGCAAGGGATGGCAGCAGCAGGGGAAGGTCGTCGCCTTCTGGGAGAGAGGGAGGACACAGGGATGGTTCAGGGGGAGCGGCTGGAAACCCTCTAACCCCTGAAATAAGTTTTCTTTGGAGACGGTGACACTTGCTTGTGCTCAGCTTCGGTGCAAGAGCCCCAGCTGCAGAATCCGGGGGCAAAAAGGGAGTTTGGGGTTTGATTCATGCCACAATGATAGGGAGAACCAAGTAACGCCAGACAAGAAGCCTCCCCCGGGCATCTGGGGCAAGTGACATCCCTGTGACCCACACAGCTGTGGGTCCCGTGCAGTCCACCTCCATCCTCGCTCCTTCGCACAGGAGAGGAGCAGCAAGGCTCTCCCTTTGGCATCAGCACGGGCTACTGCTAAGTGACTCTCATCAGCCCGTTCCTGTCAGGCTCCTTCTGCCAAACTCCTGCTGCCTTCAGCAGCTCCCAGATCTGGCTCTCTGAGTGGGCAGGATAAACAAATTCAGCAATCAATGAAGCATATTTCATCAGAGCACATGTTGCTCCCCAGCCGCTCTCAGTGGAGAGATGGTGTCCAGAGAGGGCTCAGAGCTGTTATTAGCCAAGGACCATTTGCTGGAGAGAGGGGAAAAGAAGTGGGTGGGAAAAACCAACAATTTTCTGCGTTTCCTGATTAAATCTGGTCTCAGGTGGATTTATCGGGTGTGAGATGGGAAGCTCCCTTAGGGTTTGGACGAGTCAATTCTCAGATGGCTGCTGGCTTTCTTGCTCTGCGGTGCTGTGAAAAACAGGAAAATCTGTAATCCTCTGGGTTTCGGTGTTCAAGGTTTGGTTCACCAGGGTTTGAAACCCTCTGAAGGCAGGCAGGAGGGCCTGAGCGGGGACACTGGCTGCTCTCAGGTTATCCCTCAGCTCCAGCAGCGCATCGCAGGAGGGAGCTTCCAGATGTGAGCCCTTCCCTGTCGCCAGGCCCCGCTCTGGAAGGCCTTGGAGCTCTGAAAGCAATTTCCAGCCCAACCTCGACGGGTGCCACAGCCTGGCTCTGGGTGTAACCCAATTCCCGCCTATTCACACCCAGCACAAAGCCGTCCATGTCGCGAGGCAGCAGCCAGCATGGGTGGCACGTGCCCAGGCTGGTCACCGCACACTTGAGGAGGGGGCTGGGGACAAGGGCAGGGCCTGGCGCCCTGTTTTGCCACGTAGGGGGAGCCCGGGGCTGCTCCGGGGAGGGGGCTGACACCGGGCCGCCACTCAGACCCCGCGGGAGGACCCTGCCTGGTCCCCTGGGGCGAGTTCCCCCACCAGGCCCGTGCAGGCCTGGGGCGACGCCAGGCCCCCCTCACCCCCGGCCTGGGCAAGGAGGCCTCGGCCGCACCTGCCCCCGGGCTGGGCCATGAGGGCGGCAGGGCCGAGGCGGCGCTGAGAGGGCTCCCGGCCACGAGGCCCCGGTAACCGCCGAGGCACGGCGAGGCCCACCCCACCGCCCTGCCGCCATTTTGGAGCTCTGGTCCCGGCCGGTTCCCCCCGCACGGCGGGGAATGGTTTGGTCCGCCCCCCCCTCCCCTCAGCCACGATGGGCCGTCCCCGCCGCGCTGGCGCCCCCCCGCGGATGGACGGGCGCATTTCCCCCCCGGGGGGCGGTGGCAGTGGTACAGCTCGCCCCGCCCTCCCGCCGCTGCCCAATGGCGCGTTGCGGCCGCCCCTCGCCATGAGGGCGATGGGACATTCCCGACACCCCCCCGCTCAGCGCGATGGGCCGTTCCAGCCGCCCCTCACACACGGGGCGCGCTGGGCTGGAGCGGTCCACCCGCGTCCCGGCGCGGGGGGGGACGGACGGGGCCAGGCAGGCCAGGGAGCCGCGGGAATGGCATGTCCCGCCCCAGCTGTGGGGTGGGGAACCTCCGCCTGCCCCACGGCTGCCCCACGGCTGCCCCGTCACTGCCCCACGGCCTCCCCATTATCACCCCCTATAGTGTCCCATCAGTGCCCAACGACGGCCCCATTGCTGCCCCACATGCTGCCCCATCACCACCCCATCGCTGCCCCACACACTGCCCCATCACTGCCCCACATGCTGCCCCATCACCACCCCATCGCTGCCCCACACACTGCCCCATCACTGCCCCACATGCTGCCCCATCACCACCCCATCACTGCCCCACACACTGCCCCATCACTGCCCCACATGCTGCCCCATCACCACCCCATCGCTGCCCCACACACTGCCCCATCACTGCCCCACATGCTGCCCCATCACCACCCCATCGCTGCCCCACACACTGCCCCATCACTGCCCCACATGCTGCCCCATCACCACCCCATCGCTGCCCCACACACTGCCCCATCACTGCCCCACATGCTGCCCCATCACCACCCCATCGCTGCCCCCACACACTGCCCCATCACTGCCCCACATGCTGCCCCATCACCACCCCATCGCTGCCCCACACACTGCCCCATCACTGCCCCACATGCTGCCCCATCACCACCCCATCGCTGCCCCACACACTGCCCCATCACTGCCCCACATGCTGCCCCATCACCACCCCATCGCTGCCCCACACACTGCCCCATCACTGCCCCACATGCTGCCCCATCACCACCCCATCGCTGCCCCACACACTGCCCCATCACTGCCCCACATGCTGCCCCATCACCACCCCATCGCTGCCCCACGCACTGCCCCATCACTGCCCCACATGCTGCCCCATCACCACCCCATCGCTGCCCCACACACTGCCCCATCACTGCCCCACATGCTGCCCCACCACCCACCCCATCACTGCCCCACACACTGCCCCATCACTGCCCCACATGCTGCCCCATCACCACCCCATCGCTGCCCCACACACTGCCCCATCACTGCCCCACATGCTGCCCCATCACCACCCCATCGCTGCCCCACACGCTGCCTCACAAACAACCCCACGGCTGCCCCACAAGGCCATCATCCCCTCCTCATCGCCCCCCAACTCCAGCCACACAACCACCCCCCCCCTGGAACCCGCTGCCCCCCGGGGCGGCTCAGCCCGTCCCCCCACACATGTGGGGCTGGGGTGGCTGCGGCCGACGCTAAGCCAGTGACTGTTAATACACCGCTCCGGCCTTATTAGTTCAGCTCCCAAGGTATTTCCCGGAGTAATTGCGGTGATCTGCCAGGGATTACGCGCTGCCGCTGTAAGGACGGATGATGTTTTAATTGGAGCCGGGCCCGGGCCGGGGACCCTCGAGCGCTGGGAGAGGGCGCGAAGAGCGGCCGGAGGCCCTCGCCGCTGGCCTGGGAGGGGGTTTAGGGTAAGGAGCAGCCAGAAACCCGGACCCCGCGGGGCGACCCAGCGTCAAGCGATTCCCTGGCGGGGAGCCTGGCCTGCTCCACGACGGGCAGCCGGCGCCGGGACGCCAGCGATCCCAGTTGGCTGGGGTTCAGCATCCCCGCCATGGCTGCAAAGCAGCCGGGGATGCTCCCGAGCGGCTACGGAGGGTCCTTCCCAACTCCCAAACAGGGGAACGACCAGCCCGGGCTGTGCCCGCTCTCGCTGCCCCCCCGGGTCCTGCTCCGTGCCCCTCTCCGACCCCGTCCTGCCGGGATTGGGAAGCTCCCGGAGGAAAAGGGCTTTTGCTTCCTCCCATCCAAACACGGCAGAGAAACGTCCCCCTCAACGTTACCTTTAAAAATGACCCCCACACAGAGCTGTTCCTTCTGGTAAAGCAGCAATTAATCACGGCAAGTATGGGATAGATTTGTAATCAGCTCCCCCCCCCCCCACCGCCCCCATTTCACAGCCCTGGGTATTTTTCCTGCACCCCCCCCGTGTGCGGGGATGGGGCCAGGGCCAGCGCAGCCCATTGATCCTGCCCGGTCGATTTTATTGAAACTCCCACGAGTGGCTTTAACTGCGTGTTGGATATTGCTGGCACATCAGTTTGATGGCTACGTGACCGGCGGGGAGCTCGCGGAGGGAGGGAGGCAAAGGGGAAGGGGCTGCGGGAGCGGGGGGTTCATCCCGATGGAGTTGGGTTGTTCCCTGGGTTGTTCCCCAGGCTTCTCCCTGGAGGTGGGAGAGCGAAAGGTGATGGCACGGCTTGAGGGGGAGAGTTTGGGGGGGGTGGTTGAAGGGAATGGTTTCTCTTGGCCGAATGTCATTGCTGGGTGGGAAAGGGGCTGTGGGGCAAAGTGGGCTGAGAAAGGAAGGAGAGAAGGGGGGGGAAAGAAAAAAGGAAAAAAGGGAAAGAAAAGGGAGAAGGTAAAAGGGTAAAGGGAGAAGGGAAGAGGAAGAGGAAGAAGAGGAAGAGGAGGAAAAGGAGAAAAGGAGGGAAGGGAAAAGAAAAGGAGAAGAAAAAGAGAAGAAGAAGAAGGAGAAGAAGATAAAAAGAAGGAGAAGAAGAAAGGAAAAGAAAAAGAAAAAGAAAAGGGAAAAGAAAAAAAAGGAAAAGAAAAAGAATAAAAGAAGAAGAAAAAGAAGAAGAAGAAGAAGAAGGAAAAGGAAAAGGAAAAGGAAAAGGAAAAGGAAAAGGAAAAAAGAAAAAGAAAGAAAAAGGAAAAAAGAAAAAGAGAAAGAAAAAGAGAAGAAAAAGGAAAAAAGAAGGAAAAAAAGAAAAAGGAAAAAAGAAAAAGAGAAAGAAAAAGAGAAGAAAAGGGAAAAAATAAAAAGAAAGAAAAAGAAAAGGATAAGGAAAAAATAGAGAAAGAAAAAGAAAAGCAAAAGAAACAAAGAAAAAAGAAAAAGAAGAAAAAATTAAAAAATAAAAATAAAGAAGAAAAAAATTAAAAAGAAAGAGAAAGAGAAAAAGAGGAGAAGAAAGCGAAAAGGGATGGAAAGGAATGGAGCGAGTGGATCCCAGCCGCTGTCCCAGCATGTCACAGCTCTGTCCAAGCCCAACGCCCAGCAGCCACCAGCCCCTTTGTTTTCCCCACGTTCCCGTCCCCCTTTCCCTTCCTGGCTGTTCTCTCCCATTTTGGCAGAACAGGAGACAGCCAAGAGGGGGGTCTCTGCGGGGTGATGGTGCCGCTGCCCGGGGGGCCACCCCCTCCCACCGCCAGCACCCCCCGTGTTCGGGCTGGGCTCCGGCACCTTCAGGAGCATCAGAGCGACGGGTGCGAGGAGCCGTCTGGAATGAAATCATCATCCAGAGGACGTATAAACCCTCCGTAAACACCACTAGAAAAGCTCCCGAGCGGGAGGCCGAGGGGGACGTCTGAGCCCCCCAGTTCACCAAACGTCCCCCCAGTTCACCAAACGTCCCCCCGAGGTCCCTTTTCCTGGGGAGATGGTGGCTGTAACGGCACCATCGGGGCTGAAGATCCCGGATCCGCCCGTGTCGATTAAGCAGTATGTTCTGCGGAGAACAGGGCCGATCCTCTTCCACCCCCGGGCACCCGCCAGCGGGGTAACCGCCTCGCGACGGTGCCAAAAATCAAAGCAAATAAAGAATTGGGTTTTTTTCTTGGAGGTGTTGAAGGCAGAGGAATCGCTGGGAATCATCAATTTGGGGCAGAAAAGGCTGTTTCAGTTTTGGGGAGATGCTTTTGAATTTTCTCTGGGAAAAGCAAGCCGGTTTGAAATCAGCATTATTTTGAATAAATGCCCCAATTTGGATGACTTAGTTTTCAATTTCTTTTTTTTTTCTCTTGGCATGCAAAGCATCTGATGATACCCGCGCCCTTCACCGCCTCTTTGACTCGCTTCCTTTCACCCCGTTTCTGACCCACCCGAACCGAAACCAGCTGCAACGCAGACGCGTGTTCCAACACCCACCTCACCGCAAACACGCAACAGAAAGCAAATGAAACGCCCTAAACCAAGCGTGGTCCCGCTTCTGGCTGCCTGTGTGCGCGGGCAGGTGGGTGAGTGGCTTTGGGGGGGTCCGGCAGGAGCCCCCCCGTACAGCAGCTCCCCTGGGAGTATCAGGGTAGGGGTTCACTGCCTCCTGTGTGAGAAATGTCATCAAAATCCCGAAGTTTGGCCCCAAAAAGAGAATTAAAGGCGGGCATTGATCCACGGATCCATTTCCAGAGGTCTCTTGACTTCGCAGCCCAGCAGCGCGGTGCCACTGTCCCACCCTCCCTCCTCCTCCTCCTCACCCCCTGCGATTTGGGAGGCAGATGGGGAAGGGACCTCCCCGCATCCCAGGGGGGCTTCGGAAGCACAAATCATGGCGGTACCAACCCCGGCACTTTTTCAAGCCTCACATTTGAGCCAAACTGGGCCAGATGCTGGTCCATCCCTCGAGCAACCACTGAGTAAAACCCAACGGAGCTCCATCCCCCATCCTGGGCTGTAATTTATCCGGGGGGAGCAGACAAGGGACCCTCGAAAGATGGGAAAAAATACAAAGTAGGGCCAGATCTCCGGAGAAATTGCAAGGGATGGGATGCTGCTTGCAGGCACCGGTGTCATTGCCACGCGCTGCTGCGCTCCCCGGCCCTGCGACAGGCGCTGAGCGCCGGGGTCTGCCATGCTCTGTAGGGGAGCAGCCTTTGCCAGCGGCAGAGCAGAGCCGTTGATATCTCTGTCAGCCCCTGATACCATCACCCGTCAGCAGCTCCCAATGCATTTGCAATTTTATCCCTAATGGAGAGTTCGCTCATTACCTGCTCTTTATCAGCCGAGGGTAGCGTGACTCCTACAAAGGGGCATCACTCTCTGGAGCTCATCTTCCAGCTTGAAGGTTTGGCCTTTTACGTGGCATCACCGAGTTCCTCGGCTTTAATAACCCAGCGCTGATGTCTTCATACGCTCTGTAAAAGCATTGTCATCCCCATTCTTACATGTGGGGAAACTGAGGCACGGAGGGATTTGCGGATGCTCAGCCCGTCGACCCACGGCCAAGTCACGACTTGTGTCCCTTCAGTCGTGGGGTGGCACTTGGTGTGGGGAGGGGAGACGAGGCTTTGGGACATTTCCCGGTGGTCAGAGACAGCCCTGCCGTGGCTCTCAGCTTCTCTGGGCTGTGCCCTCCCCGTGCCGGGGCTCCTCGGGGAGACCATCACCTTCACAGCCTTTTGAAGACCGCTTTGGCATGAGGTGTTTCCCCTGATTTTGGTCCAGTTTGGGTTTTTTAGGGTCCCTGACAGCCAAACCTGATGCATCGGTTTCCCAGAGCCGTGCCACACACCAATCCCTCCCAGCACGCCCCAAGCCTGCCGGCCCCCAATATTGAGGTCTCCCTGGATTCATGCCAACAGCAGGAGACCTCGGTTCTCCTCCAACCTGGGTGGGAGACCAGCAGCCCCCTGCTCCCCTTGCTGCCTCCTCCTGCCGAGACCCGGCCTCAGCAGAGCTGGGTCGGTTACCGCTGCCTGCGCCCTCAGCAGCAGAAAAAGCTGCAATTTGCTTTTCCTTCGTATTTTTTTAATCAAGATGTCGGGGTTTTCCTCGCTGCTCTGCAAGCAAGGAGATGACAGCCAGTCCCAACAAGTGCCTTCGCACAACCAGCCCCTGCTTCCCCCTTGGCAGGCTCCTGCACGGGGATTTTCTGGCTCCTTCTCCCAAGCTGGGCAGAGCCGAGCCGCCGCCAGCCTGCCAGGGGTGACGAGGTTTCCCACACCCCAAAGGGGTCACTCCCTCTTGGGGATTTCTATACCTTGGGTTTGGGAATGGAAAAAGAAGAGGGACAATCACAGAGATACAGAACCGAGGCGGGACGGCGGGTCCAGGTCTCCCAATGGGGACATTGCCCAACGCAGGGCAGCGGTGGTGTCATCTGCCATTCCCCAGGTTAGGGGCCGGGCAGCAAATTCCACCCCGCAGCTCCCCAAACTCAGCTGACGGCGACACTGAGTCCTCCTGCATTCAGAAACGATCCCGGAGGAAATCAGGACACGGTTTGGTTCAAGCGACAAGGTCCTGCAGTGCAGAGCTTGGCAGCAAAACCCCGGGGATGAGAAGGCGAAGGAAAGGACCGTCACTGATCCCTAATGAGGGGGCAAAAAGTCGGTACCCACGGCAGGATGGGGCCAGGGAACACGAGCATCCTCGCTGCAGCCCTGCTTGTCTCAGCCCATCACCTCTGCCTGCATCCCACCCATCGTGGGTGTATATGGGTGGACGTCTTCTCACCATGCGGCACCTCCGGCAAAGCATTGCCTTCTCCGTGCCTTAAATTCACCACCTGTGAAACACCCTGAACCCCACTGAATCCCTTTTAAAAAATTTCTGGACCTCCTCGCCTTGCACTGCAGAAACCGCCAGGACTTAGAGCAACGGTGCATATCCCTGATGGAATACATGTATATATATATATATATAAAAATATATAAATATATATATAAAGACAGAGTTATTAAGGTCATTCTTGAAATCCTAACCATGTCCCTGCAATTGTGTCTTGATTTTAATAGTGGGTCTTTAATTTTTAAATGTCCTGGCCCCTCCTTCCAGTAACAGAGAATCCAGGTTGCCTTTTTGTTTCGCTATTTTTTAACAACCTGAATGTTTTAAAAATCCATCATCCGTTTTGCCTGTCCGCCCCCGCCTTGGTTTAAATCTTGCTGGAGATGCTTTATATCATTCGAGGTATTAACGAGGTTTTTGAATTTCCGTTTAATCAGCAAAATCTTGCCACTCGATGGCCACCGTCCTGCGCGGAGCCAGTAATAAATGCACTCGGCTGCTGAAACCGGCTGCTCGCCGGCGCCTCGCCGCCCCGGCGCAGCCCTGCATCGCTCCCGTTGCACCCACCCAGCATTGCTTTTGGCTACGGATGGGTGGGCTGGAGGAGAAAATTTTTGTCTCCAACTTCCCTTTTTTGCCAGTTTTCAAAGGCAGGGGCTGACCCCAGACCCTCTGCGCTGCCGTTGGTGCGGGTGGAGGGCGATGGCCAAGAGCGCATCCCGGGTTGACGGGATGCATCCTGGGTTGATGGGACGCATCCCGGGCTGACCGAATCCCGATGCTCAGCTGTAGGATTTGTGCTCCTCGTGGCAGCTCGGCTCTGAAAAGGGAGCTGGGGCAGAGCTGTGCGGGTGCGCGGATAGCAGATCAAAGCTGCCTAAAGTCTCCATCAGTACTTGGGGCTCTGCCCGAGCCTTTCCGAGAAACCTCAGAGGATCAGGCAGCAAGGGGGAAAACTCTTCCCCCCCCAGGCAACAAAGTGCCAGCGGGTCCGGCTTCTGCCCTGACCAGGCAGGCGGTGATTCCCACGGGAAACACAGCCCATCCTAAGGCAGCAGCATCCCAAACTACACCCTGAGGTCCGGAGCAGGAGGACAGGTTGGGTCTTCAAATCTCCACCGAGCTGCAAAGCCCCAGCCCTTTCGAGCCAGGCTCTGGGGGTTTATTTTTAATTTTTCCTCTTTTTTTTTTTGTCGGTGTTGCACGTCGGCCATCGCCCCCCTGCCACGAGCCCTGCGAAGGCTTCGCACAAGGACACCTGTGGGCACGGGAGGTTTCCACAGGGGATTTCTGGTTCCTCTACACCCGGGCGATGCTGGAGGGATGCCGGGGAAGGCGAGGTGCCGTGCCCAGGGCAGGGTGGGGTGTTCCCTGGGGAGGAAACCAGGCGCCTGGGCCCTGTCTCCGCTCTCCTCCTGCCTTCACCAGCCCTCCTCTTCCTCTGCTTTGGCAGAGCCCATGTTTGGCCCCGCTTTCGGCATTCACTCCGCGGCACCGGGGATGCTGGGCAGAAACCCCTGCGGTGGGAGCGCGGGCAGAGCCTCCCCCGCGGACGCTCCTGGGGGGCCCGGCTGCCCTCTCCCAGAGGCGCAGCCTCCCCGGCCCTGCCGCCACATCTGAGCAGAATGAGAAAATATTGGATTTGTTTTCTGGAAAAAAAAAAAAAAAAAAAGAAAGAAAAAAAATCCAATATTCTGTCTGCGATCCCAGACTCCGCGCCTGGTTATGGCAGGAAAACGCTGTAAATCTCCCCTTTCCCCCACCAGCCGGGGAAGAAAGACCGATTTTCTTTCAATATTCTTATTTTCTCTCCTGGTTTAAGCCCCATCATTTTGCAGGTGGCTCTGCAATCTCTTTGTTGACCAGGGCTTAAACCTGCTCTCCCAGCTCCCCCGACCCGGGAAGTCGCCTCGCACACCCTTCCCAGCAGCTCCCAGGCAGCGGCAATGAGATTTTAATAGATGTATTTTCAAATTAGTTCTGGGCCTTTCAAGACTTATCAGTTAAATGAGGTTTTTCAAATTGATTCAAAGGTCACTCTGAGAGTTTTCTCTTCTCTGTTATCTCTCCTTATGGTTTCAGGGGCGATTGACAGGACAGAGGGAAAAAAAAAACGCACCCCGCGTTGTACACCCAGAAAAATTAAAAAAAAAAAAAAAAAACCAATAACCCCCCCACCCACAATGTGCACCCAAAAATGAGGAGGCAGCAAGAAAGGCCCCGGGTTCGGCCGCCGGCGCTGCTTCGGGCTTGGGGGGTCCCTCCCGGGCTGGCGGAGAGCGGAGCCCCGGGGGGGATTTGGGGAGCGGTGTTTGGGGGAGCAGGACCCCACGGCCACGGGTGGGTTGTACCCGGAGCTGAGAGAAGGGGAGGTTATTTCCTCCTGGGGGGGGGAACAACCCGATTTAATATTTAACCCGCGGGAGGTTTATTGGCCCCTTCTGACGCGCAGATTAGGAGCAAACAGAAAAAGAGCCGCGGGCGGAGCCAGGCGGCCCCGCCGCGCTGATAAGGGCGGCAGCGCGGGGCGGTGCGGGGCGCGGTGCGGTGCGGTGCGGAGCGCGGGCGGAGCGGCCGCCCCCGCGGAGCCGGCGGTGGGTGCTGCCGGCGGGCGGCTCCGCGCCGGCGGAGGAAGTTGCCTGGTATTAACGTGCTAAAAAAAAAAAATAAAATGAAAATAATAATAATAATTTAAGAAAAAATTAAGACATTTAAGAAAAAAAAAACACAACTATTTTTTTTTTTCCCAGCGGGGAAAAGGGTGGCTCTCCTCTCGCGCGTGGTGTCTGTGTGTTTTCCCGAGTGGGCATCTCCCCCGTGCCGCGGGGGAGCCGCTGGCGCCCGCAGCCCCAAACTCTCGTTTCCCCCCATTTTACGGCGGCGGAAGAATTCGCTCCCGATCCCCCCCCCCCCCACCTCCCCCGCGGCCGGAGCCGCCCCTCGTCCCGCGGACACGCGCGGATCGAAAACAGCGAAACCCTCCGCGATTTTCCGCCGCTCTCCCGGGCTGGAGCCGCGGCCGGAGCCGCCCCGGGGGCCGCCGGCGGGGGGGAGCCGTCGGTGGGGCCAAAGTCGTTTGAGAGAAGCTGAAATTGAAACAAAACTCGTAAAAAAAAAAAAAATATATATATATATATATATATATATATATATTTCCCGAGTCTTTACGCGGCGCAGTCTTGTCCCTGATTCTGGCAATTCTGTGCCTCCGTTCGCAGTATTAATTAGCGGCGTTAATTATCGGCGTGGCCAAACCTCGCGGCGTTTGTCTTGGCCCAGTCCCGCGATCGTGCTCGGACTTTCGGGCTGGTTTGGGGGTTTTGTTTGTTGTTGGTGGTGGTCGTTTTGAATAACGACGGTTCGCGCTGCGGTGGAGATTTGCTCGGGGGAGAAAGCCGGGGAGGAGAGGGAAGAAAAAAAGAGAAGAAAAGAGAGGAAAAGAAAGGAAAGAAAAGAGAAGAGAAGCAAAGAGAAGAGACGCAAGGAAAATAAAAGAAAATAAAGGAAAATAAAGGAAAATAAAACAAAACAAAACAAAACAAAACAAATCAAAACAAATGAAAACAAATTAAAACAAATGAAAAGAAAAGGAAAGAAAAAAGAAAAGGAAAGAAAAGAAAAGGAAAGAAAAAGAAAATGAAGAAAAGAAAATGAAAGAAAAGAAAATGAAAGAAAAGAAAATGAAAGAAAAGAAAAGAAAAGAAAAGAAAAGAAAAGAAAAGAAAAGAAAAGAAAAGAAAGAAAAGAAAAGAAAAGAAAAGAAAAGAAGAAGGAAGACAAAAGAAGGAAAGGAAAGGAAAGGAAAGGAAAGGAAAGGAAAGGAAAGGAAAGGAAAGGAAAGGAAAGGAAAGGAAAGGAAAGGAAAGGAAAGGAAAGGAAAGGAAAGGAAAGGAAAGGAAAGGAAAGGAAAGGAAAGGAAAGGAAAGGAAAGGAAAGGAAAGGAAAGGCGAAAATAAAATAAAACAAAACAAAACACGAAAAGAAAACAGAACAAAACACGAAAAGAAAACAAAACAAAAACACGAAAAGAAAAGAAAACACGAAAAAAAACCCGAAAACAAAAAAAGAAAAGAGGAGAACGAAAACCCCGGGGGGAAGGCTAAAGGGGAAAGGGAAAGCGGGATGAGAGCGGGGGGAAGGGAAAGAAAATGTAAAGAAGAAGGACAGGATCACGCGAGGGAGGGTGACAGGATCACGCGAGGGCTCCGCGCCACGCGAAACCCTGCGGGGCAGAAAGAGCCGACGGCGGGTGCCGCCGAGCCCACTCGGGCCCGCGTGGCCTCCCCGGGGCGCGGGCAGCGGCCGGTGCCGGTGGACCGGCTCCTCTGGGCCAACCTCCCGCCCCACCCGCGGCCCAAACGCGTCCCGCGAGCGGGTGGATTTCACGCCCAGACACGCGTTTCGGGGAAAACCCCGGGGGCTGGAGCGGCCGAGCGCTCGTTTGACTTAAGGATGAATGAACGCGGGAGCGGGAGCCGCCGTGTCGCGAAAGGGACACAACGATGTTGTCGCCCTCCCGAGTAATAATCACGCGTGAATTTCCTAATGCTGAGTGCGGAATAAATCCGTGGCGGGGAGGGGGTTTCCACCGGCGGGGGCTCTGACAGGATGGGAGCGCACCCACAGACACGCATGGTGGGAGGGCACCCAGGGACACCCACGCTGGGAAGGCACCCACCGCCCTCCGCGGACACGCGGGGATGGGAGCGCGGGAGCGCACCCGCTTCCCACATAACCCCACCAGAACGAAGCCGAACGCCTATTTCACCCAGAGGGCACCATGGCGGGTGGGGGGGGGGGGGGGGGTCGCGAGTGGGCGCTCGAGCCCCTCTCCACCCCGCAGGGACACCCAAAGGTGCCGCGGTGGGAGCTCCCGCCACCCACGGCCCTCGGGGGGGTGCGGGGGGGGTGTCACGAAGTTTGCAGAGCCGCATGCGGAACGGGGCGGGGGGTGCTGCGGCCGTGACAGCGGGTCGCAGAGATGGATGCCCCGAGGGGACGGACGGGCACCGCCAGCTGCTGCCCAGCTGTTTCCCCGGGTTCCCCCCGTGTTTTGGGGAGCCCCGCGGGGAGAGCGGAGCCGGGGGGAGCCCGGGGCCGGGGGGAGGCTGCAGCCCCCCCCCCCCGGCTGAATAATTAATGGGGGGCGAGAAGGGGAACCCGAGTGGAAAGAGGAGGAAAGCGGTGATTGCCCTTGCAGAGGGGCCTGGCGTGTTTATTGATCCGCGATTTACTCCCTCGCACTAATCCATCAGATGGGCTCCTGCAGCCGGGCGGGACCGGGACCGGGACCGGGACCAGGACCGGGACCGGCACCGGCACCGGCACCGGGACTAGGACTAGGACTAGGACCAGCCCTCGCCCCGGCCGTGCCCCCGTTTAACACTCGGTTTTTTGCTTGCACTGGGAGGGAAAAAAGCCGATGGCTCCGCGGGTGGGGAAGGGGTCCCTTCCCCGCTTGCCGGGGGGGGGTCTCAGCCCTCCGGGCCCCCCCAGCCCGGGGCGGCCTGAAAGGAGGAGCAGGCTCGACCGGCGGCCCCGGGATGGGTCGGGCTTGGGGGGGGATTCGCCTGCTTCGAGGGGGGGCCGGGCACGGCCCCCCCCCCCCCCCCCAGAACCCCCGTTTCTCGGAGCAGCCGGCCCGGGGCTGAGCCCGAGGGGCTTAAACCTGCCCCACGCCCGGCCCCGCGTGGGCGAACCGGCGGGAGGAGCGAAACGAAAGCGGGGCCCGGCGGGGCGGCAGCGGGGCCGGGAACAAAGCGGCCGGACCGGGGGAGGCCGCGGGGGGGGGGGGGGGGGGGGGGAGCGAGGCGGGTCCCCCCCGCCCGGGGTCCCACCGATCCCCCGCCACAGGGGCGGCCGCGGCCCGGTTCCGCGTGGGGAGCCGGGGTTCAACTGGGGCGAATTCATGGCGGGGGGGGGGGGGGGCGGTTCGTTGTTTTGGTGGGTTTTTTTCCCACCGTCTTGGCAGAAAGCAAAGAATTAACCCCTGTCCCCAGGAAATCTGGGGGTTTGGTTTCCGTCCCTAAGGCCTCCAAGGCGCCTCTGGGGCCGAGGGAAACTCAGCGGGGGGGAATAAAAACCATTTTGGGGAGAATAAACCTCCCCCGACGCGGCGGGAGGAGCGGAGCGACGGCAGCGGGGACGGAGCCCGAGCCGGGCCGGCGGGCAGGGCCCTCCCCGAGCCTCCCCCAGCCCGGGCCGCCTGTTTATCATCCCCATCAGGGTTATTATTTCAAATTTTGGCGAGTCAGAAACCAGCCACCCGCTGCTCAATTAGCCCGAACAACGGGGGCATTAAACGGCCGATCGCGCAGTGTTTAAATCTTTATTTACCAGAACCTTGTAAAGCCAGGAACAATTTGCATTCTATTAACTGCTTTTCAATAGGGCATCGACTGGAACTAAAAGATGCCACTACCCTGCCCTAATTAAAGAGCAACTGAATTACACTAAATACATATGGACGCCGCTCTCCTCCATAAATAACGGCGAGCTCCCGCGCCGTGCGGAGCGCCCGGCTGGCCGGACTCTGCCCGGCCCCAACGGGGAACTCGGTTTTCTTAAAAAAAAAAAAATAAATAAAATAATACACGCGTGGGCTTCACCCCACGCCCACCCCCGCTTGGCCCCGCGGAGCCCCGGCGCGGCTCGGCCGGGGACGGCGCGGAGGATCCGCGGGGAGGAAGGGCCGGAGCGGCTCCGGGTGCCGGGGGGTGGCGGCTCGGGCCGGGCACGTCCCCGCGGGGCGCTGACACCCCCCCTCCCCGCCAGCCCTCGGCCCTTTCCCCCGCGGCGGCTCCGCGCAGCGCGGAGCAGCGCGGCCGCGCAGCAAACGCGCGTTTTCTCCAGCAAACCCTCGGCCCAGCGCCGGCCTGAGGCCGATCGAGCCCCGCCGGGAGCGGCCGCGGGGAACGGCGTTGCCGCCGCGCTGCGCTGCGCACCCGCGGAGCTGCGGGGGCAGCAGCCGCCCCCCGCCCAGGCCGGGAACCGGGGGCACGGGGCGGGGGGGTCGCTCCTTCCCCCCCGAGGGCAGCCGGTGCCCCGGAGGGAGCGGAGCGCGGCCCCGGCGCTGCCCGCCCCTCCCCGCCCGATCCCCGGCCCCGCAGCCGCCTTCCCGGCGGGGAGCGGTGGGGCAGCGCGGGGACGGGCCGGAGCTTCCCCGGAGCGCGGCTCCGGTACCGAGCGGCGGTGCCAACCGACGGCGAAGGAGCTCGACGAGCGGCCCCGGGGCCGCGGCTCAGCCCGCACCCACGGGCGCAGGGAGCGTGGGCCGGGGGTCGCCCGCGGCTCTGCGGGGTCCGCCCGGGGGGACAAGGGGCCGGTTCGGCGGGCGGGACCGAGGCGGGAGAGCAGCGCCGGGGGTAGAGGCAGCCGAAGGGGCGGCGGGGAGCCGGCGGGGAGCGGCGAGCAGCTCCGGGCTGCCGCCGCCCGGGCTCCCCCGTTTCCCGCGGGCAGGAGCAGGCCCGGGGAGGGGGGATTCGCCTCGAAGGTGATTTCCTTCCTTTCTTCGCAAGGCTTCACGCCAGGTCGGCAGCGCCCGGCCCAGCCCCAGCCCCAGCCCCGGCCCCAGCCCGCGGTGGCTCCCCGCGAGCCAGGCGTCCCCACGCGTGTTCGCGGTCCCCCCATGCCCACCCGCCCCGAGGTGTGGGGCGGGCGGCCGGGGTAGCAGAGCGTGCCGTGCCCTACCTGCCAGCCTGAGCGCCGACATCCTCTGAAATTCCGGCTCCTGCAACCATTTCCACATCCTCCGGAAAGTCTCCCGGCCCGACTTGAGCTTACTCCAGGGCTTGGGGTTCCGCAGCAGGTCCGAGAGGGTCCCCTGGGAGCGGCACAAGATCCTCTGGGCGAAGATGGCCTGCGGGATGCTGTAACGCTTCAGCTCGGCCGTGATCCGCTGAGCCACCTCCTTGGTGTTGATCTCCTCCACCTGCCCGGAGCCGCCGGGCTGAGAACCGGCGGCCGAGGCCTGCCGCTCCCGCTCGCCCAGGAGGGAGCCACCGGGCTGGGCGTGCGGGTGGCCGTGCGGGTGCATCCCGTTGAGCGGCGGCATCATGGCCGAGCTGGGCGCCGCCAGCCCCCGCGCCAGGTGCTCCTCGCCCCGGGACAGCATCGCGGCGTGCGAGTCGAAGCCGTTGGGCGAGAGCATCTTCTCGTTGGGCAAGTGGCCCCCGGGGCCGTAAGGGGCCAGCGGCTGCTGGGCGTTGTGCAGGCTGCTCAGCCCGTTGGGCAGCGGCGAGAGGGGCTGCCCCATAGCCGCATGTCCTTGGGGGTAGTGGCTGTAGAGGTTGCCCATGGAGGCCAGGCTCCGCTCGTCACGCAATGAGGGTGAAGCTGCCGCTCACGTTGCCGGCCAGGCGCTGGTGCGGGTGGTGGTGGTGGTGGTGGTGGTGCGGGTGGTGGAACTTCTCCGAGACGGTGGAGATGGGCGGCAGGGTGCTGCAGGGGGGTCAGCGTGGTGTAGGTGCTGCTCAGGCTCATGCCGGAGGGTGACTCGCAGGACATGCTCATGGCGGGGTGCAGCGGGGCGGCCAGGCTGTGCTCGGCGCGGTAGTCACCCCCCTCCAGGATGGAGGCCATGCCCGAGACCATGGCGGGCCGGCCGTGCGGTACCAGGTTGCGGTGCGAGCCCTGCCGCCCGTGCGCCGGGCTCAGCAGCTCGGCGGGCTGCGAGTGCGGGACGCCGTGCAGGCTGCCCAGGTTCTCCATCGCCAGCTCCATGGTGGCCGCCGGGCTCTGCCGCTGCCTCGCCCGCTCGCTCGCTGCCTTCCTCCCCCACCCCCCCGCCGCCGCCGCCGCCTCTCCTCCTCCTCCTCCTCCACCGCCGCCCCCCCCTCCCCGCGCCGGCTGCCCGGATTAATTCAGACTCCGCGCTCGGGGGATCGATCTCCCGCACCCCGCGGTCAGGCCAGCATGATGCGCCGCGCCCGCCCGCCCCAGCCCGCCTCGGTGCGCTGCGGCGCGGGGGCTGCGGCCGGGCGCGGAGCGGGGAGCGGGGCTCGGTGCGGAGCGGAGCGGGGCGCGGGGCGTGCGCTCGGGGCGGCTGCGGCGCGCCTCGGCCGCCGGCTCCCGGCAGCCTCGCTCTGGGCCGCGGCGTGACGTCAGCGCCGCCCCGCCCCCCCCCCAACCGAGCTGCACCGCCCCCCCCCCCCCCCTTCCCGGTGCGGGGCGGGCGGGTGGGGGGGGAGCGCGGAGCGCAGCCGGCGGCGCCCGGCACACGGCGGGGCCGCACCGCGCCCCCAACCCCCACCGGGGTGACCCCCTCCCCGCCCCCCCCGAAGTGACACACACCCCCCCCGCGCATCGGGGTGACCCCCGCAATGGAGCGACCCCCGCCCCGAGGTGCCCCCCCCCCCCGGCACCCAGCGCATCTGGCGGCGCCGCACGGCTGTGCCCACCTGCGCCCCCGCACAGCTGGCGGGCCCCGACCCCCCCCGGCACACATCTGGACGCGCCTCTCCCCGCTGCCCCCCAGCACCCCCCCGCTGCCCCCCCCCCTCCCCGCGCTCCCCCCCCCCCTCCGCCCCTCCCAAGGGCCTGGCTGCCCTCGTCTACCCCAAACACGCCTGTCCCCGCACCCCCGTGTTTCCCCACGCGTGTCCCCAGCATCACCCCCTTTCCCCCGCCCCCGCGGCGGGCACTGCCTCCCCTTCCCGGGCAGCGGAGGCTACCGGGAGGTGTGGGGGGGGTGCCTTGGCACGGGGGGGGCGGGGTGTGACAGGGACACGCGTGGGGCGGCGCACGGCGCTGTGCTGCAGGGCCCTGGGCAGCGGTGGGGGAGAAGGGGAAACGGGAAAAAGGAAAGAAGGAAAGGGAAAGGGAAAATGGAAAGGGGAAGGGAAAGGGAAAAGGGAAAGGGAAAAGGGAAAGGGAAAGGGAAAATGGAAAGGGGAAGGGAAAATGGAAAGGGGAAGGGAAAAGGGAAAGGGAAAAGGGAAAGGCTAAAGGGAAAGGGAAAATGGAAAGGGGAAGGGAAAATGGAAAGGGAAAAGGAAAAGGGAAAGGGAAAAGGGAAAGGGAAAAGGGAAGGGGAAAGGGCAAATGGAAAGGGGAAAGGGAAAAGGAAAAGGGAAAATGGAAAGGGAAAAGGGAAAGGTTAAAGGGAAAGGGAAAAATGGAAAGGGGAAAGGGAAAAGGGAAAGGTTAAAGGGAAAGGGGAAAGGGAAAGGTTAAAGGGAAAGGGAAAAATTGAAAGGGAAAAGGGAAAGGGAAAAGGAAAGGGAAAGGGAAAAATGGAAAGGGGAAAGGGAAAGGGAAAAGGGAAACGGAAAATGGAAAGGTTAAAGGGAAAGGGAAAATGGAAGGGGAAAAGGGAAAATGGAAAGGGAAAAGGGAAAGGTTAAAGGGAAAGGGGAAAGGGAAAGGTTAAAGGGAAAGGGAAAAATTGAAAGGGAAAAGGGAAAGGGAAAAGGAAAGGGAAAGGGAAAAATGGAAAGGGGAAAGGGAAAGGGAAAAGGGAAACGGAAAATGGAAAGGTTAAAGGGAAAGGGAAAATGGAAGGGGAAAAGGGAAAATGGAAAGGGAAAAGGGAAAGGGAAAAGGAAAAGGAAAGGGAAAGGACGAAGACGGGATGAAGAGGCGACCCGAGCCGGGTGTAGGCCACCGGAGGGGCTGGGACTCGGCGTCCTTCCCAGGCACGTTTCCAGCCGGTCCCGGCCCCGCCGCACCGAGCCGGGCTGCCCGCGGGGGGGGCGGCTCTGGCAGCTCCCGGCCGTGCCCGCTCCTCCAGGCCGGGACGCGCGGGTTCCCCGAGCTTTACCGGCCATACCGAGAAACCAGAACCCAAACTGGAAGCCGTAGCTTCCCGCGGGGGGGGGCCCGCCAGCCCCGCGTGGGCTGCTCGGTCCCCGCTCGCTGCGGGCGGCCCCCACGGCCGAGGCCCGGGCGGGCGGGCCGGGAGCTGCGGTGCGGGGCAGCAGCAGGTCCCCGCTCCGCGGGGCGGGAGGCGCGGGCCGGAGCTCCGGGCCTCAGCCGCCCCCCGCGTCGCAGTCAGTAGTGCGGCAAAGGTTGACATCCCGTCCGAACTCGGAGCAGTCTGACCCATCCCATCCATCCCATGCATCCCGCCCCATCCATCCCATCCATCCCACCTCATCCCACCTCATCTCACCTCATCTGTCCCATCCATCCCACCCCACCTCATCCATCCCATCCATCCCGCCCCATCCCACCTCATCCCACCTCATCCGTCCCATCCATCCCATCCCACCTCGTTCATCCCATCCATCCCATCTCATCCCACCTCATCCCACCTCATCCGTCCCATCCATCCCATCCCACCTCGTTCATCCCATCCATCCCATCTCATCCCACCTCATCCATCTCATCCATCCCATCCATCCCATCCCACCTCATCCATCTCATCCATCCCATCCATCCCATCCCATCTCATCCACCCTGTCCATCCCATCCCCTCCCATCGCCTCCACTCCCCTCCCCTGCCATCCATCCCACCCCATCCCATCTCATCTCATCATCCTGTTCATCCCACCTCATCCGCCCCATCCATCCCAGCCCAGCCATCCCATCCATCCCATACCCTCCCATCCCATCCCAAACCATCCATCCCATCCCCTCCCATTCCCTCCCATCCCATCCACCCTGTCCATCCCATACCCTCCCATTCCATCCCATCCCGTCCCCTCCCATCCCATTCCCTCCCATCCCATCCTATCCTATCCATCCCATCCATCCTATCCATCCCATCCCATCCTAACCATCCCATTCCATCCCATCCCATTCCATTCCCTCCCATCCCATCCCATCCCATCCCATCCCATCCCATCCCATCCTATCCATCCCATCCACCCCATCCATCCCCTCCCATCGCGCTCCCAGCAATTCCCTCAAGTGCTCAATTCGAGAAAGGAAAGCCGCGCAGGTTCCGCGCAGGGGATGCTCCGGGGGGAGCGGGGTCCCCCCCCAGCGCCTCTTCTGCCCCCGGCACCCCCTGACACCGCGCTCCAGCCCGCTGGAGCCGGGCCGGGCCGGGCCGAGCCGGGATGCGGGAGGAATCCGGCCCCGCTCGGCCCGCGCCCCGCTCCCAGCTCTCAGCCCCGGCCCTGCTGGGGGGGCCGCGGGCCGGACCCCGGCACCGGGAGGGACCCGCGCCCCGGGGGCTCCGGTACCGGGGGGCAGGGGGGGCTTCCGGGCAGGTAACGGGACATAGAGCCGGGCAGGGGGGGCCGGAGCCGGGCAGGGATGGACAGGGGGGTCGGAGTCAGACAGGGATGGACGGGGGGGGCCGGAGCCGGGCAGGGATGGACGGGGGGGGGCCGGAGCCGGGCAGGGATGGACGGGGGGGGCTGGAGCCGGGCAGGGATGGACAGGGGGGCCGGAGTCAGACAGGGATGGACGGGGGGGCCGGAGCCGGGCAGGGATGGACGGGGGGGGCCGGAGCCGGGCAGGGATGGACGGGGGGGCTGGAGCCGGGCAGGGATGGACAGGGGGGGGCCGGAGTCAGACAGGGATGGACGGGGGGGCGGAGCCGGGCAGGGATGGACAGGGGGGGGCCGGAGTCAGACAGGGATGGACGGGGGGGCCGGAGCCGGGCAACGCCAGAGGATGCGGGGGGGGGGGGGTGGGGGTGGGGGGTGGTGTCGAGGTGCGCAGCGAGGAGGAGATTGGGAACAAACCAGGGGTGAAGCAGCCGCGTCTGAAGGGTTTCATTGAGTGTAATAATGGCGATAGCGCATCGACCGGCCCATCGAGCGCCCACCGATAGATCCATCCACCCCTCATCCATCCATCCATCCATCCATCCATCCATCCATCCATCCATCCCCTCCGTCCATCCATCCCTCCATCCATCCATCCATCCCTCCGTCCATCCATCCCTCCATCCATCCATCCATCCCGCAGCTGCCCCGCGCGCCCGCCGTCCCGCACAGCGTCCCCGGGCCGGGCTTCGCTGCCCCCCCCCAGCACGGCCGGGCCCGCAGCACCGGGGGCCCCCCGGGGCAGGGGCCGGACTCTGCCCTCCGCCGAGCTTTGCACCGAGCAAACAACAAAAAAGAGAGAGACTTTTTAGTAATTAGTGCGACATAATTGAGTAATGCGGTGGCCCCGCGCTCCCCCCCCCTGCCCCCCCCCCCCGGCTTTTCCCCGATCGATGCAATATCATTAGGCGAGAGGCACCGAGACACGCGGGGCCGGGGGAGCGGGGAGGCGGCAGCAGCTCCCCGGGCCGGGCCCCGGAGCCGGGCCCCAGCCGCTGCGGGCTCGTGTGGGCCCGGCGGGGTTTGTCACCTCCGCGGCGGCCCCAGCCCGGGGGAAGCCCCTCGGAGCGCCCAGAGGCGCTGGCGATGGGCCGGGGCGCAGCGCGGGGGAGAGGCCCGGTCTCCATTCGCCAGCTGGATGCTATTGATCCCTTCCCTCGCCTCCTCTTTCTTCCTGAGCTCCCTTCTCCCTATTTAAATTCCCATCCCTCTGCTCCTCCGCAGCCGCCCGGACAGCGCTCCGGGAGGAGCCGCGCAGTGCCGGTGCCCCGGGGGCGGAGAGCGGTAAGTGCGGAGGGGGAGCGCGGGCCCGGGGCAGCCCCCCCCCCCCCTCCCCCAACCCCCGCAGCCCCCCCGTTGGGACCGACGGCTTCGCTTAGACGGGACGAGCGGGGAGAGAGGCGCAGCCGGGAACACCCAGTAACCCCCCCCCCCCAAAAAAAAAAAAGCAACCGCGCAGAGCCCCGCTCAGCACCCCCCCGCCGCCCCTCGCTGCCCCCCGGGCGGAGCGGGGCTCTCGGCGCTGCCCGCACCGCAGAGGCGGCCCCGCTCCCGGCCGGCCCGGGCAGCCAGCGGCGGCGGGGGGGGGAGGGGGGGGCGGCCCCCGGAGCCCGGGGAAGGTGTGGCGGGGGCGGGCCGCTCCCCCCGCCGGTACCGCTGCCTTCCGGGGCCGCGCCGGCCCGGCCTGGGCGCTGCGCTCAGATCCATCCCATTTTCCTTCTCCTTTCTTCCCCCCCCCCCCGCCCCTCCCACCGAGGAAGAGCCCGAAGGACCCGGCCGGAGCCAGCTCCCGCGGAGCGGGGCGCGCACCCGCGGGCGGTGTTTATCGCAGCCGGTGAGCAGGTACGGGGCGGGGGGTAAACCGTTTGCTTTTGCCGGGCCGGGGAGGAGAAGGAACCGGCAACGTGGCTCCGGCGCATCCCGCCATAGCGCTGCCCCTACGGAAGCCCAAGTTCCTTAAAGTTCATGAAGGTTTCGAACCACCGGCCCCGTCGCCTGGCAGGTGAATTATTCAGCGCCTATAGATCCCTCGCAAACCCTTTCATTTCGGTTCCAAATCTTCCCCAGCCCAGCTTTTGCCTATGGATGTCTCGATTTTCCAACAATCAAGCGGGAGGCAAAGAGCGTGGCAATTTCTGCTAATCGATTTTCCATACAATGGGCCCCAGATGATGTTTTAAAATGTGAGAAACTAAAATGTGTTGGTTTAAATAAGACTTTTGCAATCAATAGCTTTTAAAAAAAGAGACTTTGATACCGGTTCTTGAAGGGGATTCAAACGCTTTCACTTCCAAAACAAAACAAGGCAGGAAAAACCAGCGACGCTGGAAAAGTTCCGCCCGGATTTGGGGTTATTAAAGCGGGATATGGGGAAACCCGCTTCGGGGGGCGCAGCCCCGGGAGCGGAGCCCCCATCCCCGCCCGTCCCGTTGCGCGCCCCCGCCCCGGGGCTCCGCGCAGCTCTGCGCCGCCTCCGCGCAGCGCAGGGGCGGCCGCGGGCGGGGGCAGTCCCGCACCTTCCTCCCCCCCCCCCCCCCGGCTGTTTTGGGGGGCGATTTGCCCTTCCCCGTTGCCCCACCGCACCCCGCGCCGGGGTTTGAGGCGCTTCGGGCAGGAATCCAGCCGGGAACAAACTCCGGCCCTTTCCCCACCGACATTTTCCTCTGCTAAAAATCCCGCCCCCCCCGGCCCCGCGCTGCTGCGCGCCCGCGGAGGCTTTTTTTTAAATTTTAGGGCAATTTTAGCTGCAAGATCAGGCCCTTTCCCCGCCGCTCCCGGCTTTTCCTTTCCCTTTTGCGGGATAAAATACATATATATTTTTTTTTTTTAATTCCCCCCCCTCGGTGAAAAATTTTCCATTTCTCTGCAGAATCGGCCCCGGAGGCGTTTAGGGAGGGGGACAGCCCGGGGGGAGCTGCCCCCCCACCCCGCCCGCCTCTGCCGCCCGCCTTCCCCCGGGCTCGGTGGGTCGGGCCGGGACCGGGCTGGGAGCGGGGGAAAAGCGGCAGCAACGGGGGGAAATCAAGCGGTGGGGCGGTGGGGCGGGGGTGGGGGGAGAACCGGCCCCTCCACAGCCTTTCCGGAGACTTTTCTCGTTTACCCCGAAACTTTGGGCCGCCCCGAAACTCGGCGGCCGGGAGCGGCGGGGCCAGGGCGGCGGCGGGGAGCGGGGCCGGGGGGGGGACTCCATCCAATTTCGCCCCGGGGGGGCGGCTGGAGGACGGGAGTTTGCTCTTTTCGATGTAACCCCCGCAGGTTTCCCCCGAACGAAGCAGCCCCGCAGAGCCCCGGCGCAGCCCGGACCGGGGCCGTGCGTCCCCGGGGCTCCGCACCCACCCGCGGCCGGGGGCCGGGCCGGGCCCCCCCCGCTGCCCCCAGCTCCGGGAAAACCAACGGGGGCCTCGGGGAGCCTCTTTCATCCGCAATTTGTTTTCAAAACTTCCCGGCGGAGCAGCACTGAACTTTACACCCTGGCAGCGGCCATGGCGGGCTCGGCCCCGCCGGGGCTTTCGGGGGAAAACCGGTGAAAATCGCTGAGATTTCGCTCAGCTCCGAGGTGGGACATATTTTTTTTTTTCTTTCCCATTTTTTCCCCTCCCTCCCGTCCGCTCTCCGCCTTTTCCCGGTCGGGCCCGACGGTCCCCGAGCCGGGCTGGAGCGCGGGTGGAATTATAAACCACAAAGTGAGACATGCAACGAGTTTATCGGTGCTCGGCGGGGTGAGGGTGCCCCCCAGACCTCCAAAACGCTCCTCCTCCCCCTCCCCGCCTCTGCCCTCTCCCACTTTTCGCTCCTTGTGCATTTCGGGGACCCTCCAGCCCGAGGCTCTGAGCACCCCAAAGGCTCCCCGGGGGCTCCCGGGGGGGTTCGGGGGGGCCGTGAGCGCAGCCTCGCCGCGGGGCCGGGGCCGGGGCGTTGTGAACCGTCGAGGAAACGAGAGGAACCGGGCGCTTTCCGCCGCGCTGCAGCGCGTTCCCGCATCACAACGCGCACGGAAAGCACGCACGTTCATCAGACTTATTTTATACATTGTATATAAGGAGATATAGATAGAAAGAGACCGTATTTATTTTATATACATGCGCTATATATGTACGTGTATTCTCTGCTTCTCTCCATTCCCCGCAGGGGTTTTCTTGTCGCCTCAGGGCTCCTTCTCCCGGCTCGGAAGCTTTTCCGAAAAGATCCCGATTTTGGGGACTTTCCTCCCCAAGCCCGAGGGCAGCGGGACGGTACGGCCGCCCCCCCCCCCCCCCCCCCCCCTCCGTCCCCGTCCTGCGCGATCGCGCTCCGGCTCGGCCGCACCGCGGAGCGGCGGGGGGGGACCCGGGGGGGGGGCCGCTGCCGGGCCCGGAGCCCCCCGGTCCCTGCGGCTCAGCCCCCGCAACAGGTACCTCCGCTCCCGGGGGCTGCGGGCACCCGCCGCGCCCCGGGACAGGCAGGGGTGGGGACAGGCAGGGACGGGGACAGGCAGGGGTGGGGACAGGCAGGGATGGGGACAGGCAGGGGTAGGGACAGACAGGGATGGGGACAGACAGGGACGGGGACAGACAGGGATGGGGACAGACAGGGGTGGGGACAGGCAGGGACGGGGACAGGCAGGGGTAGGGGCTGGCAGGGATGGAGACAGGCAGGGACGAGGACAGGCAGGGATGGGTAGGGACAGGCAGGGACGGGGACAGGCAGGGGTAGGGACAGACAGGGATGGGGACAGGCAGGGACGGGGACAGGCAGGGATGGGGACAGGCAGTGATGGGGACAAGCAGGGACAGGGATAGACAGGGAGAGGTAGGGACAGGCAGGGGTGGGGACAGGCAGGGATGGAGACAGACAGGGATGGGGATGAGGCAGGGGTAGGGACAGGCAGGGACAGGGACAGGCAGGGACTGGGATGAGGCAGGGATGGGGACGAGGCAGGGATGAGGGTGAGGAAAAATGGGAAATGAGGCAGAGATGGGGACAAGGCAGGGAAGAGGACAAGGCAGGGACAGGTATGAGACAGGGACGGGGGTGAGGTAAAACAGGAGCCGAGGCAGGAACAGGGGACGAAGCGGGGACGAAGCAGGGACGAGGCAGGGACCTGCCGACCCCCAGCCAGACCAGGCAGCTGCTCGGGGCTCAGCGGGGACGGGCAGCGGGTCCCCGCAGGATGGAGCCCCCAGGCCTGCCCCTCGCCCACCCCGGATTGCTTGGGTCGTGCTGCGCTGGTCACTAAAATAATCCAAAGCGGCTCCTGTCCACCCAGGGCTGTTACACACACGGACACACAGACACACAGACACAGACACCCCCCCTGAGCGCTGGCCAGCCGTAGCCGATACCCATCACACAGACCTGTCCAAGGGAAACACCTGCATCCGCTGCCCCCAAACCCACCCCGCTCCAACCAAACCCCAGCACTGTCCTGGGCACAAAGCCACCCCCATGGCAGGTGCCACGCCTATGGCAGGTGCCACCCCGACAGCCAGCCTGGCTGGGGTGCGAGGCGGTGGCACCCCTTTCCCCGTGCCCTCCTCTCTAGCGCAGCTATAATTGCTGCTGTATTTATCCAAACTAGGAGGGGGTGGCAGAGAAAGACTTCGAAGAGTAATTTTCCGGGAATTCTCCTCGGTGTAATTGTCTTGATAATAAATCCAGACACTTAGCCTGTGTATGAATTGCTTTTTACCATTTTCATTTATTATTGAACACAGTGGGGAGAAGGGGAAACGCAACAGGGCTCTTTCTTGTGAGAGAGAAGGGGCGAAGGGGCCGAGGAGACGATTTCTCTGCAGATCCGGGAAACTGGATGTGTTCATCATCTTGTGCTCTGGTTTTTTTTTCCTCCCCTTAATACTTAGCCCGTTTCCCCACCCCCCACTTTTTTTGGGGGTATTGAAAACTAATTAAATAACCCGTTAGCTAACACGTTAAATTAAGATCCACTCTTGGATTTAATGATGTCTCCGGAAGAATTGACAGAAATGTGAAGACAGACTGTCAATAGATTCCTTCCCCTGGTTACACTGTATAAATGTGATTAAAACAGATCTCAAAGAAGGGTGTCCCGACACGGCACCCACGCAGGGATGGAGCCCTCGGGGCATCCGTGGGTGTCTGGAGACAAACATCTCCTGAAGTGGGTGCTGAGTGGGGGGATGGATGGCAGGACAACGCTGCTCCTCCCTGGGGGTGGCCCGCAGCGGGTTGGGGATGAGAAACCATGCTGAGACATGGTTTGGGTTGGAGCAAGACCCCAGCAAAGGCTCGTGCCTCTGGGGAAGGGGGAAGCATCCCTCGGCCGATGTCCCCAGCTGTCCCCCCGGCAGCCGGTGCGCTGTAGCACCGAGCGATGCTGCCCAGACGTGCTCCTCCGTCCCCAGCCCTTGGAGCGGTCCAGGGCAGGCTCGTGCTATGCGGATGGACGCCAAGCTGAGCCTTCGCTTTGTCCTGGCTCCAGCAATGCAAACAGTGGCTGGTACGGTGAGCGTACACCCATCGCTTGCTGCTTAAGCTCTCAGGTAAAGGTTACCTTAGCATCCAGGCTGAAAAAAATCAATGGCTGATACAGCATGAGATTCAGAAAGACAACATACATCTATCACTTAGGGATTCGATGGGCTTAGAATAGTCTTGTCAACAAATGATTGTTTAAACAGAATATCTCAACTGTTTATGGCACCCTTAATCCATACATCTAAGCACCACTGTAACATGTCGTGAGCATGGATTGCTCTGTAGAAACCTCTGTTGTTAGGTCCGGAGCTGCAGAACACTTAAGCATGTGCTTAAGTCTCTTAGACTTCAAATTAATCATGTACTTAAGTGTTTTGCTTGACGAGGCCGGGCCTAAGAACAGGGAAATACCTGTCATTATGTTAATGGATGAAGTTTTTTGTTTCCTGGCCTTCATTTATGTAGTGTATAAAGGGCTAAATGCACACACGTGTGCTCTGGACACCGAGTCTTCTGGCTGATTTATCCAGCCGGTGCACAAACAGAGCCTGTGTCGCCGGGCTATGGAGGTTATTTTGTAGCTCTTCCTTCTCCCCCGGGCTCTGGGGTCCTTGACGTGGCATTTCAGGGAGGCTTTGGGCCAGCGGAGCTGATGGTGGGGGGTGAAAACCCCCCAGGGGTTGTGAGTTAAATGATGCAGGGGGAAAGAGGAGAGGAGCAGATGGAGAGGGCTAAAAAAAAAGATGTGGAAGGGAGTGAAGAGCAAAAAGAGGCTGGAAAAGCATCGCAGACCCAGAGCAACAGCTACGGTGTCCACAGGGACCTGAGCAGGGAAAGCGAGGGAGGCCGGTGCCAGCTCCAACCAGCCTGGAGACCTTCTGGTGGGGACCCGCAGCCCCCGCGGAGCCCCAGCGCTGGCTGGCGCCCGGTGTCCCGCTGGTCCCTACACCGGTGGCTTGGCCATGACCTGGGGAGCAAACCCCAACATTGTCATCCCCTTCTTGCGTCTGTCACCTGCCCAGGCTGCTCCGAGGTCTCTGGGGCAGGGGAGATCTCTTGCTGTGGGCTCCGCTCTCAACACGTGCCTCATGTTAATTATACAACAAATTTAAGTGTGTTGGGAAGGGGGAGATTCTGTTTCCTCCCCCAAATAACTGCAGCTTCAAATTGAATTTGAAAAGAGGCTTTCAGGTGTTTGGGGGCTTGCAAGGGGACAGGGGCTTATGAAAACACAAGACCTGCAGAGCAAAAAATACAGCGAGAAAGAAGAGAGAGCAAAATAAATAAAGGAGCATTAAAGCATGTATCAATATTTCTCCTCAAAATGTAGAATGCATTTTCTTTCCTGAAAAATTAATAACCTCACTTTGTCAATGGACTCTTTCCCCCTCCCCACTTCCCCTCCCTCCCGCTCGCCTCCCCTCCTCTTCCTCCCTCTCCTTGTCTGCAGAAGACGTTCAATGAAAAACAAGCAGAGAATAAAAAAAGTCAGTTAATCCTCAGCAGTTCCAGACTTGAGCTTTTTCATGGCCTCTCAGGGTTCATCTCCCAGCCACACGATCTCTGCAGAGAAGGGGAACCCTCCCCGACGGCTGCTGGCCGGCTCCTGGCTCCGGTTCAACCGTGCATCTTCAGACAGCGCAACGCCCGGTGTGCTGCGCTCGGGAAAATCAGAGGCCATGGCCTCAGTTCCCCTGGGGGGAGTCCCCACGCAGCCTCAGTCAGTCCGAAGGAGGTCGCGGGGAGAGATGGGGTAATTGCCAAAAGGATTTGGGGACTCGGCCCGGGTGTTCCGGCGAGACTCAGCCAGACGCCTGCAAGGACCAAGCGCCCGGTGCATGGGATGCTGAAGCTTATGTCTGCATTTAATCTCCACCTTAAAGCCAAGCAGCTAAATAAATGATGCATCCCCTGAGCAGTCTTGCTGGAGGGGACCGGGGTAAGTCCTTCCCGAGATCCCACCTCCCTCTTTTCCAAGCTCAAACCCAGCAGCCGGTGCCCGAGCCGAGGGAGACCCTCACCACCCCCGGGAAGCCTGGCCGGGCTGGAGGCAGCGCCTGGGCCCCTTCTTGTGGGACCTTCCCCGGGGCTCCCTGAGCAGCCGGCAGAGACGTCGTCGGCAAGAATCCCTATTCACCAGCACTTCAGCACATGCTTAACTTCAGCCGGTTATGAAGTGCTTTCCGTGCCAGCGTGGTGCCTGGAAGGCTGAGGGAGGCTGGGGGAGGGATGGCCGTGGTCCTGCCCGCTGTGGGGACACCACGAGGGGCTCAAGCTGGGGATCAAACCCGCTCCCCGTCACTCTGGCATCCAGTGGCTCTTGAAGGCAGAGCAGTTCGGAGGCTGCCAGACCCGGAGAGCCGGGGAGAGGCGGTCGGGAGAGCAGGGGAGTATCCGCCCTGCCAGCATGCCGTGGCTCAGGATCAAACCCGAAGCTTTCTGTGGTGGCGAAGACCAGGAATATTTTCCCGAGACGCTGCTCAGCTCTTGGGGCCAGTGGAGAGCTTGTCAAATATTGAGCAGGCACGTCAATGTTGCAAGCTCTAAGTGAAAGCAAAAATCAGTTAATGGTCTTCCCAAGCCGTCCTCTTGGCGTGGGGAGTCCTCGCAGAACCTGGGGTGGACGATTCGCGAGGGGTTGATGCGCTGCTTAGTAAAGTGATCATTCAGCAGCCATTAACATGTGTATAAAACAAAATATCCGAAAAATCCCAGTGGGAAGAGGAAAGCACTGCCCCGATTCGAGGAAGTGGTGCTATTCATCAGAGCCCGTAAGTACCCGCTTAAACCCCCCTGGAAATTTGGAGAAGAGTTTTGGGACCTGACAGGAGATGGGTTCCTCCTTCTGTGAGAATTTATGTGAATTTTATGTTCTTCAATTAGGAAAAAAATCAAGCAATTGAAAAAAAAAAAAAAATCAAAACCATTACAGACATTGTCAATCAAAGCAGGTGGTTTTGACAAGCTTTAAAGTTGTAGCTGAATTTAAGCTTGGGCGGTTTTTCAAATTTCCTTTTAGTGTAAATTAATAATAATTTAAAAACAAAAATAAAATCACAGGGAGCTGGAAGAGGAAAATTGTTCTTTTGGAAAATGTTGAAACAGGACAATTTGATGACTCCCACTCTTCTCATGTGGCCAACGAAATGTTTGGAAGGGGTATTTAATGAAACAGCTGGCTCCATTGGGAAAAGGATTTGTTTTGATGAAGTAGCATTTTTCCGATTTTTCCAAACTTTTGGAGTATCCCCGATCTCTGCTCGATGGGGAAGGGCGTTCGCTGCTCCCAGGAGTGGAGCCCTACACTGACAGGGCTCTCAACCTGTCGTCCCTCTCCTCCGAGGTTTGTGTCCTGACTTCCTCCAGGGGAAAAATTAGTGTAGGACAAGAAATGTGAAGGACGCAACTGCAGAGGAGAAGAAAATTCTAGCTGCAGAGTCAGGACGACTCTTTATGCCAAAGGACTTGGCTCCTTTTGTCACCCTGTGGCAGGATGGGGCTCACAGCTGAAATTCAGCCCTACCTGGATGCCTGCGTGTAAAGTCTGAGTGAGAGATCGTAACCCTGCCTCGGGCTGAGTTACGTTCAACTCTTCTATCTGATATAAAACTACTGGAATTTTTAATTTACAATAAAATAATAATATATTCTTTAAAGATAATAATGTATCTTTAAACTAGGATAATAATATACATGTCCTCTGATGCTTCTTCCTTTGGCTGAAGGATGCAAGGTGAGATGAGGGTCTATCAACCAGCACACCGTATCTGGCGGGTCAGATCCAAGACCCATCCAGCCTGGTTTCTTGTCTCCCTTGGTGAGCCGTGGTCTACCCAGATGCAATGCAGATACTCGTTGGAGGGTGCTGGTCTCTTCTCCCAAGTGACAAGTGATAGGACAAGAGGAAATGGCCTTAAGTTGCACCAGGAGAGGTTTGGATTGGATATTAGGAAAAACTTCTTCACTGAAAGGGTTGTCAGACACTGGAACAGGCTGCCCAGGGAGGTGGTTGGGTCACCATCCCTGGAGGTATTTAAAAGACGTGTGGATGAGGTGCTTAGGGACATGGTTTAGTGGTGGACTTGGCAGTGCTACGTTAACGGTTGGACTTGGTGATCTGAAAGGTCTTTTCCAACCTAAATGATTCTATGATTCTACTTGTTGACTCACCTTTCCATCAGGAATGGGTTAGTGAGCTTCTCCACTGCAGGTTGACCCTGAACTGTTAAGACAGAGAGCCCAAGAGTCATTTGTTAAACCCAAAAATTAAGCAAAGAGGTGACCCAAAGAACTCCTGACCCAGTGGTAATATGGACATACCGGTGTGGGGGACCCTGAGATTAAGTGGAGTCAAACAGGCTGCACCGAGGGCTGAGGGTTGGGATCAGAGGTCCATCCTTGCTGAGCAAACACCGGTCTCATGTTTTCTGTCTGGGAAGCATCTTTGCATGTGAATTACCTCTTGTGGTAGCTAATAAAAGCGGTTGGCTTTGATGACCCTGGAGAAATGTGGCTTTTCCGGGCTTTTGAGGGAGCCAATCAGCACTTGTGGAAATGAGGCCACTTCACATAGGTGTCTCCGAGGGAAAGCATCCACTTGTGAGCACTTGTGGTCTGGTATTAACCTCTCTGTCCTTCGGTCTCGTGAAGATAATCACAAAATAAGGATGGTAAAGCTCTTGTACGAAGACTTTGGGATCTCGATACGACATCATCTAGGGGCTGTAGCAAAAGGCATCTTTAGAAGACACGCACACACGTGAGATGCATGTATCTAGGGTGGGATGGATTGAGAACAGGATCAATATCTGTACAGTAAATACTCTACAGCACCTGGGAAACATCCACCCCACCCCCGATCTTCATCCGACGAAGAGAAGCAAAGCCTGGGTACCACTTTTAGGATGAGCTGTTGGAGGCTGCAAAGATGACGCCGTTGGGGAGGCCATGGGAGCGAGAGCTGAGAGGCTTTTGTGGCGGTGAGATTTGCCTAATGAATGGCTCTTTGGAGAGGAGGGATGGACCTTGTCTACACACAAAATTGCAAGCCAAAATTGGTCTTGTGTAGACACTCTTAAATCATTTTAAAGCAGGTTGGTATTGGTTTGTATAATTCGATTCCTTTACCAAAGCGAAGCGAAATCGATGCAAATGGGGTTTACATTGATTTCAGTACATCCGCACAAAGGTTTTGCCCCAGTTTAATGAAATCAGTTTAAAAACACACCTTTAGCTAAACTGGCATAACTTTGTGTCCGGCCAAGGTGAGAGAGAGAGGGAGAAGGAAAGAAGGCAGCATGATCTACCCTAAAAAGAGGCGAGGGGGAAGTGTTGATGAAGTACATGTGCAGCAGCGAAGCCCCCGTTTGAGCAGGCTGCAGTGGCGCAAAGTGATAAGGAATGGGTCAATATAGTTTTCTCAAAGATTTTTTTTAAAGAAAGGTTAAATGTGAGGTGATATCGATTTCCCTTTTCTCCCCGTCCCTCCTCTCGCCACCCCCGGCCCCTTCCCCTCCTCCCTGCCCTTTCCCCACCTCCCCGCGGCCCGGAGCCATCCTTGGAGGAGGAATCGCAGCCCAAAGTGGCCAAGTGACCAGGGAGGACCACGGCGCCCGGCCGCAGCGCTGACCAATGGCCGCCCAAAGGAGCCCCCGTTGCTTAGCAACCCGCTGCAGAGAGAGAGGCAGAGAGCGCAAAAAGATGGATTTTCAGATTGCAGCAGCCAAGCAGATCAATTCTGCAACATGGGCTACAGTGGCCAAGCGGAATCTCTCTTGCTCCCAGCAGGTATTGATCCAGCCATGCTATAGGCATTGAATGAGCTCTAATAAGTCCTGAGTAAACAGGAACAAGGACTTAAGTGATAGCCCAGCAGTCAAACATCAACTCCCTTTGTCTTCTTCTTCCTCCTCCTCTTCTTTTTTGTTTTTTTAATTGCTGAAGGTTTTGCAAGAAAAGGACAATAAAGTTTATTGATAGAAAAATAAAGAGTCAGAATATCACGTCGTTCGCAGGCTGGGAGGGGTTGGAGAGGAAAAGAGTCTGCCTCAAAAATCCAGGTTGGCTTTGCAGAGTGGTGACCCATGGGCACACGCGGTGAACGTGGCTCCCAGCTTCCCTGAGCTTCCCTGGGCATGTCCAAGACTCAATGACGAGGTCCTTCAAAGTGAGTTTTGCCAGGGACAGGCTCATGAGGGAGTGCGGGTGTCCGGAGCTGCCCATTTGAAGCAGACACGGAGATGGGCACACTCAGGAATTTGGGCTCAGGTGATGAGTCTCCTCCAGATCTCCAGGGCTTTGGAAGGGGAGATTAAAACTCCCTGCAGGGAAAAAAACCCAGGCCAGCCTTCAGCAAAATTCCCCCTTTGTAGATGCCAGGGTAGGCAGCAAAGCTGCGTGTGAATGCTGCAGAGCCTGAAGGACACGTCCAGAGCTGCAGGATGCTCGGGAAGAGGAAGGGAGCAGACCTGACTTTGGTTACGAGAGGGGCTTTGTTTGCTGCAGGGAGATGCCAAGGCTGAGAGCAGAACCAGGTGAGAAGGAGTCTGGGCTGATCCAGGACTCTGACGTCAAAGAAAGGGACACAGGGCAGCGTTAGGGGGGACACAACCAAGCTTGAAGGACCTGCTTTTGTGGGAAGTGTGTGGCTGAGACCAAGGAAGAGCCCAGATAAATTCAACTGATGAAGACTTGATTTGGTGGGTCCCAGGCACGCAGCCGGGGCCAGGCTTGGGCAAAAACCTCCATTGCTTGGGGTTTTCCAGCTGCCCTCTTCTCGGGGGCTGTAGCGACCAGCCCATTGCAGGCCAAGAGCCTGGAAAACACCCTGTGGGTGTGTCAGAACCCACTGCACTGTCCCTGTCCCTGTCCCTGTCCCTGTCCCCCTTCCACCCCTCCCCATGTGGCTGTTTCACGCCCCGCTCCATCCCCACGCCTCCTCCTGCAGCATCTCCATCCCCTCTTCCTCATCTCCTTCCCAGCCTTCACCTCCCTGCAGTGAGGAGCCCCACGGGCTCAGGACCCTCCAGCTATTGTTCCCCCATCTCTCTTACCTGTTCTCTCCTAAATCTCCTAAATTTCTACCTCCAGCTCCGTGCCACGTGAAGCCTCCAGCCACTGCCGTCACCCAACTGAATAATTGATGCGGTCAGTGCGGTTAAATCGTCGGCAGGAAGGGCAAGGCTCCCATCCAAAGGGCTGGATGCTGCTCTCCAGCATCGCTGGCAATTCCCAAGTGACACCAATTAAATACCTGGAGCTGCTCCAGATTTATGCCCGTGTAACCGAGATCACAGGCCAGGTCTGCCTCCAGCGATTACGGGACCAGGGAAATGAGAGCCCTTTGCTTGCACTCTGAGATCTCTCAACCCACATTTCAGCAGCCTTCGTCATAACAGGGCTGATAATTAATTGATCTGATATTAAGGTGGCTGGCTCCCGCGCTCACCCGAGCTCCCTGCTGCAGTTTAACACCAGTTAAATCAAGTGAGTCCTTGAATCTTTAACGTGATCCGTGCTGAGAGGGAGCAAAAGGGAGGGAGACAGGCACCTCCGTGCAGATGCACATGGGCACGGGTGCATGTGCGCGTGTTAGCGAGTGTCCACACGTGTGTCTCGATTGCTCTGGAGGTGGGACAAGGAGAAAATAGACAAGCACTGGCCCATCCCCAAAGATGTTTGCCGTTTTCCAAGAAGAGAGAAGATGCAGTCTCTTTTTCCAAAGGTTTCTGCATTTCAAAGTAATATCAGAAGGGCTTGAAGCTTAATCTTCGTTACCCAGGAGGCTGTAGGAATCAGGCAAAAGGAGAAAAAAATCGAATCGATAAGGCAGTATGAATTTATTCCCAGGGGGGTCCGAGGCACCAATATTTTCTCTCCCCTCTGTTAAAGAGATAGCTCCAGCCCGATGCAGAGGCCCCTCACGCGTTCGGTGCAGGAGTTATGCCGCGACAGTGGGTATGATGACATGGGGGATAAAAATCATGGGAGGTTAAAGGGTATCACCCGGAGGGCTGGAAGGAAAACTCCCGACCAGTCCCCAGTAGCAAATGATGTCTTTTATTTGCAAATGGTTTCCCGCATCCCTTGACTAGGAATGCGGGGAGAAGGGCAGGGATGATGAGGGGAAGAGGCGCTGGGATGCTGAGCAGGTCCCAGGGCTCCTGAGGTGGAGATGTGGGAGGACTGAAATACCTGCAGGCCCCGTGGTGCTGGGATTCACCTAAGCTGGTGCCCCGTAGCTGAGCCTCAGCTCCCTTTGAGGGGATTGATAACTGCAGAAAGGACTCATCCCAACCACAGATCCAGGCTGAAGGCAGTGGGATGCACAGTTCTGGGGAGATCCAGGTCAAGTTTAACATTAAACTCATCACCCTGAGGAGCCCACCTTGGGCAGGAGCCCACAGCATCCAGGGCTCAGCGCGACCAAAGCAGGGAAGTCTCCAAGCGCTCAGTGCTCATGTCCTGCCCATCAGAGCCATGTCCTCGGGCCTGTGAGCCAGCCCCAGACATACCAGGAGAGTAAACCAGAAACACAGCAGTTCATCTGCACACCAAAATCAGTCGAAGCTTCGCTTCATCGCCCACTGGCGGGAGCGTGAAGCCCCCGGTGTCCCAGGGTACGTGGGTCTCCTCTCCCGGCATAAGCAAAGACGGGCTGTGCGCATGGCTGGCGGTGGAGGAGGAGACCAGCGTGGTCCCAGGTCTCACCTCGCTTCTCTGCCGCAGGTTCTTGCCCTTCAGCAACAGCACGGGGAGATGCTGACCCTCCGGGGCCAGTCTGGCTCCACGGTCACTGTTGGTGGCTGCTCTGCCGGGGGCTTCTCCTCCCCAAGCTCTGGCTTTGGCCAAGGTCTCCTGGGGATGAGCAGCATGGAAACACCAAGGATGGTGAAACTCACCTTCCCACCCTGGAAAAAGCTACTTCTGCAGCCAGAGGGGAGGGATGCATCCTTCTCTCCATGCTGCCAGAGCCGAGCCAGTATCTCCCTGTTCATACTGGGAGAAAAACCCCTCCTTTTCACTCGGGCCACCCAAAGCTCAGGCTTTTCCTGCATAAACCAAGTTTGGGGAAGCCTCAGGGACTCCACAGCCCTGAGCAAACCCTCCTGGGGCTGCATCACCATCACATTAAATCCGCTGGAGCATCAAACCAGGCACAGCCGGGGGAGCTGCGAGTTGGAGCTAAGTTGTATTTCCTGAATTTTGGGAAGGGCAGCGGGATCATGGGCTGAGCGGGGCTGGGATGGCGGGCGAACAGCGCGGCGGGTATTTATGGCCTCTTGCTGCACGGCTCTAACCAGAGCTATCAGCTTCCCACCACAATGCGCCCAATCGTTTGAAATTTAAAACAAAATGTAAAACAAGGAATAATGGTAACAAAAAAGGCTTAATTAATTGAAGTAAATTGCATCACAATAGTGATTTCTCAGTAACACAGCTAAGTGCCCCATTATTCTGATTTCACTCAGTATTCATGGATACTAAATAAATCACAGGCCCTCCACTTACAGACTGCTGCAGAAGGGCAGGGGGATGGGGGTCCTGCCATCTCCTCGGTCTATATGTCGATAACCCCAGCACTTCCCGAGTGTCCGCCTTAAATGGCAGCCAGAAAAATTACCGTCAAAATAAATTAATTGTCCAGCAGGTTTTTTTCCTTCCTTTTTTTTTTAACCTTTGGAAAAATTTCCCCTGGAGATTCACTAGGAAGCTTTTTCCCTCCTTGCTTCCCCTCAGTGCTGCCCTGGTCTGTTTATCAATATCCTATTAATACCAGTTTATTTGAAAACATTTATTTTCCCACTGCTCGGGCAGCTTGGCTGCCCCCAGAAGCGATCAGTTCGGCTGAGCTCGGTACCGTAGCCCTGTGGTTGGCAGCTCCCTGGGCATCATTTGGCAAGTGGTTTGTTGGAAAGAATGGGTGAGCTGGCACCCGGTGCCCGAGACCACGGTGAGGGCCAGGGACAGCCTATAAAGCGGCTTGAGGAGCACATGTGGGAGCTAAGCAAGAATTTGCTCGTGGCTTTGCTCTTTCCTCCCGTGTCCATGCTTTATCCAGGGCTGATACTGTTTCAGGAGCAGATTGGAGCCCTGCTAAGTGCCAGCCCGGAGAAGCTTGGAGCTGATGAACTGCTGTTTTGGGTGGTTTGATGGGCTGCCAAGCTGGAAAGATGGCCCTAAAGCTGAGACCAGGAGGAAGATGCTGGACCGCAGCCCTGCAGGCACATCCCCTCGACGCCTGGAGCGGGGTCCCGCATCCCAGCATCCCCAGCACAGACCCCATCGGGACGCTGGCAGCGGCTTTGTTCTCCTGCCCTTGCTAACCGAGCCAGGCTGGGAAGCACTGTTGGATGTACCAAGCGTGTGCAGCCCAGAGGCATCTCCTTCAGGAGCCTAATGATGGAAAAACACCTATTAGGTGCTGCAGCCCCGTCCCTCCTCCCTGCCGGCGCAGGGCTTGGTACAGCCAGCATTGATTTCGATAGCAGGTCAATGGAAATCAGCAGCGGGGAGGCACAGGGGTGTGTGCAGACCCTGCGATAAAGAGGCTTCATCAGCCCGCGGCTCAGCGGGATCCCACCCTGGGATCCGCTCTCGGGATCTCATCAGTGTCCCCAGCTGCTGCGCGGTGCCCAGGGTCCCCAGCGGCTGCGTCCCCTCTCTGCCGCGGGTGGCTGCATGGAGAAGGTGACGTTACGCAGCCAGTGCTGTGGTGTTAGCACTCGGGCACGGCGGGAGAGGGGACGTTGGCTTTTCCCTCTCTCCTCTTCTCAAAAGGAACGTGCCCTCCCTCCTCTCAAGGATCCCCTGAGCCCCCGTCCCCAAATCCCACCTACGGCCAGCCCAGCCATCTCACCACTGTGCAATTCTTATGGAGGGGCTGCTGTTGCAAGCAGTCCAGGAATCAATTAATCAATCGCAATCAAGATCCCAGGGTGTAATCATAATTAATGTTCAGCCCTGATTGATCATGTCATGGTTTTGCTGTGTTCACGTGAGCTGGGGTGATAAAACCGACTGTTTAATGGTGCTTTTGGAGATCCCTTCCTGTTCCCAGCCCTCCCCAGGGCTGTCCCCTCTCCTGCAGGAGGGACAGAGGTGACCCCCCAGGAGACCCAAGGAGCCATTTGGGGAGGGGGACAGCACGGTGGGGCCTCGGGGGGGCTGGCTCTGCTGGGAGCAGGCAGTCGCGGGGTGTTTGTGCACAGGGTGGGTGACAGCAGTGCTCCGGGAGGGCACCCCTGCCATGACGGAGAGCATCAGGATGACACCCATAGGGTGGGTGTCACCACTGGGTGCCTCAGGGGGCACTGGGGGGGGATCAGCGGCCCCTTCCCCAACTCGTTGCTCCCAGGAGTGGCTCCCAGCTGTGCAGGTCTCTGTCCAAACGAAATCACCGGAGCCGGCAGACGCTGGCTGGGAGCCCTCTGAATGTCACAAACACGGTGTAACTAGACTTGGATCAATCCATCAATGCGCAGCGGTGGTTAAATAGTGCTGTGTTCACCTCCCTCCAATTAAACTATCATTTCTGATAGATCCCTTTGTGTCTCCGTCTCCCCGCCGGGCCCCTCTGGCCGAGGGCGATGGCTCGGAGGGTGCTCTCTTCTGCCGCAGCCGGATCGACGCCGGCCGTGGGCATGGGGCATTGGAGGGATGCGGAGTTTCCTTCACGGCCTGTGCCGTGCTCGCTTGCTGCCACGCTCGGGAGCCCGGGAGAGGATGAGTCCTGGGGAGCACCAGCGCAGCCGGGAGCGGTGGGGAAGCAGACGGCTCTGCTGCTGGCGCGTTTCTCCTGCATCTCGCTGTGCTGCTCGGTGATCCCTACCCGTGGCTGCGGCAGTGGAAGCGGTCCCGCTCCCTGAGCTGCTGGGTGCTCTTTGCTTTCTCCCCGCCTGGGGAGTGGGGACCCCACGCCGGAGCTGGCACCGGCTCCAAACTCTGACCTCCTTTGCAGGTCAGAGCTGCTTCCTCAGCACCCTCCCGAATCAGCTGGGGAAATGCAGCGGCTGGGGCTCAGCTTGGCTGCGAGTCCGGTCCCTCTGGTCCCAGCGGGGATTCAGGGCATGGCTCAGCCCCATCCGAGCCCCCCCGAAAGCACAGAGCCCCCCGCTGCTGTGCAGAACTTTGCCCTTAGCCTTGCGCTAGTGGTTTGGCGGAGCTTCTCACCGGGATGTTGAGATTTCTCCTCCTTTCTCCCTTCTGAGGGGCTGCGTGGGGGTGCCAGGCCGGGGGGTCTCACCGGGAGCCGTCCCGCGGGGTGCGGGAGGTTGGGGAGCGCCCGGGGAGCGCGGTGGCAGCAGGGCCTGGCGGGAACCCACGAAGCAGAGCCGGGTATTGATTTCCCATCGATCCCATGCAACCACATTCTGCAGCGGCTGCTGTCCTACATTTCAATCCCACACCTTCGCCTCTGACTTTAATGGGCTTCATCACAGCCCAAAGCTTTATTTAACCAAAAGGGGAGGGAGCCAGCAGGCAGCTGCCAGAAATCAGAGCAACGCGGCCCCCGGGGTCTGCCCGGGCACAGCCGCATCCTCCAGATCCCTCCCAGCTGCAGGGAGCTGTGAACAGGCTCCCCAGGGTATTTGGGGGGATGCATGTGCACCCACGCACCCGCAGCCCTCAGCTCCGATGGGAGGGTGCTGCGGGTGTTGGTGAGAGCACCCTGCTCTCCAGCAGCTCTTCCACCTTGAGGTCTCTCTCCATCCCATTCTTGCTGTACCTGCACAACTCCATCTTCCAAACAAAGGGCTTCCACTGCTGCCGGAAGGGCAAAATTAAGCTCCACCTTAACGGGGATCTGCATAATTGTGTGTGCATGTGTAAGCGCTGCACACCCACCCACCCACCCCCAGATGTGAGGTTACAGACAACACGTACGCACCCACGACAACTGGAAGATGAATATGGAGGAGCTGGATCCGGTGGAGGATGCCTGCGTCTTGCTTGGGCGTTCCTCGAGCATCCATCACAGCAGCAGGCAGCCCCAGCGCCCGCGTGGCCCCATCAAGGCGGGCCGTAAGCAATCCTGATTTATCCTCCGTATCCCTCCCTCCCAATCGCATTTTTAAGCCTCCCTAGACCGCGGCCCTGTTCTCAGATGAAAGGAGACACAATCGTCCTTTTATATTTAAAGCTCTGCCCCGACGCACGCTGCCGAGGACCCCAGGCTGCTTCTGCGTGGCGGGGGGAGTTCAACTGGCTCATAGCACATCGATGTTATGGCAATCTGAAATGTTGGGAGCCAGATCCTGCAGGCAGCCCCGGGGCTGGGCAGCAGGCAGCCAGTGCAGGCAGGGGCGGGAAATACAGAGAGAAGCAGCGGGGATGGGGTCACAGCTTGGAGCATGAATGGAGAGGACAAACGCTTTGGTACGGCCATGGTCCAGGCAAAACCCGCTTGGACAGAAATCCCAAGAGATGGGCGAAGGAACCAGTGACAAGGAGGGATGGTTGGTGCTGGAGACCTGCTCAGGCACGCGGTCCTGGTAGAGGCAGGACTGTGTCCTTACCCTTCCTCCTCCTTCCTTTCCAGGTTTCCCTGGACTGTGCGGGTGGCAGGCACTGACGTGCCAGCTCCGCCTGGTGACTTCCCCCAGCATTATTCCAGCAACCCAAAAATGTCGCTCCAGAGGCTGCCGGTAGCTCAGGCAAGCCACAGCTGGGAGCAGGAAGGGATGGAGGACCTGGGAGCAGGATGGATGGAGGACTTGGGAGGACTTGGGAGCAGGAAGGGATGGAGGACCTGCGAGCAGGAAGGAGTGGAGGACTTGGGAGCAGGAAGGGATGGAGGACTTGGGAGCAGGAGGGATGGAGGATTTGGGAGCAGGAGGGATGGAGGACTTGGGAGCAGGAGGGATGGAGGACCTGGGAGGACTTGGGAGCAGGAAGGAGTGGAGGACCTTGGAGCAGGAGGGATGGAGGACCTGGGAGCAGGAAGGGATGGAGGACTTGGGAGCAGGAGGGATGGAGGACCTGGGAGGACTTGGGAGCAGGAGGGATGGAGGACCTTGGAGCAGGAGGGATGGAGGACTTGGGAGCAGGAAGGGATGGAGGACCTGGGAGCAGGAGGAATGGGGAGCAGGGCACTGGAAACACCTCAGGCTTTCCCTGCAGCAATGGGCTCACAGCCCAGCTCCACTGGTCCCTTTCAGGTCTCATCTCAGGAAACCTTTTAGTGCCAATTTCAATGGGAGAAACTCAAAGCCAAAGCCAGTCTCTTCCGAAGAGCCTCCACTGGCATCTCATCCTCCCCCTGTTCCAAGGCAGCTTGGAGGGGCCAGGGGTACCTTGCTGCTGAGCCGGCTCAGCATCTTCCAGCCCACGCGCCTGCTCTCCCTGGGGCAGAATGTGGATGCTGTGTTTATTTTTGATTTATGCCAAGCCGAAAAAGAAATACATTTTCTTCAATTATTAATCAGCGAGGTGTGAGAGGGGGACATGAGCTGGAAATTAACTCCATGACCTTTGGGGGTGGGTTTTTACATCCCTGCCTCCCTCCACTCTCGAGCCCAGTGCGTTTTACCAGTCAGAAACTGGGCTGCTCCTGTGAACAAACTCCCGGCAGATATCCCTCAGGCTGCTGAGGGTGTTGGGATGATGGGGAGGTCGTACGATGCAGGGACCCCAGCCCAGGCTATGTAGACATCCAAAGCTGTCCTGGCTCTGTGGGTGTGCATTCACACACCCTGTGCCTGAGCCCACAGGGTCTTTCTGATGCCAACCCACCTTCCCTGCTCTGCTCCGTCCCACCACAACTTTCTGGATGCCTCTGGGTATCTGACTGCCCCTTGATCCTGCCATGCACAGGTTCTTGGGCAGGATAGGACATCCCAATCTGCTCCTATGCAGCAACTGTCCTATAGAGAGATATGGGCTCTTGAGGGAGCAGGAATGGGTGCCCCACAGCTCCCCACATTCACATGGGTGCGCTCAGTGGGTTCCAAGGCAGGATGAGGACCACACCTACCTCTCCCTCCTTTGGTTCTTGGCTTCTGCTCTTGGCTTTGGATGGATGCCCAGTTTTAGGCATCTAAGGAGGCTTTGGCAAGAAAGCTGCTGGACAAGAGAGAGGAGGCTTTTTGGACTGCTCTGCCACCCTCCTGCCTCGAAAACACCCCCTGAGCCAACGTGCGAGGCCAGAGCTCAAACTGCCTCCCACAGAAGGCAAGACAGCCCCGAGGCTAGCAGGAGAACACAAAGTTGGCCTTGGGAAGTTGGAGCATCTCCGGCGCAGGCGTGCTCTCGCCTCCCTGCCCCCTCCTCTGCCTCTCCCTCCCTTCCCGAAAGCAGCACTGCGGCAGCACACACCAGCAAACTGATCAAGGCGAAAGGACTGATCAATAGGCGTATTGAGCACTTTTCAAGGTACGGTGATTTTTGCGGATTCAGTGCTAACCTTATGCCAGAGCCCCGAGCTACCTCCTCTCCCCCAGCACCGTCACCCCCAACACCAGCTGTGCTGCCCCCTCCCAACACACGTCCTGGTCACCCCCTCCAGGCTGGCAGGGGCACCCAGCCTGCTCCTAGGAGGAAGCAGAGACCTTGCAGGCTCGAGTCACTGGTGGGACTTTCAGCTGGAGGGAGAGGGAAGAGTTAGCGGCTCCCGGGGATATTTCTTCACAGTGGGTTCGTACTGCGGTCTTGGGGACCACCTTGCTCTGGGACAACTCGTGGGGTTCAGAGACTCTTAGAGAGGCGCACCTGAGCTGTGAGGTTCCCAGGGATGGGGACGGATGAGCTGGGGTCATCATGATGGTGGGAAGAGGAGGGCTGAGGACCACCTTTGCAGCTCATGGCGCTGAACCAAAGGCAGTGGTGGGAGGGTGGAACCTTCCAGCAGCCATCCTTCCCGGCAGTGTTTGGATGGAAAGGGCGGGATGAGTGAGGCCCTACCCCGCGCTCGGTGGCTTTGCAGGAGATCTGGCTAGAAGGGACCTCTCGAGGTCCTCAGCCCTGGCTGAGTGTTCCTGGGCCGCAGCTCCCAGGAGAAACCCATGGGATGTGCTCCTGGCTCAGCTGGGCTGGCTGAGAGCTGGATCGACACCGTCTGCGCTGAGGTTTTGATGGAAAAGGATCTTTGCATTTAGCATCTTCCAGCTTGCTGACAGCCCGCGAGGGGAGGGATCGGGAAGGCAGATAGCCCAGAGAGGCTGATAAGGTGCTTGGAAAGATAACACAGAAATTAAACAGAACTTCATGTTACGAGCTGCTGCTTTAAACATGTCCCAACCCCTTTGCTACCGAGGCATGGATAGATATTACACCTTGCAAGGTAAAAATAGCACATTTAATGAAGCTGGGAAAAAACGTCAATTGTATTTTGTTGGAATTGCAGAGACCTCATTTCCACGTCCCCCATGAAAATGCTTCGCCGTCGGAACGGATATGAAAGCCCCACATGTTGATTTGCAAAACGTGCTTTAAGCAAGAAAACCAGCAGAAATCAAACAAAAACCCAATGTTGTTCCCCACCCCTGGGTTTGACCTTTATTGTTCTCACACAGTTCAAGTTTTCAGATTTTGGTCACCTAGAAAAAAAACCACTACTGTATTTTAACCCTGCTGAATTTTTAACAGAAATTTGCCATCTAAACAGAATTCTGCTCCAAAATTGAAGGCGTTTGGGCGTGAATGGTGGAGGGGATGGGAGACCGGCCGGGGCTGCTTCCCTGTGCCTGGGGACACGTGCTGCTCCGGGAGGTGCAAATGCATTCACAGGGGAAGGGATGGACCGTTTGCCTCTACAATGCTGCCTTTGATTTAGGAGAAGGGAAATGTCTGTTTCTGGAGAGGAAGGAAATGTCTTTGCTCACTTTAAGCTGGAGGGAAGGATGTGTCCTGGCCCCCGTCCCAATGCCACTCCAGGCGGATGGTACTGGTATGGATTTTCGAGGGTGGAGAGCAGTGGGGAGGGTGAGGGATGCTACCTAATGCCATTTCATTTCACTTAGCAGCACTCCGCTCACGCAGTCTCCAATACACCCATCCGTCACGCTCCTCGTTAGGGAAAATCTATTTTAAAAATCTCTAATTTTTATTTTAAAGTCTAATAGAGCTCGGTGGTAATTTTCACTTTAAATAACGATTACGCGTTTCGAAGTACAAGGTGTGCTTGCGCGCTGGACCGAGTACCCGTGCCAGCAGCGAGAAGTGGTCCCTGGCTGTTCTATTCACTCAGGGCAGGACCCAAGTGATGGTGCTTGGTGCTCCACAAGTGTAATTCCTATTTGCACCCCTTATGTCAGTCCTTTTTATATTTAGAAGGAGGGGTTTGGGGCAAACTTTTTATTTGGAAGTGCCGACGCCAGGCCTGATGCAGCTCTTAAGCAGAGATGGTGACGCGAGCTCCATCGCTGCTTGCAGAGGGGCTTCGCTAAAGGAGCATCTCTGAAACCCAGACCACGATGTGGCACCTCCCAGGCAAAGCCGAAGGGGTCCCAAGAGCACCCTGAGAAAAAATGATGCAAGGTGAAAGGGGCTCAGTCCCTGAGGTTTCTGACCTTGCTGCCCACCTCCTCTCATCTCCCCTGCCCTCTCCTCCCCTCTGTCCCTGCCATTTCCCATCTCCCTGACCCCAAACGGTGAGCCAGGAGTCACCGCTGTGCACCTTGGAGAAGCCGGGCTGGCTCCGCAGAGTCTCGTGTCCCCGGCAAAGCCCTCTGCTGAAGAGTGGGTTTTCCCACGGGAGCTGCCAGCGTGCTCCCCGGGGAGATTGTCCAGTGGATCAGCTGGGGGAATCCTCTCACTCAGAGCATCGTCTACCCAGCCAGGATCTCCCGGTCTGGCCGGGGAGCTTGCAGTGCCCAAATAAAACACACGACAATGGCCGAGCTCTGCCGGGGGCTCTGCACATATTTGCAGCAGCCCAGCAAAAGACCTTGCAGGAACTGGAAGCTTTGCTGGAGACGGCGTCCGCAGGAGCAGAGCACCAAAGGGAGTGCTGGGGAGAGGGCAGGTGCCGGACACCCGCCCTGCAACACCGGGCTGCATGGATCTGAGACAGCAAGCGGGCTTTCGGCAGGGCCGTATCCCCCCTCCCCGAACACACAAGCTGCTCTGGAGCCTGACCCTTCCCTCATCCTCCCCCCCTCCTTCTGCATCAGCTCCTGTCCTGCGCATCAACTCATGACGCAAGGTCTCAGCCCACCGAGCAGGGCTGCCTCGAGCTGGTCAGACCTCCCAGGCAAATAAACTCTCCTCCCTCTCCCATGCACCCATCAAGTCCCGTCCATCCTCACCCGCCCTGACAGCTGCCATCTCCCCTTTCGCCTGGCTGGGACCCAGAGGATGCGTGGGGAGGGACGGGAGGGCATGCCGGGGCCCTGCCAACCCACCCAAGCAACAAACATAGAAAGAGATGCAAGGATGGAAAATTCCCCTTCATAATTAATAAATGAAGAATATTGTTGTTAATCGATGTAGCTGTGAAGAGAATATCGATCCCAGCCGCATGCTATTTTTTGTGCGGCTTAGATTTTTACACCTCATTTAGAGGCAGGTCTCTCTGGGGACCTCTTAACACCAAAAGATATTTGCAAGAGTCCAAAGTGAAGGGAAGAAAAGGGGGGAAAAAGATTAATTATTACCAGCGCTGGAGAATTATGTGTGTGTCCCGTTGTGGCCAACTGCAGTACTGATTTGAATATTTGATTAATAGCGAATTATAGCCGCAGTTGATAACTTATCTCCGTGCTGGCTATTTAGTAAACAAGTGGGAGCCATTAGAAACATTTTTAATATTAATCCCAGGAAATTATGTTTATGAAGGTCGTGGCTAACCCTTCCAGTGCTAGGGCTCTGCGAGGAGGTTGCTCTGCTCGCTCGCTTCATCTATCCTTGGTTGGTTTAAATCTCTCCGTGCCTCAGTTTTCCTTCTTCAAGATGAATAAATCCTGAGTTGAAAGTGGCACTGGTTAAAGCACTGAGCGAGGAGCTTTCGTTAGCACCGAACCTTTAATGAACTGCCAAGGAGATGGTTGGGGATGAGCAGTGCGAGCAGCGGGCTCAGGGGGCTGCTGGGGGGGTCCTGCAATACCTCGGCCCGAGGGTGGGTTTGCTCCAGGAGGGGTTTTATGTTGGTTCGTGGCTCCGGGATGACGCCGAGCAGGGAGCTGTGCATCCCCATGACAAACTACATGCGGTGGGGAGATGGCCGCAGCCTTCAGCACACCTGAAGTGTTAAGAACAGATCAAAGAGCTGCCGAGAGCAGCGGCATTCCTGCAAACCTGCTGCTGCCTCCCTGGCAAAAACCACATCAAAGGCAGCAAGAGGTCCCTGGGACACGGCGAGCCGCTCAGGGACAAGACAGCGGTGGATCTGCTTGTCCTGGCTTCCAGGACGTGCTCCTTCAGCAAACCGTGCCGGGTTCGTGCAGCCCATCGGCCGTGTCGTCGGGGCAGGGCCGGAGGGTAAGCAGTGGTACCCAGGGCCAGCTGGAGCAGGGATGCACGGAATCCCCGGAGATGGGAAAACAAGCCGTGAAACCTCCAGCCCTGCAGTCAGCAATCCCTCCTGCTGCAGGGCTTTAAGAGAGGGTTGGGAAGAGGAGAAAATAATTCCTAACTAACAGGAGAGCCTCCGCTGAGCAGGGCAGCATGGCTGCGCAGTGCCCGATCCTGCTGTGTGCCGGTCCTGCCAGTGCCGTCCGCCCAGGGAAGCACGGAGGAGTTTGGGGCTTGTGGGATGTTGAGAGCAGGTTTGTGAATTTGGGTCAAATTTTAGCCAAGGAGGGAGGGAAAAATGTGTGAGAAAAAAAAAAAAAGTAGAAAATGCCAAATGTTCGGCTTTCCACCGTCATAAAATGTCCCCCAAAATAAACACAGGGAGAAAAGTCACTAGACAGAGGAGGCTGAGCCTGCCTGAGGTGGAATAAACCTCGGCATTTGGGCAGGATGCAAAGAGGGAACCGGCTGGACTCTGTCGGCAGGAGGGGTGGGATTCACCTGGGCAAGGCAGGGGGAAAGCAGCAGCTCCTCGCACCAAGGCTGTTATGGGGGGGCACCTCTGTCCCACAGGGTTTTCTGGATGTGAGATGGCAAAGGGTACCCTTGCCCCAAAAAACCCCTCCAAGGTACCACTTAGGAGATAGGGAAAATAGTAAAGGGTGTGGGAATGCGTGTAGGGATAGCCACGGGAAGAGGATGGGACAAGATCTGCCGGGATGTCCCACCCCAGGCAGGGTGCTCCCAAAATGAGTCCCTGCTCCTTCCCTCCTGGCCCTGCTTCAAGGACAGATCTGTCACCTCCGTCCGCAGGACCTCGGGACAGGGGGACCGGGATGAGCTGTCAAAGCCGGGCTGCGGGAAGAGGAGCGGCGTGCCTGGGATGTGCTCCCTCCTCCACACTTCAGCAGGGCTCACGCATCCATCTCCTCCTTCGCCCGTGATAGGCCCTGGTGCTGCAGATCCATGCAGATCAATGCAAAATTAATTAGAGTAATCAACTCAGCTGTACCACAGAGATCATACAGGCAGGGTTTTAGGTGACTAATTGGTGGAAGCTGACAGCCAGTGTCCCCGGTGTCTTAGAGGTATTAACACTTTTTTCTCTGTAGATTAATTACCTTTTTCCACCTTTCACTTGATGGGTCCGTCTGTGCCGCGCTGTTTCGGGGGGAGCGGTGATGGAGGCCAGGCCTGAGGAGCATCCCACGGAGTGCGGTGCCCAGCTTTGGGAGGGGGCAGAAGCCTCGGTTTGCTTTGTGGGTGACAGCTTTGGCACCAGCAGCCCGGTTAGGGGAGGGATGGGTGTCCCTGTCCCCCCTGCTGAGCCTCCAGCCCTGTGCCATAGCAAAGTCCCCCTCGTGCATGCGTATGGCATGGGGCCACCCTCCTGCCGTGCCTCTCCCAGATGATCTGTGGCCCCTCCAACGCTGCATCCCTCCTGCTTCTGTCTGGGATAGGGGTTTGACACCACTGGCCCATCCTTCGGCAAAGGCTGGCGTCCACGCCAGAAGTCTGAGGCTATTTCACAGGTCCACGAGAAGGTTTTGCTCTACAAATACTGAGATGGGGTCTCTGTGGCAGAAACCTAATGAGACATTTGTGCTGCTGTGATCCAAGCTGGGAACAAGGCGGATGCTCTTAATAGCACGGGTAATTAATCATCACCAGTTATCTAGCGCTAGAGGTGGGTTCTCCATCACTTGGACTCTAAGTCGCCACTGGGCACCTTCCTGCTGAGTGTCCCCTGGCTCAGACGGAAATTATGGCTTGAGAGAGAGATGGACATGCGGTCCCTTGTGATGGTCCTCGTGACCTTCACATCCCTGAGCCTGGGGAGCAGTGGGAAATCTCCCCTTGGCTTTGGCAGATGATGGGAAACCACACGTGAGTAACCAAAAATATCTGCGGCCTCAGTGAAACATGTAAAAGGTGTCAGTTAGACATGGAGGAGGGTGGCAGATTCTTACTCCTGGTCCATGGTCCAGGACTGTCAGGACTGAAATGAGGGAATGGCCTCAAGTTGCACCAGGGGAGGTTCAGACTGGATATTAGGAAAAATTTCTTTACTGAGAGAGTGGTGACACACTGGAATAAGCTGCCCAGGGAAATGGTGGAGTCACCCTTCCTGAAGATATTCAAGGAATGTGTGGACGTGGCACTGTGGGACGTGGTTTAGTGGGCATGGTGGTGGTTTTTTTGGTTGATGGTTGGACTTGATGATCTTACAGGTCTTTTCCAACCTTAGTGGTTCTGTGATTCTGTGTGATTCTGTGAAAACCCAACGAGCTGAGACCTTGGGCGGCACTTGTCCCCTCAAATCATGGGAGAGGTGGCGGAGGGGACCTCCACTAGGTCAGGTCAGCAGCGGCTTTCCCCAGATAAGTCTTGGGCTTTGGCTGCCCAAAAGCAAGGTGTTAAATCCAGACTGGTCACCTCCATCACACTGCTGGCCGGCAGAGAAGGATCGCCACCTCCAGAGAGCCATTTGTCCCTTCTGACGGCTGGTGTCCGATAGCCAGGATGAATTATCCTCTCGAGGAGGCCGTGTTGCCCCAACCAGCTGCCCTGGTCACCTCGCTCTCATCCCGCTCAGGTGATGGGAGATGGATCCTGCCATCATTGATCAATCTCAGAAGCAGGTTTTATTGGTAGAGAAAACAGAGAGGAAAGCGGGAGGTGCAAGTCAGGGAAGCAAAAGCATCCCAGCCCAGGTGGTCCATCCGGGCACAAGACAAGCTCCAGTGAAATGGCACTGCTTATTTGAACAAGCAGGTAAGTGGAGTCACCAGAAGCTGTTATTTCTGTTACAGGAGCATCCCATATACCCAGGGAGAGTCAGTACTTGCTGCGAGTTGCTCAGCAGCATGGACAGACGGCCACTGCCGGCGAGCTGCGGAGCCAGTGGCCAGTTAGTGACTCTGTGATGGAGCTGACACCTGACTCCAAATCTCAGCAGCGTCAGACTTGCATCAAAATCATACAATCCTGCCTTTTTATCTACTTTTCTTACAATAAAAAAAGGAAAACCCTGTACCTTTCCTGCAAGGGAAAAGGCAGCTTTTCCAGGAAAAGTGCCTCCCTTTCCGTGTGGCTTCAGGAACCCCTCTCCAAAAATCAAACTTCCAGATGTCCTGGCTTCCCCAGGGAGGGGGTTTAAGGGTTATTAAAGGGGTTGTGCAGAGAAGGCGGCACCATGAAGCCACGTCCCACAGCAGCATGCGTGATGGACATGTATCCCCAGCAGCGGGAAGTGATGGAAATCGCTGCCCCAGGATAGGGTAGGCAGAAGGATGCTCATGCATCCGTGTTCCCCATCTTGATACCCAATTCCTGATGGCACCGGGTAAGTCGCACCACCCCAGTGAGCTCAATGCCTCCATAAGACACCGACCCACACCCCGCACCGGCTCTGGTGTTCCGAGGAGTGAAGATTTGCTCCCAGCTTGTGGCGTGAAGGTTGGTGCGAGTGCGGTGACCCTGCCGCTGCCTCCCATGCGGGCAGGGGGATGAAGGAGGGGGATTATTCACTACTCAGCTCCAAACACCGAAGCCAGCACTTTAGAGTGCTTTCATCCCTGAAAGCTTCGGCAGGGAAGAAAGGCGAATGGACTGATCCCCCAACAGCACCGTAAGTGCTTTCTTTTTTTAACAAAGCATCAGCGAGGCGGGAGGACGGGAGTGCAGGCTAAGCAGCACGACGGCCTCCGAGCAAACCCTGCACCAGTGCAAGGCGCAACCCCTCCCGCGGTGGGTTATCGGGATTTGCCCAACCTTAAAAATAAATCTTCCCCTGTTTCCTTTTATAGGGCCTTTCAAGCTGTATCCCCCAGGTCCTCGTGGAGGGTAATGAACGCGCAACGCATGGCTTAGAGCTGCTTGAATTATTCATTGAGAATAATATTTGTTGCCCTTTTCTTCTCTTGGTGAATCAATGGCGATTTATGGTAGAGGGTCCCCGTTATTGGGGGACCATTCACCGTGTGTACAGCAGCATTTGCAAAAACTGGGGTATTCGCCACCCTCTCCCTGGGCCTTAGAGCACGGAGGTCCTCACCCCAGCCGCAAGGATTTCGCTCGCCGTTGGCCAAAGTCAAGCTGGGCCTTGCCTGGGGGTGGCACAGAAGCCGAAGGGGCGGATGGTCCACAGTGGGAGGGATGACTTCAGACCACCCCAGCAACACCTGAACAGCCGGGGGGAGCACCGCATGCACGGGGACACTTATGGACACGCGTGCTCAGAGGTGACGTGGCAGAGCCCAGCATGCTCAGAGATGTCTCCTCACATCCTCGCTGGCTTAGTTAGGAAGTTGGGGTTGCCAGCCTGAGCAGGGGTTTAACTTTGTGAGAAAGCTCTTCTCGAGGAATTTAAAGCAGAGCGATGCTGCCGGCAAAGCTCCGTACACAGGGCAGCTTCTCCGGTGCTCAGGAGTCCAAGGAAACTCCTAGGAGAAGACCTGGACCCTTTTCCTATCTCTGCTGCCACCTCCAAGGTCTCAGCTTGCATTTCCTTCAGCCTGGAGTGGGGCGAGGAGAAATCTCATTCCTGCCTCCGTGAGGGTATTTAATGGTGCGTTGAGCCCTGCATCCCATCGCATCCCATGCCATCCCATTGCATCCCATGCCATCCCATTGCATCCTATCTCATTGCATCCCATCCCATCGCATCCCATCCCCAGCATCCCAGTGCCGGTCCACCCCCAGGTCACCGGAGTGGGAGATGAGGAGGGTGGACCTTGCCTTCTCAGCCCAAGCCAGAGTGAATGAACCTATTTCTTTCCGTGATTCCCAAGAGTCAGGTCTTAATTAGAAAATGAAGCCGTGGCACAATCGCAGACACGATCCCAGCTCACTAAGGGGGCAGGGGAGGTGTGCGAGGGCAGGGTGTGTTTTCCAGCTCTGGCACCTGCTGTGTCTGATAAATCCCGACCCTGCAGCTCTCTGAGATGGCTGCTCTTGAAGGGAGTTTTTCCGAAGGGCAGGGGATGGTTTTGCCTGGCAGGGTTCACATCGCACAAGTCCACGCCTCCTCTCTGTCTGGCCTGTGTAAGCACGGAGGCTAAATCCTGACTGAAATCAGCAGCTCTCCATTGACTCCCACGGCCAGTTTGCACCAGCTGATGAGCTGGAGATGTGTTTCCGAGAGCTCCTTTTGGGGGAATTGCAGTTTTAACCCAGCTGCACGCTGGGCTGAGCAATTTTGAAGGGGTTCATCCTTTCTTTCTGTTTTTCCCCCCACCAGGGATGAGGCCCCGCCAGCAGCTTTCTGGGCTAGCACTGTGAAAGCTTCACGGACAGGTCTCCTTGCAGAGCCACGGAGGAGCTTTGGGAAAATGCCTTTTCTCAGCCCCTTTTGGAATGGGAAGAGCCTTGCTTGGAGCAGAGGAACCATGCAAGGAGAGCGACTGTGGATGGCTCAGAGCTGGCAGAAGCGATGTCCTGGTTTTAAATTTAAAGAAAAGATCCGAAAGTGGACTCAGCCACCTGCGAACTGCACCCAAGACGAGGGATTTCAGATCAGCTTGTCCTTCAGCAACATCTCCTGAGATGTAAGACCTGGCTTTTGGATCTGAGATTTGGACCTGCGTCCCCTCCACCCCAAAAAATCCAGGCGGGCTTCACAAACCCCCATCCCCCAAGCCCCCACTCAGCCCCCCCAGCTCCCGACACCCAAGCAGCGGTGGGGCCAAATCTAGGGTCTCATCCTTCATCATCCACCACCTCAAAGTGACGGCAAGGGGGTGGCTTTTGCTTGTCAAGGTGGCATGGTGTCATGCAAGTGATGGCCTGGGGCTGGCCCGCAGGAAGGAGAAGAGCCCTAATGCAGTTTTGACAGCGAGGCTGTCAGTTAAGTGCTCCATGTGGATATTTCTCCCCCCTCTATTGTTTATTATTGGAAGTTACAAGTAGCTAAAGACCTCCCCAATTATCTGGGAGCCACTTAAGAGCAATTGAGCACCTGTCACCCACTGAATGGGCTGCATCGCCCTAATGACAGGAGCAGAGAAAAGATGCAGGTCAGCAGTGATGGGGGTGCTGGCGATTTACAGCTTTGCAGTGCCAGCTCCCAGCTCTGAGAGAGGAAGAAAAGCCACCCGAAGAGGCAGAAGGAGGAAAGGAGCCACGAGAAGTCTCCCCAGGGGTCCCTCATGGGATGGGTGGGTGTCGTGTCTTAACACCAGCCACCAACTGATCCCCACTCAGTCGCTCGCTCACTGCCGGCCGGTGGGGTGGGGGAGAGAATCCGAAGGGTAAAAGTGAGAAAACATGTGGGTTGAGATAATGACAGTTTAATAAGTAAAGCAAAAGGACTTCATCTGCTGCTTCCCATGGGCAGGAAGGTGTTCAGCCATCTCCAGGAAAGCAGGGCTCCATCACGCGTAACGCCTCCTTGGGAAGACAAAACGCCATCACTCCGAACACATCCCCCCTTTCCTTCTGCTTCCCCCAGCTTTATATGCTGCACATGACATCGTATGGTATGGACTATCCCTTTGGTCAGTTGGGATCAGCTGTCCCGGCTGTGTCCCCTCCCAACTTCTTGTGCACCCCCAGCCTACTCGCTGGTGGGGTGGGGTGAGAAGCAGAAGAGGCTTTGATGCTGTGTAAGCACTGCTCAGCAGTAACTAAAACATTTCTGTATTATCAACCCTGTCTTCAGCACAAATCCAAAACACAGCCCCATACTAGCTGCTGTGAAGAAAATTAACTCTAGCCCAGCCAGAACCAATACGGTGGGAGACTCGACAACCACAGCTTGAGGGTCACCCCTTGGTCCATGGAGCTCTGCAGCTCCCAGCATCCCAGGGGATGTGGAGCAGGTCATGCCATTAGCTGCTCAGTCCCGTAAATAGGAAAGAAAAAAACGTGAGGAATCATTCACTGCTCGTCAGCCAGCATAAAAAAATCATTTATCTTTGCTTTTTTTTCTGCTTTCAATGACTGGCTGCCCATGGGGGTATACAGCCCATGCTGGGGGATTTCTTTGGCTACTGGAAGGGCCGGAGGTGTTGCAAAACCCCAGACGCAGAGCCTGAACCTGCAGGATGAGCTGCAGCCTCTGGGTAGCGGGAGCGTGACTATGTTTCTCGTACGAGGCCATTTAAGACAGCTTTGCATGTGGGATCATGAAAACGATTGCTTTTGAGGGATCATTTTTATTAGATTCATTATAATTTCTATGTGATATAAACATATTAAGTGCGTCAATTGTATAGAATAGCATGAAAAATAAACACAGCCCAATACCAGCAAAATCTGACGCAATGCACCCCCATCACGAACGAGAAGGTATGTGCGTAAAACGTCACAAAAATCATATCGTAGGAGGGTGCACTCAGCTCTGTGAAACAAAGCCTGGTACCCAATCCCTAGCAAACCAAGCCTGAATCCAGCCTCTTCCCTCTGGCTGTGCCTGATGAGCAACTTCAACTGGGAATCATCTTCTCAGGAAAAACAGAGATTTTCCTCCCGAGTGGAGGAACCTGCCCATGCACAAACACCCTCTCCTGCAGGCAGCTCCAGCTCTGCATACGGCTTTTTGGATCAAGGATGTGAGAAGAGGCTGGCGGAGCCCCACCTTGTCCCCAAGGAATGATCGCCCGCACGGGGGGGCATGCAGTGGGGTGTCCCCGGGAGTGGGGGGCCAGGAGGTGCGGGATTGGGGGAGAAGGTGCCAACCTGGAAAAGTTCATCAATAGAAACATAAAATTAAAATAATTTGCGTCAATTCTGCTGAGTGGCTGTTAGGCCTAATTGTTATTGACTCGTCACTGTAATTATTAAAGCTCACACAGAGCTCAGCTGGCAAAGGAGGCGGGTTTGGGATCCCCCCACACAATGTGTTCCCCCCATGCCAGACAGGGCTGGGAGGGGGACAGCAGCGACACCGGTCCCTCTGCCGCACAGGGACACGTTAACTCCTTGGTTCTTGTAAATAGCCCCCAAGAAGTCACTATCAGAGCGAAGGGGGGATATTTTGTCCGTTTTCAGTGGGCAGGAGCGAGAGAGGGACGGCAGAAGGGAAGATGGAGAAGGGACGAACGAGGGGAAAACTGGGGGCAGATGGCAGAAATGGGAAGGGATGAGGATGTGGCTCCGGAGAGACCCCGTAGATGCTGCCAATGCTATTTGCTCGGTGCGGTGCTGGGTAATTTTCTCCCCTCCTTCCTCCGGCCTTTGTTTCTGCTGCCAGCGCAGACCCCAAGCAGCAAAGGAGCCTGATCAATAGGAACACGGTGTTTGCATGGATCATACATGCGAAGAGCACGTTCCCGGATCAATGCTGAGGTCTCACAGAAGGAGAAGAAGGGAGGGGAAAAAAAATAAAAAAACCCCTGCCAGGATGCGCATCGCCACAGGATGTACCGTTTCCATGGCGATGGGCTGCTCTCCCGCCACCCAGTCCTCTGCAGCGATGCTGGGGACCCCGCTCAGCACCCCAAGGCAAGGCAGCCATCCCGCCAGGCTCTCCATCAAGGGGTGATGGGGGTCCAGCTGCCCTCACGGCCACTGCGATGGGGGTCAGCCCGTCCGCGGTCGGCTCTGCCCGCAGGCTGGATCAGGCCCCTCACATGATGTGACGAGGGGTGCCACCACTGTATGGACAGCAGCAGAGAAAATCCTCATTCTGTTTTTATCTCCTTCCGACAGACCATAGCTGAAATCACGGCTCCCAACCGCCCGCGCGCCCATGCAGGATCCCCGGCTCCACCTCCCTACCTGCCTCCTTCCCTGGGGGCTGGGAGGAATTAATTAGATCATGTCTTTAAAGTGCTCTGGAAATGAAAAGCACTTGAGAAAAGTGGTCAGAAACCTTAACGGAGCCAGAGGTTGCCCAGCCAAGGATGGACATCCCCCGCTTTGCTTCCATGCAAGCAAAGACACCCAGGGCCACATATCCTACCAAAGCCCCCCCAAAACCGTTCCTTTGGGGCTTGCCCAGGCTGTGGGCTCCTGGGGTTTTCTCGCCCACCGTTCACGCTGGGCTTCACCTGTGGCTGGCCGCGCAGAGAGGCAGGAGGCTGTCTTTGCAGCAGAGCCAGCCAATACTTCTCAGCCAATAAAGTTATCTAAGGGTAATCATTAAGCCCTTACGAGCAATGCAGCTTGCGTGGAGCTGGGGGAGACAGTGAGTGAGATACCGCTGCAAATGTCCTTGCAGAAAGCGGCTGACCTTGGCGAGGCAGAACCGTGCAGCTGTGCCGGGCGCCAGCAGCTGGCTCCCGACCTCCTCTGAATTTGGGGATGAGCGATCGCTGCAAGACAGGTTTCCCTGCGAGGAGTAGAAGGGCTTGTGGTGGCAATTGTGGCCAAGCCATGCTTGAAGCAGTCATGTCCCTCCTGAAGCGAGGAACCGGCACAGGGTAGTGGGAGGAGGGCAGGGAGGAGCTGGTCTGAAGAGGGGCAGGCTGGAAGCACAGGGGATCACAACTGGATGAGCACTTTGAGAGGAGCTCCTGAGCATCACCAATCCATCCCTGAGGTCAAGCAGTTGTTCTCCATGAGAGTAAATCCCACCCTTGGAACCTCCAGAGCTGCTACCCAAAGCGGCTGCCCCGGGTGCTGGCAGCTTGCAGGCATAGCTGGCTTCGAAGCGTCTCTGGCAGGGTTTGCCTTAGCACCAGCTTGGCCCCTGCTATTGCTTAGAACATTTTTCTTTTAATCAGCCAGCAAGTAAATTAAAAAAGTTGGCTGTGCAGGAATTAGGCCTTTTGGCTGATAGTTTGGGAAACATCTGTCTCCATCGTCTGCAAATTAGTCTTGCACAGGAGAGTAATCAGATGGTTAATGCAGCTGCAAATGAAATCACCCATCATTAACTATTCAAACCAAGAGGTCTGTAAAGGATTGGCCCAATAAATCCCACCTGGAGTGAGGGCAGGGGGAGCTGGAGAGGGGCTGGACTCACCTCTTTAGGGCCATGAGTTGGTGATGGGGACAGGGGGACCGGGGCCACCCGGGAGCACCAAGAGCCACATTCTGAGCCTGAGGTTTTCACCAGTCTGAAAATCACATGGAGAGGGGTGGCTTTGATGAACCAAAGCCCAGCTGGTGTATTTGGAGCAAAACCAGAGATACTGGTCAAAAAATACTCATTTGGGAAGGCTGAGGGGTCAGCGAGGCCGGGTCCTAGACCCCACAGCAGGTCCCTGGGGAATGGCCTTTCAGAGTTTGCTGAAGCAGCTTCTCCCTGTCCCTGGTCCCTGTAAATGCTGCCGATCCCTCACCTCAGGGCCGGCCACGAGCACCCTGCTAGTGAGGCAGCATCACCTCCTCCTCCTTACAGCTCCCTGCCCACCCCTCACCCCATCCCGGAGCTGCAGGGCGCAGGTGGAGGAAGGGACACGTGGGGCTGGGGACGCACTGGGGACGTGCCGGGAGAAGCAAAGCCCGTTGTGGCGTCCCGGCTGGTGCAGCAGGAGAGTCGCTTGGGCCTAAAGCCTGGGTGACAGGCTGGAGTTTTGGAGCTGGGAAAACCAAGCGGAGAGGGCAAAAGGGTCTCTTCTCCTGGCTTTGGTCTCGCCAAACTCCTGGCCAGCAAGCTTCTGGGAAAGAGAGGGTAAAGAAAACCAACCAAGAAGCAACACCCCCCACAGTCATGGGAAAGGAGAAGATGCAGATGTTGCCAGCTGTGCCCTGCCTCACTGGTGGGCACCCCCATGGTTCCCCATGGGGGGGACCCTCTTGTCCCTGGCACCTGTTAGGGCTGGAAGTTCATCATCTCGATACAGAAAAACAAGGGAATTGTGTCTCTTGTTGACACTGCCACATGCACATGACAAACACGGAGACCAAGGGAGACATTTACTCCTTCGAAAGAGGTCAGCACAGAGGTTATGTAGCATCCGAGCCCCGGGGATGCCATGGGCTGCCTCTACCCACAGGGCTGCGTTTTGCCCTTAAAGAGTAATCCCTTAAAGATGACTTTACCGCCAGAGAAGGGGAGGAGATGGAGGGAGTGTGAGAGCCTGCGTGCTGGAGGAGTAAGTTCTTTGTTGCCTAGAGCTTGTTAAATCCATACATTGAAGAGAAGAATAAATAAAAAATCAAATCTCTACTTCTGAAAAGCGTTTCTGTGGGGAGCTGCTTCCCTGAATCTTCCAGACCCGGCCTCTGTCAATAAATCAATAGCTGATGCAGGTTGGCTGCAATCGGCTGCAGGAGAGCAAGCGTGTGATGGATGGACAGGAGAGAGGCGAATCTAAGAGATAGGGCAGAGGTGATGCTCACCTTGAGCTTTATTGTTTGCCACTGAAAGAGAAGGTAGTGTGGAGGCATTAACCGAAGTGCTAACAGCGGGAGCAGCAGCACAAACACCCCCCTCCCCAAAGCCCACTTCTCCTGAAGAGCCTGCTGTGTCTCTCCTCTGGCTTTTACCCTGCGTCCTGTGGTCTTCCTTGCCACGCAAATGGGTAAACCGAGGTGAGGAGAGAAGTTAAATGATGCTCCAAACGGCTGGGAAAGGAGGGATGCCCCTCGGGCCCCTGCTCAGATGTTTCTTGCGCATTAAACTTTCTGGTTTTGGCTGCAAGGGGGACCTTGTTGCTCCTGCAGGATGGAGGGAGGTGTAGGAGAAAAATGTGGGATTTTCACAGCCGATTTCCTAGTTTTCAAGCCCAGTGTCTGCTCAGCATCAGGAAGGGCGCATCTATACTGGGGAACGGAGGACTAGATCTCCTGGGTTCAGAGTTCACTTGGGGCAGCTCAGAACAAACCCAGCCCTCGCTCCCAGCCCAGCACCGAGATCAGCCCGCAGCAGCGATGGGCTTCCACGAGTCTGTCTCATGGCGAGAGGTTTTTCTTTCTGCCACCCTCCTCCTGCCCCACAGATTCACTCTTCCCTCCCCTGAAATCCAGGAGACTTTGGGACCTTCAGCATCCCTATCCCCAGGGACAGATGCTAGGGGAAAGCTGGTAAGAAATAAAGTGACACTTCTCATGCTGGAACACTTCTTACCTTCAGCTTAATGACTTATTTAGCTGAAGCTGCACTGGCCATCCCATGTAACTGTCCTCAAGGGGTTATTCCAGCCCCTCCAAACACATTTATGCTTTGGGTCTTGGCAGCCCAGCGATGGGGAGTTCCTAAACACAGGGAAACACAGAGGGAAGAGGTTTGCTCTGAGCCTGCTTATCAGAGAGATGTGAGTGTTTTTCTCATTCTTCTGTTAGGAAAACCAGAAAATAACCACTTCCCTTCTTCTCCAGGCTGCTCACATCATCTTTAGGGCTCCTCATACACCCCTTAACATCCCCGCATGTGGGTACCAGCCCATCCCACTCTCAGTGCCTCTTCTTGCTCAGCTGCCAGAGCAGGAGGGGACAAGAGTATCGAATATAGATTGACACAGGACTATAATGATGTGTTCTGATTTCTCCTCTGTCCCTCTCTTAATCATCGCTAACATCCGATTTGCCTTTTTGACTGCAGCTGAACATTGAGCTGACATTTCCAGAGAACTACCCACATTAACTCCAAGAGCTCTTCCCTGAGCAGTAATAGCTAATTTGGAGCCCATCGCGGTGTATAGGTAGTTAGGGTTGTTTTCCTCATGTGCATGACTTTGCATTTATCAACATTGTATTTTATCCACCCTTTTATTGCCCAGTCTCCTCGTGTCCTTAGATCCTTCTGCAAACTTTCCCAGTCAGTCCTTGTGTCAATGACCCTGAAAATTTCTGCCTCCCCACCAAGCCTTATCGCTTTATATTCTGCTTTTTCCCAGATTATTTAAGAGCGTGTGGATCAGAGTGGGTCCCGGCACCGATCCCTGTGGACCTTACATGGAAGTCCTCCATGAGGGTCCCTCTCAGGCTGAAGTAATTATATCCAGGCTCTGCCTGGCCATGTTTCTGGTCCCAGGTTCTCTAGGAGAAGCAGATCTACTTCATTGCATAAGAAGGGAGCTAATTTTGGAGAACACGGAAGTGAACAGCAACAGATCCCATAAAACAATCTGGAACCTTGAGGAAGGTCCATCACCCAGGCACAAGGCTTCTGCCTGTGTAGATGTTGTCTTCAAGCCCTTGTTGCTGTCCTGCATGGGCGTGTCCATCCTGAGGTCTGTCTATCCAGTTAATCCATCCCATGGGCTAGGATCCCACGTGAGCAATACTGGCCTGGGAACATGCAGAGCAGGATTTTCTCCTGGGATGTCTTCAGGGCCCTTGATCCTGGTGATCTCCAGGAGCACCTGGAGGCAATGAAGCCCAGATCCTGGGGATTGGGTCAGCTGGGGAACAGCATAGGGCACCGACCCCAGCAAGGGTGCTCAGGGCACCTGCTCCTTGGGCAGGGGATTCAGAGCTGCCCTTTCGCTCGTCACCCACCCCATCTTCCCTGGCACAAGTCTTCATCCTCTCCTCACTACTCGGAGGTTTGTAACAGCAGGATGGAGCAGCCAGGCTGACGGTCAGCCTGTGCTTTGTAGGCAAAGGCAAATACCTTCCTAATCCAGGCACCTTTTCCCCAAAGAGGGATCCAATTGCTCTCACAGGGTCTATATATAGAGAGGAGAGGACTGAGATCTGTACCCCTACTCATCCCATGAATGAAGGCATCCCATTTAATCTCCATTCATGACCAAGTCATGGAGATGCTGCATCACCTCCCCTTGGCTTTCAGCCACGCTGTGTCCTGAAGGATGCAGCAGCCCTCACAACCATACCAATTTGCCCAGTAACCTTTGCCATATACCTCCCTGTGTGCCCCTCGTCATGGGGACAAGCAGGGGAATCCACCTTGGAGCGCTTTGCTTTGTTTCTCCCTCCAACTCAATCTTGGTTTCATTCAAAACAGCTTGGAAAATAATAGCCAAAAATAAACCAGGCTGCCAGGGTAGGCTGAAGGGAGAGGACTGTGCCCACTGCTATGGCAACTGCAATCACTCCCTGCCCTGCTGCGGGAGGCAGAGCTGCTGATTTGTCCTTATTTCTGAGAAGATTGTCTCAGCCCCAGCCCAAGGCATGCACCGAGGCAGTCTCTCCTTGGGTGGGCAAACTGGCATCTTACCCACAGGCAGCAGAGCGAGCCCCGGGCACTGCTGGCAGGGCGAGAGGCAGCCAGAAGCAAGTCAAATCTAGTGGTGACAAGGTTTTGGAGCTGGGTGGAAAGGAGCAGAGTTATGGTTTCGGTGCTGGGTCTCCCCCTTGGTCCCTGCAAAGGCCTCACGTGCACGGGCACAAGAAGGCAGAGATCCCGGCGTGCCTAAAAATAAACCAAAGGCAGGCAAAGAGTGCTCTTAGGGCGAAGGCATGGGCTGGATGCAAGTAGATGAGATGTTTAAAAGGTTTGAAAGCAAACCTAGACCAGATCAAAAAGACAGCCACTCCATGGCGTAAAAACACCCCAGGCTTCTCCAGATCACTTCAGCCTCCTCAAGGAGATTGTTGATTGAGACTGAAGATGAGATGGGTGAGATTTGGTCTGTCCAGCCACCCTGCCTCGCACACAGGCAGTCATGACTCCTTTGGGTCCTTGGGCAGCCCCAGCCCCACCTCCTTGAGACCCTGGGGGAGCCCAGACCTTGCTCACAAGCTCCCTCCCAGAACTGGATAAGCAGATTTTTTTTGGTGCTGTTTGTGGGTTTCATGCTGTGGCTGCCTTGCTAGGATCACCCTGGACTTTTAGCCAAATTCCTTCCTTTTGTGGTTATCTGAAATACCCCTGCAAACTAGCACCTGCACTTGAGGACTCTGTTGGCTTTTTCCAACCTGTCATTTATTGCTGAAGACAGAATTTCAACAGGTTTTAAGATCAAGTTATGCAGAGGCCACATTTTTTGGGTCACACTCTGCTTAGGATTTTTGCAGATTTTTCCCTTAGGATCATTTGCAGATGACACCAAGTTGGGCGGGAGTGTTGATCTGCTCGAGGGTTGGAAGGCTCTGCAGAGGGATCTGGACAGGCTGGATGGATGGGCCCAGGCCAATTGTATGAGGTTCAACAAGGCCAAGTGCCGGGTCCTGCACTTGGGTCACAACAACCCCGTGTAACGCTCCAGGCTTGGGGAGGAGTGGCTGGAAAGCTGCCCCGCAGAAAAGGACCTGGGGGTGTTGGTTGACAGCCGGCTGAATATGAGCCAGCAGTGTGCCCAGGTGGCCAAGAAGGCCAACGGCATCCTGGCCTGTATCAGAAATGGTGTGGCCAGCAGGAGTAGGGAGGGGATCGTGCCCCTGTACTCGGCACTGGTGAGGCCACACCTCGAATACTGTGTTCAGTTTTGGGCCCCTCACTCCAAGAAGGACATTGAGGTGCTGGAGCGTGTCCAGAGAAGGGCGACGGAGCTGGTGAGGGGTCTGGAGCACAAGTCTGATGAGGAGCGGCTGAGGGAGCTGGGGGTGTTCAGTCTGGAGAAGAGGAGGCTGAGGGGAGACCTCATCGCTCTCTACAACTGCCTGAAAGGGGGTTGTGGTGAGGTGGGTGTTGGTCTCTTCTCCCATGTAACAAGCGATAGAACGAGAGGAAACGGCCTCAAGTTGTGCCAGGGGAGGTTTAGACTGGATATTGGGAAAAATTTCTTTCCTGAGAGAGTGGTGAAGCACTGGAAGAGGCTGCCCAGGGGGGTGGTGGAGTCACCATCCCTGGAGGTGTTCAAGGAACGTGTGGACATGGCACTGCGGGACATGGTTTAGTGGGCATGGTGGGGTTGGGGTGATGGTTGGACTTGATGATCTAAAGGGTCTTTTCCAACCGTAGTGATTCTGTGATTCTGCGATCCTTTGAAGCAGACAAGCCAGGTTCAGCCCTTCTGCTGAGGACCAGGGTCACCAGCCCAGCACAGCGGGGCTGAGTGGGAGCAGCAAACCTCCACAGGGCTGCCCCAGAGTAATGAGAAATAAAATCTTCAGCCTTTTGATTTTTTTTCCTGAACTAGAACTTTTCAACATCTATGAAATAACACTGGGGAAGATACAATTAGACTAAAATCTAGTAACTTCTTAACTTACTCAGAAACATTATAAGTATCTTAAACATGGAAATTAAGTATCATTTGAAACATCCTGTGTTGGCAGGTCAAAGTATTTAATTTCAGCTTTTAAATGGCATTTCCTTCCGGAGCTTTCCCCTGTACACTTCATTCAGCTGAAGTCAACACTGCTCATTGTATTTGTCTGATGAAGGAGTCGCCACTGCACAGGTTCCTAAGCTGTTTCTGCTCATCTTTTCTTTGATTTTTACAACAGCTTTCCTCAAACGGAGCAGCCGGGCTCCTGCCTCACCGGCTACTTAAAGCATGAGGTCCTGAGTGCCCGGCACACTTCCCCAGCTGGATTTCTCCCTGGCCTGTCACCCTGCGCCCTGATATTGCCTAAGCACCGAGGCTTTAATTAAGAGCCAAGCAGAACGCCACATGCTCCCAATTTGAGGACTGGAGACTAATTCAGAGGCAACAACCTAATTCAGAGGCAACAGACTAATTCACCCCAAACTCCGCAGCCTGAGGAAGGGCTGTATTGCAGAGCCAGGGCTCAAATCTCCTCGATCTCCGGAATTTGCCCAGTGCAGCCCCAATATTCAGGCTGGTAGCGGCTGCGGGAGCCCTTGCTCTTGGCAGAGGGGGATTTTGAGGGCTCTGCACTGCGCTGGTGTCACCGGTGCCCCACAGCCCTGCCGGGTGCAGCCCCCCAGCCTGGCTGGGGCCGGCTGCACAAGCCTCAGAAAGAAGGAGAAGCGCTAGAAAGAGAATTTGTCTTTTTCACAGCCATGGAGACTCTGGTGCCTCGCAGCTCCTGGGGAGGAATTGCCTTTTGCTTCTCCCAAAGGAGGCCCAGCAGAGCCCTGGGAAGGTTCGGCCTTCTTCTCCCTGCGGAGCCACAGCATCCCTAAGAAGGGCCGTGGTGATGGCCTTGTGCACCCGCCGAGGTGGGCCTGGATTGGTCAGAGCTGAGGCGGGACGTGGGACAGGATTGGTGGGGAAGGCAAGCCTCGCCGGTCAGAAGCAGGACTGGGATTGGGCCGGAGCCAAGCCGCAGCGCGGGATTGGTGGGGAAGGCCAGTGCCTGGGTCTGACAGAGGGAGGGTGACCTGGGACTGGGAGTTGTGTCCCGGTGTCCCTCCACGGCCCTCTCTGGTCTCCTTGGCCGTGCTGAGGGTCCTCAGGGTCTCCAGCCATCTCCCCAGGGCTCAACCATACATCCTGGCTGCCCTCCTCTGTACGGGGCCATAGCCCTTCCCTGGCATCCCTTATGCTGAGAGAGCAAGAGGGACAGTGGGGTCACTGGGGGTGTTGGTCTCTTCTCCCAAGTGATAAGCGATAGGACAAGAGGAAACAGCCTCAAGTTGCGCCAGGGAGGTTCAGGCTGGATATTAGGAAAAATGTCTTTCCTAAGAGAGTGGTGAAGCACTGGAAGAGGCTGTCCAGGGAGGTGGTGGCGTCACCATCGCTGGAGGTGTTCAAGGAACGTGTGGACGTGGCACTGCGGGACATGGTTTAGTGGGCATGGTGGGGTTGGGTTGGTGGTTGGACTTGATGGTCTTACAGGTCTTTTCCAACCGTAGTGGTTCTGTGATGCTGGGATTCTGTGCTGACCTCAGGTGAACTGCACCCTTGTGTCTTGGGCCAGGATGCAGCCTGTGGTGCCTGGAGACCCAATGGTGCCTGAGAACCCACCGGCAGCTGGTTTGACCGGAGGAAGGGTTGTCCTTGGGGAGATCCTTACCCTGCAACGCCCAAGGCAGCTGGTACTGATGTGCCTGCAGAGATGCAGGTTGGACTCGACGACCTTAAAGGCCTGTTCTGACCTAAATGATTCTATGATTCTAAATGACTCTATGCCCACATGGGTGGCTATCCTGCAATAGCCTCATGCACAACTGTCCCACGTTGCTCAGCACCACCAGGCCTGGGCAAGCACGCATGGCACACCATGCCATGGATGTCAGCACACACACTTTTTTTCCTTGCAACTGCAATAGCAAAGCAGTGGCAGGGAGTTGGGGGGGAGAATGGGCTTTTTTGTCCTCTTTTTATCCTTGCACTGACATCCCCTGGGTCAAGACTGGCTCCACCACGGGACCAACACTGCCCCAGTCCTCCCGAGCCATGCCCTGGACCCAGACAAAGTCCCCACCACCGTCACCTCCTCCCAGCCGTCGCCAGCTGCAGCAGAAAATCCCCGGTGTCCCCGCTTTGGCCGGGCTCCGCTGCCTTCCCTGGCTCCCGGTACAGTATCTGCCGGCCCCCTCCCTGCTCCTTGGGCTTTGTCAAAGCACATTTCCCAATTAGAGGATAAAAATATTCCATTCCTGACTCCGTGCGCTATCGATTTTGCCTGTAGCTGTGGAGGGGGCGAGGGCGGGCGCGCGCGGGGTAGGGAGAGGTGAAGGGCTGTAGGCACGAAGTGCAGCTGCCTCCCCCCCTACCCCTTTATTATTATTGTTATTATTCATCACTGTGAAAAGCACCTAGCAGGACTGGTTAGCTCAGCTGACCACTGATAGAGAACAGGGGATCGATACTTAATTGACACAGGCTGGGCAGCCGGAGCAGGGATTGGAGATGGGGGGAGGCTGCTGGGAGGAGGGAGGGGAAGAGGAGAGAAGGAACAAAAGCCAGGGGAAGGGAGGAGAGGCAGGGAGAGGGTGGGAGGAGCGGAAAAATAATGAAGGAAGAGGCAGAGAGGAGAGGACGGAAGAGGAGGTGGGAGGACAAAGCCCCGTGGAGCTCAGCTCACCCAGTGGGAGCTCTGTGGGTGGGTGCTGTGCCGGCATGTGGCCCCGGACGCCTTGCGTGCCGCAAGGTGTGACGGGATGGGAGAGGCAATGGTGTGGCAGGGACCTCCCGGCGCCTATGTGAATATCTAAATCCTCTTTTGAATGCAAGGTGTGGACTCCGTCACTGCTGCAGGTGTGCGTGCACCTTCGGCATCACAGCAACAGCAAAACGCCCTGGGCCAGCACTGCTGAATTGTCCCTCCTTGCCCACTGTGGCCAGGAGTGTGAGAAGTAATGAACATTGCTCTGCTGTCAAAAATAGCCCAGCAAGACCCAAACAGCATGCAGGAAATAATCTGCTGTCCTCGGATCTTCTTTTCCACCACCTCGTGGTGTAACTCCACCCCCTTCTGCTGGCAGGAGCCATCCCTCCTTTAGCATCACAGCCTGTCCCACACGGCTGGTGGCATATCTACCTAAGCAGTAGATATGGTCTAAACTCCCCAAATCCCAGTTTTCCTACCTCTAGATATTGCCTCCCAGAGCTGTTGGGAAAATGAGTAAGTTTGAGTGAGGCTCATCTCATGAGGACTCGTTTTCGCTCATATTGGCCATCTGGGTCCTCTCTCTGCCCAGTGATGCCCTGCCGTGGAGGCAAGTTCAAGCACGTATGGTGGCAATGACAGGGACAAGCGCAGCTCAAGGAGTGGGGTCTCACTAAGGACTGATGTGTCACCTGGTGGCCCTGCTCATTCCCATCCCTCGAGGTGAGGAGCTAGTCCTGAGTGCTCAACAGAGCCTGCAATGCCCTGTTTTTGGGGAAATGCCCTGCTTTTTGGGGAAAAGCCCTGACTAGGTTGGAGAGTGCACAGGAGCCAGGCGAGGTGCCAGACCTGGCAGTCACCCGCTCGCTTGACTCAGCTCTAGTGAGGTCCCCGCTGGAGCAGCTCATCTGGGCTGGGCGCCAGATTTAAAAGGAAAATGTAGACAACCTGAAGAGCCATGGAGGGGAGGAACAAGAATAAGATGTTTGGGAGACGTGGCCTTTGAGGAAGAGTAGAAGGCAGTGAGTTCATGTACTCCAGAAGGGAAAAGACATCAGCAGCCAAGCCTAGTAGGACAGGACACTGGCTGGTTTCTTCTCTGTCTCTGTTGAGGGGAGGACAGGAGAAACCATGTAAGGTTGAAGATAGGCTCCCAGGTTGGAGCCACTTTCTCTCTGAGGATTTTGGTGGCCGGTGGTGGCACCAAACATGATTGTTACAGAGGTCTGGGGGAGAACAAGGTGGATATTCCTGTAGAACTCCAAGAGACACTGCCTGTGGTGTGGAGGTCTGGCAAAGGGAACTTTGACCAGAAGAACAGAAAATTGCTGAACTTCTGCAGGACTTGGCTGCTCCAGATAACTGGGCAAGACACACTTGGGGCTTCTTGCTGGACTAGGAAGGGAAGAGCTGAAACACGCCTTGACCTTCAAAGTCCTTCAGCTGCCAACAGCGTGGGCTGCTCTTCATTCTGGGCTGAGCTGGGCTCTCGCCCCTAGAGAGAGAGACAGCAGGAATCCTTTCTTGAGCAGAGGGCTCTTTCCCCCTGTTTGTAGAATAAGAGGGATGACCTTTCCCAAACTAGAAGTTCACTTTTCTTTCTCTTTCACTTTCCTCTGGACAATTCCAATTCTCCCACCCATGACCTTCAAGAGGACACCCATGCACAGAAAGCCCTCCAGGCTCTTTATTCTGCCAACCTTCACCAGCAGCTCATGCAAACAACCCAACCAGCCAGGGAGAGGCCAGCTGGCCGCGGGCAGAGCCCAACGGAGCCTTTGGCTGCTTCTCAGTCAACGGGAAGGAGAAGAACCTTCTGGGCACCTTGCCCTGCTCCAGAGTGTTCAACCTACAGAGAATGTACCAGCCTGGAGACACACATCTGCCGCTTGGTCCTGGGAGCTATCTGGATGGGAAACGTTCAGATCCTCTTCCTATCCACACAGCCAACCGCCCGCAGACGGGAAAGGCAGATACATTCAGCTTCTCTTGGCACCAGCCAAAAAGAGCATTGAAGGGAGGGATGGGGTGGTGGGAAAACAGCACTTTGATTTTATTTGTTCTTTTTATGGACTCTTAAAGGTACAGGCTGGCATTTGATCCTTGTTAAGGCATGGGGCCCAACAGGCCATGGCACGGGGAACCTCGACCCAGGGCCTGTCCCATCACTCTTGATCTACAACATGTCAGCCTTAAAAGGATCCTCTCTGTCTCCTTAAACAATATATTACTGCTGTCCATCGTTCCCATTAATGCATAAAAAATCATTAGGTATTTCTATGGAGACCCATCGCCATAAACACAGGCTTCCAAATGCACTCCGGCATTAAGCGGCCAAAGTAAACTGAAGGCGATTTCTGTGGTAATACCCTCTCATCACGCATCCCCATCCCAGCCCTCCCCCGTCCCCCGCCGTCTCTCTTCCCTCGATCAATTTTATGGTGCTTGCCTGGGGTTCATTAATGTTTCCGGAATCTCTCTCTACCCTGTTTAAAAATTCTTAATTAAGCAAGGTTTTTTTGTTTACACTTGAACTAATTACACTTTTAAACCCGACAATAAAACATCAGCTCTGGGCCATTAGGGCCCGCCGCGGCCAGGCAATTCAGGAACTGCCACGCTTTGCAAGGAGATAGGAAGGCCGGAGATGCAGCCGTTCTGCCTAGCTTCAGTCAAGAGGACGCCAGGATCTTCACCTGGTACGTGGAGATGGGGGCCAAGGGTTCGAGCAGCCAGATGTCCCCTTTAGCTCTTCCTTGTTTCCTCCGGATGCGCCTCCCCCAGATAAGGGCTGGCAGAGCGGCTAGATGCGGATGTGCCCTCTCCCAACGCTCATCATTGTTTGCCACGCATGGGTTCTCCACGCAATCGCCCCCCCTTTCTCCAGCGGCACATTGGCATAGTGGGGCCCAAGGGTAATGAATGGTGGAGGCAATGGAGACCTGGAGAATGGGCCTACATGGAGGATGTAGGCCTGGGATGTCAGTGGTTGGGTCGTCTCCAACAGGCCAGGCTTGAGTGCTTGTCTGTACCAAAGAAGATGCTCTCCCAGGTGGCTAAGGAGCAGAAGGGATGGAGCAGAACCTCTGGGACACGTCTGTCTCCATCCGCAAGGGAATGTGCCACAGCCTAGTGGTGGGAGCACCACATCTCAGGAGCTTGGACTCAGCTTCTCACCGCTGCAGGAAACTGTTTCTTCCTGGCCTTTGTCTGCCTTGGGCTTTTCATGTCCATCCTTGGGGACAGGAGCTGCTGCTGTGGTGCTGAGTCCTTGGGGTGTTGGTACCAGGCTGGTGCTGGTGAAGACCCTTTAAGCAAGAGGTGGTGCAGCTGATGGTGGACACAGTGTCACCGGTGACAGAGAATTGCCCACCACTGCCATGCGAATGCTCGAAAGTCCTCATAAGCACAGCATTAAGGGACATCCAGAAGCTGTTCTGCTCCATTCAGGACCAGGAGATACAGGTCATTAGTTCATCTTCCACCATAGTGGTGGCTCTCCAGACACCAGCTCCAAACTGGTATTTCCTGCCTTCTTTCTGGCCCATGTAGAAATAACCTCCCTTACATCAGGAAAGCACATGGGGCATGATGAAGATGGGACTGGGGCTAGGGTTGTTGAGAGCCTTTCGGTTGTGTCTGCAGCAGCAATACAGAGGGGAGGATGGCAGGACAAGGCAGGGTGCTGGTACCTGCACGTTGACAGGTCTTGGGGGACTCAGGTTTCTGTGTGAGGCTCTTGATGCTCAATGGCAGAGGGGTGGCCATCCTACATATTCCAGCCAGCTAGGCAGCCTCTCTCAGGTCCTCAAGGGACCCACCAAGAGGAGAGGGGGGAAACCAGGTCCTGATGGCCCCGCCTTTCACAGAATCACAGGGTGACAGGGGTTGGAAGGGACCTCTGGAGATCATCTCGTCCAACCCCCCCACCAGAGCAGGTTCACCCAGAGCAGATTGCACAGGAATGTGTCCAGGTGAGTTTTGAATATCTCCAGAGAAGGAGACTCCACAACCTCTCTGGGCAGCCTGTTCCAGTGCTCTGCCACCCTCAAAGGAAAGAAGTTCCTCCTCATGTTTAGATGGAACTTCCTAGGACCAAGTTTGTGCCCGTTACCTCTCGTCCTGTCACTGGGCACCACTGAAAAAAGACTGGCCCCATCCTCCTGGCACCCACCCCTGAAGTATTTATAAGCATTAATAAGATCCCCCCTCAGTCTTCTCTTCTGCAGACCAAAAAGACCCAAGTCCTTCAGCCTGTCCTCATACGAAAGATGTTCCAGTCTCCTAATCATCTTTGCAGCCCTTTGCTGTACCGTCTCCAGCAGCTCCCTGTCCTTCTTGAACCGGGGAGCCCAGAAGTGTACTTCAGATGGGGCCTCACCAGGGCAGGGTAGAGGGGGAGGATAACCTCCCTCGCCCTGCTAGCCACACTCTTCTTGATGCACCCCGGGATGCCATCGGCCTTCTTGGCCACAAAGGCACATTGCTGGCTTTCATCAAATGCTTTTCTGAAACCCTCGCCAGAGCAGAAAACCAGAGCTCCAGGGCTCCCTCTGCAAAAGGCAGCGTGGCGTTTGAGCCCAATGGGACATTTTCTCTTACGCATCCAGCCAGGACCGGAGAGGACTTTTGCAATGCAATAAACACCCTGAGCAAGAGCAAATGCTCCCGTTCAGTCCTACAACCTGCTCCCCCCATCACTTCATCCCAAAAGGCTGCCCACCTCATGTCTGCCTTTTGGAAACCCCTTTCCCTGGAAGTTACGAGCAGGGAGCTTGGGAAAAGCATCTCTCCTTGCCCTGTTGTTTCTTCTTTGGAGCCTTCCCAGGTGAATCAGAGCAGCATTCAAGCCACCTCCAAAGCCCTCTGTCATCCGTTCCTCTTTGAGGCAGGCGGGCTGTGGAGCGAGCTCCTCCCTAGCGCAGAGTTTGCACGCAGAAACACGTTTGTGCAGACCTGGGCTGTGCTCAGACTCGCACAGGTCTCCTGGGCAGTGCCAGCGCTGGGGCAAGGGAGTTGCAAAGACCCTTGTCGAGATCCCTGCCAACTGACCTGCTTGACAAACTCACTCACATGCTGAGAAACGAGGTGTCAAAGACATTTTTTCCCGTAAAGAATGATGAAAAAAAATAAAATTCCATATACAAAGCTTTTAGTGGGAAATGTTGCATTTTCAACTTAAAAAAAACCCCAGACACACAAAGGTCTTTGAGAGCCTAACTCTTAAAGACACCAGTGGATTTGCTAGGAAAGGAGGGAGCAAGAAAGGACTGAAATTGTCTGTTCCAACATACAGATCTTTCCTTTCTCCTCTCCTATTTGAAGCGGAAAATTTCTCGTTTTGGAAGAAAACCTGAAGCAAAACCTGAGCAAACAGTTGATTCCTTCCCCACAATCGCTGCTGCCCACGTGAGCTCTCAGACCTCCTCCTGGGCAGGAGCAGGCTAGTGAGGCGGCAGCAGTGAGGCGATCACTGTCTCACCTGTAAATCCCTCTGACTTTTGCATTATTTTATTCATTCTAGATTCAGCCTGCTTGGTGTCGGCTCCTGGCACATGTAAAACCTGTCCGGACCTCACTGGAGCCATCCCGGCCAGCCCCAGTGAACCGCACTTTGGCTCACAGCCGCCGGCCCAGGAATCCCCTGGGAATACTCCTGGGAGGATTTTGTCCCTGCACAGCAGAGTCCCACCTTGCCCTCAACACAGGTTATAAGGAAGGAAAGTGCATTGTCCTCCTGGGCCATAAGGGAAACTGAGGCACGGAGCAGGACACCAGCTCCCCAGGATTTGCAAAGCCATGGCACCAGTCCGGGGGGTGCACCCACTCCTCGCCCTACGGCCCCCCTGCACACAGCAGCCGGAGCTGAGACCCGGCAGGCTCGGTTCATGCAGCAGCAGCACAGGCAGTCACTGCTCTGTCGCACAACCATGCCAGCGACGGAGGGATAAAGCCACCCCAGACTGCCACCGCACCCCACCGGAGGGATCAGGAGGGGAGCGTGAGGCTGCTGCGAGGAGGATGAGGAGGGAGAGGAGGGAGGAGTGGAGGGAGACAGGGAGTGGGTTTCCAGCAGGGTCCCTGTCGAGGTGACTGACTCAGGTTGCATCAATCCTGGTATTTGTATTTGCTGCGCAGGGGAGGGGGAGAAAAGCTTGGGGTGGGGGGAAGAAAATAGCAAGAAGAGGGGGAAATCCAGATGTGGGTGTTTTCCTGTCCCTTCTATTGCTCTAGAGGGAGGCAAAAAAACAGACACCCCCCCTTCCCAACAGACCCACCCCAGTGCCAGCCTTGAGCATCCCGAAAATGCCAGCCACAAGGTATGCGGAGCTACGGAGGGACCCAGGGTGCCAAATTAAAGCCCTGTTCATCTTCACACCCTCCCTCAGCACCTTCTCCTCCTCCTCTCAAACCCTCTCCCACAGACCCTCCCTGGAGGACTCAAGCTGAGACCAACCAACTCATCACACCTATAACACATGGGCACGGTGGGCTCCAGACCCAAAAAAGCCACTGTGATTGGCCAACAGCCCGGTTAATGCCGTACGAGCAGCAGGACTAAATCATCGGGATGCTCCGTGTCCGGGGCCGTTTTGTTTGCCGGGGAGCTGCAGGGAGGATAGAGGGGTGCTCATCTCCCCCTGCTCCACCCTGCCCACCCCCAGGGGTGCTGAGCGGTGCTCAGCCCTCCTGGGAGGGCTATTTGGGAGTGATAAATCTCCCTGGCTAATTGGGAGCGATAGCTGGGGGAAGATTTACAGCAGGGAAAGTGCCAAAGGAGGTGGAGAAGGGAACCATGCCCCCGCACCGTGTGGGGTGTGAAGCAGGGGGAAGGATGAGGAGGAAGGGGGAGAGGGATGAAGAAGTAAATCAGTGCAGGGGGACTGCATGTGGACCATGGCCCTTCATGCCTCTCCTGGCCATGTCCCCGCAAGAGGGGCCACCCCGGGGTGTCCTGCTGGCTGGGACAGGGGAGGGGGGACACAGGTTTTTGGGGCACGGAGCAGCCAACGTCACTTTGCCTGGCTGGGTGCTGGCAGGCAGGGCAGGGTCTTCCTTTGCTCCTCACCCCTGCACAAGCCCATCTCCCCCTCTCTTTTTTCCCCCTAATTCTTCTCATAAATGTCTTTCCACATCAAGGTCTGAAGGAAAACTGCAGCTCCTGGAAACGCCGGGCAGGGTTTGCTCTTGGGGGCCGGGGAGGCAGGAGGGACGGGATGGGAGAGCTGCCTTCCTCGCAGCCGCCCCGAGAGGGGAGCAGGCATGAGTGTCTGCAGGTCCTGCTTGCCCTGCGGGCAATAAGGGGGGTAAAAGCCCCTTTCCCCATGTATCTCCCCCCAAAATAGGTCAAGAACGCACTGTGGGGCTTGGGCTGGGCCCAGAGCTCTCTGCCCCCCGCAGCAGCCATGTCCCTGGGGCACACGTGGCCGATGGGGGCTTGCAAAGTGCTGGGGGGGCAGAGGTTTGCTGGGGTTAGCACACAACCCCCCCACACACACAGAGCCACGTCCCCCCCATGCTCACCCCTGGCCCCCAGCCGGGACATCACTTGGTGTTCCCTTGCCCCATGGGCTGGGTCTCCACCCCGCCACCCCTCCCGCACCAAATCCCAACCCTGAAATAGCCCCCCCAGGGTGGGCAGCTTCCCACCCCGCTTCGCACTCTGCATCCCGCCTTTCCCCTTCCTGCGGTCAGCGTCACGGCCAGACTGCAGCCAGGCTGCAGCCTCCTCCCCACGCTCTGCCCTTGTTTCAATTTTATGAGCTTTTTCTTGCTATAAATATGGTTTTGAGTGCCCATTTATCAGGTCCTGCAGCTCTGGAGTCAGCCTGCCGAGCTGCCCATGACAGGTCAAAATTGACTCGTATGATATTAGAATTGCTATTGATCCCTTCGGCACCTCGCAACGCTCCCGGCTCCGTGACCCGGTGTCAGGCTGGGCAGCCCCCCCTGCCTCCAGCCGCCCCGCGCTTCCTCCTGCCTGTCTCCATCTGCGGCTGGGATGGGCCCCCTCGCTCCCTGCCTCCCTGACACCCTACGGGCACCCCGGCACCACATCCTCCCATGGCCACGGGCCCTTTAGTCCCCCATTGCCTCCCTCCCGCTGCTTCATTAGGTGATGCTGAGCAAGATACGGCCTCAGAGCTGCTCTGTGCACAGCGCTGGGTGAATCCCAAAGGGAAATCCTGCTCCGGTCTGGGTGACTTTCAAGGCTCTCAGCCCCTTGCTCAAGGACTTCGGGGCTGGGATGGGTGCTGCACACCAAAAAGGCCATCAAATCCTCTGTGCCTCAGATTCCCTGCCTGCAACGTGAGCATTTTCCCCCCACCTTTTCCTGCAGGTTTCTGCACTGGAGGCAACTGAAGACTAAGGCTCAAGCAGCTCCGGGTGTTGCTTTTATCAAAACAGGCAAAGGCCACCACCAATTCAAGCCGCATTAACCTGGATTCTTCCATCCCCACTTCCCAGGGGATCCATGAGGGTTCCTGCTGTGCTGGAAGCCCTTCAGCATCTTCCCAAAAGACAGTGATTTTCACCTCTGGGTTTCTTTGGCCTTCTACCAAATCTTCATCCTTTTTTTCCCTGTTTTCCCCTGGAGAAGGAGATGAGGGAAAGATCATGTTCAGGCCCTTCTCATATAGAATGAAAGGCATCAGAGGTAAAAAGAGCAGGAGACAGGATCAAACCATGCAGGAGAAGGTCCTTCTCCACTGATATGTCACCCTGCAGTGGCAAGATGCTGTTGGCAGTGCAAGGGTGGTCAGGGCCAAGAAACACATTTATGGGAGACAAACCATCCATGACCGTGCATGGCCAAGACACCAACCCAGCAAGGGAATCCCTGCAGCTGGGGGGCCGAGGGAGTAGCTGGGGCGGGGTGGCTGCATGTGTGGTGGTGGTGTGTGGTCATGTGTGGTCATTTCACAGCTATGCATGGTCATATGTGGTCATATACAGTCATGCATGGCCATTCCTGGTTGTGCGTGGTCATGGATGGTGGTGAGTGGTCATGTGTGGTCATCCACAGTTGTGCACGGTTGTATGTGGTTGTACATGGTCATGTGTGGTTGTGCGTGGTCATGGATGGTGGTGAGTGGTCATGTGTGGTCATCCACAGTTGTGCATGGTAATATATGGTTGTACATGGTCATGTGTGGTTGTGTGTGGTCATGGATGGTGGTGAGTGGTCATGTGTGGTCATCCACAGTTGTGCACGGTAATATATGGTTGTACATGGTCATGTGTGGTTGTGCGTGGTCATGGATGGTGGTGAGTGGCCGTGCATGGTCGTGCATGGTCATGCATGGTTGTGCATGGTCATACATTGTCCTGCATGGTGGTGAACGTCATGCATGGTCATACACGGCTGTGGTGACATCCAGAGCCACATCTCTGTGCCCACAGCCTGGAGCAGGGCCGACCGCCAAGGACACGAGGATGCCGCCAGCTCACCAACTCCCAGGTGCAACATCACAGATGACCAAAAGTGAGACCTGGCTTTGTGAGGAGTTTATCCGGAGCCAAGGCTGGCAATCCATCAAGGGGAAACTCCACATCCTCCAGAGCAACCCAGGATTAATTTATGTTTGTCTGAAGGACGCTAATTAAGCCTGTTTAAGAGAAAGTTAACTTTAATACTGTGATCTAGTTGATATTAAGAAGCTGCCAAGGAGAGCTGGAGGCAGCTGACCTAACCTCCAGCCAAAGGCCCCGTTTCAGGATCTGCTCAGCACGGCCCCAGGGCAGAAGCCGGCTGCCCCGGGGATGCTCCCGGGAGAGGCCATTCCCCTCTTGTGCATCCCACCGGTCTTAACACCCAAAGGGTACAGAACGACCAAATCTGATCCAACCTGGACTTATCAAACAGGACCAAAAATACATTTTTTTGTCAGTTTATTGGCAATTTCCCATTCCCCACCTCAAAAAAATTAAATAGAAGTAATTTGATTTGAAATGAAAACCAGTTTGAAATCTTTAGCAGATCGAAAGTCAAGCAAAAACCAATTGTTCTGGGTCGGGCAGCATGTTTGGGTTTGATTTCAGGCTTTGAGGAGCAGCTCGAACATTTTAAGGTCAAAGCAAAGGAAATTCTCCTAAACAAAGTTGCTCCGGTGGCAGAGCTGGAGCCGCTTGGCGCTGGAGCTGCTCCGATGCGAGCCGCCACAGCGGAGCCCGGCATCCCCCCTGGGGTGCTCCCATCACCCCACGGGCAGGGAGCGGGGCCTGATCCAGCTCCCCTGGGTGGTGCGGGAAGCCCCCAGCACTCTCTGGTACCCATGGTCCCTGGGGACACCCGCATTCACCGTGGCAGCTCCCCACACACCCTGGGGCTGCGGGAGAGGCCACCGACCCCGGGGAGGAGAGGCGGCAGCAGCTCCTCATCCCACCGCAGCCCCATCACCCAGGGCAGGGCGACATCCATCGAGTCAACAAAGAAATCTCCTGGCAGCTCCATCTCTTTTTTCCCCCCTTAAAGCAAACATCTTCATTACAGCTCGGAGTTGTTTAAATAAATGAATTAATATTGACAAACCATCAACGAGGCTAATAAATGATTAGTTAAAGGCATACATACATCACATTACGGTTAGCATTAGCCGAGGCTTAATTACTTGTGGAGAGGATCCCATTAGAGTAGGTGCTACGTTGCCGTCACCCTCCGCAGCCCTCCACCCCCGCGGGGCTCCCGCTGCGCCCTCGGCCCCGCCGGGACCTTCCAGTGCCACCGCGTCCCGCTGCTGCAGGGCGGTGCCAGGCTGGGCACCGCGGGCAGGGCAGGGCATGGCAGAGGAAACCTCGCCCTGACACCTACTCCTGGGCACGGCCCATCAGCGCAGCGAGCAGGCCAGGTCTCAGCAGGCAGCCACGCCGCTGGGGCAGAGCCCGCAGAGGCTCTCGGCGGGGGAAGTTTGGACGCTGGCTTGGCACGAGGTGGTCAAACACCCAGATCCATGCGGCCTGTGAAAAGAGACACTGACAAATAAAATAGGCAATAAATAATAATAACAATATCATAAAATTTTCAAATTTATTGAAAACCGGTCCACTCGCAGAATATTGGATTTTTCTATTATTTACACAGCTGCTGATTTTCTGTAAATATTTAATGCCCCATGGATTTTTTTCAAAGTACAAATCTGAACAATTTCTAAATTTAAAATCCATTGCACAGTGCAACCCAGCGAGGGCCTGATCCTGCCACCCTCCCTCAGCGGGACCCATCCCTGGAGCCGAGGTGGGACCGACGCTGCACCCAGAGGTGTCCATGGAGGCTCCTTCTGGCCGGTGACCTTTTGGGTCATCCTCTCAGTCCTCAGATATTGGAGGGGACAGATGGACAAAGCAAAACCCATAAAACCTCCTAATAACTTTCCAGCGTGTCCAGCACCCTGTGCCACCCATCCCCGGGGACCCGAGGCCACCGCGGCGGTCACAGACGCGGTGTCACTGGCATGGCCGTGCCCCGCTGCGGGGGCAAAGAGCCACACAGCCCAAAAGATGAAACTTGAGATGAAAGGCAGCGCGCGCGAGGCTCCTGTCCATCTGCATTTCGGCTTCGAGAGGTTTGTTAGGACTAAAGAGGCCCTTTCATCCCTTTCCAAGGTGTTGTAATGTATCCCCAGCTGGCTTTCATCTCCGCCTGATTGATACTCAGGGCTCTAATGAGCGTGACGGGAAAAGTGGCCGAAGCCGGGGAGCAGGGGGGGGTATGGAGGGCGGGGGAGAGACCCCTCTGCAAAGGTTTTCAAAACGCTTTCCGTGTTGCAGCTAATGAGGGGATCAGGAGAGGAGAGCTGGAGCCGAGGAGCGCGACGGGAGGATGGGGCTCCCTGAAGGCTGATGGGTGCAGGTCTCTGCCCCCCCCTCCGCATGGGGACATTGAACATGTGCGGGCATGGGTGACCCCTGAGGACCCCTCTGCCCTGGAGCCAGAATGGAGTGTTTAAAGCCAAAGAAGGACTTAACCCCCCCTTTGCTCTTGTCCCCCCCGGCTGCATTTGTCCCCAAACCGTTAAGCAGTGGGAGAATCACAGAATCACTACGGTTGGAAAAGACCTATAAGATCATCAAGCCCAACCACCAACCCAACCCCACCATGCCCACTAAACCATGTCCCGCAGTGCCACGTCCACATGTTCCTTGAACCCCTCCAGTGATGGTGACTCCACCACCTCCCTGGGCAGCCTCTTCCAGTGCTTCACCACTCTCTCCGTAAAGAAATTTTTCCTAATATCCAGCCTGAACCTCCCCTGGCACAACTTGAGGCCATTTCCTCTTGTCCTGTCGCTTGTCACTTGGGAGAAGAGACCAACACCCACAGTGACCCCACTGGCCCTTCTCCGCTGGCAGGCGAAGGTTTGTACGCCTCTCCCCAGGGTGGGCAAGTGAGAAAGGAGCCCCTGGAACAGAGTGCCCTGCTCCCAGGGAAGGTCGGATGCTCAGCACAGTTCATAGGCATCACCCTGCCTCCTCTCCTAGCCACCTCCTCACCAACTGCTCCCAGGCTGAAAATCTATACGAACACTAACGGGGCACCCCTGTACCCCCCCACTTCACCTCCCTCCTCCTGCTCCCTTCCCATTTATGCCACCGAGGTCAGCTCGATGGCAGCCCCGGCATCGCTCCATGTGCTGCCGTGGGGAGCTGGGATGACCGTCACCTCCCTCCTGTCTTGGCACCTGGGGAACAGCCTGGGTGGCACCCGCTGCAGGTTCCCCAGCTGCCTCCTGGCATCGGCACCTCCAGTGCCGGTGCCACCAGCTCTGGGTGTTGGGGTGGGGGGGGAGTGCTGCCTTCCCAGGCTGGGGCCACATCCTGCACACCATCACTGCAGAAACGGTCTCTCTTCAAACCTCATCAGCCCCAAAGGTCCCCGGCCAGGGCCCGCGTCAGTCCTCGTGCCTTGGGGGCCCTTTGAGATGTGGGACGGATGGATGGAGGCTGCTCCAGTGTGGTGGCATCTCTGTGTTTGGGGGGGAAGGGGGTCTCCTTGCAATGCCCCCGGCACATGTCTCTACCTCCACAGGGAGCAGATCCTGCCCTCCCTGCGGGCAGCTCAGCCCCGAACCGATGCCACAGGGGATGCCTGCGAGTGCCCCTTACCTCTCCTTGCCCCTCCTCTTCCTCACCCCTCCGCCGGCATTCACCTGTTTCTATTCCCAGGTCTAATGGGCTGCTGAGGGATGGGCCACATGCCAATATGGATCTTGATGAACACAGTCTGAGCAGGGCTTCTCCCTCTTTACTCTGGCCCATTTGTTTTCCCCAACGCCCCGCTGGGTCTGGAGCTCCCAGCTCCTCTCAACAAGGCAAAAAAAAAAAAAAAAAAAAAAAAGAACACAAAAAAGCAGCTTCTCCAGAAATCCCTGAAGCTGGGTGTTTCTGGAGCCTCCTCATCTGCCCACAGCCGCTGCCCAGCCAGGGCCAGATCCAGAGCTGTCCCATGCCACCGCCATCCCCAAGACCACCACATTCATTGCACCAATGGCCAAAGTTGGGGCAGTGTCTCTGTGTTCTCAGCAGTCAGATCTGGCTGCCTCCAGGCTCCTCTCCCTCCCAGAAGACCCTCAGGCAGGATTAACCCCAGTGGGTCTCAAGTCTTGGCCACCTCTCCCATGGAGAGGGTCACCATAAGGACCCCTTGTCTCCCTGCTGATGGGTCCCATCAGCCAGAGTGGGTCCTCCCCGCTCCCAGAGCTGCGAGCACAGCAAGCGCATGGCACCCAGGCTCCACCGACCCTCACCAGCTCCACACCCACAGGGCGCCCGAGCAGGGACGCTCTCCTGTCCCAGCTCAGGGACTGGAGCTAAAGGACACAGTGGCAGTTGTCACTGGCCCAGGAGGGACTGAGTGGGGCTGTGCCCTTGGGGACGTCAGGGAAAGGCTGGCATGTCCCCTTGGCAGAGGGAAGGGACGCTGACCCTGGTGGGGATCCTTCTGCTCCTGCTCGGCTGGTACCTCCGAGGGGAGGAGAGGAGAGAGGGAGAGGAGAGAGGGAGAGGAGAGAGGGAGAGGAGAGAGGGAGAGGAGAGAGGGAGAGGAGAGAGGGAGAGGAGAGAGGGAGAGGAGAGAGGGAGAGGAGAGAGGGAGAGGAGAGAGGGAGAGGAGAGAGGGAGAGGAGAGAGGGATTATTAGTAGCTTCTCCCTTTCAGGGCCAGGCAGCCAGACTCTTTAAATAGATCTGAAGGAGTCTGAGCGTGTTGGCTTAATTGATTGGCAAGTGCTCCAAGCTGCATATGGGAGATGTGCTGGGGACCCAAGTGCTATCGCCTTCCTCCATCCATCACCCCGGCACAGTCCCTCCTCTCCCCCAGCCCAAGCAATACCTGCTACCCACGGAGGAGATCTGGCACTGCCAGGCCCACTCCTGGCTCTGGCACTGGGCACCCTTCCCTGCAATAGCTCAAGCCAGCTGGAAGGAAAAAAAGTATAAAAAAGAACCCCAAAAAACCCCAAACCAAACCACACACTTTTTTCCCAGGACTTGTGTGGATTTGGGGCAGAGCATCTGTGTGCACCCACAGATGTTTGCATATGCGTATCCAAGGGGAACAGGGATGACTTTCCTCATTGTGTTTCACTTTCTATTTTATTTTCATTCGCTTCCAGCCCTTGGAGCTGGCCAGGATGCAGGAATGAGAATTAACACAAGAAGAGAAAGAAAGAGGGAAAGAGGGAAAGGACAAGCAGGGATCACCACTTTGCACAAGTGTTTGGGGTTCAGGGAGGCTCACCCAGAGCCTCCAGAGCCACCAGCCTGGCCAGGAGCAGGAGCCGGAGCCGGGAACTGGGGGTTTCATACACCCCGGCACTGCTGTGGTTGTGGTCCCCAGGACCCATCCCAGCTCTCTGAGCTCGCAAAACCCACGGCAGGGCTTGCCCAGGCTTTCCAGCCCTTCGAGCAGCTACTTGGACAATTCTCTGTGCATGGGAAAGCCAGAAATGCATTTCAAAACCACTCGAAATTCAGGACCTGAGGCTTTAAAAACCAAACCCCAACCTTGCCATGGGCAACCCCTTTCCAAGCAACTTCAGCTCCCAAAGCAGCTCAGGACTCCCCATGACCTTGGCACCAGCCTGGAGCTCAAAGACAAGCGGCTCCCAGGCCAGCTCTGTGGTTGCAGGGCCAACACTCCGGGCTTAACGGGTCTGACTCAAGCCCGAGTTGGCAATCCCATCCCTGCCTGCCCTGCAGAGAGCTGGGAGATGCCGCTGGGCACCCGGGATGGAGGTGGTGCAGGCGCTTCAGCCACTGGTATTTCAGGCAGCCCCAATGGCCAGATCCATCCCGCTGCCATGGCATGCACGCTTGGAGCACCCAGCTGAGTGATCGATAGGTTTTTATGTTACATTGGGAGGAAGAGCAGGAAAAAAAAAAAAAAAAAAAGGCAGGCAAGGGAGGAGAAGACGGCGTATTTAGCACTGGAGCAGTTGTTGATAATTGCCTAGAGCGAAACATCTCAATACCCGGTGGCTGCTGGACCCAGAGATCCCCGTCTCGCTGCCGAATCACCAGCTGTGAGCACTGGTGCCAGATGCAAAAGGCAGCCCTGCAAGATGCGAGATATAGCCTTGTTTTCACCCCCAGATTCCCTTGTCCCATCTCTAGCCAGCCTCCCACCGCCCCAGCACCACACACGGACACCGCCTCCTGCCCCGAGCGTCCCGTCCCCTTCCCTCTGCTCACTGTCCCCAGCGTGTCCCTGTCCCTGCCTGGGTTTGCTGGCCTGACCCAGGACACGGCGGCTGTTAGTCGCAGAACCGCGGCAGGGGTGGACAGGGACCCCCACACTGGTGGGGCGCCTCGTGGGGCTGCTGCTCCCCCAGAGCCGACAGCACCAGGAACCGGGGTGGCCCCGGGGCAAAGGGGAGTGGAAACCGAGGGGAGCAGTTCCCTCCCAGGCACCGAGGCTGTTGCGGGGGCACCCCAAAGTACCCCAACCCCCGGCAGCTCTGTGACCCTCCCCTGGGCTGACGCCTCCTTCCCTCGGCTCCTCCGGCAGCTGCCTCTCCCCATCGCCTTCCCCTCCCTCCCTGCTTTTAAACGATTGCAAAGCCTCTCATTTTCTAAGCCCAATTACTCCAGCACAATACCCCCGACCGCGCTCTAAGCACGGCGGCACGGTCCGTTGCCTCCCCAAGCTGCCCCGCGGCTGGCCGCGCTCAGCGCCGAAAGGTGACGGCGAGGAGCCGGGATCAATACAGCTCCTTTATCTCCCGGCCCCGCTGTGCATCGGGGTTCGCACACCTCCGGGCTCTCCTTCTGGAGAGGACCATCCGGCAGGAGCAGGATGAGCCGTGTCTTGTCCTACCAACTTGCCGGCGAGGGAATGGGCATGGAGGGCTTTTGCTGGGATTTGGGAGCTTTATCTGCCCAAACAGGAGCTGCTCCCTCCTGGCACTCCCAGGGGAGCGGTGTGGGTCTCAGCTCCTCCTCTTGTTCCCGTGGATCTGCCCAAACTCCTGGGGTGGGCCTGGAAGGACCCTCCCCGGCAAGCCAAGAGCGCATCCGAGACGCGGAGCTGCGGGGTTCGGACTCACCGAGTGACCCGGATTGCAAACAGCAGTTGGCCGGCAAAGGAGGCTTTTTAGTAAACCCTCGAAGCCCGCTTGCCCCCTCTGTGCCGTGGCAATAGGCAAAAAAATGTGGTTTGCCAGCGCAGGCAGATAAACCAAAGCCAAACCCATGGATAAATGGGCTGGAGAGGCTGGGGCGAACCCAGAGGTTTCACCCGGGCTGTTTCAACGGGGCTGGGGCCCTCCCCGGGTGTTTCAGCTTTTCCAAGGAAGACGGGAGGTGGGAGTCACCGGCGGCTGGTTTGGAAGGAAAGGGGCCGTCTGTGGGGTTTTCCCACTTTTGACCAATTCCACAGGTATTCCCATCCATCTGATGGTGCCCTTTTGAACACAAACCCTTCAGCATCCATCTCTTTGACCCAAAGATGCCCCCAGCCGTGCCCAGAGCACCGGATCCCACTGTCTCACACGTGCATCGAGCGCTGCCCATCCTCAGCTCCGGTTGAGCTGACGCGCTGCAGACCCTTCACAACCCAAACCCTCTGCGGGGAGCTGGTTTACAAGAAGAAGAGTGCTGGCTTCCCAAACAAGCCTCCCAGTCCACAACACATTTCCAGCCATACATAATCTAATATACGTTACCATAGCGCCAATCAATAACTCAGTAGGCCAGCTCCGAAATTATTCTCTTAAAGGACCAGCGCAGCTCTTCCTCCCCCTCCCCAGGTCCGTCTGCCTCGTGGTACCCAGCGCTGGGCCCAGAGGAGCCGCTTGCCCTCAGGTCTCATGTGCCAGGCGTTGCCCAGCAGGACACGACACCGGGCTGGTGGTGACGCCCTTCTTCACCCATCGCATCCCCTTTGCGCCCCGTCCCTGTTGCGTAGCCTGCGATGCACATGTGGGCGCCCATCTCCGGGCCATGGCTCTGCCTTCATCGCTCGGCAGCATCTTCCCTGCTCTGCAGCTGCACCATCCACAGCTTTCCCCTCCTCACCACGACCACAGCATCCCGGAGGGCGGCCTCCCCACACGCACACGCACGCTCGCGCTAGCGTGCGAAAAGCAGGTTGTGCTCCATCAACCCGCCTGCTCAACGGGATTTCCCATCGCTCCAGTTCCAGGAGCTTACGGTGTCCGGGCTCCAACTGGAGCACAGGACCAGGCAGCACCTGAAGCCACTCCAGCCCCCGCCCGGCGGCTCCCTGCACCCGTCACTGGGGGCTTGGGGACAGGCACGTGTCTCATGGGGGACCCCAGCACCCTGCCAGCCCCTGCCCTTAGGCAAACACCTGGGGAGCTGCCCCTCCGAAGCACCCAGGACCCCCAGAAAGCCCCAGGGCACATTCCCAGCCTGGTTCCCAAAGCTTCACCACCAAGAGCTTCAACACCAAGGGGCGAAAAGCTCCAAAAGCCCCACAGATAGCAACGCCCCCCCCAGCCCCACCGGGGGAAAAACCTCCGGGGAGCAACCCTGCAAAGGACTGCGCAGCGAGCATCGCCGTAACAAATCCCATCCTGCATCCCGAATGACTGGACCCAGTGCCGTGCCCTCAAGGCACCATCCCCTTCCTCAGGCACCCATGGTCCCGGCTGGAGTGGGTTTACAAGCGGGCCCTGCCGCCGCTCCCCTGAGCCCGGCTCAGCTGCTTTGCTCCCATTATAAAAGGGAAAAAGAAGTGGCAGGACCTTTCTTAGGTGGCCCCGGTGCCTCCCCAAGCCCCTCGCTGCGCAGCCCAACAACCCTACCTGAGTCTCTAGTGGTGGGAACTCTTCCATTCCTAAGTGTGTTAACACTGAAACCTAATGATGCCAGCCAAGGTTGGCTGTATCTCAATCCCAGCAAAGATATGCCAGAAAGAGGAAGAGTATTATGCCCTAAGACCCTAATGAGCCTCAGCAAGTGGCAGGGCTGTAAATTCGCTCATCTTACATGCAGTTTGGGAGATTCCTGCACTGACCACATGCTCGGCAGGTGGTTCTGTTTAACTTGCATTACCAGTACTAGGAATCGCCCACCTGCACCCAGGGCAGAGCAGCAAACAGCCAAGACCCGTGAAAGAGAAACGCCGCCGCCAGCAGCTGCCCCACGCTGCTCCCAGCCCCTCGGTGCCACGGAAGTGCTTTTGGGGAGGATTTTCGAGGCTTGGCTTTTTTCGAGCTCACCACCAAATGCTCTGCGAAGGCAAATGAGACATCGGAAACCTTCGCGCTTGCTCCAGGCTGGTTGTAGGCAGGGTCCTGGTTACACCCGGCTTCTCTGGGTATGAAGAGCCCTCAAAAAGGCAACAGATTTTAATCAGAAGCTGGGATTTTTCTCTCCTCCTTTTATTTTCAACACACCCCACCAAATGTTTTCATGAAAATCCTGACCAAACAGCCTCCCTGGAAGCTTTTTATTTGCCACAAGGAAATATCATTTTTTAAACCCAAGATGCCTGCCTGTGGGGAAAGTGGCTACAGATGCTCTTGCAGAGCTGGGCACCCCGCGGTGCCCTGGGCGCAGTGCTGCCCTGGCAGCCGCTGGCAGAGCCGGGGCTCAGGTGCACGGGGCTCTCTCGGGAACGAGAGGATCCCAAATCTCTTGTCGAGGAGTAGCTCTGAAGCCACAAGGTCCCTGCGGCGGTCCCCTGCCCCGCTGGTGTCCCCCGGCCCCTGGGCAGGATCGGACCCAGGGTCCCCGGGGACCCCTCGCGGCATCGCCAGCTGCCTTCAAGCAGCCCCCGAAGGGCAGCCCGGCCTCGGCAGCGCTGTCAGCCAGCCTCTACGTCTTCCATTAATTCACTTCACACTGTCCATATTGATCGGCTCTGCTCTCTCCCCGGTTCCCCCTCCCTCGTACGCCCTCCCCCCCGCCGGCTGCTGCACCGCTGGGCAGCCCGGGCTGCATGCTGCATGATCCATACAAACTCACTTACTCAGGGAAATCAATGGGCTCGAAAGAGCACACGCAGCAAGGCGAGGAGTCTGTCTGGGGATCGACCGCACAACAAGGAGACACAGAGAGCAGCAGCCTGACCCCGCCTGCACCCGGCGCCCCGCGGGGCGACCAAGGGACCCAGTGACCCCCGCTGCCACCGCTGCCGCAGCCCCTCCGTGCCCCGGTCCCCTGCGAGATGATGGGGTGATGGGGAGCTGGGTGGTGCCAGGGGGGAGCAGTCCCGGGATGGGGGGGTTCCCCTTTTCCAACAAAGCGGGTGGACTGGGAGGCAGCGTCTCTCCTTGGGTAGGAGCAGGGGGTCTGGCAGGGGAGGGTCCCCAGCAGGTCACCTGCCTCCTCCTCCCAATCCAAGAGAAAGCACATCCCCTTTTACACTCCAGCCAGCACAGGCTCCGTACCCTTCCTTTGGTTCTCCTCGGCTTCAGACAAGTCACGCTACATCCGTGCCTCAGTTTCCCCATGTTTAACTAGCCGGATGCCTCCCTCCCAGCCAGTTTCAGGGTGAGGGGAGGCCCTGCTCTGTCAGACCGCCCTGGTTTGTGGCCAGGCCTGTTCACAGCCGCAATGAATGGTACTGGGCTGAGGAGAGAGCTGAAATTTAGGATTTTTTGCCCTCTCTCGGGGCACCGTCGGCCCTATTCACCCAGGAAATAGTTGCTGCTGCACAAGCAGTGCGCCGGGGTGATTAATAAATCCTGCCAGAAGAGCTGCTGCTGTGCTGAGTTCGCCCATCAAGGAAGGAAATCTTTATTTATATATATTCTATAAACTAATTTTTGCATCATTGCAATAAATCCATCTTCCAGCTGTCAGCTACAATCTGCGTTCGTTGCCGTTCACGTGCGGCTCTGGGCGGGGAGCTGGGCGGGGGGGGAAGCAGGCGCAGGAGCATCCCGGCACCACTGGCCTCGAGGGGGTCCCCAGGGTCCCCGTTGGGGCTGGACCCAAAATGGAACTTGGGGCAACGTTAAGGGGGGAAGAAGCAACTGCCAGCACCCGACTCCCACCCTGCTGCTCTGTCATGCCTGGGCGGAGGGATGGAGGGGTCCCCAGGAGCATCGAGTGACTGGGATGTCACCGCACCTAGGACACGGGACCCCCGATGGGCTCAGACCTGCTGCCTCCCTGGGGGGGCCCCGGAGGAACGGGGAAGGCCCCGAGACGGTGCTGTCAACCCAGTACCGGTAAATCCTGGCAATGCCCCTGCCTGCGGGCGACCCGGCAGAGGCGGGGGGAGCCTTTTCCCAGCAGCCCCCCCCTCTCCGAGGTGAGTGTGGTTGTGCGCTGGAGACATCGTGTCTGTCCTCCAGCCCCAGACCCGAGGAGTGGGGAGCCGGGCGGGGGCACGGTGGGCAGCGGCAGAGCTCTGGGGACGGCCGCTGCCCCCCTCCCCAAAGCCAACCCCCCCCCAATCTCTGGGCTGTCCCTTGGGGGTTCGGTTTGGGGGGGTCAGGAGGTGGCAATGCAGGGCCCGGCCGCTCTGAGTAGCCTCTGCCGAGACCTGGGGGCTTTTTCGGCTGAGACCTCGTCCGGGGGTGGCTGCACCCCGGGAGCGGCTGCACCCCTATGCCGCGGAGTATCTGGAGATGGGAGGCTGCACAAGAAGTCGGGGTTCCCACCTGGTTGGCCTCCCGGACAGCCTCCAGGGATGCCCCCCTCTGTCCTGCCAGCCTGGGTGCTCCGAGGAGCAGGACCCTGTTTTGGGGAAGATTTTGGTGCCCCATCCCATTCCCCTGCCTGGAGAGGGCTCTGCTGCCCAGACTCATCCCGGCACAGCCCAGAGCCGGGGCGAGCCGGCAGCGGCCGATGGAACCCAGCCGAGTGCCCAGGCAGGGGCAGGCAGGAGGTGCAGGCAGGGATCCCACTAGGGAGATGAGTCTGCTGGGCCTCAGCCAGGCCAGGAGGCCCTGCAGCCGCGGCTCCTGGCCCGGGGCTGGACCTGAACGGCAGGAGGGTGAGGAAGGCTCAGAGCAAGGGAGGTGGAGGAAGGCTGCCATCAGCTTCCCTCTTCGGCAAGCAGGGACCCCTGAGCCCTCCCTAGGGTGGTTTCCCCATTGCTGGGGGGCACATGGCTGCCTGCCCCCCCTTCCCCTCCAGGACGGGGTAGGAGGAGGCTGGTGGGGTGCAGCAAAGCCCCCTCACCGCCTCCCCTGCCCCTTCCCGCAGCCGCCTGCTGACGCTCTCCGGCAGGATGCGGTAACGCCAGTGGGAGTGGGCTCACCCGCGTGGGCAGTGATTTTCGGGAACCGGCAGCCCCCAGACACCAGTGTCCCGGGCAGCACGGCTGCCCCACCACCTCGGCCCAACCCTGAGCACCCAGACCCCCACCCTGCCCGGGGACACCCATCCAGCCACGTCCCTGCCCGGCCCCAAGGCCCCCGCAGCCCCTCTGCCCCGAGGTCCCCGCAGAGCTCCGGAGGGACCCATGTCAAGGGTCCCTAATGGGGCAGAGGCTGGGAGGGGACACAAAATTCTTTGAGTCGCTTTGATATAATTTCCCCCCCCTCCCCGCCCATTTTGTCCTTTTTCTCCCCCTTTCCTGTGCTTTGCCAGCCCTGGCACTCGTTACCAGCGCTGGCGGTAACGAAGGGCTCTGTGCATAGCAATGAGATTGATTGACCCCGGTGACCCTGGCCAGGGCCAGGGCTCCCTCCAGGGCACCCAGGTCACCGGCTGCTGACCATCACTGGTTGCCACGGTGACACCAGTGGTCCCTAGGGATGGATGGGGGGCTCCGGGATGTAGGGGCAGGTCAGCGTGTCAAAGGCTGCTGCGTCAGGGGATGCTACTGCCTTGGGAGGGGTGCGGGTTAAATTCCCAGCCTGGGTGGCACCCCAAGGGGCAGGTCCCTTCCAAGGGGAGCAGGACGGGGGTGCAAGAAGTCACTGGTGAGGGTTGGTGTGGTGTGTTCCCTGGGGAAACTGAGGCACAGGGGGATGCCTGGGTGGTGCAGCAGGAACCCAGGAGTGCTGGCCCCGGGTGGAGCAGGTGGGGAGCGGGAAGAAAGGCCGGTGGGTGCGAGAAGTCACTGGGGAGGGTTGGTGTGGTGTGTTCCCTGGGGAAACTGAGGCACAGGGGGATGCCTGGGTGGTGCAGCAGGAACCCAGGAGTGCTGGCCCCGGGTGGGAGCAGGCGGGGAGCGGGAAGAAAGGCCGGGGGAGAGGGGGGCAGGCAGGGAGGGCCGGGAGGGGTGGAAGGGGAAGGGGGCAGAGGTGTAGGGTGAAGGTTGGAGGTTTCGGTGGAGCGGTGGAGGGTGGGGGGGTGCAGGAGGGAGGGGTGCAGGGCAGAGGAGGGGGGTGAAGGATGAAGGGTGGAGGGGTGCAGGGCAGGGTGGTTGCTAGAGGGGTGCAGGATGCGGGTCTCGCCCGGGGACCCCAATTCCTGGCTCCCGCTGCCCTCTAGCGGGCAGGGCGGTCCCCTGCCCTCCCCTCCCCTCCCCTCCCCTCCCCTCCCCTCCCCTCCCCTCCCCTCCCCTCCCCTCA